>NC_142887.1:15915312-16578750 GCF_051225735.1 Oryctolagus cuniculus | reverse complement strand
CCTATTTATTTTTCCCCTTCTAGGCAGTACTTTAGTTAAACTCTTTTTATCTAAAGTAACCTGTTTCCCATTTTTGGGAAAATATCTATTTTTTTATCTACTTATTTGAAAGGCAGAGTTAGATATCTTCCATCCACTGGTTGTCTCCCCAAATAGCCATAGTGGCTGGGGCTGGGTCTAGTCAAAGCCAAGGAGCCTGGGGTCTCCATCTGGATCTCCCATGTGGGTGGCAGCGGCCTGAACACTCATGCCATCCTCCACTGCTTTCCCAGGCACATTAGCAGGGAGCTGGATCAGAAGTGGAGCAGCCCTGAACCAGGGCTCACGATAACATCAGCAATGCAGAAGGTAGCTTAACCCGCTACACACAATGCTGGTCCCCTGCTCCCCATTTTTAATAATAAATTATCAAATCATTTTCTGTACTTTAGAAGAAGAGTATCTTTCCACTGAACTCCTAAGTCAAGTGTCTTAGAATCTAGTATAGCTCTTAGTAGTCTCTGCCATGGCCTGTAACTGAGGCCCATAGTGATGGCAAGAAGCAGGAGAGTGCTAACCGCTTTATTCCCTCTGCTCTCATTTCTCTTGCAGTGCTGGACATCAGCATGCTCTCCTCCCAAGATGTGGTCCGTATGCTGTTGTCCCTGCAGCCCTTTCTCCAAGATGCCATCCAAAAGAAGCGCACGGGCAGGACCTGGGAGAACATCCAGCATGTGCAGGGGCCACTCACCTGGCAGCAGTTCCATAAGATGGCAGGACGTGGGACCTATGGTAGAGTCTCAACCCTGTTTAAATGCCTTCTGTCATCTGCGTTCTGCAGTGAGGAACAGCTTAGTTACTGTCGAGTCCTTGCTTCACCGACATATCACTGAATCTTTGTGACCATTAAGTGTTATAATCCCTTTGTTTTTCTAAAGTGACCTTTGGAGTCAAGTTTTCTAAATACAGCTAGCATAATCCAGGTCAGTGTGGAAAATAATCCATGAAAAGCATATTTATTAGATCCTCAGATCTTCCCAACACTCATTACATTTTCATCCGAGTGGCCTTCTCGACTAGTTCTATTCTGTGGTCATCAAAATGCTTGTCTTAAAGGAGATGACATAGAGCTGCCTGGAAAGTTATCTTGAACTTACTCAAGTCTGCCCCCTCTTCTTGAACCTCTGTAAGCAACCTCTGATTCATTATTCTTCAGGGACCATTTAATCAGATGTTTTAAAAAATACTTTTAAGAATATTGTGTTAGCATGCAGTGACATTTCAGATGCTGGAATTGAAACCAGAGTCAGGCGTTTCTAAATTGTCCAGGTTGTGGGAAGCAAACTCTAAACCACCCTGCTAACTACAGTGTTGTTTTAGGTTCAGAAGAATCTCCTGAGCCATTGCCCATCCCTACTCTGCTGGTAGGCTATGACAAGGACTTCCTCACCATCTCGCCATTCTCCTTGCCATTTTGGGAGAGGCTGTTGTTGGACCCATATGGGGGCCACCGTGATGTTGCCTATATTGTGGTGTGTCCAGAAAATGAGGCCTTGCTCGAAGGAGCCAAAACTTTCTTCAGGGACTTGAGTGCTGTATACGAGGTGAGAAGGTTATTGTGGAAATCATGACACTAATCCTCTGGTTGTTCAGTTGTGAGTCAGTTTGGAAGAATAAATATCTTGAAAGTAGATCTTGGAGGATGAAGCAAAGAATTAAATTGCCAAAATTTTCTGGAAGTCAGTTGCTGTCTCATGCTGATTTTATACTTTTTATTGAATTTAGAAGGTGTTCCTCTTTCAGCTTCATCATACATCTTAAAATCATGTCCACTGTCTTTTCCCCATTTTTTACTCAGTGTTTAAAAGTGTTGCTCACCAGGGGAACATGTTGGCTGTGGAGAATATGAGTTTACAAAAAGATAGCAGCACTGTTTCTGTTTATTTACTTCTTGGGTGGAGGGATGAGGTTGGTGGGTTAAAGTTTCCAAAAACAATATAAAAATAGTTAGCTTGAGAATGTCTCAGTCAACAGATAAGTTTTACAAATCATGTTAGGTTTTAACACTACATTCATCTTAATACTATAATTTTGATAGGTTAAAAAATGTAAGAACCATAATAATGTGAAAACCAGGTAGTTTTGTATCCTTAGTTTATAATTTCCTCTTGCTTTTGGAAAGTTAGACTCACTTGTGCCCACCTTTGAAGAGTTAGTGCTGCATTTCTTCTGCCAAAGCAATATACACGAAGTTCTTGGTACCTTCGACTTCTGATTTCTTTATATTTGGCAAGATGAAGTGCAGCTAATGTTTGTAGAGCATTTAGAACTATGACAAGCAAATATAAGCATCACAAAAGTGTTTTTAAAATAAGTTGTCAAGTTAAATTTCAAAAATATTTCCAAGCAAGTGATTCAGTATCTATAAATGTGTGTGTAAACACAGAATAGTAAATTTATGAGTTGCTACAAACCAATGAGGAGGGGCTGACATGTTATGTGATGGTATCCATTAAGCCACTGATGGAAACCCTTGGACACAGCTGTGTCTGAACAGGGCCTACTCCATGGGTGCGTATAATATTTATAACATAGAAAGCTTCTCTCAGTAGCTAGAAAACTTGGCCATTCTCTTGAATGAAACCTTCAAAAAAAGTTATAAAACAGCATTTGTCAGATATTTGTAGAAGGTTCAGGCACTCTTGTTTTTCTTAATGACCTTACTAGGATTGTTAATTTGGCAGTAATTCATACCTGCTGAAGAAGTGTATAGGCTAGAACATTGTTTGGGCTGGTTAAGTCTTTGCTTCGTCAACGGGGGTAACATTCCTGTTGTGATGGAGAGTTTGTATGTTTCTTCTCTGCCCTCAGCACCCATGTAGTGTCCTAGAGATGAGTAGCAGACTCTTGTTGTCCTAAACCAACTATTGACTTTTACAGAGTGATACGTTTACTCACGGCTTCAAAGGTCTCTGCTTTTGGTGATCTCCAAATGTCTGTAACAGTGTCACAGATGGCTCATAAAATTCTAATGTTATCTTATGGGAAAACATGAGTAGGAATTACTGAACAGGTGTGCCAGGACATGTGTCTAAGTCAGCCTTGTAGCAGGACTTTGGTTAGTTCTTTATTTGCTCGTTAGCAAGCAAGTAGTGCTCAGTAAGTCTCCTCTTATTCAGGAGAAATTATCTTGGGTGAAGAAACACTTTTTTTTGGAGGGCCTAGTTCAGGTTTTGGAGTGACAGATAGCTGCTTCCAGTACATTGTAATTACCAGAAATGTCAGCTGCAACATCGATTTGATTGCATGTGATGACCCCAAAAGAAAAAAGAAGATGCTTCCAGGTTCGTAGTAAAGACATCCCTTGCTAGCCGTGAGTGCTGGTGAGAAGGAATGGTCCTGCTGGAAGTGATGCTCTTGTTTGTGTGTCAGATGTGTAGACTTGGGCAGCACAAGCCCATCTGCAGAGTGCTACGTGATGGGATCATGCGTGTGGGGAAGACCGTGGCACAGAAGCTGACCAATGAGCTTGTGAGTGAGTGGTTTAACCAGCCATGGAGCAGCGAGGAGAGCGACAATCATTCCAGACTCAAACTCTATGCGCAAGTTTGCCGCCATCACCTAGGTAGGTGAGACTTGACTTGGCAGAGTAGAATTTGAAAAGTAAAATAACAGATCTCCCCTTCCCTTATGGTTACAGCATTATACTGATTTCTTTTGTCACAAATAATGTTAGCTGGCATTCCATTACTGTATTTATTTAGGTCCAATGTTTTGTTGTAATAAAAGACCAATTTTCATATGACCATCAATTCTTTAAAACCTATTAACTGTTGTCTAAGAAAATCATATAAATTTGCTCCACATTTTTAAAACTTAGCAGCATGACTTGGTATTAACTGCTTAATTTTAACTCATGTTCCCAAGAGAATCTTAGAAGCATGGAAAGGCCTGTACACGTGGAGTATCAGGTATCCTGACAGCATGGGATACATGGTCTCTCACTCTCCAGTGAAGGCATGTGGAATCCGTGTGAAGGAGAATATTACAAGTGATCAATAGTTTCTTTATTTTCAAATAAGGCTGTTTGGTAGGATTTGTTGCATGTGTATTTTTATGCTTGCAGAATATATAAGCATATGTTCAAGTATAGAGATGGTATTTGGGATGTCATGATGAGTGTTGCAGCTTAAAAGCGTAACTTTTTATAACGTGACCATTCTAAATTTCTGATCCAGCCTGACACTGCAGACATCACTGAAGTCATCTCTTTGTGTGTCCTCTTTCAGCACCTTATTTAGCCACTCTGCAGCTCGATAGCAGCCTGTTGATACCACCTAAGTATCAGAACTCACCAGCAGCAGCGCAGGGACAAGCTACACCTGGAAATGCTGGGCCTTTAGCCTCAAATTCAGGATCAGCGGCTCCCCCAGCTGGCAGTGCATATAATCCCACCTCTAATGGTAGTTCTACAAACCCTGCAGCAAGCGGTTCTGCATCTGGGTCATCTGTGCCACCGGTCTCATCGTCCACCTCTGTTCCGGGTATTAACCAGATCAGCAGTACCTCCTCTTCAGGATTCAGTGCTAGTGTTGGAGGGCAGAACCCCAGCACTGGGGGCAGCTCCACAGATAGAACCCAAGGGAACATGGGCTGTGGCGGAGACACGGAGCCTGGGCAAAGCTCTTCTCAGCCCTCACAGGATGGACAAGAAAGGTGCGTTATTGGTCCAGATGAGTGCCTTCGGCTCAGACCTCTTCTGTCCTCTTCCTCTGATCCCTCTCTTCCCCCGCCCTTGACCTCATGAATCTCAAAATTCAGCAGGGTGCTGTTTCTCTTCTTCCCAATAGAAAGCGGCAACAGTCGATCTGTCCCTGCATTAAGAAGTTTGAGTATTCTGACTAATTACAGTTGGTAAACATTGTTATTAGGCATAGTGACTTACTAGTTTATTATAAAATATCTTTATACAGTGTGACCACAGAAAAGAAAGGACAGTTGAAGAAGAGGTCTCTCGTTTTAGAGAATTATACAGGTTGAGGATCCCTTAGTTAAAATGGTTGAGACCAGATGTATTTCAAACTTTGGAAGTTTTCAGACCTAAAGTATTTGCGCTGCCTTTACTGAAGGTCTGAAGTGTAAAATCCAGAATATTCTAAAATCGAAAACTTTTTGAGTATCAAGTCAGATTTTTGTGATAGAGCTGCTCAACCTATATTGTTATTTTCCATCTAGTCTCACTGCAACCTGGCTTGGTTTGCCTTCATTTTGATAATATAATACATAATTTTTTTACTTTTAATCTGTAATCATTGGGGAATGAATGTGTTCCCAAATGGATGAAGTCCATATAATTGATGTTTGTTTTGTGCATCTCACAAGTGACTTTCTCTCCAGTGTTACAGAGAGGGAGAGAATAGGAATTCCCACGGAGCCTGACTCTGCCGACAGCCAAGCCTACCCTCCAGCTGTTGTCATTTACATGGTAGACCCGTTCACTTACACCGCAGAGGAAGATTCCACTTCTGGAAACTTCTGGCTGTTGAGCTTGATGCGCTGCTACGCAGAAATGCTGGATAATTTACCTGAGCATATGAGAAATTCTTTCATTCTCCAGGTGACTGCAAGTTTATTCTTCTCTTTTGTTGGTGTTGTTTTTATCATGTGAATACAGGTTCATGGCTTTTTTAAAATTGGAAGTACAGAAAGTATAAAAGAAGAAACTTTTATAGTCCTGTCTTCTTTTAAAAAAAAGATTTAATTTATTTATTTGAAAGGCAGAGTTACAGAGAGAGAGGCAAAGATAGAGACAGAGAGATCTTCCATCTGCTGTTTCACTCCCCAGATGGCTGCAGCTGCCAGGGCAGGGCCCGGCCTAAGCCAAGGGCTCATCAGAATCTGCCACATGGATGCAGGGGCCAAAGCATTTGGGCCATCTTCTGCTACTCTCCTAGGTGCATTAGCAGGGAACTGCATTAGAAGCAGAGCTGCTGGGACTTGAACCCATTACGCCACAACACTATCCCCTGTAGTCCTGTCTTCTAGATTCAACCATCATTACCATTCTGATTTCTTTATTTCTTTCTTTTTTAAGATTTTATTTTATTTGAGAGGCAGAGTTACAGACAGTGAGAGGGAGAGACAGAGAGAAAGGTCTTCCTTCTGTTGATTCATTCCCCAAATGGCTGCAACGGCTGCGCCAGTACAAAGCCAGGAGCCAAGTGCTTCTTCCTGGTCTCCCACGTAGGTGCAGAGCCCCATGCATTTGGGCCATCTTCTACTGGTTTCCCAGGGTATAGCAGAGAGCTGGATTGGAAGTGGAGCAACTGGGACTAGAATCGGCACCCATATGGGATGCTGGCGCTGCAGGCAGAGGATTAACCTACTGCACCACTGCGCCGGACCCTCTGATGTATTTCTAAGCTATTTTTCTGTGCATCTGTTTACACAATTGAGATTATACTTTTATTTTTTTATTTTTTGACAGGCAGAGTGGACAGTGAGAGAGAGAGAGAGAGAAAGGTCTTCCTTTGCCGTTGGTTCACCCTCCAGTGGCCGCCACGGCTGGCGCGCTGTGGCCGGCGCACCGCACTGATCCCAAGGCAGGAGCCAGGTACTTATCCTGGTCTCCCATGGGGTGCAGGGCCCAAGCACTTGGGCCATCCTCCACTGCACTCCCTGGCCACAGCAGAGAGCTGGCCTGGAAGAGGGGCAACTGGGACAGAATCCGGCGCCCCGACCGGGACTAGAACCCGGTGTGCCGGCGCCGCAAGGCGGAGGATTAGCCTAGTGAGCCATGGCGCTGGCCGAGATTATACTTTTAATATAATTTTTAATCTTTTTCTACTGAGTGATTCATGTTCCTTAACACTTCTCACAAAAAACATTTTAATGACTGCACATTTTCCATATTTAATCATTGTTGGATAGTTAGATATTTATCTGTACTTTCTCACTGTTATAAATAAAGTCATAGTAAGCCTGTTTAGATATAATCTTTCTTATCATGTTTCAGATCATTCTTAAAGTGGATTTTTAGATGTAGAGGCTGATAATATCACCAGTTTTCTTTCCAGAAATGTTACATGTACACTTTCCTTTCAGCAGTGATTGAATATGCTTATTTTTACTGCCCCTTTGCCAAGGTTACAGTGTAATACATTAAAAAAATGCTTCATTTAAGTGAGTGTTTGAATTTTGTTTTTGTTTGGTTTTTCTCTCTTTTTTTTTTTTAAGATTTTATTTATTTATTTGAGAAGTAGAGTTATAAGCAGTGAGAGGGAAAGACAGAAGGGTCTTCCCCTCTCGCTGGCTAACTCCTAGATGGCCACAGCAATTGGAGTTGCATCGATCTGAAACCAGGAGTCAGGAGCCTCTTCTGGGTCTGCCACACAGGTGCAGGGGCCCAAGTGCATGGGCCATCTTCCACTGCTTTCCCAAGGCCACAGCAGGGAGCCAGACTGGGAGAGAAGTAGCCGGGACCACAACCGGCGCCCATGTGGGATGCTGGGGCTGCAGGTGGAGGATTAACCTACTCACCATGGTGCCAGCACCTGAATTTTGTTTTAAAGTCACTTTAACTAAAACTGTCCTATTGAGTTAAATGATTGAAATCAAAGTGATCAGAATAGATTTTGATAGTTTTTATTGTTTTGAAGTTGATGTTCCAAAGATTAGACAATAATTCCAAAGACTTCATGGTACTCTATGTATTCATAGAAAAGTAAAATATATTAAAATGTGAGTTTTTAAGTTTTGAGACCTTGACAATAATACTTTAAGAATTTACCCCTAGAATGGGAACAAGGTCATTTCCTAGTGACCTGACCAATGTAATGATACCTCTTAAATTATGGGTATACATTTGAGATACAGCATTTTATGCCACTGGAAGGAATTAGGATTTAATTATATTTTGTTGAACATTTATATTTTAAAACTAAAATTCCCTCCCCCAACTCACATCATAAATTCATGTTGTTTGATTCTCCAACTTTCTTTTTAGTATATTAGATCTCAGTTTTCTTTGTTTTAAAATGTGTGTCTTCAGATTGTGCCTTGCCAGTACATGCTGCAGACAATGAAGGATGAGCAAGTTTTCTACATTCAGTACTTGAAGTCCATGGCGTTTTCAGTGTACTGCCAGTGCAGGCGGCCTCTGCCTACACAGATCCACATTAAGTCCCTCACAGGGTTTGGGCCTGCAGCCAGCATGGAGATGACTCTCAAGAACCCTGAGGTGAGTATTGGCAAGGCACAGAGGTGCAAAAGGCACACCTTTTATACTGAAAATGCAAGCCAAGAGAGTGTTGAATCTAGCCCAAATAGTGCTTGGTTGGCCTCTACATTGGTAGGAGAGTCAGTAGGTTTCTTGAATCCTTAAGTTAAAACAGAGAAGAGACCTCTGAACTTGCAGTTTTTTGAGAAAACAAACAAGCAAGCTCTTGCTGTTTTTTGTTGTAAGACCTAAGGCAACAACATACCTATCACTTTTGGTTATAATGTTTGAATTCCCTAAATCTGCTATTTTTCTAAGCTAATCTGTGTCTTCAATCAAAAATGTGTGCCTTCCTGGCTCTGATTTGTGTCTGAGAGGGCAGACGTACCGGCGTTTGCTCCGCATGGCCCCTCGCCTGCTGGAGTGCTCTCCTGTCCGCTCCCAGCGCTGCTGCGCAGAACCAGGGCTCTGCCTCTCTCTCTTAGACCTGCCTCCCACAGCCATGTGTGTACCGCAAGGGGAGTTTCAAACACCAAAACAAAACACTTTTTCAACAAAAGTTTGACTTCCTTTGTTTTTCCAGTCATCTTAAAAGGTACAAGACAATGTTTAGAATTTTCAAAGCCTTCAAGACTCAGTCCCCACAAGTTTTTGGTAGGAGAGGTTGCCCTTAATAAAAGCCCACCTCTTCCTCGTAAGAAAGCTTCTGACAAACACCAGCAACTGTGGATGCTGGTTGGTAATGTCAGCTTCCCTGGAAAACTGTGAAATGTGTATCCTTTTTACAAGTAAAAGCTTGGAAACGTGATATGCAAGGAGTTACTATTCTGTTTGTCGTAACTCCCAAAGGAGAAGGCTACTCAGATGATGAACTGTATTCATTCTGGGGTTGAATAAAATACCGATTTTTGGCTTTTTTTTTCCGTTTGAATTTTTCACTTTTGTGAGCAATTCATTTTCTCTGTTAGGTTTTTCTAAAATTTAAAAACTAAATTTGTCTCTACCTGTTTCTTCTTTTGTCTGAAAGTTTTTTTATGAATTGTTATGAATTGTTGCCTGTGTTTATAAAGAGTCCTTCAGTTCTGTACTTGTGTGGTTATTCTGCAGTCCACACGCAGTCATTTCTTCGTGCTTTAGTAAGAAGTGATCACACTTTCAAATCACAACTAATAGTATTCTCCATTTTCATAGTGGAGATTAAAGGCTAACTATCTACTCTTAAGATATCCCAAGGCATTATAAAACATTTTAACAGATTGTGATATGCTGGCAGAATACCATCAGAAACTCATGAAGAAAAAGGAGGCTTAGATTAAAATAAATGGCATAATACCCCTCAAGAAATATGCTTTTCCCCCCTTTTACTTGGAAAGAAAGAAAAATGTAAGTCATTTTAATGTATTAAAAACAAAAGAGCCAATTGTTACAATTATTGGCTGAAATGTATGAGTTTTGACTGCATTAAGGGAATGGTTGTTTGGTCGGTGCTGCCTCAGCTTCTGTGGGCAGTTTTCATTCATAAATGCAGCTGAGCGTCTGCTGGGCACCAGGTGCTGGGCAGGCTGAGTGTTCCTTGTCTGAAATTTCCAGGACTAGAAGTGTTTCGTTTTTTTATTTAGGAACACTTGCATGTACATAGTGAGATATCTTGGGAATAGTACCCGAGTCTAAACATGAAATTATTTTATGTTCCAAATATGCCTTCTGCACATAGCCTGAAAGTAACTTTACATAACATTTTTAAAAATTTGGGCATGAAACAAAGTCTCATGGTGTGCAATTTTCTATCCTGGTGTCAAATAACATTTGTGCTCTAAAATTAGGATTTTGGAGCATATCAGCTTCTGAAGATTCAAATCAGGGTTGTTCACCTTACAGTAGATGTAGAGGTTGCAGTGGTGAACACATGGCCAAGTCCCTACTTCTTCAGTGGAGCTCTGATTATCTGGGCTGACATTGTTTTTAAGAATATTATCACATAAGAAAGAGTGCCTCTTAGAATCATGTAGGATTTCTGAAGAGATTCTGTTACTGGTGTAACAGAATGCTAGATACTGGAGTATCTAGCATCTCAAAAAGTTTAGTGATCCTGTTTTCCCTGGGGATCTTTGTTTCTTTCTCTCCCTTTCTTTGTCTGCCTTCCTTCCCTCCCTCCCTCCCTCCCTTCCCTCCTTCCTTTCTTCCCTCCCTCTCTCCTTCCCTCCCTCTCTCCTTCCCTCCCTCTCTCCTTCCCTCCCTCTCTCCTTCCTTCCCTCCCTCCCTCCCTCCCTCCCTCTCTCCCTGCTTCCTTCCCTCCCTCCCTCCCTCTCTCCCTCCCTCTCTCCCTCCCTCTCTCCTTCCTTTCTTTCTTTCTCCCTTTAAGGTTTATTTATTTCTTTGAAAGGCAGAGTTACTTGGGGTGGGATGAGGGGGTCAGGTGGAAGGGATCTTCCATCCACTGGTTCACGCCTCAAATGGCTGCAGTGGCTGTGCTGCGCTGTGCCAGGTCAAAGTCAGGAGTATGGAACTCCAGCTAGGTCTGCCATTTGGGTGCAGGGGCCCAAACACTTGGGCCATCTTCTGCTACTTTCCCAGGTGCATAGCAGGGAGCTGGATCAGAGGTGGAGCAGCCAGGACTCAAACTGGTGCCCATATGGGATGCCAGTGTCGCAGGTGGCAGCTTAACCCAACCACCAGTTCACTTTGCATCTCTGTGGAGCTGCGTGTTCCGAACATTTCACATAAATGGAATCAGACAACATGGGATCTTTTATGTCTTGGGTTTTTTTAATTTAATATAATGTTGATCCCCACCATAGCATGAATCAGTTTCTTTTTCTAGCTGAATAATACTCAATTATATGGGTATACAGTGTTGTCTTTATTCATTCGTTAGCTGGTAGACATTTGACTTGTTTCCACTCTTTGCCTCTTGTGAATATTGTGAACATTTGTGCATCTTCGTTGTCATTTAATAATCTGAGAAATCTGTCAGTAGATTTTTTTGTTATTGTAAGAACATCAACATATCCTTACATAAAACTTAGAAGACTACAGCATCACTAGGTCATATAATGTTATGGGATAATTGTCATATGGTCTGTTGTTGATTAAAATTATGCAGTGTATAACTGTACAGAATTTTTGTACGGACATATGTTTTCAGTTGTTTCAGTAAATACCCAAGAGTGGAATTTCAGGGTTATGGAGATTGAATAGATTAATGATAGATATTTTTCAGCCAGTGTTTTGAATCCCTAAAATGAGTGAATTGGATTAGCTTATTTCCAGAGTGTCTTTTAGCTTTAAAACTCTGTTATTCTGTTATTACTGTGTCCTTTTCTGTATAATTCTGGTGTAAGTAAGTATAGCTGTGGGTTAAACCTAGCTTGCAAACTGTACTTGTATGGACAATTAGGTAAGAGTGATTATTACATTTTTTTAAAGATTTATTTTATTTATTTGAAAGAGTTACAAAGAGAAATAGAGCCAGAGAGAGAGAGAGAGGTCTTCCATTCCATTGTTTCACTCCCCAAATGACCACAACGGCCAGAGCTGAGCTGATCTGAAGCCAGGAGTCAGGAGCAGCTTCTGGGTCTCCCATGCGGGTGCAGGGGCCCAAGGACTTGGGCCATCTTCTGCTTTCCCAGGCCATAGCAGAGAGCTGGATCAGAAGAGGAGCAGCCGGGACTTGAACTGGCACCCGTATGGGATGCTGGCGGCTGCAGGTTGGGGCTTTAACCCACTGTGCCACAGGGCTGGCCCCAATTATTACATTTTTAAAAAGAGACAAATATGTGACAAATCCATAAAGTCTAAACTTTACTATCTGGTTCTTTACAGATGTGTGCTGTAGTTCATTAAATACTCAGATATAAATGATAGCTATAAACACAAACAGCAATTAAACTCTGTCATAGTTTAGCTAAAGAATTTATCTTGGGCAACAGTTAATGCCTTGATTTCTAAAATGACACATACTCATATTAAAATATAATATGTGTGCCAAAAATATTCAATTTTAAGTGTACAACTTGGTGAATGGTTACTAAATAAACATATAAAGTGGCAAACACAGGAAACAAAACAACCAACATTCAGAAGCCCCTGATGTCCCTTTCTAGTCTCTCTGATGCTAATTGGTATTCCGACCTCTAACAACATAGTTTTGCCTGTTTTTGACCTTTATGGACTTAATCATATATTTTATGTTCTTATGTGTCTTCTTTTACTCACTGGTTTTATTGCTTAGAGTTGTACATTTTTCATTCTCTCTGATATTTTGATTGTGTGACAGGATCACAATATATCATCCATTTTACTGGTGATGGGAGTTTAGATTATTTTCAGTCTGGAGCTTACGCTGACTGTCACTGTTGTGAATATTCTTAGGCCTGTGCTTTGGTCGACATACACAGATGTGTATGTGTTGGTTCAGCTTAAGCAGTTACGTTGAACACTGTTCCAAAGGGACACCACCAGTAGTGTTTGCAGGCTGTAGTTGCTCAACAGTCTTACATACACTTGGTATTTTCTTTTAATTTTCAAGATTCTGTAGGGTATGTGGAGTTATCCTATTGTGTTTTCAATTTCCACCTTCATGATGACTAATGAAATTGGACAAATTCACTTTCTAAAATAGTAATTCCTTTGACTAAGGAAATATTGACACAATTGAACTTCCTAGTGTATATAATTTTAACAGACTTTTTGTTACCTGTGTCATCATCACTATTAATATATACAGTATTAGAGAGAGACAGCCTATTGTCCTTACTTCCTGGTGGTTCTCTTCAGTGTTGCTCTGTCTGGGTTTGTTGAAACATTAATTTGGATGTCTTTGTGTTGATACTGATTTTGATTTTGTTTTCAGCGCCCTAGCCCAATCCAACTTTACTCCCCTCCCTTTATATTGGCCCCAATCAAAGACAAACAGACAGAGCTGGGAGAGACGTTGGGCGAGGCGAGCCAGAAATACAACGTGCTCTTTGTGGGCTACTGTCTGTCTCACGACCAGCGCTGGCTTTTGGCTTCCTGCACTGACCTCCATGGAGAATTATTAGAGACCTGCGTTGTAAATATTGCTTTACCAAACCGGTGAGAAACCTTGATGTTTACGGTGCATGTAAATTGATGCTGTGCCTGTTCTCAAATGTGAATCTTTCCATCTTAATGGGTACTGCATGGGTAGGCTCTTTGGAATTTTCTTGTATTTATTTTAATTTAATATTTATTTATTTATTTATGTTTATTTGAAAGGCAAAGAGATAGAGATCTTTCATTTGCTGGTTCACTCCTCAAATATAGCAGCTGGGTCTAAGCTGCAAGCTGGGAATTCAATCTGGGTCTCCTATGTGGGTGACAAGGACCCGGGTCCTTGAGCCATCGCCTCTGTCTCTGAGGGTGTATGCTAGCAGGAAACTGGATCAGAAGCAGAGCTGGGACTTGAACCCAGGCACTCTGA
The DNA here is from genome assembly GCF_051225735.1 of Oryctolagus cuniculus. Classification (NCBI taxonomy): domain Eukaryota; kingdom Metazoa; phylum Chordata; class Mammalia; order Lagomorpha; family Leporidae; genus Oryctolagus; species Oryctolagus cuniculus. The sequence goes on along the minus strand of NC_142887.1, from coordinate 16,565,110 downwards.
TATGGGATGTGGGTGTACCAAGCAGCATCTTAACCACTGCACCAAACACCTACCCTTGTGTTTGTCTTATTAAGTAGTAACTTTGCTTCATTTAGGGATCTCCCCCACCCCACCCCACCCCCCCTTTTTTTTTTTTAGGTCACGGAGAAGTAAAGTTTCTGCACGTAAAATTGGACTTCAAAAGTTGTGGGAATGGTGCATAGGGATTGTCCAAATGACATCTCTACCCTGGAGAGTTGTAATTGGGCGACTTGGGCGGCTTGGCCACGGGGAGCTTAAAGGTGAGAAATTCCTGGAGCAGAGTGTACTGGAGACAAAGAAGTATTGAGCTAATGTCATTAACTGGACAACTGGAGAAAATGTTACTGTTGGTAGTAGGAATAAATCAGCCTATGTTTTATTTTATTTTTTTACAGGTACAGGATAAACCAGTAGTTTTTAAACTTTGGTTTAGCAACAAAACTATTTATCCAAATAAAATCTTAACTATATAACCCCAATACATAATACAGAAAAAAGTTTTATTAGTATAAAAATGATAACTTGATAAATCCAGAGTTCTAACATTTATATATTGAGGCGGTGAGAATGAGGCAGTTTTAAGATAAATTTATATTAGTGGTTGTAGATGATAATTGAAGTTATACATAAGAACAACTTTGAATTAATGTGTTTGGTGGTAGGTGCTAGTTTGCTTTGGTGGCATAGTAGAAAGAAAATCCTGTTTCGTGAGGACGAGTAGTTGTAAACAGGAGCAGTTTTTATTCACATTGCCTGTGTCTGGCATTTTCCAGCCTGAAGGCTTTAAAAGAACACTTTTGTTTTTGTTTTTGAAAGGCAATGAGAGACAAAGTTCTCCCATCTAATGGTTCACTTTCCAAATGCCAGCAGCTGCTTGGGCTGGGCCAAGCCAAAACTGGGGCCAGAAACTCAGTCCTATGTGGGTGGTAGGGACCCAAGTACTTGACTGTCACCTCCAAGGGTGCACATGGGCAGCTAGAATTGGGAGCAGGGCTGGGACTCGAACCCAGGCACTCTATTGTGGATACAGGTGTCCTAAGCAGTGTCTTAACTATACACCTGACCCCAAATTTCAAAATTTGGATTCCCAACTAATAGCTATCACCACTTAAATTCCTTGTCACAAATATAACTGTAAAGAAGTGCTAAGTAACTGTCACAACACAGCTGACCACCACCCGCTGTCTTGCCCGGCTCTGAGCCTGGCTCCTGTAGGATAGCACAGCACAGCTACTTGTGCAGTTTATGTAAGTAATGTGAATGGGCCAGGTTGTTTTTTAAAGCTTTATTAATTGATGGCACATTTGTAAGTTCAATAATACACATAGATGCAGAAAAGCCTTTTCCCTGCACAAAAGCAAAACTTAATGTCACAAATTGGCTTGCTGATTTCCTGTGTGCAAATATTCAAGCAGAGTCAGCAAAGTATTTGTAAAAGGCCAGCTAGTTAATATTTTTCCATTTTGCAGATCATAGTCTATTACAGCTACTCAGCTCTACCATTATAATGTCAAAGCTACCATACACAATACTGAAATCAGTGGGGGCAGTTGTGTTAATAAAACTTTATTTACAAAAACAGGTAGTTAGGTGGAATTTGAGCTGTAGACCATAGTTTCCCCAACCCTGCATTAAAAGTATATAAATGGCCAGCGCCATGGCTCACTAGGCTAATCCTCTGCCTGTGGCACCAGTACACTGGGTTCTAGTCCCGGTTGGGGCTCCAGTTCTGTCCCGGTTGCTCCTCTTCCAGTCCAGCTCTCTGCTGTGACCTCGGAAGGCAGTGGAGGATGGCCCAAGTGCTTGGGCCCTGCACCCACATGGGAGACCAGGAGGAAGCGCCTGGCTCCTGGCTTCAGATTGGTGCAGTGTGCTGGCCTTGGTAGCCATTTGGGGGGTGAACCAATGGAAGGAAGACCTTTCTCTCTTTCACTGTCTAACTCTGCCTGTCAAAAAAAGTATATAAATAATAAGATTACATAAATTTGATTTGGAGCATTTGTGGAATCCACAGAATAAAAGCATTGACCCAGGTATAACTTGCGTTGTAAGAAATGCCAAAGTATAGCCTACTTCCCACACTACAGTTGAGATATGTTTCAGAGGCCAGGGCTCAACAGCAGTGATGCACATACTACATACTATATGTTGATAGTGTTTTCTTAGGCATCTATTGTACACAAAAATTTTTAGTAGTAAGCTTTTTTATACACTGATAGAAAATATGACCTTTTTCATTTTTTAGAGAATTTCATACTTATAATGAATCCTGTATCAATAGCCTGGAGGGTAATACATTAGAGGATTCATTTCATTTCTGTCGGAATTCCTATCTTCCTCCCTTATCTGCTTTCTCGTCAATCTTATTTCTTTAAAGGCTCTGAGCTGTTCTAACCCATGGGGAAAGTTAGGATATAATAGAGCAGCAGACGGGGGATAAGAAGGTAGTACAGCAGTCCAGTCACATGGAGCGTTGGAAGAGGAGTAGGGCCATCTCCTTCCCTTGTGTGATTGTAGAGCGGGCATTCTTCTTTCTTATCTCTTAGAGGAGAAGAATGGAAGTGTGACTAGAAGAGCCTGTCAAAAGATTGAGAGAAGAATCTTCTTTCAGTAATAAAAACCCAGGGAGAACCTAGTGCACAGGCCATCTGTTTACCGATCTTCAGCTGCTCCCCGTGGGGCACCTGAGGTCCGTGCCACGTGGAGTCCTGTGAGGCAGTGGCCGCTCACAGCCTTCGATTTCCGTTTCTACCCTTACCTCCAGATGGGTGTGATGAAACACTCACACTGCGCTTTCCTTCTTCCTTAGTTTGAAGTGTGGACGCTTACATCTGTCTGTGCGGTTTTGAAACAGAGTCTTCACATTGCTCACCGCTTCTTTACAGCCACTTCAGCAGGAAATTCTTTAGGAATAGGAGCACATTTTCCCATTCACTTACTCTTGAAGGGGAAGAGGTACCTTTTTTTTGACACAACCTGACAAGAATGCCCACACAGGAGTAGCACAAGCCTCCTGTGTGTCAGGAAGCCAAAAGAGGAGACTACGGCCGGCGCCACAGCTCACTAGGCTAATCCTCCGCCTGCGGCGCTGGCACCGTGGGTTCTAGTCCTGGTTGCTCCTCTTCCAGTCCAGCTCTCTGCTGTGGCCCAGGAGTGCAGTGGAGGATGGCCCAAGTGCTTGGGCTCCTGCACCCGCATGGGAGACCAGAAGAAGCACCTGGCTCCTGGCTTCGGATCGGTGTAGCTCTGGCCGTAGCGGCCATTTGGGGGATGAACCAACGGAAGGAAGACCTTTCTCTCTGTCTCTCTCTCACTGTCTAACTCTGCCTGTCAAAAAAAAAAGAAGAAGAGACTAAATGCTTCTCTCTCCCCAGAGTAGCAACCCTAACAGCACTCTGATAAAACATAATGCTTGTGTTTGGAGGCAACAAACAAACATTAGAAAGAAAAGCTTTGCCGACTGTTTAATCTGAGTCACATTGGGAGCATTTATGCACTCCGTGGGGCACTCAGAATGGACACCCCCCCCCCCCCCGCCATTTCTGGGACTGTTTGCCTTGTGTGGAAGCAGCTGAACTACAACAGTAGACGAGACAGAGGCTCCCCCACGCTGTGCTCTCATCCAGAGAAGGCCGAGTCCTTGAGGAGGAGGAGCAAGGCTGGGGTAACACTGGCCTCTGTGGTGAACAGCATCTTAATGCCTAAGTCCGCATGGGTCTGTGCAGGACTCTCAGAGGTAGTTGCTAGCGTGACTTCAGCCTTTGTTTCTTTGTTGATGAAGTGTGGTGGAAGTCAAGTGACATTTTATTTATAGCAAAGAGGGGAACCTGTGGAAAGACACATTCCCTTTAGGGTCCAATTATGGAAAATTCAATTACTGGGCAAAATTGGTGAAAATTTCCATCCTCACCTAAGTATGAATTTCTAAAGACTGTGTGACTGCAATGTCTGATTTCAGATTGGAGTATCCTCCTTGGAGAATGTTCACTACAGACAATCAGCAAGCAGCTCAAGGATGTGTGCCGCATGTGTGGCATCTCTGCCGCAGACTCTCCTTCAATCCTTAGTGCCTGCCTGGTTGCCATGGAGCCCCAGGGGTCCTTTGTAGTGATGCCAGGTAAACATCCTCTTGTCCGTGTCGTTCATTAGGCACCTCCAGTCTACAGGCAGGCATGGAATACATTGTGTTATTAGATCTGCATAAGAGAAAATTATATTTTGGGCTCAAATGCAGAAACATTTTCTATTTCTTCCAAGGGAAGCAGTCTGTGATAGCTTGGGACAGAGACTTGAGTTCTGGCTGTGATTGAGAGCTCTTAGAGTCTTGGCTAATGACCGCTCGTTCCCAAATCCCGATTTCTCATTAGTACATGAATATCACCCTTCAGAAAACACTGCAATACACACCAGCATGATCAATATTTGAACACCCTTCTGAAGGCAGGTTTTTGACAGAACCTCTCAGCAACCATAAAAAGATACTCAGTTACTCTGATATGTTCGAGGATGAATGGTGAGGCAGATACAAGTAAAGCATTTAACACAGGGTCTGGCACACAGTAAGCCCTCAATAAATGGAAGTGCCAGTTGTGGACAGTCGCAACGTGTGTCCACAGCATCTTACAGAAACTGGGCTGGCTTTTGAAAAACAGCAACCCAGCAGCAGTTTTATACGTTACCATCCAAACGGAGTAGTCCCTCCTTCTCCCGGGCAGATACTTGTAAAGACCCCTCCTCCCCACCAAGGGTACCTGACACCTCAGACAGTACTGAACCTGTGTCTACGGCTTTTCCCTGTACATACATACATACCTGTGGTACAGGTTTCTTCCGTTGTGAGGTGAGGTGGTCCAACACCTACACGATGAGATGAAATGAGGTGAATGCCATGGGCATTGTGACATAGGGTCATCCCACTGTGGGCTTGGGGATGATCCTTGTCCCGGGGCAGCAAGAGAGTTCATTAGGTTGCTTAAAACGGGACACAGTTTATTTCTGGAATTGTCAGTTTAAATGTTTGGGCCGCAGTTGAATACAGATAACTGCAAGTATAGAAAGCAAAACGACAGTTAAGGAAAGACTGCTGTATTCTTTGGTCCAGTGGGAGTCTGCTGATAGCTTGTGAAAGTCAGTAGTGCTGTGGACGAGAACAGGTGTGGTCGTGAGTCCAGCGAGCAGCAGATGTCTTACGCTGGCCTGCTCACTACACCTGCAGCCACTTCTCTTGTCTCAACTACTTGGGCGCTCAGGTAACTTCCCTGTGCTGCTGTCCTCATCTGTGAGGCGAGGATGCCGTCTCTACCTCGAGGAGTGGTGGAATGAGGTGGCTTGGATAGAGAGCTCAGCACCGAAGCTGGCGTAGAGAGCACTCAGTGTTGGGCACAGCGGTCACTGATGCCGCAGCACCGTTTCCGTGAGGCTCTGGCTCTTTAGGAGGACAGAACTTCAGAAACTGCGAGCGACCGCAGGAGGAGATAAAGGGGGGACTTATTTTTAGAAATCCTTTCTGTGTAAGTAAAACATATTCAGTGGACTTGTTCCAATTTAAGCTTAACCTTGCTGGTCTGCAATGAGACTTGAGTTATCACAGCTGCACGATCCATGTCAGTTTCTTTGAAGACATTTTGACCATTGGGCTCAACTATGATGCGTGTCCGTTGTGACTGCTTGGTTAGACTCACAACACTCAGGTCAGGCTCTGTGAAAACCTCATCTCCTGGTCTCTTCACCACAGCACAGGGGGACTGACACGGCTTCTCCTTTGTTTTTAAGATGCTGTGACCATGGGCTCTGTTTTTGGCCGAAGTACTGCACTGAACATGCAGTCATCTCAGCTTAACACCCCCCAAGATGCTTCTTGTACACACATCTTGGTGTTCCCAACATCGTCAACCATCCAGGTGGCTCCAGCCAATTATCCCAATGAAGATGGGTTTAGCCCCAACAACGGTGAGTGGAAGATACTGTATGGATAATGTGCCCTTTCATAAACAGGACACAGCTAAAGTCTGCAGTCAGTGGGCTGTGCAAGTTTTTCTGTGTGGTAATAACATGTGGAATAGGAGGAGGAGTGAACATTGGAGAATGTTTTGGTTTCAAAGCTTCAGTTAATTTGTACTGTTACCAAAACTAAGTACTTTCTTCTGTTAGGTAATTAACTTTTTCTGCTTTTATGTTAGAGGCAAAAATAATATCTTCCTGGCTGTGACCTGGGTGCTACTCTTTCAATAAGTCCTTGTTGACCTGATTTAACATGTGCAAAGTCCTAGGTAGTGTGAAGACAGCACCTTCTTCTAGCTTCTTCTTGCTATAGAGCTGCTCCCTACTTGATTTTTTTTAAGGTTTTATTTATTTGAGAGGTGGAGTTACAGACAGAGAGAGGGAGAGACAGAGAGAGAGGTCTATCCACTGGTTCATTTCCCAGACAGCCACAATGGCCGGAGGTGAGCTGGTCTGAAGCCAGGAGCCCAGAGCTTTCATTAAGAGAATTTCTTAATGAAAACATGGTGCTTCAAGCTGTCTTTGAATAGGATTCCAGTTTCAGCCTAAATTTGTACCCACTGCTACGCATTCATTCAGCCTCCAGTATTTTGGATACTGATTAAATGTACAGATGGAGTCTACTGTGTTCTTCATTGATGTCAACGTTAACTTTGTTTAGTAACTTGCTTCTTTCACTCTCTGCCATCTTTATATATGCCCTTGGTGGCTGTATAGACTGAGGCTTTATTTTATAACTCTTTATTTCTTCATTCTGTTACTACTTCACATTAGGAAATGATTGGAGAGAAAATTAAAGAGTAATCTGTAGCACCTGGCACACCATAGACATTCAGTCTTACTGACTTGTGAATAGTGTGTCCATGACAGTCATGGGGTTGCAAAACACGATACTGGGCTAACTTTTTAATTTCTGTGATTTTTTTCCCCATCTCTTCTAGATGATATGTTTGTGGACCTTCCCTTCCCGGATGATATGGACAATGACATAGGCATCTTAATGACTGGGAACCTCCATTCCTCTCCCAACTCATCCCCAGTTCCGTCCCCAGGTTCTCCCTCTGGCATTGGTGTGGGCTCTCACTTCCAGCACAGTCGGGTAAGGATGGTTGCAAGGAACGGTCATCCTCGAGATGTCTGCTCATCTTTTTACTACGTGCACACCTCTTTCTGATGCTGCTGTAGGTCCCTGGTACAAGAGAAATAAGAATGGAGAAGTACTCAGCAGTCACTCCAATTTGAATAAAAGGCAGGAATTTGAAAGAAATGTCTACTTATTTCGGATGAATGATTTTAACAGAAGAATGATGATATAGAAAGCAGGGGTTTTATGCAGTTTTCTTAGGAAAAATTAGTTTTTCTTGTTTGCTGCTTCCAAGTTTTTGTATTCTTTATTTTGGCCAAATAGTGGCTTTTAAGGGACTAGTTCAACATCCCTGTTTATTTAGCATGCACAGTAGCTATTCATTGAAGAACACATTGTTGAGGGTCGCTTTTCCTAGAGGAGCCCGATTCTGCCTGTTGCATGTTCTATGCCTTTATTTATGCAGTCCTGGTCTCTGTAGCCAGCCTGCAGGAGCAGCAGGAGCCATCAGGAGGCTGATTTTATAGGAATGTCCAGGTTAATGCCAGAGTATTAAGGGAAAAGGCAGAGCTTACGACTAGTTTCATCTTTAAATATCCCAGGGATATTGGAGGTGGATTAGCAGAAGATTTAAGAGTTAAAAGGTTCTGCGATAGCTTGTGTTCACTTTGTTTCAGCTTGACGATTTCATGCCTCATCACTGTATTGTTCTTTGTATTTAAAGTGCCAGGAGATTAAGGGGCTAAGACATAGAAACGTAGCTGTGTGTAGTGTCTTAAACCGAGCAAGTGGAAGCAACCTGCTCACACTCAGTTATTCAGACACTAAGATGGACTTAAAGTACTTAGGCTTCTGCCAGGTGGGACTTCCATTGCTAGTGCTGAATTAATTGAAGGATGATCACGAGAAAGCAGACTTAAAGCTTAGTCACAGAGCAGGTGAAGCCAGGGAAAGTGCGCAGAGACAGCCCTTGTGTTACGAGCTGCCCCCGTCAGCCTTCTGTCTGTATTGCCTTACAGCTGTCTGACAGTGACATTTGTTGATTGGAGGTTATTGTGATGAGAACCAAAACCACCTATTTTACATAGGAGAGCTTTAAATTTGGGTTAGTGTGAATTCTGGCGACAAGGAACGGAGCAGCTGTGAAGGCCTGCCCTGGAATCTGATGAAGATGTCTGCCTGAGCTAGCTTGGTGACCTCGAAGCTTCTTCCTCCTTTCTTAGTTACCATGTCAGTGAAACGGAAATAACAGCAACAGCCTCCCAGTATCTGTCACTGTAATTCAGATTATCCATTAACCAAAAAAAGGTGGTAATTGAAATGTAGTATTTTATAAGAAATGGAAGTGTGCTGTATTTTCTGCCATTGTTGGAGCCTCAGGCCCTGAAGTCTTTAATCGAATGGCACCATCACCGTTTACACAGTGCTGCTGCAAACCTAGCCAGGTGTCTCTCAATCCTGAGCACCTGCAGCCAGGTGACCTCCAGGGTGCGTTAGCATTGAACATTCCTTGATATTCAGTTAGGACATTACAACAGGAAACAGAATTTGTTCAAGGTGGAACCGTAAATTTTTCTTTTTTAACTAGCTCAGAAATGATAACAATTTGATGTAGTAGTTGAGGACTTTTTTCCCCCTTTTAACAGAAGGCTTTTAAAAACAGGTTGCTTGTTACAGCTTACAGGACAGGTGCGTTTTCCGTTCTTGAAGAACTAAGCAGGAGGAAAATGTCAGTGCAGAATGTGCAGAGCCTCTTACCGAGGGGTCGCCACGCGTTCAAACCTGGCCTGCTGCTGAGCGGATCCTGCGCTGCTGGCAGGGCCATGGCACCGGCACAGCCGCCGCCTTGGTGCACGGTTTTGACAGTTTCCTGATCCACAGAGGTTGATGGTGCACAGTCAGGGCGCTCGTGTCTCTGGTCGGTGGCTGGCGAAAGAGCCCATGAGTGTGCCAGAGCCTTTCCACCCGAGTGTGGTGCCTAATAATGCCAGGGGCAGAGTCCGCGTCCTGTGGAAGAGAACTCGGAGCAGATCAGCCTGCACTCACTCGAGTGCGTGTTGCTGGTTTCGCTGGTGTCTTCTGAGTTCCAGCTTGCGTGCTCACAGGGGATGCCTTCTCTGTTGTCTGGCGTTGTGAGTGACGCTGCGGAGGGGGGTCACTCACGACAGCGTGCAGCCAGCTCTGGAGCTTCACGACAGTGCTGACTGTGCCTCTGGGACTTTGTTTTTCAGAGTCAGGGTGAGCGTCTCCTCTCCAGAGAAGCCCCCGAGGAGCTCAAGCAGCAGCCGCTGGCCCTGGGGTATTTCGTGTCAACTGCCAAAGCCGAGAATCTCCCCCAGTGGTTCTGGTCTTCATGTCCCCAGGCTCAGAACCAGTGCCCTCTCTTCCTAAAGGTTGGTCTGGCTTCATATTGGAATTTTGCGAGATGGAGTGGCTTATGCTTGGATTCAGCTTTGCTTAGAAATTTCTACTGTAGCTGTCATAGCCTTATTCTGTTCCCCGTTTCTCTCACAGGACTTACTCCCTGAGGGTATCTTATTTACTCTTGTGGGTGGAGAGAATTTAAGAGCAGGACCTAAAATCATGGCACAAAGAAATGAATTGCATCCACCCAAGTAGATGTTGTGGGCTTGGAGGGCCCATCTAGAGGGAACATGCGGTTCAGTCCAGGGTCTTTCTCCAAGTCTGCGTCACAGTGCTGTCTGGGAGTGAAAGTCCGGCTGGAGGATGGTCAGGACTCCCTGTCTCCTCCTGCCCTCTTTGTGTGTGAGGGGCAAGATTCTGCTGCAGTATCGCACTTTACACTTGCTCTTTCCTGTGATCTCTTTTAACCAAGATTTTAAGAGTTAGAAGTAAAAGGTCCTGGCTGGCGCCGTGGTTCACTTGGCTAATCCTCCACCTGTGGCACCAGCACCCTGGGTTTTAGTCCCGGTTGCTCCTCTTCCAGTCCAGCTCTCTGCTGTGGCCTGGGAAGGCAGCGGAGGATGGCCCAAGTGCTTGGGCCCTGCACCCGCATGGGAGACCAGGAGGAAGTACTTGGCTCCTGGCTTTGAATTGGCGCAGTGCTGGCCGAAGTGGCCATTAGGGGAGTGAACCAATGGAAGGAAGACCTTTCTCTCTGTCTCTCTCTCACTGTCTATAACTCTCTCTCTGCCTGTCCAAAAAAAAAAAAAAAAAAAAAAGGTAGTAAAAGGTCCCTTACTTGCAGTTTGTGTGGAAAATCTTAGCATGAAAGTCACTTCTTGGGGCCAGCATTGTGGCGCAGCAGGTTAAGCCACCGGCATCCCATATTGGAGCCCCAGTTCACGTCTCAGCTGTTCTGCTTCTGATCCAACTCCCTGCTAATGCCCTCAGAAGATAGAAGAGGATGGCCCATGCTCCCTGCCACCCACATGGGAAACCTGGATAGAGTTCCTGGCTGGTAGCTTCAGCTCCACTTGTTGTATATATTTGGAAGGTGAACCAGCAATAGGAAAGAGCTCGCTCGCTCGCTCGCTCTGCCTCACCCTCTCTCTCTCTGCCTCGCCCTCTCTGTCGCTACACCTTTCAAATAAATACATCTTCAACCTGGGGCCATTGCTGTGGCATAGTAGGCTAAGCCTCTGCCTGCAGCACTGGCATCCCATATGGGTACCAGTTCATGTCCCGGCTGCTAGTCTTCTAATCCAGCTCTCTGCTTATGGCCTGGGAAAGCAGTGGAAGATGGCCCAAGTGCTCAGGCCTGTACACCCACATGGGAGACCTGGAGGAAACTCCTGACTTCAGATTGTCCCAGCTCCAGCCGTTGCAGCCACTTGGGGGGTGGATCAGCAGATGGAAGACCTTTCCCTCTGTCTCTGTCTCTGTCTCTCTCTCTCTCTCTCTCTCTGTGTATGTAGCTCTTTCTTCTCAAATAAATAAATAAAAATCTTAAAAAAAAAAAAAGGAAAGATCTGTTTCTTGCCAATAGATTCAGAAAAAACAAGGTTTGGAGAACATGCTGTGCCTGGGAAGAAGACCTTGTGTTGGGGGCAATCGTGAATGAGGTGGCCTACGCTTTCTCTCATGGGACAGCAGTTCCCTGCGGGGAGTCTGTCCCAGAAATCACTGGACAAGAACAAAACATGAGATGTATAAAAGACTAGGAAACACTTAAATGCTCCTGGCTCTTGGCTTCAGCCTGTCCTAGCCCTGGCCATCGCAGCCTTTTGGGGAGTGAACCAGCAGAAGGAAGGTAGATCGTCTCTCTCTCTCTCTCTTTCTCTCTCTCTCTCTTTCTCTCTCTCTCTTTCCTTCTCTTTCCTTCTCTCTCTCTCTAACTCTGCCTTTCAAATAAACAAAATAAATCTTAAAAAGTCCTTACTTGTTAATGGTACCTACTGAATTATTTATAGACCAAATGACACTGTATTTGGGTTTTGTTTTTAAACAGTTCATGAGGGGAACAAACTCAAACGAAACAAAAAGTCGCATATCTTGGTAATGTGTGTGCAGCTTGGTGATGGGGGTATGTGATGCCTCATTATATATTATACTGTTGTTTATATTTGACTGTTTCCAATAAACGAAATATAGTGGGCCAAAAAAAGAAAAATAGGCTGAAAAAAGCTCATGGGACCTGTTGGGGGTTACTGAGCCGCCTAGGCCGCGTGGACTCCCGGACACTCTGTGGAGAACATGTGCTCCTGGCCCTGGGCCTCCTTTGGCTGCGCTGAGGTTGTCGGCCCGAGGTAACGCTCTCGCTTCTTTCCCCAGGCTTCCCTGCATCACCACATTTCTGTAGCACAGACGGACGAACTTCTCCCTGCCAGGAATTCTCAGCGGGTTCCACACCCTCTGGACTCCAAAACCACATCTGACGTTTTAAGGTAGATCCTGACCTAGGCAATAGAGGGGCAGTTTAAGTTACCTTCCTTCACTCCGGGGTTTGCGTCTAAGTGTGGTGTTCATGGAAGAGGTGCTGCCGCTGGCGCATGCTGCAGTGTCTGATCGGCCAGCGAGGGCCGCCGCCTGCGGGGGCCTGGCACAGGCAGTGTGTGTGCGGCTGCAGCTGCCTGTGCTTCCTGTTCGGGGAGGCATTCCATGGTGACGACTGGTCACCTTCAGTGGGCGAGTAGGTAGAAGGCAGTGCCTGCAGCTGCAAGTACTTTGCATTGAAAACACTTTCCACCCTCGCTGCCACAGATTCTGTAAGTAACATTGGCTGAACAGAAATTCCAGAGTCGGAAGTGCATTCTAGAATATGTAGTCAGTCTCTTACACTTTACCAGTCCATGGACAGTCTTCATGTGCCTTGAGAAAAGACACAAGCTTTCTTTAGTGTATGCCAGCTCTTATTGACTTACAGAACTTAGAGTTACACAAGAACCTGGTCGACCTGAATTGGACTCCCAGGGCCCCTGAAGGAACTCTGTTCGGTACAAGTGCAGCAGGAGCCACATATCTAATGGAAATTCTTCCAGTGGCCACATTAAAATAGTAAAAAGAAATCAGTTAAATTGATTCAACAGCGCATTGTATTGGCTCAGTACATGTGAAATAGTACCATCGCAACATGTCATCAGTGTACACATGTCCCTGAACTGGCTTCTTCAAGTACGGAGTCCCTGCACTCTGCTGCAGGTTGTATCTGTACAGCGCATCTCTCCTCGATCTTGCCTCTGCTCCGGTGTTCAGTGGCCACGTGTGGCTGGTGCCGCCCACGTGGGCGCTTCAGGTCGATTAGGAAGAGGGGCCTGAGACAGGACTATGCAGAAGAGCCCAGGGCCAGCTAAAGAATGATGCGAGGCCTTCTCCCGCCAAGGTCCGGAAGGTGTGGCGAGGCGGAGAAGCAGCCTCGCGTGTGCCGCGGGCCCTGCCCTGATCTCTGTGTTCTCTTCTCAGGTTCGTTCTGGAGCAGTACAACGCCCTCTCCTGGCTCACGTGCAATCCGGCCACCCAAGACCGCACTTCCTGCCTTCCCGTCCACTTTGTGGTGCTCACTCAGTTGTACAATGCCATCATGAACATACTCTGATTGGAAAAGCACTTGTTCTCTCTGGCCCAGTTCCTCCTCCCGCTCCGCTCTGCAGACCTCCCACGTCCTTGAGCCCGCGCAGTCCTGCACTGTGATCCCTGCGCCGCAGGCACGCTCAGTCCCTGCAGTGTTCAGTTCAGAGGACTCCCTGACGCTTCTCTCGCGGACCTGGAACTCCATAGCAGTGACTTCCAGCCAGGGCTGTGGCGTGCGCAGCCCCTGCCACTGGCCTGCAGGAAACGGTGGTGGCTGGCGGCTTCTCAGAGGAACCAGAAGAGACAGTGTCCTTTTGCACAAGAGGCTGCGGTCGGCCTCTGTTAAGGATGCAGGCCGTCTGGTCCTTAGTGACTGGCGTGTGGCCTGTGGGTTACCTGAAGCCCAGAACTGGGACTCTGGAACTAAGAACCAGCTCAAGTACCTGATTCATACTGGGGCTTCTGCCCTCAGAGCTCCCTCCAGATTGGCACGCGTGCTCTGGTTGACTTCATGCCTGTGTGTAGATGCAAAAGGTCTGGAGACAGCTTCATTTTATTTATTTTGAGTTCTTTTGTAATACAGTTTCTGTGACTTGACTTTTTCTAATTCACGAGGACCAGGTACAGTAGCTGAAACCCAACTCAGCCCCACCATAGGATTCTTTGACTGCACCCCTCTGTCCCAGAGGCGGAAAGGGGTGAAGACAGACTGGGGAGGTGATGCCTAAGAAATAACATTCAGAACCACCCAGCAGTGGGTTTTGTTCAGAACAAACTGGGTCTACAGGTTCTGTCACGTCCAGTGACATGTGCTCCACTCCTGAGGGATGACGTTTTCATCCTGGAGGAGTTGGGCCCAGTCCAGGGCCACGGAGGCAGGTCCCTCACTTAGTTTTATACAGTCACAATGGAAATCTATTTTCTAGTGAATTCTTATCGAAAGCCAGGTCTCTCCTCCCATTAGATCAAAAGGGACTCATCCATGTACATATCACAGTTGACAGTGTTTGCTCATAAGCCAGTTCTGAATATGGTGAGTTTTTTCTGGACCATAGGAATATTATTTCAAAGAAATATTACAACTTAACCATTAAATTAGTACTTGAAGTTGAGCCTTCGTGGTGGAACTTTTTTAAAAATGCCTTTTTAAAGCATTAATGGCTAATTGAAGTATTTTATGACTCCTCATTCCAGGCCCAGAGGTTGTCTTGAGAGCCCTGTCTCTAACCCTGTGCTGCTGGGTGTTTCTGTCTGGGGGCAGTGGATGTGGACCGGCCTCCAGGAGCCGCGCATACCAGGCCGTGGGGCTCTTGTCATCTGTGTGTGCAGAGAATCATGCAAATTTTACAAGTTCTTCCAAGAGACTTCCGTGTCCTGGTTATTAACAAAAAAAGGAGAAATGTAATAATTGATATGATTTTGTAAAAGTATTTTTCTTGAAATAATCTAACGTTTAAAACATTATATTAAAAAAAAAAAGTTGTGTGGTGGGCACGGGAGAGCAGAGACGTGACGTGTAAATGAGTGGCGGTGCTCTCCGTGCCACCGTGGCGGGGGAGGGTCGCCTGTCGCAATGTATAGGCTAAGAATCTGATATAGCAACCGTTTGTATCTACTGTGTACAGTGTAAAGTTGACTTTAAAAATATTGCAGTGCTATTTTTTCTTAATCAGAAAGGAGAATTCTCAAGGCCTTTTGAAGAGCATAAGATGATGGAGATTGTAAACTTGTATAGAACTGTCTTGCTGAGAAGACACAGTGTAAAGTAGATATTTGTAATCTTTTACCACTTTGGGGTTGCTTTTTTTCCCAGAATTCATCAGAACTTTGAATTTTTTTTTAATGGGCTGTTTTTAATGCAGGGGCTTTTCTTCCCTAGAAACCCAGTTCTAAGCAGAAAAAGAAAAAAACAAAAAACAAAAAACAAAACAAAACAAAAAAACCCTACAAAAATTAAAAAAAAAAGGCAGCAAAGGGTAGTTTTCATCTGGTGTCTTTTATTTAAGTTTTTTAAGTTAAGAAAAGCTGGTGACATATTTATACGTTTTTGTGCAAAAATAAATGAATGGCAATAGATTTTAAAAAATCTTATTATGTACTTCTGTGTGAAAAAGTCTGTATAATATTTCCCTTAAATATGCATTATTTTACTTGTGAGTTTTTTACTGAATTAATCTGAAATGTACAAGCCCTGGATTTGCTACAGAGTGAGAAGTTATTTTATTTTTTTTTATTTTTAATTTTGGAAATCCTGCAAAGATCAGAACTCTTACCATGGTTTGAACTCAACAGGGGCAGTGGGGGGAGAAGGGTGGGACTGTCCAGCATGCTTGTATGTATATTTCAGAACCTTTTTTAAATGTAAAAGCTGTACATTTCTGGGAAGTTCTGAATTTCTTTTGTTTCCTTTTTTCCTTCAAGCATTTTGCAGTGAGCTTCTTTTATATATAGCAAACAATTTGAAAGAATACAAAAATATGTGAAGTTCATTTAAAAAAAACTACAGTATAGCGCTGGTACAGTACACTAAAAGACTTTGATAAAAAGAAACAATAATAAAAGGCCTCCATTTTAAATGTCATTCATATATACCTTGTGGATGAGAGCTATATACTTTTACACACTTTTTTAGAGGAATAAATTATTGAATTACTGAAACTTTGAGTGACTTTTTTCCCCCTCCCACCCTGCCTTTGTAATGAAATTATCTGCTTCGAGCACCCCTGGCCAGACCAGGAGCGGGGCCCTGCCGTCCCGCTGGGAAATCAGAACGCTTCGCGCCCTGTGAGCCGCGATGGCCGTTAGGGGAGCGCTCCTGCAGCAGCTCTTAGGGACATGCGGCGCTGAGCTAGGAGCCCTGGCTCTGGGACTGGCCTTCCGTGTCCCCTAGCTGTCCGTGCGGGGCCAATCAGCTGCCTTGCTCTTCAGTCCCAGCCGGTTCTTTCTGTGTTCCTTAGAAATGACAGACGGGTCTGGCACAGGCTGGTGACGGCACACCTTCCATTTCGTTCTTTCTCTTGGGTCCATCTAACAAGCAGAAGAGAAAAAACAAACCCACCAGTCTAGGAAGCGTCTCCAGGGTCCTGCCCCGACACAGGCTCTTGCTGACCCCGGGGGCTCCAGGATTAGCAGAGTTCCAGGTGAAAGTTGGAGTCATTTGAAAGGGCTTGCCCTGACACACGCAGCATTCTGAACATGACGCTGCGTCAGACTGTGGAGTCCTGAGCCTCCGTGGTTCCTCTGCAGAAGAGGCGTGAAGGAGGCCCTCTTTGCATCCTGGGCAGCCGTGTCCCTGGGAACCAGCTGGGTGGAGAAGACAGGCTGAGCAAAGTGGCCTCGCTCTCGGGCAGTGCCCCCTGGTGGACACAGGCCTACGCTGCGGGCCCAGCCGTGTGGAGCTCAGAACGAGGGCATCTTCATAGGCATTCATGAGCCCGGATGCTTCATTCACACATGGATAGGGCATCTGTTGAATGAACTGAAGCGTTTTGAAGATCAGGTGTAGATCGTGGGCGCCCTAGGGGTGATCAGCCTTCAGCCGTTTGGATTGCTCAGACTCTGCTCACCCTCTCGGAGCTCATCCCCTCCGAGAGGAGGATTCCTGTTGTTGAGGAAGTCGTGGCACAAGGCACCTGTTAGCGACAGGCGTCAAAAAGCCAGGAGAAGTCTTTATGACGCTGTTGTGAGGCCCGAGCCACCTGGAGGCAATCACTGGTGCTTTGTTCCCATGACTCGGGCACTGTGCACGCAAAATTTCCCACACCTTTGGAATTCGCCACGTGCCGAAATCCTACCGAGGTGCCGCTTCCACGTACCAGCGTGTTATCTTGGTGTTAACTGATTCTCTCGCTTTTATTCCCTTGACATAGAGGTCACTCGAGCAGTAATTATTTCATGCCGTTATTACCCAGCGAAGCACCATTAGACGTTCTGTTGTGCCAGGTAATTACACGGACGTGATGTTGGCCTTGGGCGGCTCGCTCTGCTGGGAGCCTCCCCACGCTCTTCCTCCACTTTGCTTACAATTCCCAGGTCAAGTTTTAAAAGGATTTTTTGACACTGAACTGCTTCCAGCTAGTGGAGCAGGTGAGATAGAAGCTGAGGAGGGAGTCCAGCTCTCCAGGAAGCTGGATGAGACAGACAGATCGCTGTTCTCAGCGAAGGCCACTTCCTTCATAAGTGAGTTACCAGGGAGATGCTGAGACCCGAAGGCAGGCACGCGGGTCAGTCCCGCTTCTCCCTGCTTTGGAAAGACAAGCAGCAGAGGGAAGAAAGCACACATCCTGTTTTCAGGGTCTGCTGACGTGGTGTCGTCCCGGCCCTTAGCGAACAGACCGACCAGTGCAGCCCACAGATGCCACCCACACCGCGGCGCCCTCGGCATTGTCCTGTCCCTTCCCGGCCTTGTGTGTGAACTCTGTCCACCTGTGTGATGAGGCCAACGGCTCTCCAGGAAGGTCGGCCACCTCGGAGCAGAGAGTAGAAGCTATGAGGAAGAAGGCAAAAAGCTAACACTCTATTTGTAACAGGTGAATGCTATTTGAATAATTTAATATGTAAAATAGCAATCGTCTTATTTCATTTGAGCTTGAACGTTTTAGCTCCTCTTGTTTAAATGTTTTTATCTTCTTTGGTCACGTAGAGGTCTTGGTGGCGTGGTTATGAATTTACATGCGTTGTTTACGTGGCTTCCTGTCTGATTCTTGTGGCTTTTAATTGAGCAGGAGATGGTGTCCGTGTGGTTCTGCACACACGCGCCTCTGTCTTTTTGGTTGGTATTTCTTGTATCAGTGCAAGGCTTAGGAACTTGTGTCTCATTGGGTCTGGGGTCAAGATCATGTTCATCTCACAACATGTGCTGCTGAGCGTCAGTCGTGTTTTGTGCCACAGGAGAATTTGTGTCACCTGACCGAGGCTTTTATTGGACTGAGAGTAGGTACCAGGAAGTGCATGTTGAACCCTGAGGCTCTTGAAAAAGTAGAATTAATCACACCTGGAAAATATGAAATATCAGCAAATTCATCAGATCCTGCTGGTTTGGGGAGAAGCAGTTTAGAAAACACAGAAATTTTCCTTTTTTCCATTTGGCCAACTTGGTTTTTCTATTATCAATTTTAATTTAGATTTTTTACAAGAAAAAAATTGAGTGTCTCAAGTGTATCACTACCCAACTGTGTTGACACTCCCTTTTTTTTTTTTTTTTTTTTTTTTTTTTACAGAGTGGACAGTGAGACAGAGAGAAAGATCTTCCTTTTGCCGTTGGTTCACTCTCCAATGGCCGCTGCGGCCGGCGCACTGCGCTGAGCCGAAGCCAGGTGCTTCTCCTGGTCTCCCATGGGGTGCAGGACCCAAGCACTTGGGCCATCCTCCACTGCACTCCCGGGCCACAGCAGAGAGCTGGCCTGGAAGAGAGGCAACCGGGACAGAATCCGGCGCCCCGACCGGGACTAGAACCTGGTGTGCTGGTGCCGCATGGCGGAGGATTAGCCGAGTGAGCGGCGGCGCCAGCTTGATACTCCCTTAATTCTGACCCTGTTGTTGTTGATGACGATCCTCTTTCTCATTTCTTAGGATATGTGGACCTTTTTTTCTTTGTCACTTGACTTTTTTTTTTTTTTTTGAGCAATGGTTTGGTGTTTTGTTTTTTTTTTTTTAGCTCCCGAATTTAACCTTTCTGCTTGTTTTTAATCCTGGCTTCTATCTAACTGTTCTTGCTCTTACTTTTCTTGGGAATTTTTCTTGAATTTTTCTGGAGTTTTAGTTGCCTGCTTGGTTGGTTTATTTTCTTTTTGGGTGCCCCTGGTTCCCCTAGCCCGGGGACTCTGGGCAGTCCAGATCATACACACCCTGTGCCCCCCCTTAGCTGTGATCTGTGCAACAGATCCTGGAGGTGCTGACCCTGAGAGGGGCCGGGGATCTTCCACTGTTGATGGTGACGGTGTCCTGCAAGTTTTCATTTTAATGTCTTCAGTTTTATTTTTGTACTCAGCTCTTGATTTCCATTTTGGTCCTTTTTTTTTAAGGAAAAGTCTCGTTTGTGTTAGAAGTGCAAATTCTGCCCTGTCGTGCTGCGCATGGGTGACTGGCGTGTGTAGACAGCTCCCGTCGAGGCAAGCAAGCCCTGTGCTGGTAGTGCTGTTGCACAGAAGTATAAGGAAATGTCGTCTTCCTCAGTAGCCACAGTCCGCGCATGAAAAGAAACAGGTGGAAATAATTTGAATAAAACAGGTGCCTTAGCCCAGTCAATCCAAAGGCCGCCTAGATTTCAACAGAAAGCCGGTATGAAAATTGCCAGAGAGCTGTGCAGCGTTCTTGGCTGTGCGGCCTTGGAAGTGGCTGCGTGCCTTCCGCGGGACGCCCCTGGACGTGGAGGCTGGATTTCCGCCGGTTACGGCACAGTGTAGTGCTTTCGCACTGCTTCAGTTTTTAAGTGGAAATTGTTCAACAGAAAAGCCGGCTGCTCAGCCACACACACACACACACACACACACGCACACACACACACACCCCGGAGGCCCCGTGGGACTGCGGGTGTGCCCGGACCAGTCAGCATGGTGTGGGCTGAGACTCCACAAGGGTTATTTCTGTCTCCGGTGTCTTCCCTGTAAATCCATGTCCCTGTGTGGACCTCAGCTGTGTCCCAGACAGAGACTAGGAGTGTGCGTCTTCCTGTCGCTTTTCCCTCGCACGAGTGGTGCTGAGTGATGTGTCTGCGATGCCATCTGTCCCTGCGACGCGCCGTCATCCCACCTCGGACTTCTCGCTTCCATTCTCCTTCGATGTTAATTTTACCACTCTGTCTTCTGATTAGAGTTCCAAATGCGACGGCTTTGACCAGCCATTTATTTTCAACCTTTGGCACTTTGTGTTACGCCTCCTTCTTCATACAAGCTGTTGCATTTTATTTCTTAATATTTTTATGTGAATGACCATTTGCACATCGTGTCACACTTTGAACTGTCTGCCAGTTTTTACAAATACACATATATTTATTTGCCTCCTCCTACTCTTTAGTTTTGCCTTTTGTCTGTGTGTGTATGAACTCCACTGTTTGCTTTTATGTTTTAAAACATGTGGGCAAGAGGCCGGCGCTGCGGCTCAATAGGCTAATCCTCTGCCTGCGGCGCCAGCACACTGGGTTCTAGTCCCGGTCGGGGCGCCGGATTCTGTCCCGGTTGCCCCTCTTCCAGGCCAGCTCTCTGCTGTGGCCAGGGAGTGCAGTGGAGGATGGCCCAGGTGCTTGGACCCTGCACCCCATGGGAGACCAGGAGAAGCACCTGGCTCCTGCCTTCGGATCAGCGCGATGCGCCGGCCGCGCCGGCCATTGGAGGGTGAACCAACAGCAAAGGAAGACCTTTCTCTCTGTCTGTCTCTCTCACTGTCCACTCTGCCTGTCTAAAACATAAAAAAATGTGGACAAGAAAGCTCCATCCTAATCCTGTTCACTGGCATGCCCTTCGACGGCAGATTCTCCCTTTCTAATTTTTTTTTCTAAAAAGCCTTATCCACCAGTTCCAGCTGCAGTCCCATCATCTTGGCATTTAGCATACGGGAACCGAAGGCCAGGGAGAAGTTCTTGGGCATCAGAGCAGAATTCTTGCACAGTGCCCTTGGTTCTAGGCAGCCGCCTCCTCACACGCTCCTCCCCCCGCCGGCGTGGGAGCCGCTGGACAGCAGGACTAGCCTCCCCCAGCCATGCTTGTGGAAGAAGTCAGTGCTTATGTCCACAGCCGTTCTGTGCCCCCAAGGGGCCAGGCCCCATGCTAGGTGGTAAAGAGATTTGCAAAACCACCTGGCTGAGCCCAGGCTCAAGGCGGGAACGGATGGAGGGGCCGCTGCAGGTGACACAGCAAACTGCCCTCCAAAGAGCCAGGCAGAGCAGTGGGCGCCCAGCCAGCCCGATCCTTGAGGCCCCTCCCATGCAGTCCCCACTGTCCTGCCTCTCCCTCGCATGCCCGTGCTCCCCACGCCCAGTTCTGACCCCAGCCCGCCAGCGTCTGCCAACACCTTCCGTTCCTCACCGGTGATGGGCGAGCACGTCTTTTGACAAAGTGTCCCTCCTTGATCTTTGGGGGCTGATCAGGTCGTGCTATTCAGTGAGGGCAGGGCAGGGCCCAGGGATCTGCATGAGAAGTCCCCCTTTCCCCCGCTGAGTCAGATCCAGGCCAAGTTTGTCCAGCTTGACTGCCGGGCCCCCGTGGGCACTTAGTGAAGACCTGGTGGCCATCAGCTGCCCCTGTCATGTGCGTCTGATGGCCACAGCTGTGTTGAAGTTCTGTACCTTGGTTAAGCAGTCGCCTCCCTCCCTGGGACGCCCGTGTCTGTAGCTGGAGAGTCTGTGTTTCCATCTGCCAGAGATAGCCCTACCTGGGAGGCTGGGGCTACCCCACCATGGCACTCGGCTCCTCCTTCCTCCAAACTCGGTTCTTTCCCCTGCTGCTCCTTCATCTCCCAACCCTCAGTCACATGTCCCCATTCTGAATGGCACCAGCTCTCCTCTGGGCCAGGCACTGGGCCACCACAAGAAACAGGAAAGCACCCGTGCCTGGTCTCACGCAACGTGTGGTCTGGCCTGGCATGAGTGACTGCGACAGGGCTGGAGCGCTGTGCTGACGCGGCCGTGGGCAGCATTGGAGAGCTCTTCATGGGAGGTCTGCAGGAGCCTTGGCAGGTGTGTCCAGTAATCAGGAGGCCATGGGGAGCGGCGGGTCGCTGGGGACGTCCGGGGACGAGGAGGCGGTGGGAAAGGAAGCCGCGGTCGGGGGAACCCAGGGCCGCGACCCAGTGTCACGCGTGTGCTGTGCTTGGGAGGAAATGAAGACTCACCGAGGAGTTTAAAGCAAGCCCAACTTGTGACCTTTCTGCTCAGTTATTGTGGCTTTCAGAAGAGGGGGAAGTGAACACTGGAGCCCCCGTGACCCACATCCCGTGTGGACAGTGAGGACGGAGCCAGGTTCGAGGGCTGTTGGAAAACAGAATCGACACACCTTGGTGACCAAGGTGGCAGGTGGGCGTTTAAAGAGGGCGTCAGGGTCAGCCTCGGCGTCACAGTGGGAAGACAAAGGACAGAGGAGGGAGAGCAGGTGGCCAGAGCAGGGGAGGAGCTCTCAAGGGGCTGGGTGTGGTTTGCTCCTTATCTGGTAGCTTCTTGCGCGGGCTGAGCTGCCCGAAGAGAAGAGGGTGTGTGACAGAGGAGGACCTGGGCGGAGGGGTCCACGGAGAAGACCGTGGGGGCACCCCTGCGGGTGAGCAGCCCTGGCCGGCGGATGGGTGAGCCCGCCCTCCCCTCCCAGGGTGGAAGGAGAGGTGGCACTCAACCCGCACCACCCCTGCCTCATCCCCAGGAGGCGGGATCAGACCTCCAGCGCAAGAAATATGGGAAAATGGAATGACAAGCTGAGTTTATTTTGGTGCCAAAAAGGATTTTCTAAATCCACGCCTAGTGTTTTCCTAACGCGCGTTTTCCATGAACTTACTGAACGCTTCTTGGTGGAGTGCCGAGGGATTTGCCCGGCAGCCTTGGCTCAGCTCTGCAGGATCCGCTATGAGCAGCACCAGGCAGAGAGATGGGCACCATCCTGTCACCCTGGGCGATGACTTCGCCATTGCCACACCTCGCTGAGGCCACTGCCAAGTCCCTCGGCCATCCACTCCTTGTTCCCCCTTCCAATGCCTCTGTTGCCACACTGTCAGGGGGCAGTGAGGGCCTCGCCTCACGCACGGGAGGGTCATCACGGTCTCGTGCCCTCGTCCTGGCTGCACAAGCCACGCTTGGGGGTCCCTTGTACCCCGGGCCTGGCACATGCTGTTGGTGGGGGAGGGGTGGCCTCCTCCTCTGGCTCAGAGCAGCCGTCTCAGATTCTGGGTGCTGAGTGAGTGACTGACGATTTGCAACCCAGGGAGGCTCTGGGACAGGGAGTACGTCGTTGTCCCGGGCAACAGGGGGAGCGGCAGGCGGAGGCTGGGGCCCAGTGCCCCGTGTGTGACCCGAGCCTGGGACAGAGGTCCCAAGGAGGACCACAGTGTTCTCTGTGCTTAGCCGCTTCTGAGGCGCCATCCCTAAGTCCCTCCTGGGACTCCCCCTGGTGGCCGGAACCGCGCGTGGCACTGACCGCCGTGGGTCACCTGTCGGCTGTCTTCCCGCTCGGCACGGGACTCAAGGCAGAGAGTGGTCCAGCGGCACCGCTGCACGCGGTGATCTGGAGCAGAGTAAGCCCCTGTCCTCCTGCCCAACTGGGCCATTTTTCCAGAACCTTCTAAATGCCGAAGAGACGCTCCCTTCTCTCCAGGCGTCCTCTCTCACATTTTCTGAACAATGGAGTTCGAACCCAGATCTGCCGCCGACTTCCTGTCCACCTGGCTCCCCAGCTGTCTGCTCCTTCCCCGAACACGGATGCTATTGGCTCCCACTGCCCATGATGTTGGAGACGCAGTGACCCACGCGTGGTGTGCTCGCGGCCTGGCAGGCAGTGGGCACCCAATGAACGTCAGTTCTTCTGCCCCCCTTCCCCCAGAGTCACCAAAGGCTTACTTAGGCAGTGTTGGGCAAACAGGGCTCCACGCATGCACAAAACTCAACTTCTGACTCCCCCTTCACCCACATCTCCCCTTGCAGATGTTTGGCTCAATCCCAGATCCATGGGGTTACCCTGGACTGGCCCCTCTTGGTCATCCTCTATGGCTGATCCATTTTTAAATCGTCTGAGCCCCCCTGCCTTGAAAATTAACCGCTCTCCCGCCCTGGCCCACTCAGCGCCGGCCCCCACCCCCTCGGCTCCGTCTCCGTCAGGCAGCCGCGGGGGTCTCTGAACATGGGACTCCCACGCTGCTCCGTGCCTTGCCAGCCCCCTGCTCTGGCAGGAACAAAGCCCCAAGTGCAGCCCCCGCAGGGCCCACACACGTGGCCTGTGCCTGTTCCTGCTCCTCACACGTCCCTCCCCACTGCATCCAGACTCCCTGCGCAGGGCCTTTGCATGTCCTGTCCCCTCCCCCAGAGAAGCTCAGCACACTGCACCCCTTCCCCGCCTGCCAGCCCCACCCCCACTTTCACAGCAGTCGGCTTGGTCCTTTAGCGACTTCCTGTGACACTGGCATCAGCAGGGACACGGGGTTTTGTGTCTGCATTGTTCACATGCTGGCCCCCGGGGGGCCCTAATGGCTCTGTCTGTGAGTTCATGAGTGCGTTAGTGGGTGTGGCCTCCCCAGAGACAGCGCATCCCTGACCCCTCTGCGTGTGCACCTGCAGCCGCCCCAGCCCCTTGTAACCAGAGAAAGCCCTGCCTGTGTGGCCTGTCTGTCCTGGAACCTTCCATTGGTCAAGGACTGGATCCCCAACACGCACACCAGTGCCTGCCCTTTTGGGAAGCAAATCTTCAAAAGCGTATTTTTAGCTTTTTATTTTGAAGCCATTCTAAGAAAAGAGACAAGAGCACACAGAGATTCCTGTGCACCTCCCCGTAGTCTGAGCCGCAGAACAGAGAAAGGGGCAGGGCGGCAGGAGTGGGGACGCACGCCCGGCCGGGTGCACACGGCGCAGGTTGCCCACGCCTGGCTCGGCCTCCGTGCAGCAACCACGGGGCGGGAACTCACCCCATCTCCGAGTCCTCTCCTCTGGGACCGTTTCTCGGGTTCTCCTTGATGTTCCATGACCTTGGCCCTGGCCTGTTGCTTTATCACTTTGGGGTCCCTCCGTTGGGGGGGGGGGGGGCGCTGGTATGTGCTCAGGTTCAGTGGCTGTTCTGTGTGTGTGTAGGGGGCGGGGAATGATGCCTCTGCGTCCACCTGGAGGTGGTGTTCACCTTGATCCCTTGGTTACCGGGGCGTCTTCCAGGTTTCCCCACGGAAAAGTGATTCCTCCCCTCAAATACTTGGAACTGAATCCATGCTAGGAAATCCTGCGGAAGCATAGGCCTGTTTGTTATGTCCCAGCCTGCCCACCAGGGGGCGACCTGCACCGACAAATCTTTCAGGGCACAAGTCGGGGTTTGAAAGCAGATCCAGACGCTGGGCTGCGGTACACGAGGGTGGTTGAAGTCCACCAGTGGGGCCCCCGCTGGGTGCACAGCTCCAGGGCCCAGACTCGGCTGCTGCTGCTGTGTGTGGGGGGGGGGGGCAGAAGGGGGAGGTTTACTGCTGCTGCGCCTAGTTCCCCGGGCAGCTGGTTGGAAATGCAGAAAGCAAAGCAAATGCCCTTTCTGGGGTGCCCCCTGCCCCTGACACCTTGGGGAAGGGACAGGCACGCCAGGCAGGATGGTGCCCAGGGTGGGAAACAGCTCTGTGTGGCCACTGAGGTTTTAGGCTTGGACCAGACCCCAGGATGGAGGGAATCTCATTCCTACATAATGAAACCTGGGTTCAACATGACGTTGAAAAGTAGTGAAGGCAGCTGGCATTGTGCAGCGGGGTTAGCTGTCCCGCTGCTCCACTTCCAATCCAGCTCCCTGCTGATGGCCTGGGAAAGCAGGAGAGGATGGCCCAAGTGCTTGGGACCCTGCCACCATCGTGGGAGACCCAGAGGAAGCTCCTGGCTCTTGCCTTCTGCCTGGCCCAGCATCAGCTGTTGCAGCCATTTGGAGAGTGAACCAGAGGATGGAAGACCTCTGTCTGTCTCTCCCTGCCTCTGTGTAGCTTTGTCCCTCAGACACCGACGTCCATGATGCCCCAGTCCCTCCTCTATTTGCATGGGACCTGAGGGGTCCTCCCGTGGACTCTGCATTATCTCTGGATTGCTTATATCGACCTGATGTCAGTGCTTATAAACAGACGGTCTGGGGAGAGGCTGGTGGTGTGTGCAGTGGGTTAAGCTGCCACTTGTCATACTGGCATCCCAGAGTGGAGTGCTGGCTGCCCCGTTTCCCAGCCAGCTCCCTACTACTATACCTGGGAAGGCAGCAGCAGATGACCCGAGTCCTTGGGCCCCTGCAACCCACAGGGAAGACCTGGAAGAAGCTCCTGGCTCCTGACTTCAGCTGGCCCAGCCCTAACCATCTCAGCCATCTGGGGAGTGAACCAGATGGAAGATTCTCTCTCTCTCTCTCTCTCTCTCTCTCTCTCTCTCTTTCTCTTTCTCTCTCTCTCTCTCCCCCTCTCTTCCTCCCTCTCTCTCTGTAATTCTGCCTTTAAATAAATAAATAAATTTTAAAATATAAAATAAAAGCAGAGTGGACAGTAGAGGGCACAAGAGAACCGGGCCGAGGGACGTGTTTCCATTTTGGTGAGGCAAGTGTTGGATTTGTCGGATCACAGGAACTTTATACTTCAGATGCTGCGTTTCCTTTGTAAAAAATTATTTTAGTTGTGCTAAAAATACCCATTGTATGAAACTGGCCACAGCAAGTAAGCAGTTCTGAGCACGCGTGCGTGGGGGGAAGCAGATTCGCTTCAGATCAGCAAATGGCCCGTCCAGAGGGGCTTGCACCGTCACGTTAAGAGGTCTGATTCTGGGGAGCGAGAATCATTGTAAACTCTGCGCACTCCGCGTATCCAGGGCCCACACCTTCCCTCGCTCAGTCACCGGGAGACAGGACGGGCAACGCGTCCGAGGAAGGCCGATGGCCCGCACGCAATGAACGACCTGGGTCTAACGGGCCCATGCAGAACCCCGCCAGAGACACGACACCTCCCACAGGAATCGCACAACCAGCCACAGCGCGGGCCGCCATTACCGTGGGAGCGGGCACAGGGTTCCTGGGAAGACGACAGTCCAACAGGTGCTTCCTTCGCCTGCACACCCGGCGCTCGGCGGCTGTGGGCGCGGACCTGGGCGCCTCCGGGATCCCTCGCCCGGGCTGGCTTGGGGCTCTCTTTGTCACCGGCCGACGGGGTGGTGTCCAGAGACCAGAGGCACAGTGCGGAGCTGATCTTTTAACTTCATGGTGGTGCCACAGCCACGCGAGGTCCTCAGGAACTGAGCTTTGCGTGTGGTTTTGGGTCTTTCCCTGGACTAGGGTCAGCGCAGCTCCCTCTGCCGCCCCCTGATCAAGGGGACACCTCTTGTCTCCACAGCGTGCTGTGCGCCTTGGGTTTGGCGAATTCAGTACATTTCCCCCCAACACAAGTTAAGGGGTGACATGCCAATGTGTGGAGCAGCCACTACCCCTAGGGCTGAGATAGAGCCCAGGGAAACCACCAGTCCCCACCCACAGGGCTCAGACCCTGAACTTGTCGCGGAGTGGGGGGCAAGACCAGGGTCCATCAAATGCCCGTAGGTGCCTGGGTGCTGCACTGGTGGAATTTTCTGGAAATCTATCCCCAGACCATCTGCTACAAAACCACTGGAAGTGGGGCGGGGCCGCTGGGTGCAGCTGGCTGCCACGCACTGCAGGAGTTGAGACTACAAAAGCCACCTGCCCTGCGGAGTTCTGGGGAAACACTGTGCGCTGCAGGAGCCCGGCACTGGGGGGCGCTCTGGAGAGCCTCAGCGTGCAACCGGCAGCAGCAGCGGCAGCAGCAAGCTGCACCCTTCCTCTTGCAACATCTCTCCAGCGCCGTCTACTGGCGAAGTTTAGCATGGCACCACCCGACAAGGGAAAAGCGCTCAAAGTGCCTGTGTTAGCAGGTAAATAGGACGGCTTTGGACCTGCAGGCGACGAAGCGGTAAGGGCGCAGTGCCCTCCTGGGACTGCTGGGCCTCACATGCCCTTTGCTGGCCACGTGTTTATTTCACACACAACAAAACAGCTTCCTAGTCCTCGCTAACAGGGTCCTGCTATGCCAGGCAGGGAGATACACCCCTGCCCCCCAGCCTCCTGCGCTTTGTCCTCCCCTGGAAGCCCCTCCATCTCCACATGTTCCCACGCCCACCTGCCCCTCACAGGTGCCCATCAAGGGTCCCAGCCCCAAACGGTGCTGCTGGGCCATGGGCCATGGACGGGGTGCCCCCTTTCGCTCACTTGCAAGTCGAGTCAGACTAAATTTCTGACTCTAAGGGCGATTCGTCGGCAGGATGGTGACGATGGTGGAGGATGGCGGCGGGTTGCCCGGCCCCATCGGCTGCCTCAGGCTGGTGTGTTTGGGGGATGCCCTTGCAGAAAGTGGGTCTGCGACTTGGGGTGACCCGCTACAACCACGATGTGGCCTCTGAGCTCCATCTGCCATCGGAATTCTGGACTCTTCCTAGGAGTCCAGCTCAGTATCTTCAGTCCCACAAAACTCGGGCGCGGTGGGGTAGGGGTGCGGTGGTTCCTGTGGCGTGAGGAGCGCTCGGTGTTTCCTGCCCAGTCTCACCTGTCCCGTTTCCAGCACCACAGTCACTCCTTTGCATCGGTTTTGGGGGGTGGGGGTTGTAAGAGCGCCCGGCATGGGGCCGGTGCCGTGGCTCACTTGGTTAATCCTCCGTCTGCGGCGCTGGCATCCCATATGGGCACTGGGTTCTAGTCCCGGTTGCTCCTCTTCCAGTCCAGCTCTCTGCTGTGGCCCGGGAAGGCAGTGGAGGATGGCCCAAGTGCTTGGGCCCTGCACCCACATGGGAGACCAGGAGAAGCACCTGGCTCCTGGCTTCAGATCAGCACAACGCTGGCCATGGTGGCCATTTGGGAGGTGAACCAACGCAAGGAAGACCTTGCTCTCTGTCTCTCTCTCTCTGTCTAACTCTGCCTGCCAAATTTAAAAAAAAAAAAAAGAGCTCCCAGCAGAGGAAGGCTTCTGCGATCTTCCTGGTCGGATCAGATGTGCTCACGAGATTCAAAGTATCTCAGTAAATACGCCCCTTTGCTACGCGCTCAATGCTTAAGCACAGCTCTTGGCACCTAATAGTTGCTCAAGAAATGCTTGTTGAATGAACAAGTGGATTCCAGGACACCCGTGGCAGCTGTGGCCTGGTCTGAGAGTCCTCTGGATCTGGCTGTCACCAGCTCACTGAGTGACACAGGGCAGCCCCTCCCCCAGGTCTGTGTGGCCACAGTGAGTGTGCAGATGCCCTATCTTCTACCTCACCGGCCCCGCCACCCCAGGGCCTTTGCACGGCCGTGTCTTCTGCGCGGCTTAGTTCCACTCCAGTCCCAGGGAGAGTGTCTCAGCTCCTCCTAATCTTGTCCCTGTCATTTCCCCAGCGAAGGTGTTCTGGGGCCTCTCCCACCTCCGCTGCCTGTGTAGGAGCAGGGAGCCTTTTCCCATCGTCCGTTCCCTCCTCGGACCCGCTTCTCCAGGTCTGCTTCCCGGCAGCCTGTGGACTCCAGGAGGCGAGCGCAGGGCGCACCTGGGACCCTGAGCCCGCACTGACACCTGCGGGGGCTAAGGGTTCCTCGACGCGAGCCAGGCTGTGTCCTTCCAAGAACGGCCAGCAGGTGTCGCCAGAGACCGGGGAGAGGCGCAGCGGCGCGGCCGCACCTGGCGGCGTCGGGAGCTGGGGCGCCCGCGCGGCCCCGCCGGCCCTGGCGCTCTGCTGAAAGCCACAGCCGGGGGGACCAGGTTCTGATTTGTTCTCCTCCCTCTTTGCAAACAGGCGCGCGGGCGTGTGTGACCCCGGGAAGAGGCCCTGTACCCCAGCCCCTGGCAGCGCCAACCCGCGGGGGCTCGGTTCCCAGGCTCCGGAGACCTTGGGGAGCCGAGCGCCGGGCTGGCGGAAGGGCTGGCCGCGATGCCTGGGACCCTTGGCCGCCCCACAGGGCCCTCCGCGT
This sequence comes from Oryctolagus cuniculus, assembly GCF_051225735.1. Classification (NCBI taxonomy): domain Eukaryota; kingdom Metazoa; phylum Chordata; class Mammalia; order Lagomorpha; family Leporidae; genus Oryctolagus; species Oryctolagus cuniculus. The sequence continues at coordinate 16,535,419 of NC_142887.1, read as the reverse complement.
GCCTTTTTAATACCCCCCCCCCAAGGTTTATTTATTTGAGAGGCAGAGTTACACACAACGAGAGCTCCTCCACCTGCTGGTTCACTCCCCAAATGGCCCCACCCTAAGCCAGGAGCCAGGAGCTTCTTCCAGATCTCCCACGTGGGTGCAGAGGCCCAAGGACTCGGGCCATCTCCTACTGCCTTCCCAGGCCACAGCAGAGAGCTGGATGGGAAGTGGAGCAGCCGGGGCTCGAACCCGCGCCCATGCGTAATGCCTGCACCAAGATGTGCAACCAGCAGCCCTGTCCATGACCGACAACCGCAGCCGTGTCCGCCGATGGGCCTGCGCGGGGGCCCGGAGCGGGCTAGGGGTGGCCCAGGTGCTGCGGGCACGGCCCCCGTGGACGCAGGTGGAGCCGCGCCCCGGGGCCGGCGCTCGCGAGGGGCCTCCTGGGGGATCCGCAGGCGTGGGCGCGGGAGGCCGAGATCTCGCTAGAGCTGAGCGTGAGCGCCCAGGCGGCCTCGCGGGCCCGCGCCCCGCCATTCGCCGGCCTCACGCGCCCCGACGAGGGCGGCGGCCGTCCGTGCACGGTGAGCCTGCGCGGGCCTGCGGGGGCCTGCGCGGGCCGCGCCGGGTGGGCCGCGAGGCGGAGCCTCCGTGGCGCGGGGCCGGCGTTGGTGGACGCTGCCTGTGGCGGTCGTGCGGGGGTCTGGGGCCTGGCGGACCCGGCGGGTCGTGGCGTCCAGCAGGGGCGTTTCCGGTGGAGCCGCGGCCTGGGCCCGGCCGGCCCTCGGTTCACAGCCGCGGGCCCCGCGGTGGGCTCCGTCCGGTCCGCCTGCAGCTGCGCGGCTTCCGGCCCGCAGACCACCCGCGTGTCCACCTGACCCACGTGTCCACCTGCAGCGGCTTCCGGCCCGCAGACCACCCGCGTGCGCGTGCGCGCGCCTGCACCTGCTTTATTTCTTACTGGAAAGCCAGAATTAGAGAGAGAGGGAGACACACAGAACGGTCTTCCATCCGCTGGTTCACTCCCCAAAGGGTCACAGTGGCCGGCCGAAGCCAGGAGCTTCTTCCGGGTCTCCCACGCGGGTGCAGGGCCCAAGCACCTGGGCCGTCTCCACTGCTCTCCCAGGTGCATTACTAGGGAGCTGGACTGGAGGTGGAGCAGCCGGGACTGGAACCAGCGCCTGTAACGGATGCCTGGCCCCTGCGTGTGTCTTGTTTCTGTGCCTTGACCACATTGTGGGGCGGGGGCTGCGGCGGGTCCCGGGTGTGGGCCTGGGCACACAGCAGGCGTCTGATCAGCTTCACCTGAGGCCTTGCGGGACCCCAGCCCCTGGGGCGTCAGGGATGGGGACCTCTGTGCCCCTGCGGGTGTGGGCCCCGGGGAAGCAAGTGGTGGGGACGCTCCCCCAAACTCCTGCTGAGAGACGCTTTAGGGGGCTGGGAGCAGCCGGCAGGGTCTAGGAAAGGCAGTCCCGGCTGCGGAGTGAATTCCGGTGACTCCTACGGTGGGCAGGGTGGGCCCGGCTGCTGGCTCTGGGGAACCCAGCGACCAGTTCTGGCAGAGGAACTCCATGGCAGCTGTGCTGGGGGATTCTGAGCAAGAGCCCGCCATGTTCCCACGCACCCCCCACAGGTGCAGGTGTCATGGCTGGCTCTGGGAAGTGAGCATGGCGGTGACGTCCATCGGAGCCCTGGCACCCTTGACGGGCAGACAGCCCTGGACGGCCCACTTGGGCTCGCTGGCTCCTGGCCTGGAAGAGGGGCAACTGGGACAGAATCCGGCGCCCCGACCGGGACTAGAACCTGGTGTGCCGGCGCCGCAAGGCGGAGGATTAGCCTAGTGAGCCGCGGCGCCGGCTGCCGTCAGTCTTTTTCATGACGCTTAACACCAAGGAGCTGGGTTCTTCCTGCAGGGTATACGGCACTGGTGAGCATGGCGCTGACAAAGGCTGGCTTTATGCCCACTGTTCTCCGTGCACACAGCCCGTCACCGCCGTGGACGCCGCCTGTGTCCCTGGGGCAGGTTGGGGACCTGGCTGGGTGCTGGGTCCTGTCGGCTGTCGCCGTCTCCCCCAAACACTCCAGTGTATCTTCCTACGCACAGTAGGTGCCTCATGGGAGTCTTTGAGTGGTGTGACACCTCCAGATGGGTGCCCCTTGGGTGCCCTTCATCAGCAGATGCACCGCCGGGCCAGGGGGAGGACATGGCCGTGGCGGGGTGACCGCCAAGGCTGGTAGAGGCGCACCCTGTGATGCCTGACCGAGGACAGCTGAAGTGCCCCGGCTTGCTAAGCACCGGCCCGGTGCGTCCCTACTCTTTCTCGTTGGTTATCGCCTGCAGTGGCAAGGTTCCCAAGAAATCGCATCTCAGAGCTGGAAAGTTTTTTAAATTCTCTTTCTTTATTTGCATTGTATTTGAAAGGTAGAGAGATGGGGGCAGACAGACCTCTTCATCTGCTGGTTCCCTTCCCAAAGGCCTGCAGCAGTCCCTCTGGTCTCCCACGGGGAGGCAGGGACCCGAGTACTTGAGCCGTCACCTGCCGCCCCCAGGGGTGCACGAGCAGGAAGCTGGTTGGAACTGGGGGAACTAGGACTTGGACCAGGCTGGTGGCATGAGACGCGGGCGTCCCAAGTGGTGAATTAACTGCTACCCCCACACGCCCACCCCAGGGGCTGCCGTCGCTGCCTGAAGTCGCCCAGAGTGGCTTTGGGACCGCGGTCTGCAGCCAGAGCCTGTGTCCCTGCCTAGAGCTACCCTCGCTGTGAAGCTGTTGGAGGCAAGGCCTCCAGGTGGCCGTGAGAGAGGACAGGGCCGTGAGGGTGGTGCTTTCTCCCCCACTGCTCCCCGGAGTTGCACTAAAGGAAAGAAAGAAAGGCCGTGTGAAGTCGGAGGGGACCAGGCCACTGCAAGCCAGGAAGAGCGCGCCCACCAGGAACTGGCCCTGCCCATCCCCACTCACGACAACGCCCCGGGCTCCGTGGTCTTCTGCCGTGGTGCTGTGGCCGCCCACACAGCCCGGACTGATGGCTGAGATCTGGTGTGGCCGTCTGCTGGCAGCGTGGCTGCTGCACTGACTTCCAGGGCATGCGTTTCCTTTGGCAAGCATGTATTGAGCACCTACTGTGTGCACAGACTCTGCCGTCCCGTGGGAGGACAGGCAAGACGACCACTCTCTGTGGCCGCGTGGTGTGCCTGGTACCGTCCAGGAGCTGCTGTGATCAGCGGTGCTTCATGGGCTGTGGATGTGGGCCTCACTGAACCCCCCCACAGCACCCCCGGGGTCAGAGAAGTCACGGACTCATCCAGGATCCCGACACTGGTGGAGGGGTGCGAGGACCCCACTCCGGGACTTCTGGCTGCAAAGTTCCCTTTTGTTTGGGTTTCCCTGTTCTGCTCGAACTGTGACCCTCGGGTACGTGGCGTTTCCCTCCGGGCTGGGAGAAGGAGTTAGTGACTGTCTCATGGCCTTCTGTATCCATGGGTTTCACAGTCTTGGGGTCAGTCATTTATGGGAGAATTAGGCCTGCACTGAACGCTGCGGGTGTTTTTCTTGTTCCCTGATCAGCACGGTCTGAGTAGGGCAGTGTTTGTCGGTGATTGGTGCGGTGTTTTGTGGGGATTGGGTCACTGTGTCCCTGGGTTCAGACACTTAGGATGCCAGCTGCCTGGGTCCAAGTCCTGGCTCTGCTTCCGATTCCAGCTTCCTGTCGTGGGGCCTGGGAGGCAGCAGGTGATGGCTTACCTACCTGGGTCCCTGGCGCCCACGTGGGAGGCCCAGGTGGATCCTCGGCTCCCTGGCTCCCGGCTTCCTCTGGCTCAGCCCTAGCTGTGTGGGCATTCGGGGGGTGAACCAGCAGATGCAGGATGGATCTCTCCCTTCCTTCCCTCCCTCCCTCCCTCCCTCTCCTTGCCCCACTCTTTCTCTGTTTCTCTGATTTAAATAACACAATTTTTACAGATTTACATTTAATGTGATAAAAAAGGGAGACAGCTCCCTGGGCTTACATTGTATCAGGAGTCGCAGGCCGTTGATTGGGGTTTACAGGATGACGTGCGTGGGTGATGAGTGAGTGCTGCATCATTTGTGTAAGGTACTCGAACGTCCGCAGGCTCTGGTATCTGGGGGGTCCTGGCAGCAACCTCTGTGTATTCTGAGGGCCGATTGCCCTGTCTCTCATGTTGCCCCTCTGTGACTTGAGAAAGCCCATCTGTGAAATGGGCCTAAGCATCCCTTGTCCTTGCTTGTCTAGCCTTTGGCCTTGCAGCCGTGGCGTGGCTGAGCGCCGTGGGTCCCAGCAGGTGGATTGCTCCCCTCTGTGAGTCACTGTGGGGAGTCGGCAGGGCTGGTCCAGCTGCCCCCCTGCGCGCTCTACCCTGGCAGCTTTCAAGATAACCACTTCTCTCGGGGCCGGGGGGGGGGGGGCTCCTGTTACTCTTCCCAGGAGCTGCCTCGCACTCTCCTGCCTGAGATAAGGACACTTCCTGTCTTTAATCCGGGCTTTGGAGCCCAGAGTTGGACGTTGGCAGGCTGGGGGTGGGGGAGGAGGAGGAGGAGGAGGGCAGGGCCTGGCCTTGTGGGGTTTTGAATGCACACATTTACTGCTCGGAGCCCCCACCCACTGATCAAACCTGTGAGCCGTGGTGTCCCGAGTCATTTCCTTAGGGTGGGTTTCGCTGGTCTGTGTCAGTGGAGACACAGGCCCTGAGGCCTGAGTCCAAGGCCTGGCTGGTGCCTGTGCCCACCTCCCATCCCAAATGGGAGGCCAGTTTCGGCCAGGGTCCCTTGATGTTCTTTCTCAGCCAGTGCACTCCTGGCAGGGCCCACGCGGAGTGAAAATGGGAGATGAAGCAACATGGAGCGCCGGGCGAGTGCACACCAGGCTCCGAGGGGGTGGCGCTGGCCGCTACTTCCTGGCTGAGCTGGGCTTGAGTTGCTGTGTGTCCCTGGGCCAGTCCCTTGACAACTCTGGTTTCTCGTTGTCTAGCGGATGCTGTGGGATCCGTAATCACACAGGTATTTCGGGACCTCAGTAGGCTTGAGGAATACTTCGGTTTTTGAAATGAATTTGAAGACGGGTGTTCTTGTGGCACTTGCTGGCTGGAACCTGTAGTCGCAGGTCTGTTTTCCAGATCCTGCAGAGGGGGCAGGGGAAGTCGCCAGATGCAGGCTGGTCCCCGAGGTGTCTCTGGCTTTGCCCACGCAGTCAGCACTGTGGCCGATCCCGGACAGTGTTGACTCCAGGCCTTCTTCCATCCACCAGGGAAAGGGGTTTCTGACAATGATGAAAACACTGGGCCAGAGTAAATTGGATGAGTTTTCCTTCAAGCTACACCGCCAAAGAGTTCCCCCAAATGGCCTCTTTCTGTTAAGATAACTACATGCAATGTACTGTTGCCAAACAAATTTATTTTTGCATTTGAAGAAAAATGAAAATGTGACAGCATTTTGTGTCTTACCTGGCTTTGAGCTGCCACCTCTTCTCTGCAGGGAAAGATGAACTTTTTTTTTTTAAAGTTATTTATTTGAAAGCCAGAGTTAGAGAAAGAGAAAGAGAGAGAAAGGTCTTCCATTCACTTGTTCACTCCCTAGATGGCCGCAACAGCCAGAGCTGCGCCAATTTAAAGCCAGGAGCCAGGAGCTTCTTCTGGGTCTCTCATGTGGGTGCAGGGGCCCAAGGACTTGGGCCATCTTCTACTGCTTTCCCAGGCCATAGCAGAGAGGAAGAGGAGCAGCCAGGACTTGAACTGGCGCCCATATGGGATGCCGGCACTGCAGGTGGCAGCTTTACCTGCTACACCACAGCGCCGGTCCCAGAAATGAACTTTTATGCTGATGTCATCTTTTTAGTTTTCCTCGTTGCTTATCATAGGAAGTGATGGTGATGACGGAACTAAGAGTTGTTTACTCCGGAGCAGGGGTGATGTGTGGTTCAAGGGCTCAGAGGGTCGACGGCTGGAGGTGAGCTTCCCTCCTCCCTCCCTGCTCCTCCATCATCAGTGTGACTCCCTGAAGGAGTCTCGTCACTGCCGCTTTTAAGAAGTCGTTCTGGACAGCGTCTGGTCCGTGCATTCTCACAGAAAGGACTCCCTCACCTCCGGTGTGGCAGAAATTGGTGCTTGGTGCGGGGAAGGTGATCCTGGGTGGATGGGAGGGAGCGTAACTAAAACCAGGAAGACTCAGCGGGATTTGCGTGTGAATGGCGAGACCAGGCCCTCACCCCGCCCTGGGGAGCTTCAGCGTCCCCAGGGAAACAGCTCATGGAAAACACCTTCCGGGTGCCCCTCAGTGAAGGCGGAAGTGAGCTCCAGGCCCTGTCAGTGGATGTTTTACTGACTGATCTTAGGCAGGCAGGGACGGAACGTAACAAATCAGGAGGAGAATGGAGCCCGGAGAACAGACAGTTCATGAAGTTGAGAGAGCTGCAAATGTCGCAGTGTCTTTAGAGTCTTGAAACAATGTCGCAGTGTCTTTAGAGTCTTGAAACAGGAACTGGTGTTACAAAAGGATTCAGAACTTCGTGCTCTTGGAAATGTACCTACGTATCTTGTACACCAAGGAGAGACTACTCAATAGAAGAGTTGGAAGAAGAAGTCGGGGAGAAGCCCCAGAAGTAGAACTAAAATATGAAGAGAGGAAAAGAGTAGACGTTCAGGGAGTTGTCAGATTCTCTGATACTCCAGCCGGAAAGAACGAGCAAACAAGAGTCGGACCATGTTCTCGAAGTACCGCACGAGGATAAAGGCGATGGAAGGCCTTGGTGCTGGCTGCAAAGGGCCAGTGCCCAGGACAGGGAGTTAAAGGACCCACACCGAGCACACCGCCGGGGGTTCCGAACGTCTGTGCTTTAACAAGTCTTCCCGGAGATGCTGCCACACAGAAGGCTTGAGAAGCACTGGCCAACGAGGCCAGCCCGGCCAGAGGCATCCCGAATGGGTGCTTTCTGCCCTCGCTTCCTGAACACGAGGGCCGTCTCGTCCAGCCCCTCGCCGTAGCCACGCCCACCGTGTATAACGATGCTTTCCTTCCCTGTACCCCTCTTTGGAATCTGGGTTTCTTGGCGACCAGCACATGGCGGCCATGACATACGTGATGCCCGTGACTCCGAAAAAGCTATGAAGCAGTATTTTCCCAAATGGGGTCAGATCCTCGAGATCATCTCAGGGGATCTAAGTGTTATTTTGCAGTATTAGTTACTTATTCCTTTAGTGGGTGCTCAGAAGTAGCACAAGTGAAGACTTGAAGGATGTTCTTTTCTTCTAAGTAAACTTCAAGTTTTGAATGCAAGTACGTTTCTGTACATTGTCGGATGGTGACAGGCAGACATGGCTGTCCTGAAGGCTGCCCCCGACCTGCTGAGGTGCAGAGAGCACTCTTGGGAGGGGCACGGCCATGGCCGCCTTCCTGAGGCCTGCAGTGGCCGCGTGCCGCCGGCTTCAGCAGGTGTCTGTGAGGTCTTCGAGGGTGGCCAGTCCCATTCACCTCTGAGCAGAAGGAGGCCCCCCTAGGGTGAGGTCCCCAACGCCCGCATCATCGCAGGATGCTCCTTCCCACCCTCGCCTCCCATCCCAGCACCTGATTCCGACCCCCACGGTTCCCTGCCTGCCGGCTCCCTCCCTGTGCCCTTGGCACTTGTGACTCCCGACTGGCATGCTTCCTGCATGTCTTCCCTGAGGCGGTCCCTGGGACCCTGCCAGTGAGAACTGGCTGCCCCCCGGGGTGCCTCTCTCTCTTGCGAACTTGTTCTTCCTGACTTGCAGGGAACTCGGCCCCTGCGGGTGGGGCGGGTGTCCTCCTCGCTCTACGGACACTCACGCTGAATCTGTCTTTGCCCTTTTTGATAAACTGCCGCCTGGTTTCGCATCCGCTTCTCTGCCTCCCTTCCCACCACTGCTCACGGTCAGGTGTGGTGGCTCCAGCGGCGACGTTGCCGACCCCAGCGCCCTGGCCTTCAGTTCCTGGCTCCGGTGGTTATTTTCCTTGCCACATCTCAAGCATCCGTAGAAGAGGGAATTTCAAAGAGTTGGTGGGAATATGGAATTAAAAGCTATGTTTATTTTGGTGCAAAAACTTTTGGAAATCCACAGGGAGTTTTTTATATCACACGTTTTCCAAGAATGTTTTGAAGACCTCTTGTATGTATGAGTTTCAAAAGTTTTTTTTTTTTTTTTCACCAAAATAAACTTGACTTCCAGTTCCATTTCACATGGACTTTTTGAAGTACCCTTGTATATTGTTGCCGCCCAGGACTTGACAAGTGTTTGTCACCTCCTCCGGGAGGCTTTTTCTGGACACCCTAGCTACCACCCTCAAGCCAGACGCTGTCCCACAGAATGTTGCCACATTTCGCCTTATTTCTAGCACTGATTAGCTCCCAGAAGTTTCTCTTCTCGCCATTAATTGGCATGTCTGTCGTCTGCTGTGAGGCCTAGCTCCATGAAGACAGCATGAGATGGGATTGCTATTCAGGTGGTTGAGAAAGTTCTTACAAGAAGGAAGTGGTGAGGGAAATAGGACAGGAAAAATCTAAGAAAATGATCTCAAGAACAGAACAGTTACAGATCAGGGGGACAGAATCTAGATTAGAGCCACCCACAATTTTCAACAAAGGTTCCAATTCTATTTGTAAAGCAGCCCTTTTTTTTTTTTTTAATTTATTTGACAGAGTTATAGACAGAGAGACAGAGAGGTCTTCCTTCCGTTGGTTCACTCCCTAAATGGCTGCTATGGCCGGCGCTGCACCGACCCGAAGCCAGGAGCCAGGTGCTTCTTCCTGGTCTCCCATGCGGGTGCAGGGACCCAAGCACTTGGGCCATCCTCCACTGCACTCCTTAGCCCCAGCAGAGAGCTGGACCGGAAGAGGAGCAGCCGGGACTAGAACCCGGCACCCATATGGGATGCCGGTGCTGCAGGTGGAGGATTAACCAAGTGAGCCATGCTTGGGCCCAAAGCAGAGTCTTTTTAACCAAAGGCACTGGAGTGACTGAACAGATGTTTGAAAAAGTGACCTCCACCCCTGCCTCGCATTACACGTACAACTGATTTGTGAAGGACTGTGGGCCCAAGAGCGAGAGCTAAAATACAAAGTTCCTAGAAGAAAACATTGGAGAGTATCTTAGCAACCTTGAGAGTGGGCAAAAGATTTCTTAGAAAAGACGCAAAATGCACTAACCAGAAGAGGAGGGAAAAATAGATAAGTTGCACTTGTTCAAAAAAAAAAAAAAAACTAAAAATGCCTGCTTTCCCAAAGATCCCTTTACGAACATAAGGGAGCAAACTATAGATTATGAGAGAAATATTCGCAACCCGCATATTTGTCAGACTGTGTCCAAACTGTCTTCAAACACAAATCAGTAGTAAGAAGATAATAGGCTAAAGGCTTGAACAGGCACTGAAGAAGCAAAGATACACGAGTGGCTAGAAGCACGCAGAGAAGTGTTCGGCAGGTTTGACGTGGGCGTCCGTGAGGGAAGCAAGGCCAAACCACAGTGAATTCTCACTTCACACACAGGAGTTTGGCTAACGTTAGTCCGACAACACCAAATGTTGGCAAGAATGAGGAGAAACTGGAATTCTCCGTCCTTGTTAGTGTGAAATGGTGCATCCATTCTGGAAAACTAACTTTCTCATAGTAAGTTACACTTCAGTTTTATGACCCAGTCGTTCTATCCCAGAGAAAGAAAAACATATGCTCACAAACAAGTCTTGTGCAACCACTTTTATAGCGACTTTATCCCTAATAGCTGTGTATTGGAAACAATCTAAGTCTCTATCAACAGAAGAAAGGATAAATAAGGTTTTGTATATTCACACACTGAATACTACTGGAAGCTGTATTACTGATATGTACAATGTAGATTGATCTCCAAGATGTGATGTTGAGTGAGGGAAGAGGTTCATGCTGTGTGAGTCCATATATGTGGAGTTCAAGAACAGACAGAATGACTCTGGTGATTAACAGGAGGGTGGCTGGGCACTGGGAGTGGGAATGGGTCATTTTTGATTGAGGTGTCGGGTATATTGGAAGCCATTTGTGAAAACTTACGGAATTGTACATGGAGTATTTGGGTATTTATATAAATTTTTTTTGTCAATTAGACAAATACAAGCTATCAAAAATGTAATAGCTGGAGACATCAGTCTGATCTAAGGGGTCCCCCACAACATCTGTTGTACCGTGGAGTGGGTGCCCCTTCGAGGTAAGGGGGTAGGGCTTTGCTCCCTCACAGCATCTAGTCCTGTCCTGTCTGCCCCAGGAAGAGGGTAGCTTAGCCTCCGGAAGAGGTGCGTCCAGTTTGGCTAAGAACAGTGATCTGGAGAAGGGGTCAGCTGTGTGTGGTTATCGGCTGCCAGTGGTGCCCCGGTCAGGGGCCCTGTGTAGGGCACCACACACCTGCGAGTCTACCCAGAGCCCATTGCTTCTCTCGTAAGCACACTTCATCCAGGCTTCGCTTCTGCAAGATTCTGGTGGCCACGAGTTCTGAAGAAACTTTGACGAGGAGGGCCTGTGCAAGAGCGTGGGCCCCCGCTACTGCCGTTGGCCCCAGGCTCATCACTTCACTCGTCCTCTCTCTCCCCCCACTCATTCTAGACTCCCCTTTCCCTCTCCTGACCTATGTGGCTGGCCGGGTGGGGTGACCCAGACGCTCACCATGGAGACCAAGCTCTGGTCTCCATGTCCTTAGGGTGGGGGCCCTGTGGTGCTCATTTGCAGTTACTTCTGGGTATGGGGGTACCAAGACCTGCCCAGGGAACCCAGAGCCCCGGGAGGCTGCCTGTCTCCAGGGTGTGGCTGCCGTTGGCCTTTTCGCACCCATCAGAATCAGCTCTCTTTGCCTCCTGGCCAAGGGGTGTGGAGCCGTCCAGAGCGACTGTGGGCAGCCACTGGTGGCAGTGGGAACCAGCGTCATGACACACGCCCAGCCCCCGATCGCAGGGCTGGGAAGCACCAAGGCCGCCTGCTGGGTGGCGGCGGCAGGGCGCTCGGCCTGCTGTCTTCCCGCCATGAACGCGTCGGCTCTCCGGGGGCGGCTGCTTTCTGTCTCCGTCTGGGCCGAGGACGGTGTGCAGCCCACATTGAGCCCTTGGCAAATGCTCACCGAGTGCTCTCCCGCAGCTGGCTCGACGCCAGGGTGTGTTTGACTCAGTATTCCTTAAGATGTTCGATGTATTTCATGATTACAAAGTTCTGTTCATCACAGAGAACTGAAAATACCGAAAAAGCAGAAGAAAATGAGAATCACCTGGAGGGGGCCCGCTCACGCGAGCGCTCCCCTGACCTTGGTCCGCGCGGGCGGCCCGGGCACGCTGCGCCAGCGTGGGGGTTTCCGGCGGCGCCGCAGGGCCCTCCTGAGAGTCGTGGGGAGCGGTTACCCTTCACGGATGGGACTGCTTTCCAAAGCCTTATTCAAATTTTGTTTGAAAGAAAGGGATTGCAAGGAAAACAATAAAAAAGCCTGAAAACCACCAGTCTACACTTTGGAGCTGGCAGTTCCCTCTCAGCTGACGTCCAATTCGGTATCACCCTCAATAAATCGAGCAGATGGTCTGGGGTCCGCTATCGCGTGTGGCAGTTGCTGGCGTTGGCCCAGCCCTCGGTGTAGACTCCCTTTCTCCTGAGAACACCGCAGAGTTGTGTGATAGACAAAGCGGGCCTTTAACTGCAACAAACCAGATGTTGCCGACTGGAAGAGACCCGCAGTGGTTGAAAACAGAACTATGAATGAGTCATGTTCAATCATCGCAGACAAGCATAAAAGTATATAAAAGATTAGTGCAGAAGAGAATTTATACCAGTCTCTCGTGCTGTCTGGGGCATGATTTAGATTAAAAGGAGAAGAAAAAAAAATCTCCAAGCCACCTGGAGCAGCGTCGTCAGAAGGCTTTTAGGGTTTGGATTTCCGTGTCTGTCGCTGGACCCTCTTAGGCGGCTTTTATCTGGGGAGAGTCACTTGGACGCCCATGGACACAACAGACCTGAACACGACTTGATGTGGGCTTGCGTCAGGGGCTGCGTCTGAGTGTGGTGGTCCTTACCCACCAGGTCCCCGACTCGGGTCCAAGCCAGCAGCCACTTCTGAGGCTGCACCCTGTGATTTGGATGTGAGATCAAAATAGATGCCTCCAGTCAGCTCTGCTTGGGCTTACTGCTTTAATAAGGAAGCCGAGCTGGACAACACGCTGGGGAGGTGAGTGGAGGACTGGGGAGTTTGCCTGGTGCCTGCAGTTGTAGGAAAGATTTGCTGATTTAACATCGCCCAGCAGTTGCTTCTGCCCTTGGCTTCCTCTGGTTTTGGTGAACACAGCTGACCCTGTGCCCAGTAACCTGGTTCCACACTCACAGCCTGGTGCAAGAGCCCTAGGCTTGTGGCACATCCTTGCCAACACTTGGGGTTGTCCAACTTCTAAATCTTAGCCACGTATGTAGTGAGATTCCACTGTGGTCTGAATGTGCTGTTTCCTTGGTATGTAATGAGGGTGGTCATTTCTTCATGTTTCTTGGTTGTTCCTCTGTGACATCCCTGTTGACCCAGACATCCACCAAAGTGGAATGGCATAAGGAATACCTTGGCTGCACTGTGGAATACTATACGGCAGTGAAAAAGTAAACGTTAGAAAAACACTGGCTGAATTGCATGTATGCAGCGCCTGTGTATATGAAGTGACTTGGAAGAGTTCATGGAAAAGTGGAATTCAGTGTTTATTTTGGTGTAAGCTCCTTTTGCATTCAGGACACAGGGAAGGTTACCTTCAGGGAGAAGGAGAGCGCAGAGTTTGGGGGTGGGGTGGTCACTTCTTGACCCAGGTGATGGGGTGCGTGATGGTAGCTTTTCCACCTGTGTGTGTGGTTTGTACGCTTTTCTGCTTGCGTTTGCATTCCGCCATAGAAGAGAGAGTGAGAATTGAGAGAGAGAGTGAATGAGAGAGGGAGAGAGGCGGGCCTGGAGCCGGCTGCCGCCTGTCCTCTGCCTGTCTCGTCGCTTGCCCACCTGGGGCTTGGGACCCCCCTTCCTGGTGCTTTCTTTCCTGCTGTTCCAGGACACAGACAGCCTCAGGCAGCCCAGCCTGCAGGGTGCTTGTTCCTGGGTACTTCTCGGGAAGGAAGTGGGAGCAGGCAGAGGGGACGTCGGGCCATGATGGAGGCCATTGCCAGCTTTGGCTCTGGGACTCAGTGGGGGCTGCGAAGCTAAGGTGGCCCTTTGGAGTGGTCTCTGCTGGGCTGAAGCAGGCCGTCTAGCCCCACGGGGCCTGGTCTGGACAGGGACCCTCCTGTTTGTTTGTGTGTGTTGACCCCTGTGACCCTTGCTGGCTGGGAGAGGCTGCCCCTTCCAGGGTCACCCTGTGAGCACACTGTCCATGTGTACACCAGCTCATCCGGAGCCCACATCCCAGCTGTGGCCCGCCCTCCACCTTCGCCGGGCACCCTGGGGCCAGGCAGCAGTTAGGGACAGCCTCTGTGCCTCAGATGTCACTGCCCAGCCCCACACCTGCTGGCCCTGCCTCGCGGCTGCTCAGGCTTTCTTCCCATTCTCGCCGCCAGCCCTGGGGCGCCCTCGTGTGGCGTGGCGCGCTTCCTGCACTCTGAATCTGTCCCTGATTCTGGCAGCTGACCCTCCCCAGACCTGAGTAATAATAAAGCCCGCATTTAAAACACACGGGGAGGGGTGGTGCAAGGCCCTGGAGAGGCGGCTGTCTATGTCCCGGGCCCACGTGGAGGGGCTGGCAGCTGGGGGCCCTCTGTCCACAGGACCCCTCCTCGAACAAGGGGGTCTGTGTCCACCAGATTCTGGACAGCAAAATCTGACCCTTCAGTGCATGCCTGGGACTAGAGGCTAGGAACCAGGAGCCAGGACGAGGAACCTGTGGTAAAAGCCGAGACCTTCTTGTGCCCTACCTGCCCTCACCTTCCACAGTCCCCCACCCTTGCTCTGCTCCAGCTATGCCGACTTCCCCATTGGTGCATCCTGCCTCAGGACATTTGTACATCCTTTGCCTAGAATGCTCTCTCCCTAGATCAGCCCTTGGCTCACTCCTTCTCCCTTCCAGTCGTTGCTTGAACCTCATCCCTTCTTTTACCACCTACTCTAAAACGTCAGCACTGTCCTCACCCCAACACTTCCTGTGCCCCACCCCCACCCCCGTGACGTGTACTGTGAGTCTGGCTTATTTCATGGAGCGTCTGTCTCTCGCACTTGAATGTCAAAAGCTCCAGGGAGGCGAGGGGAAGGAGCGTTATCTGTTTTGTTCCGTGCTGGCTCCCCGCGGCTGCACACCAGGCCCAGCACACAGTGTGATGCATTACTCGCCTTTTGGTGAGCTTATCCGGGTCTGCTCCTCTGCCTCTGGGGCGGCTCCTGGACCAGACAGCCTAATCAAAGATGCATCTGATCTCGCCCTCCCTCCTCTTTCATGTCTCCCCTCCCGCTCCTCTTTCATATCCATTTTCTTCCTTTCTCCCACTCCTTCCCGCTTTTTGGTGCTTGATGGAATCACATTAAACTAATGAACCTTTCATTACTTGATGGTCCCTGTAATTGCACACACTGAGAGCCGGGCTTGTTTTCATTTTCCGTGGATTGTGGTCGCGGATGCGTTTGAACGCCTGCTTTTATTCTGCAGTCGCCACTTGACCCCCTGTTTGAAAAAGGATGAAAAGCTTAGAAAAACATCAGAAATATCCTTTTATTTTTCCTGCAATTGATTTGGAGAGTTTTGTTTTGATTTTCCTCTTGGAAACGGTGGGTGTTAAAACAGCATCACACGTTTCTAAACTGGCCACCAGGCCGTGGATTCCAGGATGGGAAGGAGGCAGAGTTTCTGCTACTGGGGCTCTGAAAGGATCTGTGAGAAAGGGTGAGTTGGGTGTAGACCCCAGAGCCACCAGGAAGGTGCAGGAGGTTGGATGAGACCAGGGCTGCCCAGCCCTGGCCCCGTTGGTGTTGGTGATGGATAACTTGTGGGCATGGCCCTGTGCCTTGTAGCACGTTTGGCAGCATCGTTGGTTTCTATTCAGTACATAATCATTGCACCTCCAGCATCCTTGGGGACCATTAAAAATGTCTCCATCTCTCTCTTCCTCTGCCTTTCAAAGAAAGAAAACAGCATCTCCAGGCATTGCCAAATGTCCCCAGCAGGCTCAGTACCCCCATTTGAGAGCCAGGGAGTTACATCCAATATCGTGTGACCTCTGAAAGGTAGAGACAACCCAGATACTCACCCGTGGATGAGTGGGGCAACACAGGGTGGTCTGTCCACGCAGTGAGATTATCCAGCCAGAAGAGCGAACGCAGTGCTGCCGCTCGCTGCCACGTGGCTGAGCCCCGGGAACGCTGTGCTGAGTGAAGGAAGCCAGACGGAAAAGACCATACATCATGGGATCCCGTTTATTTGAAATGTCAGAATAGGGAGCTCCGGAGAGACAGGAAGCAGACCTGTGGTTACCGAGGGGACAGGGTGGGGGAGGAGATGGACAGTGAGTGCTCATGAGTGTGAGGGTTCTTTTTAGGGTGATGGAACCAGATGGTGGTGGTGATGGCGTGACCTTGAGAATGTACTTCGTGCTGCTGAAATGCACGCTTTAAAAGGAGTAAATTATTACAATAAAAGTGTACAGCAATGCGCGTGAGCCACCTTTCCGGTGTGCGGGACAGCTGTCGCCACGTCAGGACCCTCAGGCAGAGGCTTGGTTCTGCCCTTCCCTCTCGAGGGGAAGCTGACCCGCCCATCTTCCACGTTCTCTTCACACTGCCACAGGCGTGGGAATCGCTGATTGGCATAGGTCCTATTTTTTTTTAACTTTTATTTAATGAATATAAATTTCCAAAGTACAGCTTATGGATTACAATGGCTCCCCCCCCATAACTTCCTTCCCACCCGCAACCTTCCCCTGTCCAGCTCCCTCTCCCCTTCCATTCACATCAAGATTCATTTTCAATTCTCTTTATATACAGAAGATCAGTTTAGCATATATTAAGTAAAGATTTCAACAGTTTGCACCCCCATAGAAACACATAGTGAACAATACTGTTTGAGTACTAGTTATAGCATTAAATCACAATGTACAGCACATTAAGGACAGAGATCCTACATGTGGAGTAAGTGCACAGTGACTCCTGTTGTTGACTTAACAATTTGACACTCTTGTTTATGGCATCAGTAATCACCCTAGGCTCTTGTCATGAGTCGCCAAGGCTATGGAAGCCTTTTGAGTTCACCGACTCTGATCATATTTAAACAAGGTCGTAGTCAGAGTGGAAGTTCTCTCCTCCCTTCAGAGAAAGGTACCTTCTTTGATGACCTGTTCTTTCCACTGGGATCTCACTCGCAGAGATCTTTCATTTAGGTCATTTTTTTTTTTTTTTTTTTTTTTTGCCAGAGTGTCTTGGCTTTCCGGCATAGATCCTATTTTAATGAAACCCTGGGGACATCTTTCTTGGGGATGGCTGATTCAGTGGGATTGTGTCATTGTCCTTTGTCGTAATGAGAGAGTGGCTTCAACAGGGATGACCAGTTTCTGGTCTGTGGCATTGGCTAAGACCATGCACGTGGCTGCACTCAGCTGGGCGGTCCGCTGGGATGTCCAGGCCGGCTTTGCTGCCCTACCTGGCAGGTGGTTCTGGCTCGCGGCTGGGGGCCTCTCTTCCTCTGGGTCTGGACCAGCTTCTTCTCGGGGTGGGGGCGTGAAAGCTCCTGAGGACCCAGGCTCCGGCATTCTCATGGTGTCATTTCTAACACTGTGTGTCCACCGAGGCAAGTCCAGGTTTGAGCTCTGGGGAGTCGTGGACTCTCTTGATGTGAAGAGCCATCAAGTGTCGTGCCTCGATTTGCAGATGACAGTGGGTTGTGATGGTTTTAGAACCCGGGAGATGTGACCGGGTGAGACGGCTCACGGGGAGTGCGCATGGGCCTCCTCCTCCCTTTTCATATGGCTCTACTCTCCCTGCCTTCAGAAAACACAGTTTCTCCACGTTCTACTTTTGTTTCTGTTTTGCTCAACAAATGCTGGTCAAGAACCAACTTTCATCAGTTGCTCTTCTGAGATTCAAGATATGCAACCGGGAACAAGCTGCCCGAGTCCACCCCATGACCTTGGATTTCTGTACACTTTGTGCAGATCTGTGCTTGTTTTAAGGACGATGCACTTTTTGAATCTAAAGAAACAAAGTGAACACCATGAGAGAAAATTCAGGAAACAGAAGCAGGAAGTCTGGTTAGAAGGCTGTTGGGATCTTCCAGATGAGACACAGCATGGTCTTAGCCCAGGCTGGTGCAGTGGACGGGAGGAGCGGCCCTCGGGTCTGCACCTGGTCCAAGGCTGTTGTGACTGAAGGTTCTCTTCCGGTGGCTCAGTCCTGTTAACCTGACTTGTGCATGGGAACTTTCGGTCAACTTGTATACCTCCAGCCCCTGCACGGCGTTCCTTCTGGGATTGCACGTGGTGAGGATCAGAATTCCAGCGTTTGTGAGTCCTATGGTCAGAATATGACCTAGGAACGTTACATCATTTGCATGATTATGTTAACAATGATCTCTAAATTGACTAAAGTTTTTATATATTTATAGTGTACTACAGTATTTCTTGAACTGTGTGTACATTGTGGAATGGCTAAGCTAACTGACATATGCATTGCTTTACGTATTTCTTTTGACGTGTGTTGAGAACACTTAAAATCTTCCAGTGACGTTCAAGTACGCAGCCCATCGTTACTGACTGTTCTCTCCCTATTGTGCCATAGAGCTCTTGACCTCATTCCTCCTGCCCACCGGGACTTCCTTGCCCAAAGGATGCCTTATTGGCACCGCCATATTCGTGTGTGCATTCCCCAGCACGCTTCTGTAAACACAGGGGACACTCTGATGAGCAGAATGACTTAGGCAGCAAATGTTCTAGGTCAGCCAGCACGATGAAGCCTGGATTAAGAAGGTGGCACCATCGTTTCTCTTCTTTCAGGACCAGAAGATATTTTGAGAGACTTTGTGTTGTCCTGCGAAGTTTGTTTGGATAGCCATTCTACATCCTTTGGGTCATCTTTTTGCTTCTCAGAAAATAAAAAATGTAGGAGACGTTGCAAGTGTCATTAGCGGGGAACTGAGAAAAGCAGCTCTTAAGGGTGGTGATGGGGCTTTCTCAGGAATTACCCTGCAGTCAAAGAGCTTGCAGATCGAGGCAAAAGCATGACAGACGGCAAAAGTTCTGGAAAATGGTCTTTGAGACGTCCTCCTCCAACTCCCTCTGGGAAACGTGATGAGGCTGCGATTGGAGAGGACAGGACTTACTGATGGAGAGGACAGGACTTGCAGAAGGACGTGAGGAAGTCAGTGTCAGAATCGGGACAACACTCGAGGTTTTGTGTCCTTTTCTGTTTTCTTTTTTTAAAAAATTTATTTATTTATTTGAAAGTCTGAGTTATTCAGAGAGAGGAGAGCAGAGAGAGAGAGTGAGAAAGGTCTTCCATCCGCTGATTCACTCCCTAACTGGCTGTGCGGCCAGAGCTGTGCTGCTCGAAAGTCAGGAGCCAGGAGCTTCCTCTGGGTCTCCAACGTGGGTGCAGGGGCCCAAGGACCTGGGCCATCTTGTACTGCTTTCCCAGGCCACAGCAGAGAGCTGGATTGGAAGTGGAGCAGCCGGGACTTGAACTGGTTCCCACATAGGGTGCCGACACTGTAGGTGGCGGCTTCGCCCGCTATGCCACAGTGCCGGCCCGTGTCTTTCTGACTTCTTGGCCAGGACACCTGCCGCAGTGCCTGCAGCTCTGCTTTGCCTGCTGTGAAGGTTACTGGCAGGTGACTCTGCCGGGTTTGGCCCTCACAGTGAGGCCTTTGTTTGCTTCTATATTGATGATGCTTATTGAGTTTTTTGCCTTCTTTTACAAAGAAGATTCCACTTAAGAATCTGATCTGGACTTCTGGATTCTCTTGAAAAATTAGGGGTGCAAGAAACCAAACCCTCGAAGTTGTTCCCCACAGATGCAGTTGAGTGGAGCTAAGAAGTGGCTGTCCCCCTTTAATTTTTAAAAATGACTTATTTATTTGAAACACAAGGACAGAGAAAAAGAGTTATCCCGCATGTTAGCAACAGCCAGTGCAGGTCCAGGCCAACAGGAGGAGCTGGGAGCTCAATCTGAGCATCCCACATGGTGGCCGGGATGCGAGCAGGAGAGCTGTCACTGCTGCCTCCTAGGGTTGGCGTGAGCAGGAAGCTGGACTCCGGAGCGGAGCAGCACTGGAGCCGGGCACGCCTGTGTGGGAAGTGGGAATCTCGAGTGGCATCTTCCACAAATGCCTGTCCCGTTGTCCCTTTTAGAGGGGACTGGAGCTCTCCAGTGACAAAAGGCACAGGCAGCCTTTTCTGTCTTGTAGAGGACTTCCCAACTCCCTCCCTTCTTGTGCGCACCCTCCCTGACCCCTGCAGCCATCTGAATTTGTGACCTCTGGTCTTCGGGTTGCCAGAGCTACACGCTGCCTCACCAGACCACGGACCAAACAGCTGCTCAGTGTCAAGGGCAGAAACAAAAATCATTCTGTTGGATATTTCCCTTGGCGAAAAGCAAAGAAAACCTAGATCCTCTCCCTCTTCCTCTGACTTGGACTCTCAGGAATGGCTGCAGGGGTGTTTAGTGCACTGGACCACAGAGCACATGTGGTGAGGTCGTGACAAGGATTCCGTAGCTGACTCGGCCCGGACAGTTGGACTGCACTGAGTTAGACGCGAGCGTTTCGGATTTGCTTCTGCGGGAGGTGGCTGCAGAGTGGCGTGGTCATTTCAGGTGCATGTGGCCATGCGATCCTGCGTGGCTGACACCGCTGTTGTTGCCCACAGCGCTGCTTTCACCGTGTGGTGTGGATGTCCCGCATCAGTGTGATCTTGGGCCAGTGTTCAGAGCGCGGTTCACGGACTACACACGGCAGAATCACCTGCGCGCTTGCTGTGATGTGATGCCCAACCTGCACTCCTGGAACCACCGAGTCAGTCTTTGGCTGCAGGCCGGGGAGCTTCCAATTCACGAGCTCCCTTATTACCCCCTCCCTGCGTTCCCCTGCTGCTGTTCCTCTGGTAGGGTTGGACCCTGAACAGATATGGCTTCGGTGTCAGGCAGGTGCAGGTTCATCTGCTCACGCCAGCACTGGCCAGCAGGGTGGCCTTGATTAGTTTTCTTCTCAGAGACCGTCTGTAAAATGGGGCACTGATATGCTGGATGTCCTCCACTTGCCCCTCCCTGGCACCTATTTGCATTTTTCTACCCTTTTCACCCTGCTCTGTGCTTTGGAGAGCTAACTGATATGGACGGTGTTGGGGGTCTGCTGCCTCTGGCTTCCTGTGGGGCTTGGCCACGTGCTCACTGATGATGTGGTTTGCGGCACACTGGTTCCTCCTTGGCTACAGCTGCTGTTGCATGGTTCCTCTCCCATGGCCCAGCCCTCCCAGGCTCAGAACACTGCGTCTTTGATTTGGCTGGGCTTGGTGATGGCTCCCACTCTTGCTGGCCCCTGGCAATTTTATACCCCTGCTTACTGCCTCACCCTGGCCACACCTGTGTTCTCTGGCTCCGCTCTCCTCAGTGACACCTGTTGAAAGGGCTAACACCGTCCTGCTGGGACCCTGACTGAGCCCCGGTCTCCTTGTGGCTTCATGAGAGTCACAGCACCAGACCTGGCTCTTAGCAAATGCACACACACCGGTGGGGCTGTTGTCATTTTTTTTTTTTGACAGGCAGAGTGGACAGTGAGAGAGAGAGACAGAGAGAAAGGTCTTCCTTTGCCGTTGGTTCACCCTCCAATGGCCACCGCGGCTGGCACGCTGCGGCCGGCACACCGCGCTGATCCGATGGCAGGAGCCAGGTGCTTCTCCTGGTCTCCCATGTGGTGTAGGGTCCAAGTACTTGGGCCATCCTCCACTGTACTCCCTGGCCACAGCAGAGAGCTGGCCTGGAAGAGGGGCAACCGGGACAGAATCCGGTGCCCCGACCGGGACTAGAACCCGGTGTGCCGGCGCCGCAAAGCGGAGGATTAGCCTAGTGAGCCACGGCGCTGGCCCGGCTGTTGTCATTCTTACTACTGATGTGTTTTCCATGCAAGTGTCATTACAGACTCTTCTTCCTGTTGGAAAGAACCACAGAAGTCGTTTTTCTGTCCATTGTCAGAACAGCTCCTGGCCTGTGTGTGCTGAGTGGAACAATGAATTTCTTCCACTGGGTACACCTCTGCTGTCACCCCTCCTGGGGAACTCATGGAAATACAAGATAGCTTCTCATTTTGCTGGAAGGTTGTGATAGTTCTTTCTTAAAGATTTTTTTTTCTTTATTTGATAGAGTTAGAGAGGGAGAAACTGAGAGGTTGATCTCCCATCCACTGGTTCACTTCCCAGATGGCTGCAATGGCTAGGGCTGGGCCAGGGTGAGACCAGGAGCCGGGAGCTTCATCCAGATCTCCCAGGTGGGTGGCAGAGGCCCAAGAACTTGGACCATCTTCTGCTGCTATCCCCGGACCATTAGGGAGCTGGATTGGAAGTGGAGCAGCCAGATCAGGAATAGGTACTTGTATGGGATGCTGGTGTTACAGGTGGTGGCTTTACACAGCTCTGGCCTTTGTTTTGATAATTTTATGAGGAAGGTGGGCATCAGCCTGCCTGGGGCTGATTGCCAAGTGCTTGCTGCTCCTGTCTGTGGACTCCAGGGCGAGACCATAGGAACCAGGATTGAGAAGTGTTGGAGGCTGTGAACCTGACACTCATCCAAACAACCCTCCCAGGGCCTTGTGCAGCCCCGGAGTCGGTCTCAAGTTCAGTCTGGAGCCAGAACCCCCAGAGTCCACAAGGTGCATCTGGAGTTCTTCCCAAGTCCCAGTTGCCTCCAGTTTAGCCCAACATAATTCATTTCCAACATGAACTCGCAGGAGACTCTCTGATGAGCAAAAGGATCTGGCAAACCCAGCGACTGTGCCGAAGCAGGCAGCAGGAGGAAGGGCGCGATGCTGGTCCTCACGGCTGAGGAGGTGCCGGGCTGTCCTACGAGACTGTCACCTCTGTCATGGGCTCCTCACCGCAGGGGCTGGCCCAGAGGGGGAAATCAGTAAACGAACGCGTGCTTACAATGGGACAGCATCGCCGGCTCGGCTGCCCCCGCCCAAGGTCCCAGGTGCAGGGCGACCACGCACCATCTTGCCTTTGGACCACAGTCAATGCGGCAGGCAGGAAATGAGAGGAAATTAACTACCCCCCCCCCCCCCCCCCGCCCTGCGCCCTCTCTTTCCCTGCCCTCCCTCCTGTTTTGCACAAGGGCCTTTTAAAATGTTGGCTACTCTGATTACAGCGCAGGAGAGGCCTCAACAGCCGCCGCCTCACGAAGCTCCCTGTGCCCTTAGCCCGAGTGACGGGCTGGTTGCCTTGGTAATTGTCCTCATTCGCCGTGGAGAAGCCACAATTACGAAGGTTTTCTGGGTACTGATCCTCTTAGTGCCTTTTTCTTAGAAGTTCACGACAAGACGGGACAAAGGAGACATACCTAATAGATTTTATTGCTCCAGCTCCTTACAGCGCTCAGGAGCCCGTGCGGTATGAACAGGAGCCCTGAGTGCCATTTAAATTGCCTGCCTTCGCCTGGAGAGAGCTTTACGCTCAGGAGAGTGGCTGAGGTTCTATTAGCTGGAGGGCCAGGGCCAGAGAATGAACCCACAGCCCTGACTCCTCTACCTCGGCTCCTAATGGAAACCCTGGATGGGCCCAGCTGGGTGGCATCTGGAACCGAGTGCGGGCGCACTTAACCTTCCGCTGATAACCGGAGGAAATGGACATGTAACTGCTCTCTTGAAACTCCGGCCGTGATTCAGGTTCAAGGCAGGAGAGCTCTGTGGGTTGTCGAAAAACCCAAACTGGAAATGTTTTGGGCACAAGCGCTGTCC
Organism: Oryctolagus cuniculus; assembly: GCF_051225735.1. Lineage (NCBI taxonomy): Eukaryota > Metazoa > Chordata > Mammalia > Lagomorpha > Leporidae > Oryctolagus > Oryctolagus cuniculus. The sequence continues at coordinate 16,512,536 of NC_142887.1, read as the reverse complement.
ATCCTCTACAGAGCAGTGGGAGTCCATTAGCCCGGGTAATTGTGAAAAAGAAAAAGGAGAAAGATGATGATTCTGGCGGTGCTGATAAGCACGGCCACGTGATCATGTAATTTATCTGCAGAGGGGACAAGATGCTCTGTCCTTACCTGAGCTGGCCCTCATGAGAGCGTGGGGCTGGGCAGCCCCCACCTACTCTCTGGGTGGAGAAATAGAGGCGCAGGGAGGTAGAGGTACTTGTCCAGCCTGGAAGGTGCTAGATCATGGAGACCCCAACCACTAAGCTCATCCCACCCCACGGCACCTCCTGTCACCGAAACTCAGTCCATTCTATGCGTGGGCAGGGATCAGTGCCCGGAGAGGGCCTGCAGCCCTCATTTCAAGACTGACCTCTCAGATGTCCCCTGAACGGAAGAGCCCGTGTTAGAAAGGTTCTGAGTCTCCATGTGTCCCCAGTTGGAAAGGAGAAATCCCTGGAAGGGGTCAGCTCCGTGGCTGTTCCGACGAGAGGCCCAACTCTGATAGGTAGAAAGGGTGTGAAGAAGGATGTGGAGGCTGTGTCTGGATTTACGGAGAAACGATGTCATTAAAAAGCTAACTGTTTGGGGCTGGCATTGCGGCACAGCGAGTTAAGCTGCCACCTGGGATGCTAGCATCCCATATAGGTGCCAGTTCAAGTCCAGGCTGTTCCATTTCCAACCCAGCTCCCTGCTAATGTGCCTGGGCAAGCAGTGGAGGTTGACTCAAGTGCTCGGGCCCCTGCATCCACGTGGGAGACCTGCATGAGGTTTCTGGCTTCATTGTGGCCATTTGGGGAGTGAACCAGCAGATGGAAGATTTTTTTTCTCTCTCTCCCCCTCTCTCTTTCTGTAGTTCTGACTTTCAAGTAAATAAAATCAATCTTAAAAACCAAACTATTTATGTATTTGAGAGAGAGAATGTGAGAGCACTCCCGTTTGCTCGTTTACTCCTCAGATACCTGCAGTGTTTGGGTCTGGGCCAGGTCAGAGCTGGGAGGTCCATCCAGGTCTCCCATGTGGGTGGCAGGGACCCAGTACCTGCCTCCCAAGGTGTGCATTAGCAGGAGGATGGAGCAGGGTGTGGATCCAGGACGTGAACTCAAGGCACTTCATTACGGGGCACAAGCATCTTAACCATAACTGTGCTGAACGCCCACCCCAGGGTGCCAGGAGGGGTGCTGGCCCCGGCACCTGCCTCGTCTGCTGCTGACTGCCTCCTGGGGTCGCTTTGCCAGGTGGCTTTCCAGATGGAGCTGTCGTTTGCAAACCCAGAACCACAGCATGAGGGCTACAGATTTCTCTCGCAATTTGTGAAAATCTTTGCGTTTGGAAATACTTTCAAATGTCCAGAAAAGCTTTAAGAATGGCACAGAGCACATTGCTCGGTCCTCCAGTGGGCTCACCTGTTGTGAATATTCTTACTTTGCCTGCCTTTTCATTTTCTGTCACTCATATCCATACATCATTTTTAGAAAACTTTTTTGTTCATTTTCTCTTTCTTTGAAAGGCAGAGAGACAGAGAGAGCTCTTCCAGCTGCTGATTTACTCCCCAAATTCCTACAACAACCGGGGCTGGGCCAGGCTGAAACCAGGAGCCAGGAGCTCTCTCTGGGCCTCCTGTGTGGGTGGCAGGGGCTCAGGTGTTCCTGCTGCCTCCAGGGATGTGTTAGTGGGAAGCCGGCTGGGAATCGGAGGAGCCGGGACTAGAGCTAAGCACTTGGGAGCAGAATGCGGGCATCCCAGGCTGCTGTGCCAAATGCCTGCCGCTATTTATGAAGTTGTTTGGCATTGACACAAGTCCCTCTGGCTTGAGCACAGCTGTCCAGATGCAGAGTGTGGGGGACCTGGTATCTCATCTGGAGCAAGTCAGTCCTTGCTTTAAGCCTCAGTTCCCTCACTTGTCAAATGAATGGGCTCAGTTAGACTTGAAGGCCTTCCCAGGCCTCAGAGCCTTGGCTCCTACACACCCACAGCGCAGACGCCCACTGGGAACTACAGGCGTCCCTGTCCAGGTCCGGGTGAACCTGGCACTTCCTGCTCTTGTTCTCCATCCTCCCAGTGGACTCTGGGGCCCTTCCCGTTGGTTTACCTTCTACGGCTAATCAGAATTCTCTGTCGTCTGCCTGGGTTTTCTGCACTTTGACTTGCATCATGAATTATTCTTTCTCTAAATGGCAGGCATGGGTAAGTTACCAAAAGGGCACCTGGAACCCCAATCAATCCCAGCTGCGTTAATTACCTTAGTGCTGTGTGGACTCTTGGTTTCTTTGCTGCAAACCCGAGTAGGGACTCAGGATCTCTTCTCCACACAAGGAAAGTGGATCGTGTTGGCTCCTGTGGTGTTGGGGGGACCCCTAGCCGTGGAGGACTTCACAGAGATGCATGAAACAGTGTTTGCTGAGGCAGTGTTGGGTTTTGACAGGCTGATGGTGAATTCTGGAGATGAAATAAAGGAGGAAACCAAGGCAAAACCGAGATGAAAACCAGAGAAGAGTCATCTCCCTGTTACAGGAGGCCAGTTTTTCCCTCTTGCAACGCTTTGTCTCCAGTTCCCAAGGAGGCTGTGGCGTTTCGTTTTCAGTAGGAATGGAGAAGCACAGTCAGCTCCCACCTGCGTGTCCCTGAGCCTGCGTCCGTGAGCTCAGTGGAGACCTTGCTTGGGCGACAGTCCCCAGTCTCAAGGGGTTTGGGAAAGGCCAGCCTTCTTGCGCGTGTTCCTTCCTTCAAAAAAAGGTGACTCTGTTTTAAAGGAAGTTATTCTCTTTGCCGTACATTTATTTTTATTTCAAAGGTAGGGAGAGAGAGAGACAGAGAGACAGAGATCTCCCCTCCACTAGTTCATACCCCAAAGGGCTACAACAGCTGGAGCTGGGCCTGCCCAAAGCCAGGAGAGCCTGGAATTCAATCCAGGTCTCCTTCATGGGTGGCAGGGACCCAAGTACCTGAGACGTCACTGGCTGGTTTCCAGGTCCACATGAACAGGAAGCTGGAATTGGAAGCAGAGCTGGCACTCCACCCTAGGCGCTTGGGTGCGGGATATGGGCATCCCAAGCGGTGTCTTTGGCTGCCGTGCCAAATATCTGCTCATGGAGACGGATTTCTCCCCTCATTCTGTTGTGTCTCTGTGAGAAACTATGTGATGAGTAACAAAATAATTAATAGTCATGACCTAACAAAAATCATCACCCAAGCTAACTGAGTGCTGAGAACGCGTCATTCGCACCGACGTCTCACAACTGTTGTCACCCCTGCTTTAGGGGGGAGACTGAGGCACAGAGTGTTTGCATCCAGTGCACAAGGTTGCCCTGCGTCTGCTCTATCAGAGGGCCATCAACTGGGAGGCTCCTGGGCCACAGAACCTTACTTCTCACGGCTCCTGAATCTGAGCAGGCCATGACCAAGGCACCAGCGGGTTTGCTGTCTGCCGAGGGCCCTCCTTCTGTCAGCAGATGGTGCCTTTTCACCGCATCCTGACGTGGTGGGAGGGGCTGGGTATCTCTGGGGCCTCCCGTACAAGGGCACGAACTCCACTCCCAAGGGCTCCACCCATGTGACCAGCTCACCTCCCAAAGATCCCACCTCCCAACACCCTCGTCTGAGGGGTCAGGACTACAACATAGACATTTCTGGGGGATGCAGACACTGAGACCGCAGCACCGCGTGGAAACCTGTCTGCACCAGGCATAAGCAAGGGCTGACTTACGTCTCGGCTTGCTGAGCTCCAGGAGCTCCTTGGTGTAACAGGGCTCACAGCAGCCCCATGAAGCTAGTACGACTACTACTGCTTGGAATTTGCCTGTGAGGAGACTAAGATGTGGAGAAGGGAGGGGACCTACAGCGGGCACACATCACCACAGAGCTGGGGTCTCACCACCTATCCAGAGGTTGACAGACTTACGGCCCACTGTCTGTGTTTTTGTAAATAAACTTACTGGAACCCAGCTGTGTTCCCTCTCCCCCTTTAATTTGGTGCATCCTCTGTGACTACTTTGGTGGCACAGGGCAGCTACTTGTCGCTCAGTCCTCTTCTGAAAAGATGCTCACCTGTGCCGCAGACCTGCTGCCTCGGGCCTCTGTCTGCTGCTGCTGCCGCCTGGTGACTCCTGGCTGTGCGTAGCGTCTTGTCTCAGGCCAGGGGAGTGCCTCCCTGCCCCTGCCCTGCAAGGCCAGGGGTGCGTTGACTCTGACGGGTCCCAGGCCGCGCGTGTTTTCACACACGGGGTCAGTAGATGAACATGACTTACCTAGGAGCGGGGGCATCTTTGGAATTCCCCAGAAGACAGGTGTTGCAAACAATTCAGCGTCTCAGACCCCACCCTGTGACCTAGGGAGTCGAATTCCTGGGGCTGGATGCCAGCAATCTGCATTTTGACAGGTTCTTATGGGGGGGGGGCGGTGACCACCAGTGTCTGTGATGCAGCTGAGCTCAGCCCCCAGGTGGGCTCCGGCCCCTCGCAGCAGTGTGTGGCGCAGGGGCCTCACCGCTGAGCTCTCTGATTCTCCCTCCCTCTGCCTTGGATCCAGGAAGCGTATTACCCCCTGGTCACTCCCACTTCTCTAAGCCACTCATCCCTGTCTTGCCACAAACACCCTAAGAGAATTCATTTCACAGAAGGAAAGCTTTCCTCCTTGTACCCAAACACCAGTGATCTTGTGCACGTAGGGTTTATTTCCTGTTGGGTGAGTGCCATCCGGGTTGCAGGTCGTCATCTCATGTACTTTCCCCAACATTCCTGGATATGAAGTAGGCTCTGTCATCAACCCCATTTTACAGGGGAACAAACTGAGGCTCTGAGCATTGACCTTTCCCCAGGTCTCACAGTTCTGGGTAGAGCAGAACTGTTTTTTTTTTTTTTAATATTTATTTATTTTTATTCGAAAGGCAGAATTACAAAGAGAGAGGGAGAAATGGAGATCTTCTGATCCTGGTTCACTCCCCAAATGGCTACAATGGCCAGAACTGGGCCAGTTGGAATCCAGGAGCCAGGAGCTTGGTGTGCAGGGGCCCAAGCACTTGGGCCATTTTCCGCTGCTTTTCCCAAGCCATTAGCAGGGAACTGGATTGGAAGTAGAGCAGCTGGGACTTGAACTGTCCCCGACATGGGATACTGGCTTTACCTGCTAAGCCACAGCACCGGCACTCAAAACTGGATTTAATTTTGTGATTCTTGTGGTTTTGCTTTCAACCTCACTGAGCTTTCTGGCAGGCCTGCCCTTGACTTTGGTGAGACCAGGTCAAGAGTAGCCGGTGAGGCCCATGTGCTATGTCTAAGCAAAAAATACAAACGTTGCAACACAGAGGAACATACTACTGCCCCAGGTAGTTTGGGCTCTTCCCTTGACAGCACATGACAACAAAATAATTTTTTGCATGTGATAATATGGTCTTTATGCAACTAAGGTTTAGCAAAATATCGAAGATGTCTGAATTCAGTTATTGCATAAGACTTGATGTTCAACTAATGGTCTGAAGTGATGTTTGGGTAAGCAGAAAAACAAAGGCATATATAATTCACACACTGCTGTGTATTCATAATGTAAGAATCTATTTTCTCGATTTCATTTCAACACAATGACTGACTATGCAGTTGCAATCAATATTTTCAGATAATTTGTGATCTGTCAGTGATAAGGCCAAGTTAGAAAGCTTTTTTTCCACAGATATGTTACTTGTTAAGTAGTTTTTTTTCCTGAAAGTAATTTTTGTTTTTCCAGTTTTATTTATTACATGGAGAATTTACACACAACAAAATGTACACATTCTAAATATGACATTTCAGTGAGTTGTGACTAATGTAGTTCCTGGGGTAACCATTGCCACAACAAAGAGTTTCCTCATTCTTACAAAATTAATTTCAGTTTAGAGAAATTTGTTGAGTTCGTGGTTATTGGAACTGTCAATAAACTTTAAAAAGTAATTCTCATATGTGGAAGTGAACCATGAATTTTGAAAAATTAAAATTAGGGGCTGGCGTGGTGGTGTAGAGGGTTAAGCTGCTGCCTGAGACACCAGCATCCCATATGGGTGTCCTTTCGAGTCCTGGCTGCCTCACTTCCGATCCAGCTCCCTGCTATGGCCTGGGAAAGCAGTGGAAGGTGGCCCAAGTGCTCGGGCCCCTGCACCCACGTGGGAGACCTGGGAAAAGCTTCCGTTGTGGCCCTCTGGGGAGTGAACCAGCTGATGGACGATCTCTCTTTCTCTCTCTCTCTGTAACTCTGACTTTCAAATAAATAAATATTAAAAAATTTTTAAGAATTAAGCTTATTTGAGAGAGAGCTCATCCATCTGCTGGTTCACTCTCCAGATGACTTCAGTGACCAGGACTGGGCCAACCTGAAGCCAGGTGGTAGAAACTGCATCCAGGTCTTGCCGTGGGTGGCAGAAACTTCGTTACCTGAGCCGTCACCACTGCCTTCCAGGGTCTGTGTGAGCAGGGAGCTGGAGTTTTAAGCGCTGGTCCAGACACCTGTCCCCACCCGCATCATTATCCATAGCTCTGCGTTAATGTTTTGTGGTTCCTTGTGTCGGAACACACCTCTTTCCTGCATTCGACAAGGGCTACCTTGTGTTGCTAGAAATTCGCCTAACCTAACAGCTCTTGGTGGTTGATGTCCGGTTCGCTTAGGTGGTGATCTGCCTCCTCCTGCAGTGTTTGCCATGTTTGGAGTTGACTCTGGGCGTGTCTGTCTCTTTGGTACACTCCATAGAGACTCCCCACTCCTGGTGGGGAGGCAGGATCTGAGTCATCCCGAACACTGTGGGTGCTTAATCCCAACGTGGTGAGTGAATGCTGTTCCTACAGCAAACCTAGGCTGGGAGTTGAGTCCAGCCTCTGCAATTGTGCATCTAAATTCTGCAGTGACACCCTGCCGTTTGCTGGCTGTGTGATTTAGGTGGTTGACCCAACCTCTCTGAGCCTTGGGAATCACCCATGAGGCTTTTGTGAAACCCAAACAAAGTGAGGCATATCAGATGCCCTGGACAGAGCTTGACAGATGGTAACCACTGTGCTACCATTATTCCTTTTGTTGTTATCGTTGTTGTTTGGAAACGCAGTGTTCTAGAAACCAGGGAAAACCGGTAATCCCAGTCCATATTTGGGCAGGACGCTTTCCATCTGGGTCTTCGTGTCTGCACCCATAAAATAAGGAGAGTGTTTGCCTCCAGGCAGTGAGTCATGCACCACGCCCCTGAGTCCACACAGTAGCATTCCCCGTCTGACCAGTTCAGCCTGCTGTCTGCCCTACTGCTGGAAAAGCCAACAAACAGAAAAGCTCTTTCCCTGTGGTCTGTGCTTCCCCAGGCTCACAGCCGCCAGCACCTTGTAATTCGCAGTGGGCGAGGCCAGCTGTTAGCTACGTGTTACGTCAACCTGAGGATTTGGAGGGAGCTGAGCTCCTGTTCCAGCTCTAGCACTTGCCTAGCTGGGTAGCTCTGGGCACGTGGCTGACTGCTCTGGGTCTCATCCGTGACCAGGGGAGAAAGGTAGATTCCCCGTAGTGTGGCTGTATGGAATGAAACACTGCCTCTGGAACGTCAGATGGAGTGTCTGGTGCCTCCACGAGTGTACGTAGTCTCTGGCTGTTGGGTTTAAGTGGTGGCCATTCCGCCTGGCTGGAACTGGGGATGACTCGGGACCCTGTGAACTCCAAGATGATTGCAGAATTCCCTTTCGCCGGTTGCCTCAGTTTCCCCCAAGGCAGCAGTTTTTACAAGAAAGTGATCCAGGCAAAGCTTCCAACTGAGGCCGGGGACCCCCGTCCTGTTGGCCATTTCAGGCTGGAGAAGAGAGCATTTCATTGAGGTTCTCACCCCTGACCACTGGGTCGTGTTCTCCTAGGACCGAGCTCACTGTTAGCGCATTTAGCAAACCCGCCTCACTCTTGAATGCTCTGCTGATCAGAATCCCAGCTGATCTGCCTTCGCGGGCCCTGGGTTCTTGACCTTTTAAATGCCCTGGAGCCAGCCTGTCTGCTGCGGGGTCCGAAGCGCAGCTAATGAGCAAACAAGGCATTCTGCTCGCAGAGGGATTGGGCTGAGCTGCGTCAGAAAAGACCGCGTTGGCGTCTGTGCGCCTGTCTGCCCCAGATGATGCTGTTCACTCTGAAGGAATGAGGGGGCTTGGGCGCCCACCTTGAGAAGAGATGGGGCTGGGACCGAGGCAGATGAGGTTTGCGTTGTGGGGTCGGGGGAGTCGTGATTTCTGGAAGCCGCGAGATGGAGCACCTGCTTTCTCCGTCTGGCCTGCCATGGGACAGCAGCTCGCAGCTGTGAGAGGTGCAGGCCGCCACTGGCATCTTTGCACTGCAAGGGGGAGCTGCTGGGGCTGGCATGGTGGCACCGCAAGTTAAGCCACTGCCTGCCCCTCTGGAATTCCATATGGGCACCGGTTCAAGCCCCAGCTGCCCCATTTCTGATCCAGCTCCCTGCTAATGTAGCTGAGAAAGCAGTAGAAGATGGCCCAAGTCCGTGGGAGACCCAGAAGAAGCTCCTGGCTCCTGGCTTCTGCCTGGCCCACCCCAGCCTATCACAGCCATTTGGGACATAAACCAGTGGCTGGAAGACCTCTCTGCCTTCCCATCTCTCTCTAACTCTGCCTTTCAAATACATAAATACTTCTTTAAAAAAAAAAAAGTGGGAGCACCTGGTGCCTCCATGGTCACAGCCTCCCCGGGAGTCATCGCTGTGTCCTACACTTTGTGCCGTGTCTGCAGCAGCCCGCGGTGTCCAGCAGGGACTCAGTGAATGCTTGCGAGTCTGAGGCTTATGCAAGGGGCCTGCTGCAGATGTGGGGCCTGGAGGAGGGAGCTGAGAAGCATGGTCATCAGCGCCTTCATCCAACCCCTTCAGTGCCTGCCAGGCCAGGTCAGGGACCAGTTGTCCTTTCTGTGGTAGGAATTTGGGGCCAGAATCCACTGAACCCAGGTGCGGGGATTCTAGGTTGGAGTTTGCAGCTCACTCACGCATTGGCACAGGGACCATGCAGGTAGGTCAGAAGCAGAGCCAGTTGCTGGTCTCTGGAGAGAAAGGGGGTCTACAGGATGTAGCGGTTAGGAATCTGGGCTCAGAGGCCCAGAAAACCCGAGTTCTGGTTCCGCTTTCATCATGTGATTTTCTCTGGACCACCCTGAACCGTCGTCTGGAAAGTGAGGATCCAGGTGCCTTCCCCCGGGGGGCTGCTGGCGGGTTCAGTGCTGTGCCTGCCTCAAGGTCTGTGCTGTGCCGGCGCTCACTCCGATTGCATCACTGTGCTGATATTCTCCCAGGTCATTATTATTAGCTCTTGTGGTTAATTTTCCTAGGGTAACAGCCATGCCCATGCCCATATGAGGAGCCAACCACGGGGCTGTGCGCTGCCTGGGGCTCTCCCAGGTCAGGGGCTGGACAGAGCTGTGCTGCTGAGGCACCAGGAATGGCTTCCAAGAGCAGGGTGCTGACATGAATGGGGCAGAGTGCCTGTTGCTGGGGCTTAGTCTAATTATACCCGGCAGCCCATTGTCCCCTCGTCGGGCTGCCCCAGCAGGGCAGATCACGCTGCTGGCTTCCGAGTGCGCAGGCTTGTTGAGCTCTGAAGTCCTGGGGTGTTCTCTACCCTTCTCCCAGATACGCTGCAGCGTGGGGCCAGCTGGTCGGGGGGTGGGTGCTGCAGGGGGAGAAGCTGCTGAGCTCTGGAGACGGCCTCTGGATTGGAATAGAGCCATCAGGGATGTTCAGCTGTCTGTGGGTCACTTTGACCTCCTCTCAGGCCAGGTCACAAATGCGCTTCTGCCGCTGCCCATGCCAGCAGAAATTAGATCCCAGACATACTCGCAGCCCAGCTCTGGGTCACGGGCAAAGCCCCATCCCGACTGGCTTGGCCCCATCCAGCACATGTGCGTCCTTTCTTAATCCCTCCCCCTCTCTTCCCTGTGTGTGGAATCTTATACACACGGCACTCAGGACGTGTCAGGTGTGGAGACGGCATCCCTCACCTGCTTCAGACTCCCCCATGGTTTGCTGTTGCCCCTAGGCTCTTGTCCAGGTTCACGTTCATGGTCAGTGGGGCCTGTGTGAGCTGGCCCCAGACCATCTTTCAGCCTCATGTTTCACCACTCCCACCTTGAAGACTGCGCTCCAGCCAGAGAACCACTTTTTTTTTTTTTTAAAAAAAGATTTATTTATTTATTTGTAAGATAGAGTCGGCGGGGAGGGGAGGGGAGGGGAGGGGAGGGGAGGGGAGGGAGAAAGCAGGGAAATTTCAGTCTTTCACAGCTGAGGCCAGCAGCCAGGAACCCCATCCTGGTTTCCCACGTGTGTGGCAGGGATTCAAATACCGTGCCATCATCTGCTGCCTTCCCAGGAGCATTAGCAGGGAGTTGGATTGAAAGTGGAGCAGCAGGGTTATGAGCTGGGGCTTAACCTGCTCCGCCACAGCGCCGGCCCCTAGAGGGGCTCCCCGCCCCCACAACCTGAGCCCCGCTCTTTCGGCCTCTTCTCCTCTCTTCCTTCCGGGCAGGGTTGCCCCAAACGGGGAGTATCTCTCTCGCTGAGTCCCAGAATTTTCCTGTGGCTTTCTTTGTCGGAGACTTGGCTGTTGCCTGTCTGTGTCACCTGCCCCACTCATGCCTCGGAGGGCAGGACCTGTGTGGCCAGGGCCTGGCAGCTGCAGGTGTCAGTGCCTGTCGCTTCTGTGGTCTTGCCCGAGCCGCTTCTCTTTTCACCCGCCCAGCATTCGCCATGGTCTAAACCATCATCTTGTTCACAGACCTGAGAACAGGTGAGGGTGTGGGAGATCCAGGTTTCTGCCTCCTGAGCAGCTGGCATTGCTGGCCGACTTAGGTAATGAACTTGGGGCTTGAACTCAGGCCCAACTTGATGGATCTGTTGGGGGATGGTGACTTTGGTCACTATTTGTAATACTGATGTAATTGCAGAGTGTCTGTGTGCCAGCGTCTGTGCTGCTGATTGGATGGACACAGCCTCCCTCCCTGTTGATGAGAAGCCTGTGTAGTGGATGGCTGCTGTGAGAGTGGGGCTCCAGGTGGAATTTTGGGGGTAGGAGAGTAGCGCAGGCAAACTTTCCTGTATCCGCTGCAGTAGCCCGGGCTGATGGAGTCTTTACAAACTCATTTCACAGATGGGCATACTGAGGCTTAGCAAGGTGGCCTGTTCTTCCCAAGGCCAACCAGGGAATCAGATGGGGTCAGAATTCAAATCCAGACGGGAGCTCCACGCCCATGCCCACCAGTCATGTTCCACATGAGACAGGCGTCTGCTGCCTGGCAGGTGTGTGCTTCCAAGTGGCCAGGACCTAGGGCCCTGCAAGATGGCCTCCCCCCGCCCTCCGCCACACCCCCATCTCGCAGCCTCCAGCACCACCTTCCAGGGCTGGAGTGATCCCCACATCCTCCTCCAGGCGGAGGCTCTCAGTGCCCCCTCCACGGGCGGCGGTGTGTCCCAGGGTGGCTCTTCTGGTTCCCATAGCATGGGGGTGGCCTGGGGTGGCCCTGGGGACACTCATGTGCTTTCAGTCCCTGCCCCTTCAAGGTGCTCACTGTGGCTGTGAGGAGGGAGCTCGCGGATCCCCTGGTGACAGGGGCAGGGAGTGCAACTTTCCTGGGGCCCTGCAGCTGCTTACCGTCCCTGTGGCCTCCTCCCAGGGCCCAGGAGGGGGTCTGAGGCACACTCCTGCCTGTGGGGACTTCACCGCGGGCCTCCCCAGGGCCTGTGGTCCTGCCTGGGCTGTGGCTTCCGGTTGGCCACCCCGCCCCTCCTCTCCCCTCAAGGTCAAATGCGGGTCCACATTAGTCTGGCGGCTCTGACAGCCTCTCCCACGTCCCTTCCCTTTTTCTCTCCCGTGGGGGTTTCCCCAGGCAAACCCTTCCCCGGGTGACCACACCTGGCATCTGCTGCTTTGAGGATCGGGACTCACGTGCACCCCACTCAGCACCGTGGCCTCCTCGAGGGCACCCAGAGCTCCCAGAGCCCTCCAGCAGCTGGGGCCTGCTGCACTGTGACCTGTGCTTGCGGCAGTGCGGGTTCCCTCCTGGTTTCTCCAGGGAGAGGAGGCAGGGGTGTGAGAGGTGGCACAGAGCCCCCCAAGGCTCCCTTGACGAAGCAGGAGGGAGTGGTCTGGAGCACTGGGTATGCCACACACCAGCCAGCCCCCTCCCTGAACCCAGGCAGCAAGAGCAGAGGGCCATGTGTTTTGCATGGTGGCTGCAGGCAGCCTGGGGCCCTGACCCCTTTGCGTCCCTTCCTAGGAAATACGAAGATGCACACCTACCTTCCTTCCTTCCTTCCTTCCTTCCTTGACAGGCAGAGTGGACAGTGAGAGAGACAGAGAGGAAGGTCTTCCTTTGCTGTTGGTTCACCCTCCAATGGCCGCCGTGGCCGGCACGCTGAGGCCGGCACACCAATGGCAGGAGCCAGGTACTTCTCCTGGTCTCCCATGGGGTGCAGGTCCCAAGCACTTGGGCCATCCTCCACTGCACTCCCTGGCCACAGCAGAGGGCTGGCCTGGAAGAGGGGCAACCGGGACAGAATCCGGTGCCCCGACCGGGACTAGAACCTGGTGTGCCGGCGCTGCAAGGCGGAGGATTAGCCTAGTGAGCCACGGCACCGGCCGCCACAGCTTTAAGAAAGCTTTTCTCCCTTGAGGTGAATCCTGGGTTGGACTTGAATTGCAAAAGCTGCTGGAATTTTTAGAGTCCTGCAGTTCCACCTGCCCCTCCCTGCCCTGCTCCCCGTGATGGACTTACCAGGTTCACATCCAGATTCTGCAGCTGCCGCTTTGAGCGATGCTGAGGAAGGTCTGTAGTATCTCTGTGTGTCAGTCTGTTCATCTGAAAGATGGAGGTTTACCTATGGAGCATCTACCCTGCAAGGCTGCTGGAAGAACAAAGAGGAAGTGTGTTCAGAGGGAAGGAAACTGATCCGTGCTTCCGTCTTCCCCCTTCAGGGCTTTGCTCCTTGCTTCAACCTCTTAATCTGTAAAACGTGAACCTCGGCTGATCCCAAGCCCCCGAGGATGTCTGTCCAGCCACGAGAAGCTCTGAAAAAGCTGTCACAGGGGGCCAGAGCAGGTAGGGCTAGAGAGTGGATCGCCCCTGTGGAGATAAGAAGGCCTGTATAACGAATGGCTTTCGTGCATTTGTTTCAGTAACTCCTCTTACCGTCTTGGCTCAGGGAGGCCGCTGAGCCCCACGTGACTCAAGATGTTTCTCTCCAGTTTCAGGACCGGAGGAACTGCTTCCTGGTTCAAAACAAGCAAAGCTCGTTGGGTCTGATTTTGAGAACTCGCCGGCTCGTTGTTGCTTCTAGGAGATTGGAGAGTATTTGTGTCTGTCTTTATGTCGAACTGAAGTTCTCATCGCCCTTTGATTGATCTCTTCTTGCATAGCTGTTTCCTGGTCAGCGCAGAAAGGGGGAGGAATGCTGTGGCCGCTTCTGACCCCTGAGACCTCAGAGCACCTCGCGAGATGGGTCAGACCAGCTCCAGAGGCTGACCTTGGCCATGAGGGCTCAGAGAGGAGAGCCCAGGACCCCGGCTGAGTCCCCGCGGTCAGCCCTGGGGTGCCCCCACGTCATGTCATTCTTTCTGTCAGTCTGAGGCGGGTGCAAGGAGCCCTCCCCTCTGAAGAAGCAGAGGACGGAGCCTGAGGGAGGTGAAAGGGGGCTTTCCCCCCCTGGCGGTCACCCAGCGCCATGCCCACCTCCTCCACTTCCCGGTTTCTACCCCCAACCATCCTCCCTTTGTTTTTTTTTTTTTTTAAATTAAAAATATCTTTAAATTGATTTATTTGAGAGATAGAGGGAGCTCTCCCATCTGTTGGTTCACTCCCCAAATGCTTACCACTGCTGGGGCCGGACTGGGCAGCAGCTGGGAGCTCAGCTGAGGTCTCCTTGTGGTGGCAAGGCCCCAGGCACTCGCGCCATCTCCTGCTGCCTCCCAGAATGCCCTCGGCAGGAAGAGGAGTCAGGAGCAGGACAGGCACTGCATGGGAGACGCAGGCGCCTTAACCACGAGGGTGAGCGCCTGCCCCCATTCTCTCCTGTAAAATGGGGCTAGACAGCCTCAGTTGCCAGGGGATTAGAAGGGTGAGTGTGAGGTTTAGCACGTAATACGTGCTCAGTAAACACTGGTTTTTATTGCCCAGGTTCACAGGGCTTGGAGGTGAGGCCCACTGGGAGGTTGACTCAGGTCCAATTCAGAACTTGTGCTCCGAGCCCTGCTGGTTCTGTCATGTAAGCTGGGTCTCTCGCCTCCTCCCAGCACCAGAATTCCTCCCATGCTGGTCTGCGGCGTTCTCTTTGTCCATGGAACGACTTTCCTGCCTTGGTGGACGGCCTGTTCCACGGGGGTAGGAGCGGGCCCTGCTTCGCTGGCTGAACCTCTGCCAGGTTTTCTCTTCACGCATCACTGCACGCTCCCCCAGTCAGAGAAAACCTCCTTTGCCAGCAGAGTCGTCCGGTGTGATCTGTAAACTTCTGCCTGTGGCATTCTGTCTAGATGCCTCTCCGGATGCGGCCTTCACCGAGCTCATGGTTCACACGGTCTCAGAGCTATCTCCTAGTGTCAGGTCAGCATACGTAAGAGGCCGTCAGAGCAGTGTTTGTCTTTATCTGGCTCTTTCCCTCTGCTTCCTTGACCACTGCGTTTGCTCCTCCAAGCTGTGCCCATGTCTGGGTTGAGGAATGGGGCAGGCTGTGGCTAGCTCACACCCATGACTTGGTCCCCTTGGTAAGAGGATGAGCCCAGACCCAGGACACCCAGCATAGCTGGGTCCTGTTTCTGAATTCCCCAGCTTTCCTGGTGTCGGGATAGTAAATGACATGGTTCTGGCCCAAAGGTTATGTTAGGGGAGTTTCCAGGGGGAGCAGGGATTCATTCTTCTTGAAAGGGGACAGATGCAGCATTTTGCCTTTTCACTGTTTTTCTGATACTGACTTTGGATGTGATGGCTGGAGCTGTGGCAGCTGTTTTGTCAAAACCTTGGCTGAGACGTGGTTGAACACGCTGAACTGGAAGAGACCACTCCTGGAATTTTTGTTAAGTAAGAAGAAAGAACCCCCGCTACATGCAGGCTCCGTCATATGGCATTGCAGTGCTTGGAGATGAATGTGTTATTCATGGCTTAAAGAAAAGTTTCCAAACTTTTCTCTCAAATGCAAAATGAAGTCCCAACATTCGTAAGTTTTCTACTGACCCAGTCCCAATTCCCCCGATTTTAAGGGCCTTTGCTCTGAGCTGGATGGAAACACTGCCGAGCCCGTTTGAGAGAAGAAAGCACAGCGGAGTGAGGAGCAGCCCCCAGAGCCTTGCAGCGCGCACGGCGGCTCTCACTCAGAGACCACAGGCCGGAGCGCGCTGGCCTCACACACCGTCCGCAGCCCCTGAAGGATGAAAGGCCGCGCCAGTGCTGCCAGGACCTCAGACGGCGGTTCCAGGGAGTCTGGAGGGCTGAAACCCAGCACTGACGGCTTCCATGCCGTTCCTCTGGCTTGGAAATTTACGCCACGGCTTTGAAACTCTGGAATTCATTGAACGATGATTTGTGACTGTGTGGAGGGCGCTCGTCTGCGTCTCGGAGGAGGCGGTGGGCCACTCCCGGTGGCTGCTGGTCCAAGTACTGTCAGCGCGCACAGCCGGGGAGAAGCGACGTGAGGCCGACGCAGAGTGTCGTCGGGCCGAGGGGGCGGCCCACCAGGGAATGTCCAGATTCGTTCTTCCCCCAAGGAAACCACCACGTCATCAATTCCACATGTGGGATACAGTGGGGCTTTCTCTAACAAAGGGGCTGACTTGCATGCAGCCCCCCAAGCCGGGCTCCTTTATACGTTTTCAGCATCTTTTCATTTAGTCCAAACCCACTTTAACTCAATTTTGTGGGCTAAAAATATCTTGGTCTGAACCGTAATCCCATCATCGTGAGACACTTTATTTTCAGATCTGTGCTTTCCCTCCGCTTCCCCCAAATGGCTTTATTTGCTTGTTTTTCTCAATGAAGATGATTCTTACAGTGCTCTTGCCCTGCATGCTTTTAGCCACTTCATTTCTCTTCTGTGTGACTTCCAGAAGTTTCCTGTCCCTTAGACAGCATTAAAAAAAGGCTAATTCTTAAATAGTCTTTACCATGTGCTGGGCATTGTTGTGATCGATTTGTGTATTAACTTGTTGAATCCCCCCCATCCCCGAGGGCATGTGTGTCGTCACGAGGGGCACTTCACCCGATTCACAGAAAATGTGTTTATTATGGAAAAACTGCATGTGTTTCAGAAAGTTTTTTGCAGTGAAATAAACTTGCTTTTACAACTCTGCTTTTTCCCCGTGAACCTTCTGAAGTGCCCATTAGTCATCCTCAGCGTACAGAGTTGGAAACTGAGGCAGAGAGGTTAGCTGGATCATCCTAGGGCACACGGCAAGCAAGCGGCCGTGCCCAGATCGAACGCGAGCAGCCTGGCCACCGCTGGTGGCAGTGACGCGGAGAGCACTCAGTCCACAGCACCCTGTGTCCTTTGAGCGCCCCGTCACGGACGGGCTGTGAGTGAGCCCCGTCTGCCTTTTGCAGGTGGGGACCTGGGACGGCGTAGTCACCCATCTGCAGCCTGGTCAGTGAAACGCAGGCGCTTGTGTGCCTGCTCTCCTGGGACGTGCTCTGTCCTCTGCCCCGCCTCATTGCTTGGCCCATTTCTGCTCTGTATCTTCTCTTGGGGGTCCCTTCCATGGCGCCCCACAGTCTGATGGCGGTGCTGCCAGCTGTGTGTGTGCACAGCTGTGTACCACGGTAGCCAATTCCCTTTCATAAGTAGTAGAAGTGCTCAAAACTGTGAAAAACAAAACCCCAAACCATCCTACAACTTTGACAGCAGCGAGGTATCTCTCCCTATTGCCCATCCATCCATCTACCCACCTATCATCCCCGTCCACACATCGGTCAGCCAACCATCCAATTATGCACCCATCATCTATCTCTGTACAGACTGAGAAACAGGTAGACTACGGGTAACAAATGTCACAGCGTACCATTTAAATGTCTAACTCAGTGCCACCAAGTACACTTGCGAGCTGTGTAGCCTTCACCTCTGCCCACCTCCAGAGCTCTCACTTCTTCCTGGAGACCCTGCACCTGTTAACAGTAACTTCCCACCCCCACCCCTCACCTGGGGACTTTCATTTTTTGTGTGTATTACTTTGCCTACTCCAGGGACTGAAGGGGAATCTTACACGCGTTGTTTTTTGTGTCTGGCCTCTTGCATTCAGCATCGTGTTTTTAGGGTTCATCTGTGTTGTTGCGTGTATCAGCTGCTTTTTAAAGCTGAGTCGCGTTCCAGTGGGTGGCTTTATTGCATTCTGTCTCTGTTCTCGGCAGGTGGGCCCTTGGGCCGGTTCCACCTTTTGGCTCTTGTGAATGAGGACGTGGTGCACGCTGCGTTTGGTTCCTGAGAGTGGAATTGCTGACTCACTCGGTGATTTGGGGCTCAACTCTCTGAGGATCCCCCATTGTTTCCTCCAGTGGCTGCACCATTCTGGTTCCCACCAGTGGTGCGAGGGGCTATGGGTTCTCCACGCCCTCACCAGCACTTGGCGTTGTCGGCCTTTTTGCTTGTAGCCATCCCGATGGGGGTGAAGCGGAGTCTCAGCGTGGCTTTGATTTGCCGTTCCCCCATGCCTCGTGGCGCTGAGCACTTTTTCACGTGCTTTTACTATTGTGATAGAAGAAGAAAGACATGGAGAAACGTCTGTTCAACCCCCTGTGTCCTTGTTCAACAATCTTATTTACTTTTTTATTTATTCGGGAGACCGGGAAAGAGGGAGAGTGGGAAGATGACTACATGAGCATGCTGCCACCTGCTGGTGTGCTCCCCGAATGCCTACGCCTGCCAGGGCTGGGCCAGACCCAATTCCGGAGCCTGGAGCTCCGACTGCTCTCCCACGTGAATGGCAGGGATCCAATGACCAGAGTCATCCCTGCTCTCTCCCAGGGTCAGCGTTAGCAAGATGCTGGAGTCGGGGGCTGGAGCTCAGTCCAGCCAGGCACTCTGTGTGGGCTGTGGCCATCCCAAGTGCATCTCAGCCACCAGGCCAAACGCCAGTCCCAAAGTGTACAATGAATACAGCAGGTTCACCCTTTTTAGTGAACAAGTCTAGGACCAATGCTTGCAGTCTGGCAGACAGCCTGGATTAGTTTCCTGTGACTGCTGTGACAAGTGACCACCACTGGGTCACTGTATTATAGCCCTGGGTGTCAGCAGGACCCCCTTCCTGCCTCCTCCAGCTGCTGGTGGCTCCGCACTGCTTGCTGTGGCCTCACTCGGACCTCTGCCCCCACAGGTACAGGCGGCCTTCCCTGTGGGCAGCGTGTCTCCGTCTCCTTTCCCTGTAAAGACGTCCTCTGAATTCAGGACCAACCCATCCAGGATGAGCTCCTCTTTTCTTGGTGAAGTCTTATTTGTTTGAAAGGCAGAGTTACAGAGAGAGTGAGCAAGAGGGAGAGACAGAGATGGAAAGAGATCTTCCATCTGCTGGTATGGTTGTAAAGGTTGGGGCTGGGCAAGGTTGAAGCCAGGAGTCTGGAACTCCATCTTGGTGTCCCATGTGGGTGGCACGGGCCCAAGCACTTGGGCCACCTTTTGCTATCTTCCCAGGCACATTAGCAGGGAGCTGGATAGGAAGTGGAGTAGCTGGGAGTGGCGTTCCTTTATGGCATGCTGGTGTCCCCTGTGGTGGCCTAACCAGCTGTGCCTCAAGGCCAGCCCCCACGGATCATCTCATCTTGGTCCCTCTGTTAGATACATCTGTGAGTACCCTATTTCCAAATAAGGTTGTGCTCACAGGTACCATCGGTTACAACCACTCCATAGTTTCAGAATCAAGATACAGAACTGTTCTGTCACCTTCTCCACTCCCTTATTGTTTCTCCCACTGAGAAGTACATCAGTGCCAGCGCCGTGGCTCACTAGGCTAATCCTCCGCCTTGCAGCGCCAGCACACCAGGTTCTAGTCCCGGTCGGGGTGCCAGATTCTGTCCTGGTTTTCCCTCTTCCAGGCCAGCTCTCTGCTGTGGCCAGGGAGTGCAGTGGAGGATGGCCCAAGTGCTTGGGCCCTGCACCCCATGGGAGACCAGGAGAAGTACCTGGCTCCTGCCATCGGATCAGTATGGTGTGCCGGCCGTAGCGCCCATTGGAGGGTGAACAACGGCAAAGGAAGACCTTTCTCTCTGTCCCTCTCCCTCACTGTCCACTCTGCCTGTCAAAAAAAAAAAAAAAGTACATCAGAATGATGCCACAGTGCTCTTCCTGTTTTGCAGTCCGTCTCATCTGTTGACCTTTTGCTCGTGAGTAGATCCAGAAGAAAGCACTCCATCATCATCTAAAATGAGTGCGTTGTATAGATGTGGAGTTTTCGAGGGACGGGCACCTGCTCATGTTGACTTGAGCCCCAGAACCTGGCCTCAAGCCTGACACCGAGGAGGTGCCCGATGTTTGCTGAGTGAGAACGCGGAAGACTGACCCTTGGTGAGCCGTAGGCTTTTCCAGATCTCCTAACCTCTGCGGGTGCTGCTGGCTTTGTCCACCTGCCTTCCCTGGGTGTCTCTGGTCACTTGGACGCCTGGAAGGTTGGAGGGTGCTGCCCACTCAGGACCTCCCCACCCCACCCCCCGCCCAGGGCCCTCATTTCCGAGATGCTAAGGCAGCTCTGGGCAGGTTTTACAAACTGATAGAACTGCGCTGTCAAATGCTCTTTATGGGAGAAGAAACAGCAAGATGGTTTGTTTTGCAGACAGCGGGTTATTGGGTAATTACATTTTTATAGAGCTGTTGTGGGACAAATCACGGCCCTGCTGTCTCCTTTGATGCTAAAAGGCAGACGGCTCCATAAAGACCAGAACAAGGGGAGGTGAAAGGGGTCAGGGGCAGAGCTGCCCCTCGGGGGTCAGCTTCTGCCTGGAAGCCCCTCCTCTCCCCGACCCAGGTGCCCCTGCGGGGAGTGCCTGCCTTCTCTCGCCATGTGTTTGGGTCACATACGTGCCAGTCTCCCCTACCCTTCTCTCTCCAATAGTCCACAGAGCAGGGGAGATACCAGAAAAGTATTGATGACCAGGGCCACCCTAACAGAGCCACCACTGTTTGTTCCTTTGTTCTTTAACTCTTTCATTGACAAATCATTTATTTTGAAATTTTTATTTATTTGAAAGGCAGAGTGAGAGAGTGAGAGCAGGAGAGACATGGAGAGAACTTCTGTCCACTGGTTCACTCCCCAAATGGCTGCAGTGGTCAGGGCTGGGCCATGTTGAAGCCAGGAGCCAGAAACTCCATCCTGGTCTCCCGTGGGGGTGGCAGGAGCCCAGCATTTGGGCTGTCTTCCACTGCTTCTCTGGCATTAGAAGAAGAGTAGGCTGGATTCAAACTGGCACTCCAACACGGGATGCTGGGACGTAAACAGAGGCTGAACCCGCTGAGGCGCACCGCTGGCCCCAATCATGCATTGGTTAATTTGCTGACTCATTTATTTGCTCACTCAGTTATTTGCTACTCATTTATTTGCTCACTCAGTTATTGGTTCACTCACTCACTCATTCATTCCCTTGAGTCTGCTCCTGCACCCATTCACCCGTAGTGCAGGGTGCCTGACTTCCTTGCGTCTGTGTTTCTCATGCTTCTCAAACGTAGGTCTGTGGCTAGCCTGTGTGGAGGAGCTCTCCTCGTGCCATTTCCCCAAAGGCTCAGATGATTGTTAGCATTTGTCAGCCACGAAGTATTTTAGATGGAGGTCTCTGTGTGTCTTTTGGTTATAACATTATTGCACACATCAGAGACTACGACAGGTAAATCACACGTACTGGGCATCGGAGGAAAGCCCCATGCCTCACTCAGTTGTGATACCGGCCGTATTGCACTGGTCTGGAGCCAAACACGCTGAATACTCCAAGTATCAGTGTCCCTGTCTTTAACCCAAGGGCCCATGCATTCAACATGTGCTCATTGAGGGCCTACTGTGTGCCATGCATGGTGACCATCATGGAGAACATGACAGGAGCAGCAGAGATGATAGGGTATGGACAGTCACACCCACATGGGACAGGGAAGGCCGCTGTGCTAAACACTAGGGGTCCCGCCCTTTGGGGAGGGTGTGGATTCGTGGAGCCCACACGTGCTCTCCTGGCTGCTTGGTCAGAGGAAGCTTCCCGGGCTGAGGGGGTCTGCAAATGGAGGAGCTGCCAGGCCTAGTGTTGGGTTGGGTACAGGAGCAGGGCATGGTGGGGAGAGAATGTTCCAGGCCAGCAGGGAGAGCCAGACTGTGCTCCATGGAAGGAGAGTGTGTAGAGATGTTTTTGGTTTTGTTTTTTAAAATTTATTTTATTTATTTGATAGGCAGAAAGAGCAAGAGACAGAGATTTTCTATTCACTGGTTCGCTCCACAAATGGCCACAATAGTCAAGGCAGGGCCAGGGTGAAGCCCGGAGCCAGGACCTCCACCGGGGCCTCCCACTTGGGTGGCAGGGGCCCAGGTACTTGGGCCGTCTCCTACTGCCCTCCCAGGCGCATCAGTAGGGAGCTGGTTGGAAGGGGAATAGTGGGAGCTCGGATTGATCTACGACATGGGATGCTGCTGACCCAGGTGGATTTTCAAGAAGGGAGGGTGGCTCCTGGGAAAGCCCCTTCCTGGGTGCTTTACTTAGGGCAGGAATCCTTTGCCCAGACCCACACTTGGCTCCATTTGGAGGAGGACTTTGGCAGGAGCAGAGCTGCTGGGCTCTCACCTTAGCCCTGGCCAAAACCCCAGAGAGAAGTCCCCACAAGACACACGTTTGGGGGAAGTTGGCGTAATAGCCTGGAGAAGGCCTTTTAATGCCTCATCTTTCTTCACTGCTATTCCTTTTCCTGGTTGTGGTTAGACAAGGCTGGGGGCCTGGGTTTTGTTGGTGCCATCTGCAGACCAGTATTTCAAATCTTGCCTCCTCACCTGTTAAAGCTAGTTGTCCCCTTTGGGGAGGCCCTTATTAACTGCGTTGATCAATAAGTCTGTGTCTGGTTGAGCAGCCCCTTCCTGCCTGTTTGCTTTCCTGCTGGGACATCCAACCAGGGTCCTGAGGGGTCTTAAAGGGCCCAGCAGGTGCAGCTCCTCCCAGTTTGTCTTATGTTTATTTGCTGTGAGCTGTGAAGTCCCCACAACAGCTCTCCTTTGTGTCCTTCCTCCTGCAACATCTCGTTCTGTGAGCCACGGGCCCTCTCCAGGCACCTCCAGAGCTGCTGGCTGGGGCCGCAGGGTCTGGACCCTTAGCTTGGAGGGCTGGCAGCAGCAGCCCCAGGAAAGGAGGAGGGGCAGATAAAGCAGCAGTTGAAGTCAGCCCAGAGCATGCTACTTGGGTTCCTAAGGACCCTATTGTGCACCTGTGAGATCTTGCTGGTGAGTAGAGGCTGGTGGCGCTGGGTCAGAGGGACTGCACCTGCTCTTCCTCGTCTGCACTTCTGCTTTTGGAGGTTTCACATCACCACAGTGTGAGGCAGGTGTTTGGTGCAGCAGTTAATATGCTGTTTAGGACTCCTGCATCCCGTATCAGAGTGCCGGGGGTTGAGTCCCAGCTCCATGCGTGACTCCAGCTTCCTGCTAACGTGGACCCTGGGAAGCAGCAGTGGTGGCTCAAGCAGCTGAGTATCAGCCACCCCTATGGGAGGCCTCCCATCGAGTTCCAGGCTCCTGGTTTCATCCTGGCCCAGTCTGGCTCTTGCAGGCATTTGGGAAGTGAATTAGTGGATGGAAGTGCTCCCTCCCTCCCTCCCTCTCTCCCTTTCTCTCTCTCTCTCTCTCTCTCTCTCTCTTTCTCTCCCTCCTTCTCTCCCTCCTTCTCTCTCTCTCTCTCCCATCTTTCAAAGAAAATGAAAATAAACACATACATAAAATTTTCAAATATTATTATAGTACAAGGAGGAATTAAGATATTTAGGGAGACAGAACACATTTACATAACTTCTATTACAGTCTGCTGTTATCATTATTGTATTTTATTAGATATCATGGTTAATCTCATGCTGCCTAATTTATAAGTTAAACTGTATCACAGGACTGTACGTATAGTGTCTGCAGGGTTCAGTGCAGTCTGCAAGCCAGGTGTGTGCTAGGGGCCTTGAATAAGTCCCCCCATGGTTGTCGTTCGTGCCCCACCATGGTGCCTTGGCTTGTGACGTGCCCGTTTCCTGAACCATCCTTCCTGCCCGCCTTCTGGGGAGAGCTCACATTTGCTGAGGGCCCATGCGTGTGAAATAGGGTTATAAGTATGAGGATATAGCAGCTGTGCCTCAAACAGGGCACCTTTCTGCCCTCATCAGTTCACACTTCAGAGTAGTCGAGATGGATCGGATGCACATGCAAGTAAACAGGTTTGGGTGTGGACAGATGCTAGCGAGGAGGCTGGAGGTGATGGGGAGGGCAGTCAGGACAGGCTGGCTTCAGGGGTGACGACTGTGCAAGATCTGAAGAGGTGAAGAGGAGTACGGGGATCCAGCTTGGCCTGACCACAGCCTCCTTGATCTTGACTGCTGTTTGGCCCTTTTGGTGATCCTTAGAGCCGTCCCAAAGCCTGTGGGATGAACAAGGCCTTGGCATTCTGTTAATAGTGCGTGAGAAAGTCCAGGTGAAAGCTGGTTAGCCACAGGCCACTTTTGTCTACAAACCCTTTGCTCTGGCCTTTGGACAAGAGGATCTCCAAGTCTCCGAAGACAAGCTTCCGACTGTATGTGCTTATTAAATTACACTTGACGTCATCCTGGATTTGTCTGCTTTTTCTTGGTCTCATGATTCCTTCTGCCTTTGGTGACTGACTCTCGTACTCTGGGTTTTTCAGGATTAGGAAGCTATGGAAAAGGTGGCTCCAAAGTGTAATCGACACAGAGTCACCCATCTCATGTTCATCCTCCTGGGGAGCAGTACTTGTTTGTTCCCATTTTAGAGATTCCAACACATAGACTCAGAGGAGCTTAAGTAACTTGCACAGGGACTCACAGCCAGGAGTTGAGCCCAGTCATCCAAGTCGGGCACCACCACCTCCAGGAGGCCTCTGCAGTACTGTCTAAAGCTGGAGGAGGAGCCCCTGAGCATTCAGCCTTTCTGAACCTCAGTTTTCTGTAGAATGGGCATGTTAGCAACCATCCTTGCTTTATGTAATAGGTGGCATTGTTGGAAAACCCAAATGAGATGAACTGTGAGCGAAATGATGTGAATAGAACTGGCTCAGTTTCGTTGAGAATCTGTGGGGAGCAAATTCCAACTTACTGGGTTTCACGGAATGACCAGCCATCCCGTGGCAGAGGGCTGTTGTTACCTCATAGAACTTGGCAGAGGCAATGGTCAAGAAACTCGAGTGAGGAGCTGCTATGGTGGTGTGGTAGGTTAAGCTTCTGCCTGTGGCATTGGCATCCAATAGCAAAATGCTGGTTCGAATCTCAGCTGCTCCTTGTCCAATCCAGATTCCTGCTAATACTCCTGGGAAGGCAGCAGAAGATGGCACAAAAACGTGGGCCCCTGCTACCCGTGTGAGAGACCAGGATGGAGTTCCTGGCTCCTGGCTTTGTCCTGGCCCTGATCTGCCTGTTGCAGCCATGTGGGGAGTGAACCAGGAGAGGGAACCAATGGAAGAGGGGGATGGAAGAGTTCTCTGTGTCTCTGTCTCTCCCTCTTTGTTTCTCTGACTTTCAAAGAAACACATTTTTTTTAAAGAAACTCGAGTGAATTAACAGGTACAATCTCATTGTATTCTTTTTGTCCCATTGAGGTTTTCATCCCAGTGTCCTCTCTAACAGGATGATAATAATAGTATTTACTTCCTGAAGAGACTGTAAATACGTCCTGTGGCCTCCAGGTCTTCTCCTACAAATAAATCAGTTAGCTGTGTTTTGAGATATTCTATGTAAATAATACATGTAATAATTTACATAGCACTACATTTTTAAAAACGCAAATGATGTCAAGAATACTTTTGTTCTTCCCATGGACCAGTGTGCTGGAGGATGATTTCATGATAATTCTGGTCTTCCATATGCTGGTTCATTCCTTAGATGTCTACAACAGCTGAGGCTGGGCCAGGCTGAGGCCAGGAACCCAGAACTGATTCAGGTCTCCCACAAGAGTGGCAGGGACCTAACTACTTGAACCATCACCTGCTGACCCCTGGGTGCACATAGCAGGAAGCTGGAATTGGAAGCGGAACCTGGACTGAAACCCAGGCACTCTGCTATGGGATGCAGATGTCCCCAGTGGTATCTCAACTGCTGTGCCAAATGCTTGCCCCTACTTTGTTCTTTTTAAAATAGCTTCGCATTATTCTATTGTATGGCTGGTTCATAACTTTATCTTTTGTTGTGAACCAGTGCTGCAATGAATATTATTGTATGGATGTCTCCTAATCTGCATGTGAGGATACTGGTTAGATAAATGTACTACAGAGGACTTGCTGGGTCAGGGTACATGCACATTTAAACGTTTGGTAGGCACTGCTGAATTGCATATCATAGGTTGCACCAGCTCACGCTCTCCAGCAGGCGTGAGGGGACTATGACGGGCTTCTTTCTTGTCCTCAGGCTTTCCAGCGTAGTGTATCCTCAAACGTGAAAAAAATCACGCTTTAGGTGTGAGGATTTACCATGCAATTGCATTTTTTTTTGTTTCTTTCAAACAATATTGTTCAATGAAATAATTCTTCATAGCTATGTGATATTCCCTGGCATAGATATCTCACACTTTATTTGATTGGTTTCTCAGTGTTGGATAGCTTTTTCTTTGTTTGTTTGTTTGTTTGTTTGTTTGTTTTACAGGCAGAGTGGACAGTGAGAGAGAGAGAGACAGAGAAAGGTCTCCCTTTTACCGTTGGTTCACCCTCCAGTGGCCGCTGCGGCTGGCCTGTGCAGCCGGCGTGCTGTGCTGATCCAAAGCCAGGAGCCAGGTGCTTTTCTTGGTCTCCCATGCGGGTGCAGGGCCCAAGCACTTGGGCCATCCTCCACTGCCTTCCCGGGCCACTGCAGAGAGCTGGACTGAAAGAGGGGCAACCGGGACAGAATCTGGTGCCCCGACCAGGACTAGAACCTGGTGTGCTGGTGCCGCAGGCAGAGGATTAGCCTATTGAGCCACGGCGCCGGCCTGGATAGCTTTTTAAAAACTAAAAATGATTGGGGGCTGGTGCCATGGTGTAGCGAGTAACGCCGCCCCTGCATCCCATATGAACACTGGGTTGAGTCCCAGCTGCTCCACTTCCAATCCAGCTCTCTGCTATGGTCTGTGAAAGCAATAGAAGATCCCCAAGTGCTTGGGCCCCTGCACCCAGGTGAGAGACCCCGAAGAGGCTCCTGGCTTCAGACCACCTCAGCTCCAGCCATTGCAGCCTTCTGGGGAGTGAACCAGGGATGGAAGACCTCTCTCTCTCTGCCTCGGCCTCTGCCTCTGCCTCTACCTCTACCTCCATCTCTCTGTAACTCTGCTTTTCAAGTAAATAAATAAATCTTAAAAATTGATAAATTCGTTGAAATTAAGAATTTTGCTCATATGTAGCTCCTTAAAAAGGTGAAGGACTCTAATTTGTCTGGATTTCAGACATTGTACCTTTTGAATTATGCAAAATGGAATAAAATGCCTTTGTTAAAGAATCAGAAAAGGCAAACGACATTATAAACTGGGAGAAAATACAAAATATAAAAGGAACAAGGGAAAATTTTATGTAAAGAATAGCTAAAAGCCATGCTCGATGACTCAGTAGAAAAACAGGCAGCAGACATGAGCAGATGCTCAGCCGTGCGACTGCTCATGGGCTGTGGTTTAGATACAGCCTGACGTGTGCCCCAGAGGTTCCTGTGCGGAAGCTTGGTCTCTGGTGTGGCCATGTTGAGGTGGTGGGACCTTTAAAAGGTGAGGCCTGTGGGATGTAATTAGGTGGTGGGTGCTCCACCCTTGCAGGAGATTAGTGCTGTTCTCACAGAGCGCGTTAGCTGTCCCGAGAATGGGTCATTTGGAAGCAGGCTTGCCTGCACCGCCCGCCCTTGCCTCCCGCCTCACCATGCGATCTCTTGTGCAGCCCGAGCCCTAGCACCCGGATGGCAGCCACCACGAAGCCCTCACCGGAGCTGAGCAGATGCTGGTGCTGTGCGCTCGAACCTCAGAACTGTGAGTTGCATACTGTTCTTCACCAGCTACCCAACCTCATGTGTTTCATAGCAACACACAACAGCCCAAGGCATACAACTGCTAATGAAAATAGGATGAGATGTTGCACATCGTTAATAACGAGGCAAAGGAAGACAAGGATGAGATACTGTTCCACGCTTACTTCCTTGTTTTTGGCAAAAATAAAAATCTGAGAAAACAAGGGCTTGAAGGAATGCAGAGTGCAGAGGGTGTGCAAATCACTGGATCCACTTTGGAAAAATGGCTTCATGTTGCAAAGTCATATTCCTGTGACCTCATCATTTTTGTTAGTGCCTGTTTTCATAACAGCCATGGGAAACAAATGGAATGTCCATTAGTGAGAAAGTGGGTCCAAAAAGTGTGATATTCTGAAATAATGGAACGTAATACAGCAGTTACAAATGAAAGGTGGTGAAGGTGGTGACCTCCGTGCAGCTGGTGTCGTTGGCATCTGCCCTCCCCATGGTCCTCCTGGTTGCATTTTCAGTGTCCACCAGCTGGGGCCCACTTTGCAGCCTCCACAGCGGGCAGACAGTGCTGGAGGGATCAGCATCTCCAGGGCAGCGTTCTCAGCCTTTGGCAAGAAGTGCTGAGTTACTGACCCACCGCCTCACTGTCGGGGGCAGTGCATGCCGACTCTCCCCCAGGGAGATGCTGCTGCTCTGGTTGTCCACTGTGGTCCTTGGTTTTGTAACACACTTTTGTAAAAAAAAAAAAAAAAAGACAAAATTCACAATATAAATTAGCCATTGTAAAGTGAGTGATTCAGTGGCATTTAGTGTATTTGCACTATTGTGCAATCGCCACCCCTTTGTTCTTCCAGAACATTCTCATTATCCCCAGTGGGAGCCCACGTCCATAAAGCTGTCACTTCCCAGACAGTGAGCTTTTCTCCGTCGTCCTGCCGTTGCTGTCTCAGTTTTCTCTTTGCATGAGAATCCTTGTTCCCGTCAGCTTTTGGGGAGGGCAAATGGGAGTGCTTGGCCCTGTCCTATCACTTAAAAGGCAGTCTCACGAAGTGACATAGAACTTGATACTCCCTTTTGAAGTTACAAACTTGAAATAAAATAATTTATAGGAATGCATACTATATGTGAAAGACAGAGCAAGGTATGCGAGCAGAGAACCACGAGACTCAGGAAGTGCTTACTTAGGGCAAGGAGCAGGAAGATGGGCGGGCGGGCTGTGGGGCTGGGTGCAGGCCATTGGCAAGGCCTGGGTTTTGTTGTTGGTAATGAGCTCCGATGAATGACGTGAAAAAATGACTAATAAAATCATTCAATAAAGGCATGGGTCAGTGGTTAGCATGTGTCCTACCAAGAATGACAATGAATCCAATTCTGTGCAAGTAAGCAAAGAAAACTGACACCGATGGAATCGGTCCTTCAATTTTATTAGTTTCATGTGGTGGGCTGAAGAAAGAGGGTTGTAAGCAGTGAATTTTATGTTGCTTTTACATGAGAAAGAATTTAATACACTCATCTTTTCTCTTCACTAGAAGGTTACAACCCCAAGTCCCCTGGATAGGGAGTAAGTCAGATGCGGAAGCACTGCTCTTCGTAGTCCGTGATGCAGCCCCTCAAGCGATCCAAGCAGACAGCCTTGTTGTTAAGTGAGGATAGCCATGATTCTGTGTTACGCTAGAGATGCAGGCTGAAAGGTGTGCATTATCCTATTTTGAAGATCATTTTTGTCATATAAAATGATATACAGTCTATATACTATTGTTAAGTAACCATTATATATATATGAATATAATTATATTTCTCTGCATAGAAAAACATTGGAAATAATTTGCTCAGTATTAGCCGCACATGTTTTCTGTGATAGAATTATGAAGTTTCTACTTTCTAAGTTATACATATCTATATGAATGAACTATTTGTAGTTACAAGAATCCCTAACAGGGAAGCCAGAGATTGTATGTGATTGCTGTAGTTTGAACATGATTTGGCTTTCCAACTTGTGCAGACATTGAAGCCCCCAATCACAGGATAATGGTACGGAGGGTGTGAACTTGATCCAACAGCGGTGTTTAAGAGGTGGGCCTAGAGGAGGCGGGTCCTTAGATTGTAGGGGGCGTGTCCTTTTAAGGTAGTGCTCGAAAGGGGGTCGCTCACAAGAGCTGGAGTCAGGTGGGCGTTTGGCACAGCAGTTACGTCACAATGGGCGTCAGCGTCTCATGTCGGAGTGCCTGGTTTGTGTCCTGGCTACTCTGCTTCTGATCCAGCTTCCAGCTAACGTGTATCCAGGGAGGCAGTAGCTGATGGTTCAAGTACTTGGGTCGTTGCCTCCCATCGGGGAGATCTGGATTGAGTTGCTGGCTCCTGGCTTTAGCCTGGCCTAGGTTGTTGTGGGCATGTGGGGAGTGAGTCAGTGGATGGAAGATCACTCTCCATTTATTTTCTCCCTCCGCTTTTCAAAATAAAAAAAGACCCAGAGGTGGGCCTAGCTGTGTTTTCTCTGCTTCCTGGTCTGCATGCTCCTTTCTTTTTTTTCTTTTTTTTTCTTTTCTTTTCTTTTCTTTTTTTTTTTTTTTGACAGGCAGAGTGGATAGTGAGAGAGAGAGACAGAGAGAAAGGTCTTCCTTTTTGCCATTGGTTCACCCTCCAATGGCCGCCGCGGCTAGCGCACCACGCTGATCCGAAGCCAGGAGCCAGGTACTTATCCTGGCCTCCCATGCAGGTGCAGGGCCCAAGCACTTGGGCCATCCTCCACTGCACTCCCGGGCCACAGCAGAGAGCTGGCCTGGAAGAGGGGCAACCGGGACAGAATCTGGCGCCCCGACCGGGACTAGAACCCGGTGTGCCGGCGCCACAGGCAGAGGATTAGCCTAGTGAGCCGCAGCGCCGGCCATGCATGCTCCTTTCTCTGCATGGGCTCTGCCATCCTCCAGCCTCACCAGACAGCTGGACCGTGGGGCTGCCCCTCTGGGATTCTGAACCTTCAGAACCATGAGCAAAAATAAACTTAGTCGTAAGTGGCTTGTGGGAAGTATTTAGTTGTAGTGATGGAAAGCTGACTAGCATGTGACTTAAGTACAGGTAATGAGGGGTAGCTGCTGTGGTACAGCAGAGTCACTGCTGTGTAGTTACCATGTTACTTGTTACAGTCACTCTTGTGCTTGTACAGTTACTGTGTTCCTTGTTCGAGTCATGCTGGTTCTTGTGTAGTTACTTTTTTTTTTTTTTAAGATTTATTTATTTATTTTGAAAGAGTTACACAGAGAGAGAAGGAGATGCAGAGAGAGAGAGAGAGAGAGAGAGAGAGAGAGAAAGAGAGAGAGAGAGAGAGAGAGAGAGAGAGAGAATGGTCTTCCATCCACTGCTTTACTCCCCAATTTGCCACAATGGCCAGAACTGCGCTAATCCGAAGCCAGGAGCCAGGAGCTTCCTCCAGGTCTCCAACACGGGTGCAGGAGTCCAAGCACTTGGGCCATCTTCTACTGCTTTCCCAGGCCTTAGCAGAGAGCTGGATCAGAAGTGGAACAGCTGGGACTCAAACTGGTGCCCATATGGGATGCTGCACTGTGGGCGGTGGCTTTACCCACTATGCTGCAGCGCTGGCCCCCTCTTGTGGGGTTACTTTCTTAGATTCTGCACTCTCCCCTTGGCACCTGCCTGTGGCTACATCCTCTGTCTTTTAAGTTATGCCGTGTTCACCCCACACAACCCACATTTTATCACCCATGACTCCTCCTCCCTATTTCAAAAGCTCCTTGAAAAGCGTCTTTGCCCTTCTGGCTGGTTACTTTTCCACTCTCTTGGTCAAGGCTGTGTCCTGTGTTCCAACGTGGCTTTCTTTCTCTTTAAATACCAGTTGCAGCAGCGCCGCGGCTCACTAGGCTAACCCTCTGCCTGAGGCGCCGGCACCCCGGGTTCTAGTCCCAGTCAGGGCGCCAGATTCTGTCCTGGTTGCTCCTCTTCCAGTCCAGCTCTCTGCTGTGGCCCGGGAGTACAGTGGAGGATGGCCCAGGTGCTTGGGCCCTGCACCCACATGGGAGACCAGGAGGAAGCACCTGGCTCCTGGTTTCGTATTAGTGTAGTGCGCCAGCCACAGCGGCCATTGCGGGGTGAACCAACGGTAAAAGGAAGACCTTTCTCTCTCTCTCTCTCTCTCTCTCACTGTCCACTCTGCCTGTCAAAAAAAAATATTAGTTGCTATGAAACGTGATGTTCATCTGTGACATCGATACATGCCAGCAGCATTGCGGGCCAGTCTGTAACATGAATGACAGGCTTCTGGGAGGTTCTATATGGTGAGAGACCTTCTGCCTCTGACACTGGAAAACCCAGAGATGTAGCCATTTTAGAAACTTGAAAACATGGGTGGCAACAACAGAAGAAAATGAAAATAAGGCCCTGACTTGGACCTGAGGATTATTCTTCCTTGCCTTCTCTTGGCTGGAATAATTTCCTCTTCATATGCCCCTCAACAACCTGTTTCCTTGTGACTTATTTTATTCCAGTGGCTGGAATAGGAAATCAGATGCAATTTATTTTTGGTTTTGCTTGCATTCTGGGGCCTATCCTCGCATGGTCCCTGAGTTTTGCGTACTTTATTGAGAGCCTGAAAACCCCTGGTGCTGAGAAGAACTGCGGCTCAGATAAAGGATACTTTTAGAGCCCTTTAAAGGGCATTTGACTTATGTTGAGGACCCACATGTCTTTTTTGAAAGTTTTTTCTCTACTCTTAAACCATGCCAATATTTTTTGAAAAACTTTTATTTCTTGATTTTTTGCCTAAAATTTGTAACAGAAAGACTCCTTTTATTTTGCATGAAGAATAAAACAATGCATGTCTGTGGTTTCCTGGTATTATCTTTCTTTAAAAAGCTCTCTCCTGGTCCAAGTTTTGACACCCTGAGAACTGCAGCAGGAGGATGGGTTATGTTAAATTTTAGGGAGTGATGATGGTATG
Source organism: Oryctolagus cuniculus (assembly GCF_051225735.1). Taxonomy (NCBI): domain Eukaryota; kingdom Metazoa; phylum Chordata; class Mammalia; order Lagomorpha; family Leporidae; genus Oryctolagus; species Oryctolagus cuniculus. Next base: position 16,480,447 of record NC_142887.1, on the reverse strand, counting down.
TGGTTAAAGAAACAGAGTTGTTATCTTTAAAAATGCATCCTGATCTGTCATGAATAAATTGATAATGGATTTGTTGCTTAGGATCTCCTTCAGAATAATGCAGGAGTTGAGAGGGGAGGAGAGCATGTGTTCAGCTGTCTCCCTCACCCTTGAGAGAACCTTCTAGAACCCCCGTTGGATGCCTGAAATTGCAGAGAGCGACAAATCCTGCACATCTTGTGTTTTATTTCTGTATGTGGATATCTAAGATGAAGTTTAATTTATAAATTAGATATGAAATAGAACAGTTATGACAGTATACTATAACAACATTCAAATGATTATGACCTCTCTCTTTCTCACAATGTCTTTCTGTCCTGTACCCACCTATCGTCTTGTGATGATGTGAGATGATGCGATACTCGTGTGATGAGATGAGGCAAGAGGAATGATGCAGGCATCGTGATGTAATGTTGGGCTGCCATGGGAAGCTTGCACCAGTGTGTGAGACCACAACAATTGATCGGCTACCCTAGCTCGCTGCCAATGGGTGGGTGGTGTATACAGCGTGGATACACTGGGCGAAGTGGGATGGAACAAGATTTCACCATGCTACTCAGAATGGGGCACGGTTTAAAATGTGTGAATTGTTGATTTCTGGAATTTTCCACCTTGTATTTTTGGATTCTGTTTGACCTCAGGTACCTGAAAATCCAGGAGAGGGCCAGTAGCATCACCTCCCTCAGAGGCTAAAGGGGGAGGCTCCTTCTTGGCCTCTTGTGCTTTTTGGGGGCTCCAGGCAGCCCTCACCTTGGGGCTGCCTCCCTCCTGTCTTGGCTCCGTCCTCACATGGCCTCCTCTGTGTGTCTTGGTGTGGTCTCTTCTGATAAGGACATCAGCGGGGGACCAAGGCTCGGGTGCTGACCCAAGACTTGTACTAAGCAGGTGTGTACGGAGGGACTACTGTGGCTAAGAGTTGTGAGCTGATCGTTGTGGAGGTAGTGGGAAAGGGGCATTATTTTCTACTCGGACATATGTTGGGAATTTTCACAGTAGAAACACTCATATATGTAACACATCATGTGTTGAGTTAGGTTCTATGTGCACTACTGAGCAAGAGTGGTTAGCAGCGTGGACTTTGGGCTCAGACCAGGCTGCACTGAAGCCTGACTGTGCTGATCTCAGATGGCCGGGGCTGTGTGGGGCTGGGACAGGCTGGGGGGTTGCAGTGGGGGCCGGGGGAAGGTAATTCCAGGCAGGGCAAGCCCCTTGAGTAAAGATGCAGAAGGGCAGATGGACAGAAGACTAAGGCTTCGCGTGGGAGGTCAGTGGATCCTGTATTAGTCGAGGTCCTCCTGAGAGACAGAAGCAACAGTGTGCATGGAGAGATAGTGAGAGAGAAATGCAGATACAGGTGTGGATGTAGACACAGAGACAGACAAATACAGAAATATGTTAGATACATTGATGAGTTTTGGATATGGATAGCTAGAGCCAGATTTCCAGGTGTAGACATGTAAATGTTCCTGTAAATATGAATAGATAGCGATAGAAATATGTAGATATGGATAGGTAGACAGATATAGATTGTTAGGTAGATATAGACATAGATATATAGTCAGGTAGATAGATAGATAGAGAGAGAGATATTTCTTTTGAATTGACTCCTGGATGACGGGGGCCAGCAAGTCCAAAATCTGCAGGTTAGGCTGGCAGGCTGGGGGCCCAGGGAGGAGTTGATGCAGCTTCCATCCGAAGGCAGAGCCCCTTCTCTCCCTGGGCAACTTGATCTATCCCTCCCCCCCCCCTTAAAACCATCAGCTGATGAGACAAGGCCCGTGTACCCTCTGAGGGATGATGTGCTTCGCTCCAGTGAGTTCAGTGTTGCTGTCATCCAAGAAAACACTTTCACCGAGACCTCCGGACTGGGTCTGACCAAACACCTGGAGACCGTGGCCTAGCCAAGCAGACACAGAGTGCCTCCTGCCAGGGGCCTCCTGCAGTGCTGTGGAGAGGAGGTGAGGAGAGACCGGACCAGCACACTAGCAGAGGCAGGGGGATGTGAATGTGGGGGATGTGGCAGAAGTTATTTATTTGCTTATTAAAAAAATTTAGTTCTGTTAGGTGTTGGTAGGTTCTTTAAAAAATTTTAAGTTTATTTGAAGGAGACAGAGGGAGGGGAGGAGGAGGGATCCCCAGAGTCTCCCTGGATGCCAGGCGCAGGGGCCAGCTAGTGGCTGCTGCAACAGTGCAGAGAGCGATGTCTCTGGCCAGGTGGGCATTGCCTGTCTTCCCACACACCAGGCGAGCTAAAACAATGGGGACTCATTCTCTTACCACTTTGGGGGCCAGAAGTCTGGCATGAGGGTGTTGGCACCATCATCTCCCTCCAGAGGCTCGAGAGGAGGTGCCTTCTTGGCCTCTTGGTGCTTTCTGGGGGCTCTAGGCAACCCTCGGTTCGGGGCTGCATCCTTCCCCACTGGGCCCCATCCTCACTCAGCCACCTCTGTGCATCTTGGTGTGGCCTCTCCTAACAAGGACATCAATGAGAGGCCAAGCCCCGGATGCAGGCTTGTACCAAGCTGTTTGTCAGACACTAGACCACAGGCCCCACGGCGCCACAGCCTCCTGCGCTCCGGCCCGCGGGCAGATCCCCAGCCTGGATGCTGCTGTCGGACTCCCACTCAGCGGTCACAGGTATTGCTGGGCACTGCTACGTGAGTTCCATGGCGGCATGACGTCATTCCAAGGGCTGTGCTGCCCTGGAAGGCACTCAGGACCCCAGGCATGGCCTGTGAGGCCCTCTCCCACGCTGTCTGCTGTTTAGGACTGAGGGAGGCTGGGCGAGGGCTTTGTGATGCACAGCCCTCCACGGGCAGGCTCCTCCAGCAGCGTCTCCCTTACCTGCGGCGGCAGCTGAGGTGCCCCGGCATCGCTCCAGTGCCCGGCTGCATCACCCCTCCCTGGACACACCCTCTGCCCCCAGGGAAACCCCAGCTTGTCCGCTCTGGTTACAGGCCCCTCCCCACCAGCCTCCCACCCAACCTCACTGCAATGGACAGAGGGTGCGGGCCACCCCCAAATTCACATGTCAAACTGCTCACCTCCTCGGTGATAGGAACAGAAGAGGCCTTAGGGAGGTGAATACAACCAGGAGCAGAGCCCTAAGGAAGCGGTTAGAGCTGCCCTGTTCCTCCCACCTCCCACTGTGTGCGGACACTGCGAGAAGTCACCATCTGTGACCCAGCAGGTGGGCCCTCACCAGACCCTGCATCTGCCTTGACCTTGGCTGCCCAGTCCCTGGAACTGGAGGAGAACTCCTGGTTTGTGGTATTTTGTTAGAGCAGCACAGACTGGGACAGAAAATCTCTCTGAGCTCTTTCTCCCTTTCTTTTTTCACGCCTTAGCCAGAATTTCTGTCTTCTTAAATGGACCATTTTGTTTTTTCTTTTTTTCCTTTTAAAGATTTATTTATTTATTTGAAAGTCACAGTTACACACACACACACACACAGAGAGAGAGAGAGAGAGAGAGAGAGAGAGATCTTCCATCCACTGGTTCACTCCCCAGATGGCTGGGCCAGGTAGAAGCCATGAACCAGGAGCTTCGTCCAGGTCTCCCATATGGGTGCAGGGGCCTAAACACTTGGGCCATCTTCTGCTGCTTTCCCAGGCCATTAGCAGGAGTTGAATTGCAAGTGGAGCAGCCAGATTCGAACCACCACCCATGCAGGATGCCAGCACTGAAAGGCGGTGGCTTTACCCACCATGTCACAACGCCGGCCCCGAATGGACCATTTGCTTTCTCACCTCTCACCCCTGTCCTCCGCTGGTCCCTCTGCCGTAGGAACTGTTCCCCTAACCCTTTGTTTAGCCAGCTCCAGTCACCTTTTGTCTTCATCAGGGATCTCATTGCCCTCCTCTGCCCTCCACGTGGCCCTGAGGGTGCTCCTCCCCAGAACTCACTACACTGCATTCCTACAGCTGCATCCTTGCTTGTCTGCTGGGTACCCCAGAGTCTCCTGAAGGCAGAGGGAGCCGGTTTGACTCAGTGCTGTATCCATGTTGCCCAAGGGCCACAGTAATTAAAGCCCACAAACTGGGTGCTTTAAAACCACAGTAGTTTCTTCTCTCACAGTCCAAGATGCCACAAGGCCAAGACCAAGATGTGGGCAGAGTTGTTCCTTCTTGGGGTCTCAGAGCAAAATAAGTGTGCGGGTCTCTCCCCTGGCTTCTGGTGGCTCCGGCAAGCCTTGGCTTATGGAAGCATCACACCCGCGTCTGCCTCCCTGGTCACATGGCAGCCTTCCCGCTGTGTCCTCTGGGTCTTCTTATAAGGACAGCCATCCTGGGAGTCAGGGCCCACCCTAATCCAGGATGACTTCACAGGTCCTGGGGAGTAGGACTTGGGGTTGTATCTTTTGGGAGGGCAGCATTCGACTCCCAACAGTGCCATGTCATCTACTCATTGTAAATACTGGATGACTGAGTGATGGATTGTGGAGGTAAATGATCAACAGATCATGTGGGAGTCCCTGTTTTTCTAGGAAATAACAAATCTGTGCTGGGACATAAAAATGGGAAGTGGAGATTAGGAAAAAATGCAGGAGAGAATTTAGGTTAAAACACACACGGTCACACACACACACTCACTCACGCCGGCTGTCTCTCACTCATGCTCACTCTCACACGCGTGCACACATGCAATCTACCTGCCCTGCACACCATGCTGGATGAGGACCAGTGTGACCCTGGGCACTCATTCTGCCTCCTCCGCGTCCCATACCTGTCTCCCAGGGCCACACTGTGGTGGGGCCCAGGCCCTGTTTTATTGGTTGTGATCCACTGTGGTTAATTCTCTTAATCTAGACCTGCTTGCCCATAAAGCTCAGACCACAGGTATTGGATTTCGCTGATCAAAGGGCAGCGTGTGGGGGCTGCCCAGGAGGGCTTGACAGGGCTCGTAAACAGGCTCAGGACCCACACGCACCCTCCTGAAGAAGGCCCGACCAATGGCACAGTGATCTTGTGTGAAATACGGCTGCTGCTTAACCATAGCTTCTGGGATTTACAGCCCGGTATTAATCTGCCCCGCTTAATGCATTGACCTTCGCCCTCCAGCAATTCAGGGGACGGCGCTGGTGGGACCAGAAGCTAATTCCATGGATTAAAGCCCGTGGTGCCCCCAGCTTTTGGAAGTGTCAGGGACAGCTTAAGTGCTAGCAGACCGTCCTTGGCTCTCTCCGTCGCAGTGGCTGACTACACGGAAGCCTCTGAGGGGGAGTGCACTTGCTGGATGCAGCCAGCTCCCCTCTTGAGTTCACCACTGCTGTGGTCCCCACATATCTGGGGAGGCAGTTTCCAGGACCCCTTCAGACATCCACGATGCCCCGGTCCCTCCTGAAGCAGCACAGTATTTGCATGGGACCTGAGGGGTCCTCCCGTGGACTCTGCGTTATCTCTGGATTGCTTATAATAACCTGATGTCAGTGCTTGTCAACAGCCTGTGGAGAGGCTGGTGGTGTGTGTGGTGGGTTAAGCTGCCACTTGTCATACTGGCATCCCAGAGTGGAGTGCTGGCTGCCCCGTTTCCCAGCCAGCTCCCTACTACTATACCTGGGAAGGCAGCAGCAGATGACCCGAGTCCTTGGGCCCCTGCAACCCACATGGAAGGCCTGGATGGAGTCCCTGGCTCCTGGCTTTGGCCTGGCTATTGCAGCCATTTGGGGGAGTGAGCCGGTAGATGGAAGATCTTTCCCCCCACTTTGTCTCTGTCTCTGCCTCTCTTGCTCTTACAACAAACAAATCTTTTAAAAAAGGTGGAAAATGGAGTCAAAAGGAAAATTTATTTCTGTGCCAAAAATTTTGAAATTCAGGGTCTTCAGAAAGTCCTTGGAAAATGAATATTATGAAAAAACTAGGCATAGATTTAAGGAGCTTTTGTGGAGTAGGCATTTGGTCCAGTGGTTAAGGCTGGTTAAGCTGCCTGTGTCCTACATTAGAGTAACTGGGTTTGTTACTTGGGTCCTGCTCCTGGCTCCAGCTTCCTGCTAATGCAGATCCTGGGAAGCAATAGGATGGCTCAAGAAATTGGTCGCTACCACTCCTGTGGGAGTCATGGATGTATTTCCAGTTCCCGGCTTTGGCCCAGTCCAGCACTGGCATTGTGGTCATTTGGGGAGTGAATCAGGTGATGGGAGTTCTCTCCCTGTCTGTCTGTCTCTTTCTCTGTCCCTTTGCCTTCTCAAAACACTAATTGAAAAAACAGCTTTTTTTGTTTTGCATCAAAATGAATTAATCTTTTAATTCCATTTCCCCATAAACCTTTTGAAGTTCCCTCAGAATATGTCTAAGAAATAATGACAAGAAGAAAAAGTGTATACCTGCTCAGTACACCTGCAGTCTTTTCTGTCGGTCTTTTTGATCTTTGATTGGTGAACCCAGGGATACCGAGGGCCAGGGGCACCCTTTTGAGCCTCCAGGACTTTGCACATATCTTCCACCTTCCTGTGATGCTCTTCCCTCCATGTCTTCTCAGATCTTTCCTTGGACATCACCTCCACAGGGAACCTTCCTAGCCTTGATGCTGTGGGCATTTCTCTGCTGAGTGATTGCCACAATTGTCATTGTGATTGTTCTGGTCTTTCTCATCCACCACATTCTAAGTCGCTGTGAACACAGGAGCTAGGTTGCTACCCAACCCTACCACAGAGCCAGCCTCATAGCAGACACTCAGTAGGTAGTCATTGCACGAGTGAGTCAAAGCAAGCCCAGCCACAGCAAGAGTGGCATTGCCAGTTTTTTTTTTTTGGGGGGGGGGTGGGTGTCAAGTGGTTGCATTTAGGTTGTTAGGTCTTTTAACATACACTCCCCTGTGCATGCCTCAGTTTCCTCTTTGGTAAGATAGGGCTAAGAGTAGTGCAGATTGCACGCTGCTGTCACTTGTTCATTCATTCAATCATCTTTGTTGAACTGAGGGAATTCAAGGGAAGTCTCGTCCCACCGGTGCCATTAGCTCACATTGTGGCTGCCTCCCATTTCTTCTATTTTGACCTACAGAGACTTGAGCTCTGAAAGGGAGGGTTGGGTGAGAGGGCTTCTGGAAAGACCCTTACAAGGTTCAGGACTTTGTAAGTCCCCAGGAATGTCATGCAATATGTTGACTCACCAACAGGTTAACCTCCTAAGTCCAGGTGAAACCAAGATGGGGCCTGGGAGAGGCCTTGTCTTCACAACTTGGGGAGAAGAGTAGTGTCCCTGTACCTTGGGCAGCTGGGATGGTGGATAGTGGTAGTGGAGGCAGGACTGGCAGGGTCAAACATGCCGGAGGGGCCCAGCTAGGACCTGCCCTCTTAGTTGGTTATGAGTGTGTATCCAGAGTTTTTTTTTTAAATGATTTATTTGATAGAGTTACATAGAGAGAGGAGAGGTGGAGAGGGGGTCTTCTATCTGCTGGTTCACTTCCCAATTGGCTGCACCAGCATAGAACTTCTTTCAGGTCTGCCACACAGATGTAGGAGCCCAAGGACTTGGACCATCTTCCACTGCCTTCCCAAGCCATAGCAGAGATCTGGATTGGAAGTGGAGCAGCTGGGACTGGAACTGGAACCCATATGGGATGCTGGCACTACAGGCAGTGGCTTTACCCACTATGCCACAGTGCCAGCCCTGGACACAGCCCTTTTTTTTTTTTTTAAAAGATTTATTTATTTATTTTGAAAGGGGGAGTTACAGAGAGGCAGAGGCAGAGAGAAAGAGGTCTTCCATCCTCTAGGTCAATCCCCAGTTGGCCACAATGGCAGTAGCTGCGCCGGTCTGAAGCCAGGAGCCAGGAGCTTCCTCCAGGTGTTCCACTGCTTTCCCAGGCCATAGCAGAGAGCTGAATCTGAAGTGGAACATCTGGGACTTGAACCTGGGCCCATATGGGATGCCAGCATTGCAGGCGGTGGCCTCACCCACTATGCCACAGTGCCTGCCCCCAGGCACAGCTCTTTAGTGACCTCCACATGATCCTCGTTTGGCTGCTGATGTAATTGTGCACCCGCACTGCCTTCTCTAAGTTATGGACCAAGTACTTGTGTTCGCTACAGCTTTGTTTGTTGAAACCTGACCCCACAGCCCCACCCTGTTCATGGTACTTGGGAGTGAAGCCTTTGAGAGATTATTAGGTTTAGATGAGGTCCTGAGGGTGGGGCCATCAGGGTGGGAATCTTCTTCCTATAAGAAGAGGAGGAGGCCCCTGGACACAACAGGAAGATGGCCGTCTCCAGGCCAGGGGAAGGTACAGGAACTGAACTGCCTGGGACCTTGGTCTTGGACTTTTCGACTGCCAGAGCTGTGAAATGAGAAAGAAATGTGTCTCTTTTTTAACATTTTAGCATTTATTTATTTATTTTTGAAAGTTGGAGTTACAGAGAGAGAGGGAGGGACAGACCTTCCATCCACTGATTCACTTCCCATATGCCCGCGATGGGTGGGGATGGGCCAGGTAGAAGCCAGGAGCCAGGAGCATCATCTGGGTCTCCCACATGGGTACAGGGGCCCAAAGACTTGGGCCACCTTCTGCTGTTTTTCCCAGGCCAATTGCAGGGAGCTGGATCAGAAGTTAGGAGCTGCTAGGACACAAGCTGGTGCCGATGTGGTGTTGTAAGTATGGCTTCACCCAGCACACTAAGCACTGGCCCCAGAAATGCCTCATTTCAGTGTCACATTCTATGACATTTCGCTACAGCAGCCCAAGCTAACTAAGACAACTATAAGCCTGTACTGAGAAGTGGTACAGTCGTAGCGATCTCCTCCAAGAGAAGAATGGATCAGCACACTGCGGTGCATCCATACAGTGAAAAGGAATCCCATAGTGCAGAAAAATGAGCTGTTGAACCATGAACACTTGTGCAGAAAAATTTCTTTTTTTTAAGATTTATATTTATTCACTTGAAAGTCAGAGTTACACAGAGAGAGAAAGGAGAAGCAGAGAGAGGGAGAGAGACAGAGGGAGAGAGAGATAGAGAGGTCTTGCATCTGTTGGTTTACTCCCCAGTTGGCCGCAGTGGCTGGAGCTGGTCCAATCCAAAGCCAGGAGCTTCTTCCGGGTCTCCCATGCAGGTGCAGGGACCCAAGGACTTGGGCCGTCTTCTGCTTTCCTAGGCGATAGCAGACAGCTGGATCAGAAGTGGAGCAGCTGGGACTCAAACCGGCGCCCATGTGGAATGCTAGCACTGCAGGCGGTGGATTTACCTGCTTTGCCATAGCACTGGCCCCCAGAAAATTTCAATGCATGGTGTGAAGTGAAAGAATCCCAGCTGAAAAGGAAGCACATCCTATGACTCTCACTGTGAGGCATTCTGGAAAAAGCAAAACTATGGAGAGACTAAAACAATCAGTGGTTGCCAGAAGATCGTGGGGGCAAGTGGCGCAGGGCTGAGGAGGCAGATTCCAGGAGGTTTCCGAGCAGTGGAACTGTATTGTAGACACCTGTCATCCGTTTGTCAAAGCTCATAGAACTCTACCACACTGAGGGCTGGTACTTGACCCAGCAGTTAAGACAGCCACATTCCAGTGCCTTATTCCAGTTCCTGGCTGAACTCCTGACCCGGCTTCCTGCTAGTGCAGACCCTAGAAGACCCAGTGATGGCTCAAGTGATGGAGCTCCTGCCAATTCTGTGGGGGATCTCGATTGAGTTTCCAGCTTTTACCTGGCCCCAGTCCCAGCTACTGCAGATGTCTGGGGCGTGAACCAGCAGGTGGGAGCTTTCTTTTTCTATGTCTTTCTCTCTATTTCCCAAATAAATAAAGAGATTTGAAAAATAGTGAGTCCTGAAGACTTTAGTTGGTAACAATGTGTCATCGTTGATTCATCCATTGTAACAAACGCACCATGCCAATGCAAGGTGTTAATAGAGGAAAGGTGTGAGATGGGATATGGGGGGGAGAGGGTATATAGGAACTCTGTGTACTTTCTACATAATTTCCCTGTAAACCTAAAACAACTTTAAAAAAATCTATCAAAAAAGAAAAATAAAAAGCCAAGAGCTGTGCCCCTTAAAAATGTTGCCAGCCCAAGTGGGGGTGCTTCTATGACAAAATGTAGCGTAACAATAAAACAACATCCTTCCAGGCAGGACTTGGCCTGATTGCTACATATTGCCAGCTGCATGGTCTACACACGTTTTTGATTCTGTGCTATTATCAGTAAAATCACTTTGTACATATACTGATGAGCATGTATATCTTTATGTTCAACTGTGGCCATGAATGAGCATATTAATTTATTACATGCTGTGTTGGTTCACCTTTCTCTAATAGCAAAACCTGGGACAAGAGCTTGGGTTCAGGTAGTTTGCTTGGAAGTAATTCCAGGTACTAAGAGAAGGGGGGATTTGGAAGAGGGAGCCAGAGTACAGGTAAGTTACAACAGTGATATGTTAGTAAAGTAGATTGCACTACGGACAATGGGCTTGATTTTTGGGCAGAGAATGGGATGCTTGGGTGTATTCTGCCTCCCATCAGTGGAACATTGACTCAGGGACCATCTAGGCCTCTGCACCTTAATGTGCCAGACCTCATATCCCAAACCCAGTTGTTTCTGTCTTTCCACTTCCGGGTAGATTGTCTTGCCCATCGTTGTGTTGTGTGCATTCCAGTGTTAGAGGTATGCTTCAAAGAGCAGGGTCCATCTTTGTTGTTCTGAAACTGATGTGCTAGTTAAAGATAGAAGTCTTATTTTCTTCTCCATGAGTACTCACAGAATATTTAACGAAATCTGTTGAAAAATGAGATAGTACTACACATTTATTAGAATGATCAAAATCCAGAACACTGACAACCCCAAATGCTGGCAAGGATGTGCAGCAATGGGAATTCTCATTCATTGCTGATAGGAATGCAAAAAGGGTACAACCAGGTTGGAAGACAGCCTGGTGGTTTCTTACCAAACTAAACACACTCTGACAATACGATTCAGCAATTGTACAACTTGGTGTTTAGCCAAAGGAGTTGAAAACATACGTCTACACAAAAGGCTGCACATGGATGTTTATAGTAGCTTTGCTCATAGTTGCCACATGTTGGGCTCCTCCATGGAATATTATACAGCAGTGGAAAGAAATGAGCTATGAAGTCACGAACAGGCATGGAGGAAACTGAACTATGTATTATTCAGGGGAAAAAAGCCGATCTAAAAAGAATTCATGCCATGTGATTCCAACTCTGCTGTATTTGGAAAAAGGCAAAACTATGGAGACAGTAAAAAGTTTAGTGGTTGCCAGGGGTTAGCAGGCAGGGAAGAGTGCATCGGCAGAACGTAGAGGGTTTTTAAGGCAGTGAAACTACTCTGTGGGATGCTCTAGTGGTGGATACAGGTCCATCTGTCCATCTGTGTCCACCTCTCTAAACCCACAGAAGCACAGCCCTGGGGGTAAACTCTAATGCTGCCTGTGGACTTTGGCTAACAATAATGTGACAGTGTAGGGTTATTGACTGTGATAAATGTACCCTCTGGTGAGTGATGTTGATAATAGGAGAGACTTTCTCAGGGGTATATGGGAATTCTCTGTACTTTCCTCTCCATTTTGTGAACCTAAAAATTCTATGAAAAATAAAGTCTATTAAAAAATCTATTGATCCAACACTAAAAATATCAGGACGTTTCATATAACAACCCCCTATTTCTCAAGTTGAAAAAGTGACAGGCAGATATAGCCACAGTGGGCTCATGTCCGATGGCAGTGAGGGATGTGAGGTGAAGAGAGGCTGCCCTTCAGAAGGGGTGGCATGGTTCCCACCAGGGCCCTGGGTTTGTGTTCCCCACCCAGTGTTGAACCAGAGAGAGAGGACAGGACTAGGAAGGGCGCCCAGTGCAGGCCAGGATAGGCTTTCTGGGGCGTGTGCAGGCTGACCCTCATGGTGCCTGTGCTCTCGCTGCCTGGGGAAGGGTGTCTGGAGCTGGCCTCTGCCAGACCTGCCATGGGAGGACTCTGCCCCTCTATGGTTCTCCAGAGTCACAGGGAGAAATGGAGATGGGGTGGACAGAAGGAATTGCTGGAGGGGCAAGTATCCTGAGTGCAGATGACACTCGCTTAGGGGATTTGTACCCAGGACAGCCTGCGCTGTTCAGTAGCCACCAGCCCCATGTGGCTTGGAGCACTTGGAATGTGGGCAGTGCAAGCAGAGACATGGAATGTAAAACACACACACTGGATTTCAAGGCCTTGCAAGTGACAAATGTAAAATACTAGAGGGGGGTGGAGGGGAAGGGAGGGGAGAGGAGAGGAGAAGAGAGGAGAGGAGAGGAGAGGAGAGGAGAGGAGAGGAGAGGAGAGGAGAGGAGAGGAGAGGAGAGGAGGGAAGGAAGGAAGGAAGGAAGGAAGGAAGGAAGGAAGGAAGGAAGGAAGGAAGGAAAGGAAGGAAGGAAGGGAAGGAAGGAAGGAAGGAAGGAAGGAAGGAAGGAAAGAAAGAAAGAAAAAGAAAGAAAGAAAGGAAGGGAGGAAGGAAGGAAAGAAAAATACAGATAGAGTGGGTTTCCATTTGCTGTTCACTCTTCAGTATGGCTGGGCTGGTCCAGGCCAAAGCCAGGAGCGCAGAACTCCCTCTGGGTCTCCCACATGGAGACCTTCGTAGGAACCTGATAGGAAGCAGAGCAGCTGGAGCTGGAACCAGTGCTCTGATGTGGGATGCTGGTGTCACAAATGGCTGCTTAATCCTCTGCACTGCAACACCGGCCCCAATTGCATGTTGAAATGAGACTCTCCCTGCTCTGTGTAGGAGGTGGTTTGGGACTGAAAGCCATGGTGGAAGCAGGCCCTGTGAGTGGCTGTGAGCATGGAATTAAATAACGCTGGCAGAAGATTGCACACCATAGATGCTCACAAATGACTCGTGGGTTCTAAGTTAAGAGTACACTCCATAGGTTTAAATAAAAAATTAAAACTTGGGCTGGTGCTGTGGCGTAGTGGGTTAAACTGCTGCCTTTAGTGCTGGCATCCCGTATGGCTGCCGGTTCAAGTCCTGGCTGCTCCACTTATGATCCAGATCCCTGCTAATGTGCCTGGGAAAGCAGCAGAGGATGACCCAAGTTCTTGGGACCCTGTACTCATGTGGGAGACACAGAGGATGCTCCTGGCTCCTGTCTTCGGCCTGGCTCAGCCCCGGCTGATGCAGTGATCTGGAGAGTGGATCAACAGATGGGATATTCTGTCAGTCTCTGTCTCTTCCTCTCTTTAGTGACTCTGCATTTTGAATAAAATAAATCTTAAAAAATTAAACCTTAATATCTTGCTCCATAGGCACCAAGCAGATTGCACAGGTCATCTCACTGATTCCTCCCAGTACTCCTACGAGACTAGAACAATCCCAATTTGGGTGAGCTGCAGAGAAGTTAAGTGTGTTGCCTAAGGTTCCACAGCAGTGAGTAAAGGAGACAAGTTTTTTTTTTTTTTTTTTTTTTTTTTTTTTTTTTTTGACAGGCAGAGTGGACAGTGAGAGAGAGAGAGAGACAGAGAGAAAGGTCTTCCTTTGCCATTGGTTCACCCTCTAATGGCCGCCGCGGCCGGTGCGCTGCAGCTGGTGCACCGCGCTGATCTGATGGCAGGAGCCAGGTGCTTCTCCTGGTCTCCCATGGGGTGCAGGGCCCAAGCACTTGGGCCATCCTCTACTGCACTCCCGGGCCACAGCAGAGAGCTGGCCTGGAAGAGGGGCAACCGGGACAGAATCCGGCGCCCCGACCGGGACTAGAACCCGGTGTGCTGGCGTCGCAAGGCGGAGGATTAGCCTAGTGAGCCACGGCGCTGGCCAGGAGACAAGTTTTGAACCCAGGTCTGTACAGCTTCTCTGGAGCTCTTCGCTGAAGCCGTTGTGTGTTTTGGTAGTGACTGAATCAAAAAGTGTGGAAAAGCAATACATATTCTCTCTCTCTTTTTTTTTTAAAGATTTATTTATTTATTTGAGAGGCAGAGTTGCACACAGAGAGGTCTTACGTGGTCTGATGGCCTGGCCATTAGCAGAGAGCTGGATTGGAGGAGGAGCAGCTGGGACATGAACCAGTGCCTATATGGATGCCCGTGCCACAGGTGGAAGCTTATTCTACTACGCCACAGTGCTGGCCCCAATGCATTTTTTTGATTTGGTCTTTGTATGGTGTTCCAGTGGCAGGTGGTGTCCCCCAGGTCAGCTTGGATGGACCCTCTGTGAAGCAGTTTAAGAACTAACCTGGGCTGGCATGGTTGGGGAGACAGAAACATGCATCAGGAAAAGCTGGGTGAGCAGCTTCCACTCTCCTTTCTCTGGGCTGTGGCCTGGAGGAGCTTACGTGGCAGCCGCGCCGGTATGCACCAGGGGTCTAGTTTGGGGATGACATCTGGCCCTGGTGGTGCTGGAGAGGAAATGGGAATTGAACTTTACAAAATCTCTTTGGCCCTAACACATTTCCTAGATCCTCACTACTCTAAGTACTGTCTGGAGGCTGAAAGGAGGCCTGGGCACTCCCCTGAGCTGCTGTGAAATGCAGCCAGGACCCACAATCTAACAAGGGCCCCAGGAGATGCTTTGTAAGGCAGGAGGAGTGCAAGTCTGGGTGCAGGGATGAGTGATTCCTAAGACTGGCTGCATGTCGGCATCCCTGGGGTAGACAGACCTGCGATGGCCCAGTGATCTATGTCTTGATGTTACACCCTGGATGTAGTTCCCTTCTCATTGAGCCTTGGTCCCCTGCTGCCCACGTGGGAGACATGGATGGAGTTCCAGGCTCCTGGCTTCAGCCAGGGTTGTGACCATTTGGGAAGTGAAGATTCATTCTCTCTCTCTCTCTCTCTCAACTTTGCCTTTCAAATACAAAAATAAATCTTAGAAAAAACGATTGTAGCTTCTGTCCTGCCAGCAGGCTCTCCCAGGCTGGCTTTGATGGAAGCAGTCCCCCCCCACCACAACCCCTGGCAAAGAACAAAGGGCAGCTGACTACCAGGACGGAACAGAGGCCCTCAGTCCTACAACTTGCAAGGTGCTTGATCCTGCCAGCAACCTGAGGAGTGTGGAATGGGTCCAGCCCCATTCAAGTCTTCAGGTGACACTCTAGCCCTGAGCAACCTCCTGAATACAGCCTGGGGAGACCCAGAGGCCCCTGCCCAGCCATTCCTGGGTTCCTGACCTCAGAGACTTTAGTGTTGTCTGAAACCCCTACGTTTGTATTGCTTCATTGTGCAGCAATAGAAAACGACTAGAATCACCCAAGGAAATTAACCAGACACAGGAATTACTGCCCATGTGCGAGGCCAACTTCTGGCCCAGTGAATCGGAATCCTTGGGGTTGACCCACACAACAGGGTTTAAGGCTTCTCCCCACGGGGTACTGACATGCAGCTGGCTTTGAGGGGTCCCTGTAAAGTCGTCTCCAGTGGTGACAGACACTCCTCCACCCCAGTGGTGACAGACACTCCTCCACCCCAGTGTGCGGTCATCTGAGCCTTCTGGTTGTGCACTCCCAGATGAGCCCCCGCTGTCTCCACTTGCCTCCCTCCAGGGCAGGGCGATTACAGGCCCTTCTGTCATGAAGAGAAAGGCCCTTGGGAAGATGGTGCCACTGTGGGGATTCGGGCCAGCGCCGTCCACCCATGGGAAAGGCCCCTTCACACAGAAGACTTGGGCTGCAGAAACTTTGAAAGTGGAGCTGCACATCACACATCTGAAAGAGATCAGGAGGGAGGACAACCCCAGGGAGTGGTCAGATCTGCAAGAATGGGTGTCCTCGGGGACAGATGAGTGAGGACCTGCCATGACTTTGGACATGTCTCTGGGTCAGGCTACTTTGCAGGGTGAGGGTGAGAGGGCTGGGCTGCTGACATCACCCAGGCAGAATTCAGGAACAGAGCCCTGGACGCCCATGTCCCCCAGCTGGCAGCTTTATGGCTTGGCCTGCCATCCCTTCACTTATCCCGGGTCATGTTTTCCAAAGATAAGTAGTTAAGGGCCGTGTTGGAGAGAGGATTTATGGCTGGCGAAACTCATCTTCTTCGGCCTGGCTGTCCCCTGACCCTGCCTGGAAGCAAAACGTTTATATGATTTCCAGGAAGCAGAACAAAGAGGATTTCAGGACATGGAACAAAGGGTGGGTTTATCCCCAGAACTGTGCAGTCTGAAGGATCCGAGAGGCCTGGGGCGCCCACCCGTGTGGCTGCTGGGCAAAGTGATGTAAGAGCGTGGGAGCCAACGGTCCAGAGTTCAGAACTTGGCTTTGGCACTTGACCACGTGGCTGGACGAACCTCGGTGCTCTCGTCTGTGAGGAGGGGGCACCAAGAGTGGGCACTGCAGAGTCCGTGTGATGAGTCAGCGGGATGTAAGGGAAGCAGATGTGTGTGAACACTGGCACGGAGTCTGGAAAGAAGTGCTCAACATGAGGTAGCGGGGGACCCAGGTTTTCTTTTCTGTGCTGGGGGACCCGAGCTGTCCAAAAGGGAGATTAGGTGGAGGGGTGCACAAAATACCCTACCAGAAAGCTGTCAGCCTGCTAGCTTATAACCTGGCTGAGTGGACTGCTTCATAGACCCGGGTTCGTTTGCCATTTCCACGATGAACTGACATTCATTCTGGAATTCATCTGTGGTGGTGGTTGCGAAGCTTGTCTGTGAAAGTGCTTTCCAGAACTGCCCCATGCCTTGTCCTGTGACTACACGTGGCCCTCTTTATGTTGAGGACAGCTCCTTCGGAACCCGTGCTCGTCATGACCCAGCAAGGCATGAAGAGAAACGCTAGCACCAGGAATAACCACGGTGGTTGCCGTCGTGCGGGCTGACTTCACCCAGCATGGTCTGTGTCCCGGTGCCATACCAAGCACTTCACATGCAGTTTTCATGTAATTATCAAGTCAGTCTTAGTGGATTTCTACTTTCATGAAACAAGGAGATCAAGGCTCCGGCAGGGAGAGGCAGACTTGGCTGGGATTACAGGTGTGAAGAAGGTGGGTGATGAGGATGAAAACACAAACCTATAAAACGTGGTGGTTTACAGAAATGAGATTCCTGACAACCATTTGTGTTTTAGCCATTGTTAGGTGAAAGGGGAGTACAGCTGCCAGAGCAGAGCTCCTGACAGCTCCTTCTGAGGGTGCCCTATCCGGGTGAGCTGATGAGTTTGTGGGACATGGCGGGTGTCAGCCTGAGAGAGTAGGGTGGGGGCGGTTGGTTGCCCAGGTGGCAGTGGGAGGGGCCAGAGAGGTTTGCTTTGGAGGTCACAGAAGTGCGGCTCACCTCCTGGTTTTAGAGTTGATGAGCCCTGTGCATCTTTGCATTGCCCGTTTCTTCCTTCAGGAAAATGGGTACAGTAGTAATTATCTTGAAAGTTGATTCGTAAATGGGGGACATGCTGTATAGATGATAACACAGGTCTGGCCCCTCTGCTTGTCCTGGGAGCTGGTGTGTGAGTCGCGCTTGCAGCCCCCTTTCCTGCCTTACTTCAGCTGCGTTTCCCCAAATGCTGTCTCCTTTTTGCGTCTGGAAACAAATGAAACCAATCCTCAGAGTCCTGGATTCAAACCCTTCGAGGATTCCCTTGGCTGCTGGAGCAAGCAAAGCTGCCTCTTGGACCCAACTGCTCAGTGAAGCGGAGCTGGCACCACTCCGTCAACCTCCCGAGCCTGTTGGGAGTCCTCTCTGGGGATGGCAGTGTAGAGCACTCCTCCCAGTACCTGGCACTGGTGCTCAGTAAGCATTAGCTCTGTTACTGGAGCATTGTCTTCTGAAGGCCTAGAAGACTGTGCATCTCACCCCTGTCCCTTTCGTCCTGATTCCCTGCTCTCTATAAGGCGTCTCCCCAGTGTGTCTTCCAGCGATGCTCCCTCTCACCACAGGGCCTTTGCATAAGCCCTTCCCACCCCTGACACCCTTCTTCGCTCCCACGATGGGCTGGTGAACTCCCACTCTCTGTTCTTCAGCCCTGGCCCCAGAGGCCTTCTCAATCAGCCCTCTCCTGAACGCCTCTCCCAGACCCTCCTGTGGACGCTCTCGTCAGGATGGATAGCTTGTCCGTTAGCTCCATGGTGAGAGGGCATTGTCTCTTTATTATCCATCTTTGGATTCCAAGAGCCAAGAACACTTCCTGACACTGAGAGGTGCCCTCTGTGTAGGTGTGGAAAGCAGGAACAAATGAAGGGGTCTTTCCTGTGGGCACTGGAGGAACACAGTGGAGCTCGCAAAGTCCCTGTGTCCCGTTTCTCAGCTGAGCAGCATGGTCAGCTTGGAGCCCCTCCGGGAGATTTGGGTAGACACCCAGGGCACTGGGGTGTGGGCGGTTTTCCTCTTCGAGTCCTGAAAAAAAAAAATCTCTGGATACAGACAGATACACCAAGAGAGAGGCGAACAGAACTGTGGGAGCTGATGGGGCAGGAGGATGAGGGCAGGGCTCAGTCCATTTTCATCTTTCTTCCCAGCCAGGGAAGCCCAGGGTGAGTAGAGATGGTCTCAGCTCACGCAGTAACAACAGAGATGAAAGCAGAGGAGACCATCGACTGAGCACGTCTTACCTGCTTAGCAAGGCCCTTGGCACACAGAGGGGCTGGCAGTTATTAACAGGACGTGAGAATGAATCGCAGGCATTGTACTCATCATTCACCAGACAAAATTTCATTTTATCCACAGAACAATCTTGCAGGGCAGGATTTGATGGTCTGCATTTTATAGGACACCTGAGGCTCTCAGATCCTTAGAGGCACTTGTAGGAATGGAAGGGGTATGGTCTCCTTATGACCTCCTTTTTTCCTTTTTTTTTTTTTTTTGTCTTCTCTCTGCATTTCTCTTTTCTGTTTCTGGGGTTCCTGACATCTGGCTGTTTCCCAGTTTTATCCTGCACATTCTAGCTACCACCTCTGACGTCCTGAGCTGGAGTCCATAAGACTGACACATTGCATCTCTTGACCTCTTTCTGCCCCCCTAGACATTTCTCTCTCTCTCTCTCTCTCTCTCTCTCTCTCTCTGTGGGGGCAGGGGGGTTGTTCATGGGCCTTCCCTGTTCCCTGCAGTTGATGGGCTTGTAGGAATTATAATGACAGCAGCAACTGGCAACAGCCCTGCCCTGAGTGCATCTCTCCAGGGGTCTTTCTGACACCCCTGAAAGGCTGATGTCATATGCCTATTTTAAAGATGAGAAGATAGAAGCTCAGAGAGGCAAAGCGACATGGCCTACACACCTGCATTCGTTTCTAGGGTCCCAAGCTTGGTGGCTTAAAAGATCAGAATTCTCCCGAGTCTGGAGGCTCAGCACTGGACATCAGTTTTGGCAGGGCTGTGCCCCACTGAAGGCTGCAGGCAAGGAGCCATCCTTACCTGTTCAGCCTCTGTTGGCTCCTGGCTTTCCTTGGCGTGTGGCTCCATCACTCCAGTCTCTGTGTCTGTGTTCATACAGCATTCTTGCTTGGGTCTTCTCCTTTCTGTCTTCTCCTTTCCCTCGTTGTTAGTCCTAGGGCCCACCTAGTCCACGATGATCTTGTCTTGAGATCTTTGCTCGGTTACCCAGTTACCTCTTCAAAGACCCTGTTCCAATTGGGTCATGTTCTGAGGTTCTAGGTGGCCATGTTTGTTTGTTTGTTTTTGAGAGGCATTATTCACTTACTACAACCTCTCTGCTGAGTGCTGGAACAGAGTTCATTCCAGACAGCACTACCCCCAAAGTCCAGGCATTTCACTGACACCTGCTCCAAGGAGACTCGCGAAGATTGTGAACTTTCTTTAACCAACCAGGAACCCGGGGCGTGCTGTTCTCACTCGGGCTTCTCTTTTTGTGTGATGTTATATCTTCATCAGAGCTGTAGTTTCCAAACAAAAGAGAAAAGATTTGACCTGGCAGTTAGGTTCCTCCTTTCTCACCTCACCACCATACACACCTGGGGGTTGGGCCAGGTGTGTATGTGTGAGCTGTACCTGACGCACAGCGGATCTCTTTCACACCCCCAGCTGCCTCTTCGTGTCCATCACCTGTTTCCCAGGTGCAAGCTCTTATGATGGGCAGAGGGGAGGGAGAGGGGAAAACCAAGGTTTCCTCTTGTGAGGACGTGCAGTTGTCCAGGCACTTGCAGGAAGCACAAGGAAATCTGAAGGTCAGAAATGGGGAGCTTG
The DNA here is from genome assembly GCF_051225735.1 of Oryctolagus cuniculus. Taxonomy (NCBI): domain Eukaryota; kingdom Metazoa; phylum Chordata; class Mammalia; order Lagomorpha; family Leporidae; genus Oryctolagus; species Oryctolagus cuniculus. The sequence goes on along the minus strand of NC_142887.1, from coordinate 16,460,375 downwards.
GAGCCAGGCTGGCTGGTGTGGCTGGACCGATGAGCTTTGCAGATGCTGGCAGCGGAGGGAAGCTCAGGCTTGGAAGGAGCCGCACGAGGGCATCTTGCGGTGGTGATGCAGGAGTGCTGCAAGCGATGCCTTGGAAGAGGGCTCAGACTGGTCTTGCACTGTTTTCCGACTTCTCTGAGCTAGTGTGATGCTGTGGCTCACACCCAGGGATTGGACCCAAGCCAGAAACCCAGCCTTGCCTATTTAGTACTGTGATTTGTCAGACAAGTGACTTAACTCTTCTGAGCCTCAATTATTTTATTTAGGAGGGAGAGTGGAATCGCCCATCCACTGGTTCACTCTGCCTCCCAGATTCCTGCAACAGCTGAATTTGGGCCAGGCTGAAGCTGGAGCCAGAAACTCCATCCAAGTCTCCACCATGGTGGCAGGATCTTAACTACTGGAGCCATCACTTGCTGCTCCCTGGAGTGTGCATTAGCAGGAAGCTGGAACTGACAACAGAGCCAGGATTGAAACCCAGGTACTATGATGGAGGATGCCGGTGTGCCAAGCAGTGCCTTAAGCACTTCGACTAAACACCACCCCTAAGCCTCAGATTTTAATCTGTATAAAGTGAATGTTGTCATCAAATTTATTGTGGGGATCCACTGACCTGGTACAGACAGTGCCTAGTGTGGTGCCTGTTGTGTGGCCAACACTAAAATGTTTGCAATCACTGCTATTATGATGTCTCTGCCGTATGTACCTCTTGGCCAAGGCGTTCTCATCTCATCTCATTTCTCCTTAGAGAGGGGCTGAGGTGGTGATTCATGCTCTTTCTTCCACCCAAATAAGGCAGCTGGCCTCGGTTCCTGGTACTCAGTGTCCCTGAGCTCTGATCCCATCACAAGCCCATCCGCCTGTCCCCATCTCCTGGAGCAGCACGCAGCTTCTTTCTCTGCTTGTTTGTTCTTTCCTGTTTGCTGAGAGTTGATGTCATTAGTTTAATGCAGGCTCCTGACATCAGAGGCTGTGTCTCTGTGACTTGCTTTGTGTTTATACTACGTGGCTGCTTAATCATGTTTGGAGACGATGGTGCATTACAGATGAAAGTTGAGTCAAGCAGGCGCTCCCACTGGCCCGAATCACCACAAGGGGTTTAAACCACTGTCCTTCCCACAGACACATGTTAGCACGCACCAAATTCTAGCTGGGAGGGATCTAACTATGACTAGGGTAGGTCTCTGTTTCGTTTATTTCTCTGCATAATCAGAGCTCTTTGAGGTCAGGGACAATGCTTTCGCCACAGCCACAAAGTCCAGAGCACAGCACAGTGTCTGGAACGCAATGTGTGCCAAACATGTTTGTTTTATTAATTGTTAATTTGAGAATTATTTTTGGACTTGACTGTTGGACGGTGGGAACACAACAGTAGACAAAACAGGTAGTCATTTGGGGACGAAATATGAAGATGAGTAATTTGATTCACAATGACAGGTTCAGAAGCAGAGTGGTGGTGTGACCCCAGAGAACAGATTGGTCAACTCTGCTTGGAGGAGGAGGTCTTTGAGTTGGGTCTTGCGGGAGGAGTAGGAGTCCTTCATGTGAAGAATGGAAACAAGTCTCTTCCAAGCAGAGCCACAGAGGTGAGAAGGCATGTGGTGGTTTGGGGGGTAGTTAATGACTTGCTGTTTCTAGGGCTCAAAGGATTAGTGAGGAATGACTTGGGAAAGATAGTCTGAGGCCATGGGGAGCTACGGAAGGCTTCTGTGCAATGTCCTGGTTAGACTGATGTTAGACTGATGAGAATGGAGGATGGCTTGGGGCTGAACCTGGTGAATTCCGGTAGCAGAGCCCTTCAGTCTGAACCATGGTATGCTGGTTATTTGTCCCTGAACACAAAGCCTTGATTCATAGTATTGCCCATTTCCCTGGTATAAACACTCGCACCATGGCTGATGTCAAGCTACCAATATGGACACGATGCCACTGAATGCAGATTTGGGGAGAGGTAGCACCATCTTGGTGAACATAGCACAAAACGTCAGATTCAAACCCGCCATTGTGTCCCTTGGGGAGATTTGGTGTGGGTCCATGGGGATAATGAGTGAGAAGGGATTTTGGAAACTATAAAAAGGTAACCCACATGTGAGGTGGTGGTCTGTGGTGGGTCTGCCCACATTCAGTGCGGTCTGTTCTCACTCCACTCCGTGGAGTTACTCAAGTGGTTTTCCCTGCAGGTCTGTCCAGGGATTCTCTGAGCCATCTGGTTTGGGTGGGACTGCCCCAAAACCTAGATTCAGAGCCAATGAGTTATATCCCCTCCCAGACCACAGGGATCAGAACTGAGCGATTATGGCTGGAGTTGTGATGCATTAGGTTAAACCATTACTTGCCACACCAGTATCCCGTATTGGAGTCCTGGTTGCTCTGCTTCCAATCCAGCTTCCTGCTAATGCACCTGGGAAGGCAACAGATGGTGACTCAAATACTTGGGCCCATCACTCCTGTGGGAGACGCAGGTGGAGTTCCTGGTTCCTGGTTTTGGCCTATCTCAGCCCTGGCTGTTTTTGCCATTTGAGGAGTAAAACAGAGGATGGAAGATCTCTCCTTCTCTATCTCTGTCTCTCCTACTTGCTCTCTTACTCTGCCCTTCAAATCTATCTATCTATCTATCTATCTATCTATCTATCTATCTATCTTTTAAAAGTGAGACAGAGAGAGACAGAGAAAGAGAGAGAGAGAACTGAGCCAGTTAGAGCCTGTGAAGGTCAAGGCGACACTTGCCTTGTTTCTGACAAAGACAGGCTTCCTTTTCCTCCTGTGACCGTCTTCCTCCCTCAGGATGGGGAGGAGCAATGGGGAGGATGTGCCTGGTATGTCATGAGCCCTGTACAGAGTGTAGAGGTGACCATCACTGTCCAAAGCTAGCCCTTTGCAGGACAGAATGGAGAGATAGGGAGACGCTGGCTCCCTCCCCACTGCAAGGCCTATGTTTTAATTCACTCACCTTACATGGGATTGTTGGTTATGTGAACCCATGGATCCCCCTGTGGGGTTAAATCCATTTGAGTTGGGTTTCTGTCCTTTTTTAGCGGATGCTGTGAGTCTTGCTGTCTGCAGCATTATCATTAACACCATCATGGCCACTTAATTTACAAAACGCCCAACTGAATGCATAGCATGTTTATAAGGAGGCAAATGACTAAATCCTGAAGGAGGCGTTCAGTTGGTACAATTCATCCCATCACTAGGCAGAAAGGACTGCGGGTCTGTCCAGGGATTCTAGAAGACACTGACTTGAGGCAACTGCAGTGTTGTACAGTTATGTATTGGCATCTAGTAGGTGTGTGTCTTCCAGGTTGGATGGATAGCAGAGAATGAACTTCACAAGGTGTACACTGCTACCTGGGGCCTCATTTGACCCTCAGACACCCTCTAAGGGAAACAAGGAAACCAGATGACTTCTGCTTGTAGAAGAAAGTAGGGCGTAGAGAAGCAGACTTATGTGGGGTGCCACCCTGTGTGTGGCACAGTGGACTGGAGAATCCAGCCCTTGACTCTAGGTGGCATTTGGTCCTCTGTGACTGACACCAGCCATCCAGTACAGTGAGCGTCTCCAGCATCCTCTTGTCCTCCCTTCCCAAGCAGCTGTTGGTGCTGGGTCTTTTCTGCATGTCCCTCAAGCTCTGCTCTCCCCCTTGGAGTCTGACCTATGCAGATGGCACCAGCTGACTCCCTTGCCCACTGGCTTCTGGCTGGCTTTGTCCATTGGTGTCCTGGGAGGAGAGGGCAGAAGGGACATTGATGTGTTTCCTCCCATGGCTCCCTCCCTCTTGGGATTCCTTGGTTTGGCTGTGTCCTTGGAATCAGAGTCACTCCTTCTCTGAGAAGCTCCTGCTGCAAACTCTTCCCCTGGCTTCTGGAAACTACCGTTCACCTCCTCCTGTCAGCCCCAGAGTGGCGGCAGCTCTGCTGTGAGGGGCGCTGCTGGGTGTTCCCTCACAACAGTTCCCTCCTCCCTCCCTACACACTTGGAAACAGCCCCTTAATTAATCCTGTATAGATGGTTGAATGATGGCTTCAAAAAAACTATCTCTTGGAACCTGATTGGTTTGGAAAAAGGGTCTTTTTAAGATACAAGTAAGTTAAGGATCTTGAGATGAGATCATTCTAGAATTATCTAAGTGGGCCTTAAATCCTGTAACAATTGTCTTTATAAGAGACACATAAGGGTGGGCTTTTGACCTAGCAGTTAAAATGCTGTTTGGGGTACCTGCATTCCATGTCCGAGTGCCTGGGTTTGAGTCCCAGCTGGGCTTCTGAAATCAGCTTCTTGTTTGTTATATACCCTGGGAGGCAGCAGTGGTGGCCCAAGTGTTTAGGTCCCAACCACTTGTGTGGGAGACCCAGGTTGAGTTTCCTACTCTTGGCTTTTGCCTGGCCCATCCCTAGCCATTGCAGGCATTTGGGGAGTGAGCCAGTGGATGTGAGATGGAGTTGTCAATCTCTGTGTCTGTAATAAATAAGTAAAAATGTTCAGAAGAGAGCCACACAAGGAGAAGAGGGAAAAGGCCACGTGTAGATAGAAGTAGAGGTTGGGGGAGGCAGCCACAGGCCCAGGGATGCCTTTCAGAAGCTGGGAGAGACCACGAAGGATTTTCCCCTTAGAGCCTTTGGAGAGAGGCTGACCCTGTTGACACCTTAGTCTGGGCTTCTCCAGGTATGTGGGAGAGTAAGTTTCTGTGGTTTTAAGCTGCTTGGTTTGTGGGAATCTATTAGGGTAGCCCTAGGAAACACTTGTGAATTATTCTGATTTAAGTATGCAGTTTCCTGCTGTCAGTCTTGTAGACTGCAGGCATCACTTGTGAGTGGGATACAGAACAGACTGGCCAAGTCCTGCTCATACTCACTGATGACCAGAGGAGGCTGGCCTTCCAGATCAGAGCCTGTATCCCTCCCTGCCCATCTGTCCAGAAAGCAGTATTAAGCACTTGCTATGTGGCAGGCACATATTATCACAGCACTAAATAGGATAGTAATGGTGCACGCTCTCACAGCTAGGGGCTAGAGTCCCAGGACATCACAGTGATGAGAAGGAAGCACCAAGTGGGGCACAGCCTATCCAGTGCATCTTCAAACCATAGCTCACTGCTCACCAAAACCTGGGCTGGGCTCCGTGGAGTCTTGCCTCTGCTCCATGTGACACTGACTACGGGCTGGAGGGCCTACCTCCCAAGTGGTTAATTCATTTGATGGCAAGTTGGTCTGCCTGCCAGCTGGGCTGTTGGCTGGCAGGCCTCAGTTTGTCTCCACAGGTGGCTTCCCCATGTGGCTTGGGCTTCCTCACCATGTGGAGACTGGGCTCCAGGGGTGAGTCTCTCAAGAGTAACTGGCAGAAGCAACCTGGTTCCCTAACCTGGCCTCAGAAGGCGTGCAATGTCAGTTCTGCTGTATTCCACCCATGGAGACAGCCACAGTGTCCCTCTTCAATTTAGCGGTGGGGGAAATAGACCCCAACTTGGAATTTTTTGGACGTGTTTAAAAACCACTCAGGATTTATTTAGATTTGTGCAGTCAAGAGGGGCCTTCTTGTGGACATGTTTCTTCAGCAGAGACCCAAAGGATGCAAGAGACCACGAGGAAAGGATTTGGTAAGAACTCCACGGATCATCCGGAAAGGCCGTCGAGACAGACAAGGGCAGGCCTATGTCTGCCTGTGTGAGGTGCACAGCACTACGCTGGGTGACTGAGGCAGACTCCGGTTCCCATACGGCCTCATGGATCCATTTGAATGTTCTCGGACTTTATCCCAAATGCATAGGGAAGTCACCAAAAGACAGATAAGACATGGTCAGTTATGCTTTTTGGAAGCTCACATTGGTCACATATGGGAAGGGGCTTGAAGTGGCACCACCAGGGAGGGAGAAGGAGTGGTTCAGAGAAGAGGGGTTGGGGGCTTGTGCTAGGGAGGTGCAGTGGGAATGAAAAGAATGGGTGGATTTCAGACATGAGAATTGGGCAGACTTAGTAGTTAGTGGTTTGATACAGGGTTGTGATCAGAGAAGCAAGAATGAAGAAACTCTTGGGATGGTTTGATTGAATTCTTGATCCCAATTATTTTTTTTTAACTGTGGATATCTTAATTAACCAGGTTAATTGATCAATTAATTTCCTTATTAGAGACAGGTACTCCCATCTTAGGTTTACTCCTCTAATCCCCATAACAGCTAAGCTGAGTTGGGCTGAAGCCAGGAACCAGGAACTCATTCCAGGTCTCCCACATGGATGGCAGGAATCCAGCTACTTGAGCTGACACTGCTGTCTGTCTTCCAGAGTTTGCATTAGCAGGAAGCTGGAGTCAGGAGCTGGAGCTGCGTCTTGAACCTGGGCACTCTGATACGGGATGTAGGCCTCCTAACTGACATCTTACCCAGTAGGCTGAATACCCATCCTGGTCCCAAATCTTTATTTCCCCAAAGTCGTGTTGTACACCCACAGCACTGCCATGGTCTCACAGTGGGGTGGGGGTGGGGGGTGCTTCCCCACTCATTCACTCTGGTCTTCGTCATGTGACTTGCTTTGGCCTATGGGACCTCAGTAAATGTGATGTGGGCAGAGGCTTGGGATGTGTGTGTACAGGTGGCTTTGATCTCCTGGTGATCTGCTGGGTGAAGAGCAGGTGCTAGGAAGTAGCGCTCTTCTTACCACATTCTTGGATCAGTAGCATTGTGATGACATGCTAGATGCAAGAATATTTGGAGGAAGCATTAATTCAGCATTTCATACCTGAAGTCACCAATTGTTAAGAGCAAGAAATATTCTCATATCATAACAGCATTTGTATTGGAGAAGGGTTTGCAGACCTGGGCTCCAGCTGTGCCACATGGAGCAGGTCACATCTCTGACCATTGGTACACAGATGAAAGATACCTGGAACAGATCCAAATGCAGTTTATAACCTGGAGCCCAGAGTCAGAATCTGGAGCCCAAAATCCATCCTAACTCCAACTCACAGATTGAGAAACAGGAGAATAATGATCGTCTGTGTGATGTATTTCAAGATAGTTTGTTATGCAGCATTGTGGAAGCATAGCTGACAAATACAAATGGCTGGAGTCCCTTGGGCGTTGGCGCTCACAGTAGACACTGTTGAATCTCTCTCGTCAACTCTCCCATTACAGTTCTGCAGTCATGTGCCCCTCCATGAACCCCATGCAGACTTCACCCTGTTATTTATTTTCCTGATAACTTTAGTGCTCCACGCTGGATGGGGCTTATGGGACAATGAATTAAAAAAGCAGGAAGTTCTTCTCCCCGTCACCTTTCACCCCACTTTTCTGCTGCCTGTTAGGCCAAGTGATTTAAGACGCCTCGGAGCATTGAGTGGCTCAGAATTTATTTGGGGGAAGGACCCAGGGATGGGGACATGTGGAAGAGGTTACTTATCCTAACCAGACGTCCAACACTGATGATGTCATTGAAATGGAGGAAGACAGAAGCCGGCCAAATCAGGATGGGACATTTCCTCTAGGAAGCAGTGTGCCCTGATGTATTGAGTGTTTGACTGCGTTCGGCATGAACACAACTTAGCTTTTCCTTTTATGAAAGCAATAAGCATTTATAAAATTCTGCCCCTTCTCCCTTTCCCCTAACTTATGAGCCCTTTAGCTGTAACCTTCTTGTGACCCACAGCTTATAGAGGCCCAAGCCATTTAAAACTCAATCTGAAGTGAAACACATTTCAGTCATGGTAAAATTAATTCGCCCAATCTTCATTGGTCTGCGACCTCGTGGGGGAATCTGGGGCTTGCAGGAGGGGGGGTGACTGGGGAACAGGAGAAGGAGAGTTTTGTGAATAGAAAAGAGGCTTCGAACAGGAGAGATATTTATAAAGCAGCGTTTGGGCACTGTTCAGTTGGGAAGGAATTTGTTATAATGGCAATATATAAATCTCTGAATGGTATCATAAATCATAGCTCCGTGCCCAGCCAATCAGAAGCCAAGGAGACCTGGCTCATTGGAGCACTCAATCGTTACTCGAAACATCCTGCGTGGCTCCTTGGAAGTAGAATCGGAAAATCTGGCTACATTCGGGGGTGTGTGGAATGTCTTGAATTACTTCTCAAACATTTTAGATTTGATAAAACCCAAGACACGGCTTTCCCAGCCCCGTTTTCCTCTCCCCCTCAACCCCCAGTAATTATTAAACCCATGTGTACATCAAGAGGAGCCTAATCCATGTGTTTCTGATTCGTTTACACTTAACTCATCAAAATATTGTTTTTAAAGGGCTGTTTGTTGTCCAAAAAGCCTTTTCTCCTGAGCTTGAAAGCTTAACTTCGCAGAAGCAGGAAGCCGCCTGTTGCCAAGAGTAAATGGGTGAGAAGTCCGAGGGGCGCGCGTTTTGAAGTTTGTGCAGCGAATGTTCAGACAGGTCCTGAGCAGAGCCAGATCTGCTTTTCTATCTCCCAGAAATCGCAAGGGGGCCCTGGGCAGAAGTTTCTAGGCGCATCGTCTCTTCCCAAACCGCGTGAAATTGCATTCCAGCCAGAAGCGGAGCCAAAGCAACCAGCGTGCAGAGTGCAGGGATGGAGAGAGACAGAGGGTGGTGGACCTGGGAAATGAGGGGGAATCGTCCGAAAGATGGAAAAGTCATGAACAGTGTTTATGCTGGCGCCCCCTTCTCAGGAGCTAACTTCATCGGGTTTTTGACACGCACACACACCAGGCAGTGATATCCATAGTTTCCATGTGCATTAGCTCACTTGATGCCCTGATGAAAGAGGCACCATTGCCATCTCTGTCTTACAGAGGGAGAAACTGAGTCATGGGAACATTGAGTGACAAGATCGTAATTCATCTAGGAAGTCAGCAGACCTGATTTTGTACCTGAACTGGGGGGGGGGGGGGGGTGGCACCATGGCGCACTGGGCTAAAGGCCTGGCCCAAAGTGCCGGCATCCCATATGGGCGCTGGTTCTAGTCTCAGCTGTTCCTCTTATGATCCAGCTCTCTGCTATGGCCTGAGATAGCAGTAAAAGATGGCCCCTGAGGGCCGGCGCCGCGGCTCACTAGGCTAATCCTCAGCCTTGCGGCGCCGGCACACTGATTCTAGTCCTGGTCAGGGTGCCGGATTCTGTCCCGGTTGCCCCTCTTCCAGGCCAGCTCTCTGCTGTGGCCCGGGAAGGCAGTGGAGGATGGCCCAAGTGCTTGGGCCCTGTACCCGCATGGGAGACCAGGATAAGTACCTGGCTCCTGTCATCGGATCAGCGTGGTGCGCCGGCCACAGTGCGCCGGCCGCGGAGGCCATTGGAGGGTGAACCAACGGCAAAGGAAGACCTTTCTCTCTGTCTCTCTCTCTCACTTTCCACTCTGCCTGTCAAAGAAAAAAAAAAAAGAAGATGGCCCCTGCACCCATGTGGAAGACCCAGAGGAAGCTCCTGGCTCCTGGCTCCGGATTGGTGCAGCTCCTGCTATCTGGGGAGTGAACCAGCGGATGGAAGACCTCTCTCTGTGTCTCTGCCTCTCTCTGTAACTCTGTCTTTCAAATAAATAAAATAAATCTTAAAAAAAAAAAATAAACCTGAACTGGTGAACAGCATAGGATGCTGTTTGTGGCTAGTTTGCGATTGATTAATTCATTGAACAGCCGTGGAGGGAAGTCCTGCTGTGCGTCTGTCACTGTAGGTGTGATATAAATAAGGTAGTGGAAATTAATGTGGCGGTGGAAGACCCATATCAAGTGGATAATTGGTTTGAGCTCTGAGAAGTGCCATGAAGTGTCCCCGGGGAAGCCCAGGTGTAGTAAGGAAGGGGCACTGCTTGGCGTGGGAGGTTGGGGAAGACTTGTGTAAGTGACATTGTTCTAACAGTTCAGTTATTTTTTACTTATTTGAGGAACAGACTTATGAGCACGCAGATCGGGAGTGAGAAAGAGGGAGGGAGAAAGGGAGAGGAGGAATGGTGGGAGGAGATCTCAAGAGATCCCTGTATCTACTGGTTTACTCCCCAGTACCTACAATGGCTGGGATGGGGCCTGAGCCTGGTATTTAACCCAGGCTTGCCACCTGAGTGGCAGGAACCCCAGTTACTTGAGCCATTGATGCTGCCTCCTAACATCTGCATCAGCAGGAAGCTGGAGCCAGGAATCAAATCCAAGCACTTAAAGATGCTGGCCTCTTAGGCACCCACAACCTGTAAGTGACATTGAACTCCAGACTTGAAAGATGATGTTATGGGTTGAACTGTTTATCCCTTCGACTCACACTCATACAGTGGTGACCTAACCCCAGTTTCTTAGAATGTGACCTTATTTAGAAATAAGGTCATTGCAGCAGTAATTAGTTAAAATGGGGTCATATTGGTATAGGGTGTGCTCCTAATCCCATATTACTAAAAAGAAGTTTTGAGATAGCTCCCTCGCCCCAGGAGAATGCCACATGAACACGAAGGCAGAGCTTGGGGTGATGCGTCTTCAAGCCAAGACATGTCAAATGTTGCCTGTAAGCCACCAGAAACTGGGGGACAGGCAAGGGACCCATCCTTATCCAGCACCTTCATAGGGAGCATGGCCCTGCAAACATCTTAATCTCAGACATTCCAGCCTGTGGAGTGGTGTTTGGCCCACTCGGTTGTGGCATAGCCATGGCTCCGTGCTATGGTTTGGATATAGGCTCAGGTTAATGGTACCAAGAGGGTGAAACTTAATCCAATGATGCTGTTCAGAGGTGGGAACTTTAGCAAGTGATTAAAGTGGTTGGGGCAGAGGCCCATGACTCAATCACTGAAGTCAGACTGGTGTGTTCTATTTCTGTGGGATGCCTCAGGACTCTGCCAGCTGCTGAACCAGGGGGGCTGCCTGATCCTTCCTTCATAAGCAGCTTGTCTTCGGTCTTCATTGTCATAATGAAAGCTAATACCCTTGATATCTGTTGGGGATTTGTTCTAGGAACCCCAGTGGATGCCAAAAGCCAAGGGTGCTCGAGTTCTGTATAAAACGATGGTGTAATATCTGCATAGAACCTTCACAGTCCTCCTGTCCACTTTAAGTCATTGCTAGATTGCTTAGCACCCCTCATACAATGTAGATGCTATGTGAACAGTTTTCACGTGTTAAGTACAGACTGATTTTTAAAATTGTTTTCCCTCTGCAGTTGGTTGAGTCCACCAGCATGGAACCCCCGGGGTACAGAGGACTAACTCTGTACCAACAGCAAACTAATTAGCAAACTAATACAGATGGGAAGGAGTCTACCAGGTGAGGAGAGAGTGGGGCAGGAAGGAAGGTAGAAGAGGAGAAACCCAGGAAGAAGAAAGAGTATTTGCAAAATCCCTGAGGAAGGAAAAAGGTCGACATCCTTTGGGAGTCAGATTCAGGGAGCTAGGAGAGATCACGGGTGGAAGAGGAGGCAGGCAGATGCGGGTGTCTCTGCTACATGACACATTATTCATACAAATGGCGGTGTAAACCCAGTGCAGGGACACAGAGAGGTGCATGAATGTTAGGGGCACTGCCCTGCTGCTGAGCAGGAACTGCATCTGAGTGGTGAAGGGCAGGAGTGAACACAGAATAGAGTGGAACTACTGTGACCGTGGCTGGAGCTTCAGCTTGATAAGTCTCTTAAAAGGGATTTCTGGGGCTGGCATTTGGCCCAATGGTTAAGAAGCTGGTTAGGATGCCCATGACCATGTCGGAGTGTTTGGGTTTTGATTTTAGCTTCAGACTCTGACTCCAGTGTCCTGCTAATGTGGATCCTGGGAGGCAATGGTGATGGCTCAAGTAATTGGGTTCCTGCCACTTGCTTGGGAGACCTGGATTGAGTTTCTGGCTCCTGGTTTCAATCCCACAGCCCAGTCCTGACCGTTGCAGGCTCTTGGAGCATGAACCAGCAGATGAGAGCTCTCTGTCCTTTGAACAAATAAATCAAATACATATATATTTTTTAAAAAGATTTATTTATTTATTTATTTGAAAGTCAGAGTTACACAGAGAAGAGAGGCGGAAAGAGAGAGAGAAAGGTCTTCCATCTGATGGTTCACTCTCCAATTGGTCGCAACGACCAGAGCTGCCCTGATCCGAAGCCAGGAGCCAGGAGCTTCTTCTGGGTCTCCCATGTGGGTTCAGGGGCCCAAGGACTTGGGCCATCTTCTACTGCTTTCCCAGACCTTAGGAGAGAGCTGGATCGGAAGACAAGCAGCTGGGACGAGAACTGGCGCCCATATGGGATGCTGGCGCTTCAGGCCAGGGTGTTAACCTGCTGAGCCACAGTGCTGGCCCCATCAAATAGATATTTTTTCAACTTTTATTAATAAATATAAATTTCTAAAGTACAACTTTTGAATTATAGCGGCTTTGCCCCCATAACCTCCCTCCCACCCACAACCATCCCATCTCCCACTCCCTCTCCCATCCTGTTCTTCATCAAGATTCATTTTCTTTTTTTTTCTTTTTTTTTTTGACAGGCAGAGTGGACAGTGAGAGAGAGAGAGAGACAGAGAGAAAGGTCTTCCTTTGCCGTTGGTTCACCCTCCAATGGCTGCCGCGGCCGGCGCGCTGTGACCGGTGCACCTTGCTGATCCAAAGCCAGGAGCCAGGTGCCTCCTTCTGGCCTCCCATGGGGTGCAGGGCCCAAGCATTTGGGCCATCCTCCACTGCACTCCCGGGCCACAGCAGAGAGCTGGCCTGGAAGAGGGGCAACCGGGACAAAATCTGGCGCCCCGACTGGGACTAGAACCTGGTGTGCCGGCGCCGCAAGGTGGAGGATTAGCCTAGTGAGCCACGGCGCCAGCCTATCATCAAGATTCATTTTCAATTATCTTTATATACAGAAGATCAACTTGGTATAAAATAAGTAAAGATTTCAGTTTGCACCCACACAGATACACAAAGTATTGAGTACTGTTTGAGTAGTAGTTTTACCGTTAATCACATAGTACAACACATTAAGGACAGAGATCCTACATGGGGAGTAGGTGCAGTGTGACTCCAGTTGTTGATTTAACAATTGACACTCTTATTTATGACGTCAGTAATCACCCTAGGCTCTTGTCATGAGCTGCCAAGGCTATGGAAGCCTCTTGAGTTCACCAACTCTGATCTTATTTAGACAATGCTATAGTCAAAGTGGAAGTTCTCTCCTCCCTTCAGAGAAAGGTACCTCCTTCTTTGATGGCCCCTTAAGGCCATTTTCATCAAGCCAGTTCTCTACTTAGATTTTTTTCATTCATCAAGCGATCCATTCTTTACAGTGTACCTGGCTCTGAAATGATACAGTCCAGTATGGTAGCCTCTTCTTGCATGTGACTCTTTTAAATGAAAATGAAATGAAGTCACTCAGTTGCTCAGTCTCATGGACATGTGGCTGAGGGCCCCGCGGTGATACCACGTGCGGGAGGCTGTGTGGGACAGTGCTGATGGAGGGAAGAAAAGCTAAATGGGGCACCATTCCTACCTTGCTTTAGATCAGTAAAAACATCCCCCACGTTTGGATTTCATTGCCCAGTAAGAACTTTACAAAAGACACTAAGAGATTGAAAAGGCAGTTCACAGAGCTGGAGAAGATATTTGGAATATATTACTTTTTACCCAGCTTGTGATTACACAGGTGTTGGTTTCATGACAGTGCAGTTGTCCAGCTGTGCTTTGTACTCTGTTTTGTATGTGTGCTATATTTCACGACTAAAAACTAGTTCAATAAATATATTTGTCATAGAGTTGTTAGCTTTTTAATTTGCATAATAAATGAATTTAGAAGAGCAATGGTTACCTTCCTTTATAACCATCATTTCATAAAAGAAAGAAACATCAAAGTGGAAGTGATGTAATTTCCAAATTAAGAACAGCTCTATAAATCAAATTTCTCATTTTGAAAAACTTGCTAGACTGATGGTGTTACTTTGATCATTCCACAGAAAGCTGGTGAAAACGTCACCACAGTCCAGCATTTGGAAACCTCTCGTTTAGTGGGGGTTGGTCACTGGTTCTCCATCACTTACACGGCATTTCCAGTATCCTCTTTGGAAATAAAGATGTCTTATGAAATAAGTTAGGGGAGTGCTGGCATCAAACAGGATCCCATAGATTTCCTTGCTGCAGGCCTATTCAGAGTCTTCACTGCATTTCCCAACCTTGCTGTTGATAGAGCCATATTTCTGTTGAGTCATATCTAGGGACAATGGTCAAGGGAGTACACTTTGGGGACTCCATAAATGTAGGGCTTCAAGTCTGTTCATTTGTTCTGACTGTGACAGTCCTAGAGTTAACTAGCCATTGCAGAGACCACACGTGGCTCCCAAAGCCTCGAATGTTTTCCACCTGGACCTTTACAGGAAAAGTTGCCTGACCTTTGGCCCAGAGGACAGCTGTAACTCTTCCTCTCGGGGCTCAAAACTCTCTGAATCCGACCCAACCCAACCTACTGTTTCAGTGTTGTCTATCAGCTTCCTATGTATGAAAAATGTACTTCAACCCTGGCACACTCAGTGAAACTCCTCTACTCTTTGCCTTTCCTTAAGTCATCCTTGGCCACACTGATGGATCCATTTTTGTTTCCTGTCCTTTTCACATCTCATAAGCATGTGCTCTACGAAGCCTTCCTTCATTCCCCGTTTCCATGGGATTTTGGATTTCCCATTGCTTTTTGAATCTCTTCAATGTTGGTTATTGCCTGGACGCTATTACTTAGGATGAAATTTATTGTAACAGAACACCTAGTGTTTTCCCTTGCATAAACAAACCAGGTATTTATTTCTCCTGCTCTTAAAAATCAAAAAGTGAGCAACCAGGATTGAGAGTGCTGCTCTGCCGTGCATGGCCTCTACCTCTAGAGTTGCCCCAAATGGGCCAAGATGGCGGATTTGGCTCCCGCTATCAAACCTTCACTCCAGTCAGCTCAAGAAGCAAGCTAACTTTTGCTTGCATTGCTCCGATGGAACTCAGAGCTCAATTATCAAACTTAGCTCTAAGGGAAGTTGAGAAAGGCAACTCCCTCATTCCTACTTAGCCAGCATTATATCCTTAAGGAATAAAGAGAGATGAGTTATGGAGGGTGACCAACCATGTGTTTGTGCATTATGGGCCCTATGGCTGTTTCCACTTCAGTTTTGAGGCTACCCACTACCCGAAGGGCCAGACGTTTGATTTTCATCTGTTTAACATTCATTTCTCCTGCTCCCATTAACATTACCCCAGTTTCCCTTTTGGGGAGCAACCCTCCCCCAGAAGTGGGAGTGTCAGTCAAGTCTGTCTGTCTCCAAACTGAGGGGTGAGCATGAGACCCAGGAAGACTGGACTCTCCAGAAATCGAAGTCTTGATTTGAGTGCTGCAAGGACTGAAAACAGCTGGAGCCGATTCATCCCGACCATAATGCGTTGAAGAACATCACCATCAGTTCCTAATCCCTGGCCACCGTGCTTCCTGTCTCCTCAGAGTGCACGCTTCAGGGTTTGTGAGCTACCCCGTAATCTTCCAAGAATGCTCTGCTTGCTTGTGTAATCCAGAGTTGGCATGTGTCACAGCTGAGAAAATCCCAGTGAAGACCCTTGAATAGTTAGGGATCAGGGATGGATGGATGGAATTAATCAATGTGGGTCATAAAGCCCTCCCCTTATTAGTTGCAGAGAATGGTCCTGTTTGAACTGGAACAGGACACGGGTGATGGGTACATCATGAGACACCATCAGAGAGCAGGGGACCACTGAACTCATGGGGCTTTAGATGTCACAACCCCAAGTCCCCTGAGAGGGTCTCATGCTCATCAGATTCATAAATCTGAGAAGGCGAAGGCTAAAAAAAACCAAAACAGTACACTCGAACATCTCCTACAATGGACTATTTGTCTTTGGATGCTTGTCAGTCTGTGTTTCCGAAGGGTTGCCCTCTGCTAAAGGCAGCATGCTTATTTCTGGATCATCAAAGGCATCTAAAAAATGAGACTATTAAGCAAAGCTGTTGAAAAATTCAACACTCAAGGAGTAGACTAGTGCCTTTACCTCTCCTGTGGTGGGATAAGGTCGGGAAACCTCACCACGCTTTTTCCTGTCTCATCCTGGCCGTCACGGACACTGTTTCATCTGTGATCTGTACGCTCTCAAGAAATTTAGCTCAGTGCCAGCTCATGGACAGGGCGTGTTCCAGAACTGTACTGTAGGTTGGTTGATAGGAATGATTAAGTGTTTTGCACGTAGAAGTATTGTTACATCTTTTCAGAGTGGTGTGTGTAGAGACATCCCTTTTTTTTATTACCCTCCCCAATGCGTATCACATTCATATGTATCCAGTCTATATAAAGATGTAAGTTTATATGTATAAAGTAGAATATGAAATATATCAGGTGTATACAAAAAACACATATAACATATATATGTATATATATGAATTGCTATTCTTTATATCTTTCAATAATGGGGTAATTAGGCAATTTCTCTTTCTATCTCTTATTTACAGGAAAAGAATTTTCTCTTCCATGAGCTTGATTAGTTGGATAATTAACCTGCAGGTTAATTACACATACCTACGGAAACAGAAAATGTATTTTCAAGGGTATTACCTGCCTCAGGATGATCCTGTTCTAATAATTCAATCACAGTGTTTGTAAGATGTTGCTTATTTAAAAGTGGTCTCTTAGTTTGCATGCTGGAGGCCGCAGGAGTGCAGGGGCTGTGTTTGTGTGTGGTTTCTGTATTCCTGGTGTCGAGCAAGTCACGATGAGGAGGAAGGGACAGCATGGTGTGGCAGAGGGAGCTTTAGATGACAGAGCCAACACGTAAGACTTCCAGCTAGAGCTCTGATTGACCAGTGTGTGACTTCAGGCAAGTCATTTCCTACGTTAGCCCTGGTTTTCCCATCTGTGAGTGAAAAGGTAGCACTGAATTGTTCTGGGTCAGAGACTGGTACACTCTGGCCCTCTGTGTGCTTTGGTCAAGAAAACTTTCTTGGCGCTATCCATGCTCACTCTTTACATATCATCTGTGGCTGTGTTCAGGCTATGGTACAGGGCTGAGCAGTTGCAATAGAGACCTTAAGATGTGCAAAAGCTAAAATAGTTACTGACTGGCCATTTACAGAAAGGGCTTGCTGATCCCTTGGCAGGATGACTCTCACTTGAATCTGCTTGTGAACCTGCATGGCCTAGGGTTTGGTCTTCCATGCTGTGACTTTGAGGCTGTGGAAGAGGCAGCCTCTGAGCTTCTGTGAGCCACCTGACTGTGTGGTTCATCTCATTATTCTCCCATCCGCTGGTGGAGGGTGAGCAGAAAGGACAGAGCTGAGAGGAGGCGTTTGAGGAGTGGAGTGGATCAATCCACTTTTAGGATGCTCTAACGGTAGGAAATTGCCTGTGCCATTGATTGCGCCGTCAGCACCTCTGAACCATCTGTGAAATAGATACTCAGGCCCTTCCGTCCGTCTGTTAGGGTAGCTGTGGATGTTTCTGAATCACCTCCTTCATCAATTCTTGGAAACATTTTTCCTTCCTGGGCACAATCATCCTGATCATTTCCCCAGAGGTGTCTGGGAGATGGACCCCACTCTGCATGTGCGTGTGCTTTTTGCTCGATGTCATTTTCTTGTTCTTGCTGGGCTGCTCACAGAGTATGCCCTTCTCTGTGCCTTTGACCCTCAGATGCTGACACCGTTTCTTAGGACCCTGCACGTCTGTCCCTTAGGGCTCTGTAGACAGGGCAGCTCTCATTTTCTGGGCAAATGACCCATTGCTTTGCCAGCTAAGCCTGATCAAATCCCAGGGCCTTGCCCCACCAGAGATAAGAATGATTCATCAGTACCCATGAGCTGATTGCTTGGGGAAGATGCAGGATCTGGTCCGGAGGGCCTGGAGACCATGCAGCGTGCCACCAAAGCTGGTAAGTGTCCCCCATCCCCTTTTCTGGAACACTACGGGAACTTATTACAAAGCACTCTCTCCTGCTTACCATTAAAACGCACAAGTCATGACTCAGTGTGGGCTGCATAGGGGACTCTGTCCCTGTCTGACTCTGATTTCTGGGACAAGGTGAACAAAAAGTGAAGACCAAACATTTCTGAATTTCCTCCTTTCCAGGCCCTCCACTGATCAGCCCTTTTCGGATCTAAATCTTCTTCCAGGGTCTTGTCTCGGCAGCCCACTAGGTCATTGCATGTCTGTGAGGCCGTTAGGAGAAGTTGGTACGAACTGAAGGCAAGGGAGGGGGTGGTGATGCAGGCATAGCTTGCACTGCGGATCTATGTCTTTTAATGTCTTTCTTACATGCGGGGAATAAAATCATGGGAGTCTGTTTTCTGGGAAAATGCATTTCAACCTGAAGTGTTTTTGTTTGTTTGTTTGTTTGTTTTTGTTTTTTTTTGCTTTTTTTTTTTTTGACAGGCAGAGTGGACAGTGAGAGAGAGAGAGACAGAGAGAAAGGTCTTCCTTTTTTCCGTTGGTTCACCCCCCAGTGGCCGCTATGGCCGGCTGGCGCACTGTGCCGATGCGAAGCCAGGAGCCAGGTGCCTCTCCTGGTCTCCCATGCGGGTGCAGGGCCCAAGCACCTGGGCCATCCTCCACTGCACTCCCTGGCCACAGCAGAGAGCTGGAAGTGTTTACATGAATGTGTTAAAGTGCAGGTACTGGAAATTAGTGTTTCTTTTTCTTTTTTTTTTTTTTTTTTTGACAGGCAGAGTTAGACAGTGAAAGAGAGACAGAGAGAAAGGTCTTCCTTCTGCTGGTTCACCCCCCCCCCCCCAAATGGCCACTACGGCCGGTGCACTGAGCCAATCCGAAGCCAGGAGCCAGGTCTCCCATGCAGGTGCAGGTGCCCAAGGACTCGGGCCATCCTCCACTGCATTCCCGGGCCACAGCAGAGAGCTGGACTGAAAGAGGAGCAACCGGGACTAGAACCTGGTGCCCATGTGGGCTGCCGGCGCTACAGGCAGAGGATTAACCAAGTGAGCCACGGCGCTGGCCCCAGAAATTAGTGTTTCTAATAAAGCAGCAGGTTTTGCTGATGCCACTGGTTGAGGACCACTCACTGAAGACCACTGCCAAGGTGACTGGGCTCTCCGCTATGCCCGCCAAGCATCCTCTTCTTTGTGTCTTGCTTCCGCCACTTCCTCCTCTGCAGCTGTGCTCTTTTCCCTTTTGCAAGTCTGATCTCTTGTTTTCTAAATTGCACTTTTAACTCTAATAAACTCTAAATAAAAATGGGGCATAGGTTTGCTTTGCTGCAATTCCAGAACCCTGAAGATGTCCAGTTAAATGAAGAGACTTCAAAAAGTTCATGAAAAATGATATTAAAAAATGAGTTTATTTTGGTGCAAATAATTTGTAAAATCCATGCATATTAGGTGGTCTTCAAAAGTTAATGAAATGCATATTTTGAAGAAAACCATGTATGACTTTCAGACTTTTTTGCACTAAAATGTTCCTTAATTCATTTTTCTACAAATCTTTTAAAAATGTATTTGAGACAGACAGGCACACACACACATATACATACACAGAGTGGGGTGAGCTCCCTTCTACCTGTTCACTTCCCAAATGCCTGCAATAGCAGGGGCTGAACCAGGTCAAAGTCAGGAGTTGGGGACTCTGTCTGGGTTTCTCACGTGGGAACCCAATTGCTTGACTCATCACCTGAGCTTCCCAGGGTGCACATTTGCAGGAAGCTGGAATCAGGAGCCAGAGCCAGGAATCAAAGCCAGGCACTCTGGTGTGTGTCATGGGCATGTTGTCCACCAGGCTAAATGCCTGCTTCATCATAAACCTCTTGGAATACCCTCCTATATATTAGCTTAAAACAACCATGTGTCCAGGTGCTGCAAAGAAAAAAAAATGTACATTTGGAAACTCTAGGGCCTAGCATGGTACCTTGATTTCTGTCATTTGTGAAATTATCCAATTTCCATTGAGTGTTTACTGTGCACAGGGCACCTGCTAGGCTCTGGGAATACAGAGGTGGACAAGAAAGATAAGCTCCCTGCTTCAGAAGGTTGGATTTTATTGGGGGGGGGGGAGACAGATGCAGCACCAGTCAGCAAAACAAATGAATTATGAGATAATTTCAGATAACAACAAGTTCACTGAGGAAAATGAAACAGGATCATGAAAAGTAAACAGAGTAGAATTTGAGGAATGAAAGAATGAGTGAGAGAACACAGATTCCACACAGGGCTTTCTAACTGTGGGCCGTACTTTTGAGTAGTCTGTCAGTGTGCTGCAGAATAATAAAACGTGCCCACTACTTCTAACAATTTTGTACTGCTTTAAAAATGTTAACTTTTTATTGAAATATAGATATCAGAAAGGGGAAAGTCCTAAGTGTAAATCTTGGTAAAATTTCACAAACTGAACACATCCCAATCAGCGAACAGGATTGGCTCAGTGCACCGGCTGTAGTGGCCATTTAAGGGGTGAACCAACCCTTCTGGTTGTTATTAACACCGTCCTGACTTCTAACGTCTACTCGATTTTAAGCCACAAGGGCCAATAATAATATGCAGTGGAATGCTGAAGTACCATGACTCCCTACTTGCACAGCACACGTTTGCAAATACTAGATCCCAAACCGTGACATTTCACCAAAACACACGAGTTGGCCGTGTCCCAAACAACGTGTTAAAGAGATCCAGTCTGCTTTCCTTGCACCAGCGTCACAAGCTCTGCTCGGTCTTGTTGCTCTTTACCAGACAGCCTTTCACACAGAGGGGATTCCAGAGATGCCCTGCAAAGTCACGTGCTCAGCCCTAAACGCCAACGTCTCCACGTGCAGGGCTGTGCAAGCGTCAGAGAGCAGATGGAGATCATTTGCCTTTAGCTGATTTCATTCAACACCTTCCCTGCGCCTGTTGCTTTTGTTTTTATTTTGTGATTTTTGACTCCGCTCTGCCAAGCTTTTATAGAGATGCAGAAGGGTTTTCAAATCAGTCCCCTACCAGAAGCTAGGAGAGGGTGCAGAGTCTAGGGAGCATTGCACAGAATGTGATGTCAAAGGCCACATGATTAGTTGCTTTCCAGGGAGGGCCAGGAATGCATGGAGAAACGTGCTTCCTAGAATCCACCTTCTTTCCCAAGCAGGGCTGGGGCTCCTCCCTCACATCCTAGCCCGAAGCCCTGGGGTTAATCTTCCTAAATGACAATTAGCAGGTGGGACATCTTGAAATCCCTATGGCAAGACCCCTGGGCCTATAAATCTGCAGCGGGCCCAACGCTCTGAATTCTTAATCAAGCCTGTTTCCTTTATTAATCTGCAAGAGCGCCCATGATTTATAAGTGGGACTTCCATTCGGCCTAGAAAATGAAATTCACTTCACAAACCCATAAGTGTGGTCCAAATCAATTGGCCATGATACTTTCCTATTTCATGCTCTGTGTCACACTGGTCTTTTAACTTGATTGTTCTATTACCAAGTATTCACTTAAAAGCCTTTGCTAGGTTTGTGTGCCTCACGAAAATAGTATTAGCCCCCGCACAATGATCATTACTGATACTAAGACCAGGCTTTCGGATGAGTGCAATGGGAAAGGGATCATGTATGAGCTGAGAAAAGAGGGGGCGGTAATGAGACTTGAATCATCGGGTGTCGAGGTTCCGAGATGATGGAGGGCGAGTGGTGACCACTGGGGCCTGTTTAAATGCAGTTTTCTGGCTCCCACCCACACACCGCCAAATCCGTACCTCTGGGAGTGGGGAGGGGATATCCTGAGACGCCCACAGCTGAAGCTAAGGAGTCTACGGATACAGGGCGCCTGTTCCTCACTGTGGCAAGACCAGCTTCTTCCTTCAACAAATATGGGTTGAGCACCTGCTCAGTGGCAGGCATTCTGGCGGGCACCTGGTGTACCTCAGTGAACTGACAGGCAGGAATCCCTAGTCTTGTGGCTAGAGTGAGCATTTCACTGACATGAATATGATGAGAATGATGACTGACGTTTGCTGCGTGAGCCCTGGAACGTCTCGTTTAGTTCTCAGTATCACTGTAGGAAGAAGTACATGCTGCCCCACTCAGTATGAAAACGACCAAGCTACTTAGCGTCACAGCTGACGGGAGGTGGAGCAGGGGTCTGAACCCAGGTCGCTGAACCCATCTGCTACAGCTGGCAGCACACCTTATGTCTGTTTCTGCTTAGGGGTCAGGTGAGGCTGGCACATGCCGTGGTTTGAATATATCCCCTAAGGTTTGTATGTTGGAAACTTGGCCCCCAGTGTAGCCCTGTTGAGAAGTGGAATAATTGGGAAGTGATAGGGTCGTGAATGGATTGACAGATGATCATGGGAGTGGCTGTGTTACAAAAGCAAACTCTGTCAGCCCCCTTGCTCTGTCCTGGGATGATGTAGCAAAAAGGCCCTCACCTTACGCTGACCAGAGGCCGGTGCCATGCCCTTGGACTTCCCAGTTCCCACTTCTTTTCTTTATAAATGATCCAGTCTTGGGTGTTTTGTTACAGCAACAGGAAGTGGGTTAAGACAGCACATGCTCAAACATGCGGCAGGTTATCTTCTTCAAGCCACAAGCAGTTATTGAGCATTTACTGTGAGTAGAGGGGAGAGGTGGGGGTGAGTGAGCTGGCATGCATGGATGAGCGAGACACTGTAGACACGATGCAATGTATGTCGTAAGAGTGGCAGAGGGGTTACAGTCAGGATGCCCAGGGGTCCAGCTGGGGTTGAGGGGTCTGAGAAGGATTGACAGAGCCGGTAGATGAGGGTAAGCTGAAGGATGTGTGGGAGCTGGCCCGGCTGCAGTCACCGCATGTACAATGAGGAATTGCATGTACATTGGCTTTGTGTTTTGTTTTGTTTTCTTTTTTTTTTTTTAAGATTTTATTTAATTATTTGAGAGGCAGAGTTAAAGACAGAGAGAGGGAGAGAGAAAGGTCTTCCGTCGACTGATTCACTCCCCAAATGGCTGCAATGGCTGGAGCTGCGCTGATCCAAAGCCAGGAGCCAGGAGGTTCTTCTGGGTCTCCCACGTGGGTGCAGGAGCCCAAGGACTTGGGCCATCTTCCACTGCTTTCCCAGGCCATAACAGAGAGCCGGGTTGGAAGAGAAGTAGCAGGGACACAAACCAGCTCTCATATGGGATGCCAGTGCCACAGGCAGAAGTTTAGCCTGCTATGCCACAGTGCCGACAGCTCTGTGGTTTCTTAGCCTGGCCGGAAGTAGCAGCTGGTGGGAGATGAAACCAGGGAGGCAGGAAGGGGCCAGACTATGGAGAAGCCTGCCAAGTGTTCTGTGGAATCCAAGCCTCCTGAGCGTGTCAGGAAGACATTGAATAGGTTGACAGCATAGACTTGTTTCAGAGTCCTCACGCTGCTGTGGATTGGGGTGGACTTGGGGTGATGCGGGGATCCCATTTAGCAGGGTCAGAGGAGATGGAAGGAGACCCCTCGGAGGGCATCTCCACACGCTTGTTCATGTGTCTGTGCCCTGGAAAGGTTGGAGAAATGGTTTAAGGGACCTCTCAGCGGGTCCTTCTCAGTAGCCATCTGAGAAGAATTAGTCCTACTTTGGAGCGGCTCCCAGGAGTCAAGAGCCCCTGGGAGGCAGGCAGCCGGCTTGACGATGTCAGTACTGATAGCCTGGAGCCTTGTCCGTTGGTGTTAACAACATCCAGGAAATCTGGAACCACCTACCACACACTGCCCAGGCGGCGGCCCACTTGGTTTGGGCAGAAGGCCACGTGTGAGGAGCACCCAGTATCCATGAAGCAGATACGTGTGCTCAGGGCATTGCTATCAGGAGGAAGTGCAGAACAGGGATGTGTAAGCAGCACAAGTGTTAGCTCTGCTAATGGGTGCCACCTGGTGACCTTTTGGTGATAATGGTGTCAGACACATGATACGGACTTGCTAGGGCAGGAAACACCCTGTGTTTACAGAGTAATTCTCTCCGCATGGGTTCAAAGTGCAAATTGCCTGTGTGAACGTGGAACCCCTCAGAACATCTCAGGCAGGCAGGGGCGGGGCGTGTGTGTGGGGGTTACCCCGGTTGCTGTTGCTGGAATGCTGGAGGGCACGTCACGCCGTTTTTCACCTTCTCCTCAGCAGCACAGTCTTCACCGGCATCTTCATGGCCACCCTGGGACTTCTGGGAGTCCCCCATGGGGCCCGCTGTGCTGCTGACTTCACACACGAATGCCTTGTGGGGTCTGGCTCCACTTCCAGCCATAGCGGCTTCCTTGCTGCTCTCGACCGTAGCACACATTGCTACCCAGGGACCTTTGCTGTTTTCTCTGACTCAAGCACTCTTCCCGCCTCCTCACTTCTTCAAGTCTCTGCTTGAATATTGCTGTCTTGGTGAGGCTCACCCTGACCATACTATTTTTTTTTTTTTTTTGACAGGCAGAGTTAGTGAGAGAGAGAGAGAGAGAGAGAGAGAGAAAGGTCTTCCTTTCTGTTGGTTCACCCCCCAAATGGCCACTATGGCCAGCATACTGCACCAGTCCAAAGCCAGGAGCCAGGTTCTTCTCCTGGTCTCCCATGGGGTGCAGGGCCCAAGCACTTGGGCCATCCTCCACTGCACTCCCTGGCCACAGCAGAGAGCTGGATTGGAAGAGCGGCAACCGGGACAGAATTGGCTCCCCAACTGGGACTAGAACCCAGGGTGCTGGCGCCACAGGCGGAGGATTAGCCAAGTGAGCCGTGGCACCAGCCAACCATACTATTTCATGCTGCAAGTTTTCTGTCCTTTTTTCTCATTCTTAATTTCTACTACTTTGTTCTGCTCCCAGCCAACAGAACTTTTTTTGTTGGAATTTTAACTTTATTTGAAAGAGAGAGAGAGATCAATTTTCCATCTGCTGGTTTATTATCAAATTCCTACAACCGCTGGGGCTAGGCCAGGACAAAGCCAGGAGCCAGGACCTCAATCCCACTTTCCCATGTGGGTGGCAGGGATCCAAAATCTTAGGCTTTCACCCAGTGCCTTCCAGGGTGCACATTAGCAGGAAGCTGGGTCAGAAGCAGAGGAGCTGGACTTGAACCAGACACTTGGGTGTGAGATGTAGGTTTCCCAGTGGTGATTTACCCACTGTACCCAGTGCTGGCCCTAGCACGTACCATTTAACACTCAAAATAATGTGCTTACTTCTTAGTACCTGTTGTCTGCCTCCCCTCCTGGAAGATAAGCTCCACAATGGTGGAAAATTTTGTTGATTTTGCCTCCTTTAGTGTTCCTCAGTGCCTAGCGCTGGGCCTGGAAGAGAGTCGAGGCTCTGTGTTGACAATATGTGGCTATTCTAATTCTCAAAACAGTTCCATACGGAGAGATCATGTAACCTCATTTTAGGGATGGGGAAATTGAAGGCCGGAGGAGTTAAATCACTAGTCCCAGGTAACGCAGGGGAGCTGCCCACGCGAACCCAGCAAGGTTCTTGCTCATCACCCTTTGTTGCCCTGTCAGTGTGGGTTGAATTGAGGGAGGGACTGAGAGAAGTCACTCGACTGGCTCAGAGCTACTCCTTGAAATGAAGAAGGGCTCTTCTCCTGGAAGCCAAGTCCACACTAGGGCTGCTCTTTGGGTTCAGCCAATTGAGTTGGAAACCCAGAAGGACCAGCAGAGTTTCAAGGCATCAGGAAACAGGCCAGTGTTTCAGAGGGAGAGAAACATCCTGAGGAGGTCTGTGGGAGCCACTGAAATCAGTCTTGCCTCTGCGTTTACTCCCGCTGGACTCTAGAATTTTCTAAGAGAGAACCCAGAACACTTCTTGGCACTTACCTATTTATGAGCCTTAGAGGGGCTCTGTAGCTGCCACTTCCGAGAAGACCATCTCTCTGCACTCACAGGTCATGCTGCGTGGGTGGGGCGGACTTCCCATCAGATCCAGATCTTCCGTGGGAGTTGGGCTGTGCAATGTATGCATTGCATTCCTGGGTCCAGTGATTGGCTGAGGGGTGGGAGAGACAGATGGGTCGAATGAGAGTCAGCCCTAAGATTCTGGCTGGAGCTCTTAGGAACTAGTTCTTCTCCTTCTGCTAGGGTTCCCAGCTGGCAGAATGGGAGTCTGGTGCTCTGACTGGCTTTTGTGGAAACTACAAATGGAGAACTTGTCTGGGAATGAGGTCAACAAAGGGGATGAACTGGGAGCTGGAGACAAATAGATTGTTGGTAGCTTCTTTTGAGCCCCTGGATCCATCCAGGCCTGAAACCAGAGCCTCTAAGCCAATGTGAAGCTACAGAAGCCATCCGTTCTCTCTTTTGCTCAAGTAGGTTTCAGTTTGGTCTCTGCCACTCAAATGACTTTTTAATACAAATGAGCTTGGGTGTTAGATTGGGGAAATCAGTAAGTGGGATTATTTATGTGTCATAAGAAGAAAGGGAGATGAGTGGTTTCAGACCCTCCATAGTAGAAATGACTAATACCCCAGGTCACTTGGTAGCCCTGAGTATGGACTTGTTGTTCTTCTATGATTTTTAAATGGGAGGTTGAGCTGAAAGGCTCATTTCTTTTCTGTTTTTTTCTTTCTTTTTAAATTTAATTCTTGGGATCCCTATCAGCAACACTATGAATGCAGTAAGTGTGTCACTTGGGTCCTCTTTCTTGCTGTTTGAACGCCTTTCTTTTCCTTCATCGAAACCTGCTGCTCCCTGCCTGTGTGGAGAATTGAAGACCTTTTTGTTCTTCAAGGCAGCACTCTGTGGCCTTCCTTTCATTTAGATCGACTTCTGCCTTCTAAACTTATCCTTCTTGTCCTACCCTCTGAGCCTTAAATTGAGTGGATGGACTAATTCTTGCTAATGTGTAAGTGGCCAGCAACACAACAGGTTAAGTCGGATATCTGGACGGGGCAGTACTTTCAATCAAAAGATGGGAACTCTATGAACTGCTAGAGCCTACTGAGGGGAGACTTTGAAGGCAATTCTTTTGGTTATACTTTGAGGGATGACTGGCATGGCTGTTTATCTATTGCACCGTTCATGAGCTTCGCTTTTGGAGAGAGAGGGGCTTTTTCCAAGCCTCGAATGCTGTGTGAAGTCGGGAGAGCAGGACAAGGACAGTGATCCCAGGCTTTGCTGCTCTTCCTGCGCTCTTTTCCTGCGATGCTGGCCATCCACACGCTGCTGACCAGGAGCCGAGAATAGCCTGGCACGGGTCCCGGAGGTTGTGCTCCCCCACCAGGGACCAGAGGACAGAACAGTCCATGCTCTGGGGGGAGCAGGGCTCCCCGCTCGCACCTGATAAGCTGGAGCTGACTTTAACAGAAGCCCATCAGATGGGACATGTTTTCAGGAATACGCCGCTCCTATCGGTCCCAAATGGAGGGTGATGGAGACACTGGCGGAGTTAATGCATTGCTGGCCCATTCCCAGGCTCTGGCAGCCCATTCCTCTCGAATTCCTCTGTAATCAGCTAAATTAGCCCGTTGATAGAGCAGCTCATCAAGGAGCAGCTCCGAGGAGGGATTGATGGACGGTCACCTTTACAAGGAGCTCCGGACTGGGGGATAAATGGCCCATTTGCTCATGAGGTTGCGATTGAGCGCTTTCTTGAAGTCAATAATTTTTCCTTTCCTGCCCTCACTCTTGCTGGTCCTGGACAGAAAGAGGCCCATACCACATCAAGCCTGCTTCCTTCCGAGCTTGAGGGCAAAGCTTATGTTAACCCCTTCGTTGCTGACTGGGCATAGCATTCTCTGAGAAGTGAGGTCTTTTACTTTATAAATGCTGCATCTGCCCAGAGCCAAGATGCCAGGCCCCTCCCCGCGATTATCCTGCAGGAGAAAAGGAGTTGCTGTGATTCAGGTACCTGCAGCTTCTTCCAGATGCTACGACGTTCTTACAACTGCGCTGTTTAGAGCAGTAATGTTCCCTTTGGGGATGGCTTACTTCGTATTCTCTGGAGACTTGCGGCACTCACCTGCCAGAGTCGTGAACTTCAGCATAATTCCAGGAGCTATGACTCAGAATCACCAGCGTCTGTTGTCATGCTGTACAAACAATTCCATAAGTTGTTAGGCTGTAGAAATCACAGATGGACACCTGGAGGGTGGTGAGGGGAAATACAACTGTCCCAGCTGTACCCAGGTCATGGGGATTTACAGCCTGGCCTGGCAATCTCAATGACAGGGCAAGGCACAGGTGTAACATAGCTGTGTTTGCAAGAGAAGTGACCATGGCATGCATGCGAACACTGAGCAAGATGGTACAAAAAGTGACTTTCTGAAGGTGAAGATGCAGGCTCAGAGTTCGAATCAAATTGTTTCATGATGTGAGACTGGGAGAAACTAGGTTTTCTACATCAACACTGTTACATTGCGTATGATTTAAAAATGCATCAAATTAAGTTATGCGTAAATAAATATTTGACTCCTTCATCTGTTTCCTATAGACTTACAAGTTCATAAGCTCAAACTGGCAAAGAGTTACTTTTAGATGTTCCCATTGAGAAAAGCATGGGGTCTCTTTGTATGTGGGGGTCACTTTGTATGTGGGGGATTCTCTAATATTCAGGGGTATATCCAGGTCCTTGGGTATTTCTGAAAGCATCGGGATGATTTTGCAGATGTTTTTCTTCTTAGGTTTTAATGTGTTTAAACATTCCTCATTTTGAATGTGTTTGGAAGGGTAAGCCGAGACAACAGAGGTGGCGTGCCAGTTGTAGGTTAGCATTTATATGGCGAATGCTGTGTGGGCTGTGCCTTGTAATTCAAGGGTTCCGTGATGAAATAAATGGGGGCAGCTCTGCACTCCGTCGTACCCTTTTAGGGCAAACATACCTGACATGTCAAAGGCTCTGACAAGTCCTGCAATAAAGGACTTAAAAGAAGTAATTTAACCTAGAATTTTTTTTTTTGACAGGCAGAGTGGACAGTGAGAGAGAGAGACAGAGAGAAAGGTCTTCCTTTGCCGTTGGTTCACCCTCCAGTGGCCGCCGCGGCCGGCGCGCTGCGGCCGGCACACCGCGCTGATCCGATGGCAGGAGCCAGGAGCCAGGTGCTTTTCCTGGTCTCCCATGGGGTGCAGGGCCCAAGCACCTGGGCCATCCTCCACTGCACTCCCGGGCCACAGCAGAGGGCTGGCCTGGAAGAGGGGCAACCGGGACGGAATCCGGCGCCCCGACCGGGACTAGAACCTGGTGTGCCGGCGCCGCAAGGTGGAGGATTAGCCTAGTGAGCTGCGGCGCCGGCCTAACCTAGAATTTCTTAAAAGTATTAGATCTTAGGACTGTCGAGCACTTATTACCATCACTTAAAGCAAAACAAAATGTTATTCCAGCAATCATTTGGAAAACACTGAACAGATACCATCATGAAAATTTCAAGGGAGGGAGTCAGAATTATGAAATAATTCTCACAATCCTTTGGCATTTAGACAGCATGGAGCATCTGCACATTGAATTGCCCATGGTAAGAGTGCTTTTCCTTCTCTGTGTGGCAGAGTACACAGGCGGTTACCAGGCAACCACGGAAGGCTTAGATTTTGTGTTCAGGTAGACTTGGACCAAGCTCTGGTCTTCCTGTGAGCTGCACGCCTGTAAATAAATACCTTCACCTCTCTGGACCTCGGTTGCTTCCTCTGTTTACCTTAAAGGCTCACGTGAGAGAGGAGACCGGAGGACATTGAAGTATCCAGCTCTGGGATTAACGTTGTTGATGGCTGTTAAGTTTCTTCTCAGAGCCCTTGAACTTCTGTAAGCCTGGCCATTTGGTCCAGCTCCATCTGCTCTTGTTGTTCAACTTGAATTGTAAACCAAGACTGGAGGGGTCGTTACATTAGGACAGCCTTCACTGCCAAAGCATGTGTCTTGGGAGTCTGCCAGTGAGCTCACTGATCCCCACCTAAGAGATTTAGGAAAACTCACTCACTGGTGCTTGGTGGCCACATCCCACCAGCTCACAAGGATTGAGGCTGATGGAAACTTCAGAATTCACATGCTTCCCTGTAGGGTAGCAGTCAGCTTCATTCATTAAAACACTCCCACCATGAGTGGGCATACGGCCTAATGGTTAAGCCAACAGTTGGGACTCCTGAGTGCTGGAGTACTTGAGTTTGAGTCCTGGCTCTGTTTCCAATTCCATTTTCCTGTTAATGGGCACCCACAGGAAGCAGCAGGTAAGGCTGTAATGATTAGGTCCCTGTCACACAGGTGAGAGACCTGGCTTGAGTTCCCAGATCTTGGCTTGACTCAGCCCTGGCTGTTAGGAACCTTTGGGAAGCGGCTCAGCACTTGGGACTTCCGTCTGTCTGTCTCTCTGCCTCTCAAATAAAATAAATTAACCCCCCACCATCTTGTGTTTTAATGACAGGTACCACATATGCACACTGTGGAAATTCAACTAGGATGTCCATATATGATGTGAACATGCCTTCCTGTAGACAGAATGGCTACTAAGCTCTCTCCTTTCTCCCCATTTTATAGAAGACACAACTGAGGTTCAGAGGAGTGAAGAAAACCTGAGGTCACTCAGTTATGAATGGTGCAGGGATGTGAACTCATGTTTGTTCTGCCAGTGCCCATGATCTGTGTCACTATTACACACACACACACACACACACAATTTTCTATCACCAAATAGAATCATACTATCCCTGCCCCTCTCTAACTTGCCTTTTTTTCCCTTAATGATGTATCTCAAACACCCTTTGATAGTACCTCTTGCTCTAGTTTTATTTTAGCAGCTGCAGATTCCATTATAGACATGAACATAATTTATTTTACCAGTTCCACACTGATGGGCAGTCAGGTAGCTTGGTCCATTTGTGACATTCCTCCCCCATCCCTCCTGGGCCCTGGGAGGGCTGGGCCTCCTCCAGCTCTCAGGCTTGTAAGAGGAGAATCAGTGTAGCATCTCCATCAATCTAAGCTGCACAGTCTTTAAAAATACATAACCCAAAAAAATAAGGCTCCATTAAACAAACTTATAAAATATGAATGGGTTGCTTACCCTGCCCCTGCCCAAGAACACACGGGTCAGCTCCTTGGAACGTCGGAAAATGGAACAGCTGAGATCCTCCTCCTTAGATTTACGGGAAGGGTGTCACCCTGGCAGGTACGGGGTCTCGAATCCATTAAGTTGTGAACTTCCAATGGAAAGGACTCCAGGAATGTGTTGAACTGTGAAGAACACCCACATGTACCCCCAAAGTGTGTGTGTGTGTGTGTTCAGGCATTCTTGTATTAAGTCTCACATTTAACCAACATTTGTTCAGATAGTCTTAGTAAATCAGAGAATTGGTCAGGCTTCTGTTGAGGGGAGGATAGCTTATTGGTGAGGCAGATGGACAGGAAGCCAGGCCACTCGGTTTGGAGCCATGTGCTAACTTCATGTAATCTTAGGCGAGTTATTTTAGCTGCTCCCTGCCTCAGTTTCCTCATATGAAAGATGAAAATAACAGCCCTTACCTCGGGGATGATTGTGGGGATGAAATGGATTCAAACACGTGAGACAGTTAGTGCCTGGTGTGTGTATCCCAGATGGATTGGCTGCTGATATTTGATGTGCACACATTATTTTACATCTTTTAGAAAGTCACAATTCACACATGGTCCCTGAAAAAGCAGCCTTGGTTAGAAAGGACAACAATCCCTCCCCATGCTCCCTCCAGTCACCTGCAGTCTCCCTGTCTAAGGCGTGACTGCAGACACTTTGGGCTGGAACAGTGCAAACATCTTCTCTGTGGACATACACTCTCTGCCCTGCACACACTCACACATTCCCTGCAGACTATATGATTTAATTGCACAAACATTGCATCTTATGTACTCTTTTGTAATGTGATTTTTCTTTTTTACTTAAAATTTATTTATTTACATTTTAGTGAAGGGCAGAGAGAGAGGGAGGGAGAGATCTCATCTGCTGGTTCACACTCCAGATGCCTGTATCAGCCAGGGCTAGGCCTAGCCAAAGCCAGGGACCCAGAGCTCAATCCAGATCTCCCATGTGGGTGGCAGCACCCACCTGGGTGCTTCCCAGGTGTGTTAGGGGAGACCTGCATTGGAAGTGGAACAGCCAGAACTTGAACTGGGCACTGCAATATGGGACTCAGGTGTCCCAAGCAGGGGTTTAACCACTGCACCACACCTACCCTGTACTTATTTATTTATTTATTTATTTGGCAGGCAGAGTGGACAGAGAGAGAGAAAGGTCTTCCTTTGCCATTGGTTCACCCTCCAATGGCCACCGCGGCCGGTGTGCTGCGGCCGGCACACCACGCTGATTCGATGGCAGAAGCCAGGTACTTGTCCTGGTCTCCCTTGGGGTGCAGGGCCCAAGCACTTGGGCCATCCTCCACTGCACTCCCTGGCCACAGCAGAGAGCTGGCCTGGAAGAGGGGCAACCGGGACAGAATCCGGCACCCTGACCGGGACTAGAACCCGGTGTGCCGGCGCCGCAAGGCGGAGGATTAGCCTAGTGAGCCGCGGCGCCGGCCTCTACCCTGTACTTATAATTTCATAACTTGATTATTTGCATCTAACAGATAATCAGTATACTCATTTTGTTAGTTTGCCATTAAAATGTACCAAAGAATGTGTGGCCTAAACAACAGCGATTCCTCTTCTCACAGCTCTGGACACTCCAAGTCCGAGATCAACGTGTTTCTTCTGAGGTCTCTCTCCGTGGCTTGCAGGTGGCCACCTCCTCCCTGTGCCGTTGGTGGTCTTCCCCTGTGCTTATCTGTGTCCATTTCTCGTGAGGACGCTGATGATGCTGGATTGGGACCATGCTGATGTCTTCATTGTCACTCAGTTACCCCTTCACAGACTCTGCCTCCAGATAGAGGCACGTTTTGAGGTCCTGGGGTTAGCGTTCCAGCACGTGAGTTTTAGGCGACCTCACTCAGCCTGTTGAACTGGGATGGAGGTGAGGCGTCTGGATATTCTCTGAACCTGGGGTTTAGACACACCCTGTGTTGTGTGATGGCTCTTGGCTGGAACTGGTGGCCTGGGAGGTTCAGTATAAAATGGTGAAGGAGTCTGAGGTTTTACCTGGGCACAACGGGAAAGAGTAAGGTGACATCTGCTGTGGGGAAAGGCTTGGGACGGGTGATACTCATGTTCAGACTGTCCCTTGGGCTGACCCCAGCCTTTGCTGCCCTGCCGTGTGTTTTGGTTTGGGCCCATGACATCCCACCTGGGATGCGATTTTGCCCACAGTGCTCCACCCATTCTCACCATACGGGTCTGACGAAGCCCGGGGTGGGGGGAGGCTGATCCCTCCTAGCGGTGACGATGATTGGTCCCTCCTAGTGGTGATGATGGCTGAGGAGTAGATGGACATGACTGAGTTCATGTGGCTGACGTCACTGACAGTGAAGTCTTGGATCTAAAGACTCACCTGCAACTGACATGAGTGCATTTTCTCTGGTGATTTGACCACAGTGGCTGCTCTTTATTCTGCTCATGTGCTGGGGAAGGTGGCCTGACTCAGGGCAAGGAAGTGGGATCCATGTGTGTGTTTCCATGGCTCATAATTTCTTTTTAAAAGATCCTAATTTATAAATTTTTAAAATTATATTTTTTGTGACTTGAAGATGAGCAAGGAAAGACTTATGAGCATAGGCTCCCTAAATCATTCATTCCATACCTTAATTAAGTAAACAAATATTTTTTAAAGATTTATTTATTTGAGAGTCAGAGAGAGGAGAGGCAGAGAGAGAGAGAGAGAGAGAGAGAGAGAGGTCTTCCATGTGATGGTTCACTCCCCAAGTGGCCGCAACGGCCGGAGCTGCAGCGATCTGAAGCCAGGAGCCAGGAGCTTCTTTCAGGTCTCCCACACGGGTGCAGGGGCCCAAGCACTTGGACCATCTTCTACTGCTTTCCCAGGCCATAGCAGAGAGCTGGATCAGAAGTGGAACAGCCAGGTCTTGAACCAGTGCTCATGTGGGATGCCAGCGCTTCAGGCCAGGGCATTAACCTGCTGTGCCACAGTGCTGGGCCCCTAAGTAAACAAATATTAATGGAACACATACATGTACAAAGCATTGTACCTTGTTTAAGATGCAGAGGAAATGAAGCAGAGAGAAGTCAGGAACTTGCTGACGTTCCATCTTTCTGTACTCTTCTCCCATTCTTTCTTTCTTTCACTCTTGTGCAGAAATGCTGCTATCCAAAAGATGCCAGAAAACCTTTGGATTGAGAAGAAAATAAAATAACTATCATGGCAGGGGGAAGGCCTTAGAGATGAAATTCAGCTTCCTCATCGCCCAGGTGGTGAAATGGAGGTTGTTAGAAGTGAAATAATTTGTCGAGATGATATAAGTCCTGAGTGGCAGAGCATGGGTCCAGAGCCAGGTGGCCTCATTCTTGGCTTGATCTCATTCTTATATGCCCCCAAATTGATCTTCTTAGTGTCTTGAACTCCCCTACCCCCAGTTCATAAGCATTTATCAAGAGGAGTTGCATTTGGAACTGCTCTGTTTAAAAGAAGTATCTAGACATTCAACTGAAATATCACCAAAGAACTTTTCAGAAGAGTATCTGATTCACCTGTCTTCATTCATGTTTTAAAAAATATATTTTGTATGAGTTACAGAGGAAGACTTCCTAGCTATTGGTTTGCTCCCCAAATATCTGGGAGCCTGGATCTCGGGGAAGTTTGGGACCCAACTGCATGACCCACCATCTGCTGCCTCCCAGAGTGTACATTAGCAGGAAGCTGGGATCAGCAGTCAGGTCCCACACAGGTGCTCTGAGATGGGATGCAGGTATCCCAAGCAGCATCTTTACCACTGTGCTGAATGTTGGCTCCACCTCATCTCCGCTCTTACGGCCTGTAGCCATTCACAGCAGGAATATCCGTGGTTCTAACAATCCACTAATTGGATAAGTGGGAAAGAAATAACATCACGGTTTCAATTATTGTTTAATTTCCTGTGCGTTTGGACGTTTTCTTATATGAAGATAATTCAAAGAATTTATGGAAAGTGAAAATAAAAGATAAATTAATTTTGGTGCAAAAATTTTTGAAATCCACACATACTTTTTTTTTTGATAGGCAGAGTTAGACAGTGAGAGACAGACAGAGAGAAAGGTCTTCCTTCCGTTGGTTCACCCCCCAAATGGCTGCTATGGCTGGCGCGCTGTGCTGATCCGAAGCCAGGAGCCAGGTGCTTTCTCCTGGTCTCCCATGCAGGTGCAGGGTCCAAGGACCTGGGCCATCCTCCACTGCACTCCCAGGCCACAGCAGAGAGCTGGACTGGAAGAGGAGCAACCGGGACAGAATCCAGTGCCCCAACAGGGACTAGAACCCTGGGTGCCGGCGCCACAGGCGGAGGATTAGCCTAGTGAGCCGCAGCGCTGGCCCACACATACATTTTTTATAACATGCATTTTCCAGAAACTTTTGGAAGAGCTTTGTATATACTATTTCAGATTTTTTTGCACCAAACTCAT
This sequence comes from Oryctolagus cuniculus, assembly GCF_051225735.1. NCBI lineage: Eukaryota > Metazoa > Chordata > Mammalia > Lagomorpha > Leporidae > Oryctolagus > Oryctolagus cuniculus. The sequence goes on along the minus strand of NC_142887.1, from coordinate 16,425,088 downwards.
TTTTTCTTTAATTTTTGACAGACTTTTGAAGTATCCTCATATTTAATTGCTTACATGTATCTATTCTGTTCTGAATTGCCTATTCATGTCCTTTCTTCATTTTTCTATAATAGGCCTTTTATTTTTCTTATTCCTTAGGAAGTATGCTTTATATAGAAAAAGGAAGAGTGATTTTTCTAATTAAAATGGTAACCCTTTGAAGGCTGCAATATTGCAGCATGGATTTTTGCACATGGTCTAGCAGTTTGCTATTTTTAATGTTTTACTTCCTAGTGATTATTCCACCAACTCTCTTCCTCTTAATTATGGGTATCTTACTTTTTTTTTTTTTCCTGATTAACCCCCTTGAAACTTTGTCTCTGTCTTTGTTTGGGATTTTTATAATCCCTGTTCCTGATTTCTCCTTTTCCCTTTGTTAATAGGTCTTTGTATGTAGTTTTGTTGTGCTTTTCTAACTTCCTGAGTTGGTGCTCAGCACATTTATTTAGTATCTTTTTAAATATAATAGTAGCATAAAATATTTAAATGTAATAATATAATGTTTCTTCTGATTATAGCTTTGGGCACTCTACCTGAGATTTTTAAAATATGCAGTGTTCTCATTATTGTTATTTTCTTTGTTGTAATTATTGGTTTTGATTTCCCCTTTGTCTCAAGTTATTTGGGAGAGTACTTTTGTATTGCTCAGTGGTCAAGGTTCTTAAAAACACTTTTAAAAAATAACTTCTAGTGTCACTACCTTGTGGTCAGAAAATTCAGTTTTCTGCAGCTGCTTGCCTTTGGACATGTTGAGTTCGGATGCTGCCATGTTGGGTGGGCCTGACAGTATCTCTACTTTTTTGGAGGCTGGAAGTCAGAAGGCCTGTGGCCTGGGATGGGACTGAGACCCGACACAGATAACAGAGAAGGATCACAAGACAGCATTGTTAGATGGGCAGCTTCAGGACCCCCAACCCCTTAACATTTTAAAAAACCATTTATTTATTTGAAAGGCAGAGCAACAGAGAGGGAGAGGGAAATTGGGGTGGGTGAGCAGTGGGGAGAGAGATCTTCAGTCCTCAGGTTCGCTCCCCAGACAGCCACAGTGGCTATGGCTGCGGCAGGCTGAAGCCAGAGCTTGGAACTCCATTTACAGGGGTGGCAGGAGCCCAAGCATTTGGGGCCATTTTCTTCTGGTTTCCCATGGGCATTAGCAGGGGGCTGGATTGGAAGAGGAGCAGCCAGGACTGGAACTGGCCGATAGGAGATGCCTGTGTCACAAGCAGCAGCCTGGCCCACTGCACCACATGCTGGCCCTCCCCCGCCTTAATATTTTAAGCTGGAGGATGCCTGGTGTTACCAGAGGCTAGAATTTTCTCCTTTTAGGTAGATGAAATCCTCAAAGAGTTCATGGAAAACTGCATATTATTAAAAACCTATGGATAGGTTAAAACATTTTTTCCATTCAAATAAACATTGTTATTTCATTGTGTTTTCCATGCACTTCCTCAGGCACCCTCCTATAGGATGTGGTATCCCCTGTCTACGGGATTGCAGGATCCCAGGCTGCTCCTGTTCCTTCATCCAGGGAGGGTCCCAGAGCTGGGGGCATTCTTGGGGATTTCCCCCTGCCTGAGAAGGGCTGCTGGTCCAGCCGACGTCCTTGCTGACCTTGCACTTGAGTTTTAAGGGGAGCTGGGCCAGTTGCTGAAACCGTTGAGTCGCTGGAAGTGCTGGCTGTTGAACCATGGGTTTCCATTGGAAGACAAACAATGTTACTCATTATAGAGTCACTTAAAAAACTAGAGCAAGGGAGATATTTTTGCTTCCATATGGATTATGTTAGGGAGAGTGTGTGTGTGTGTGTGTGTGTGTGTGTGAATGTGTACACATACATAAGAAAGAGAAATGGCCCTATTATAGGAAGCCTCATTAAACAGGCCTGCAACCGGTTAGTCCATTTGCAGACTATACATCTTAATCTCCCCATGTAGCACACTAACCTGGAAGGAGAGAGAGAATCTATGGCCAGAGAGACCCTGGCTTCCTTCCAAGCCCTGGATCAGTAGACCTGCCTTTCCCTACTGGCTATCCCTCATTAGCACCATATATTAACCCAGAGAAACTGTTCTCCCACGGGGCTCCAGGAAATGGGAGAACATAGAAACTAGCTCAGAGTGGAGGAGACTCAAGTCTCTTGCCTGGATGCCATTCATACGCTGGCAGGTGCACCTGGGCCCTGGGCCCCTGAAATGGGGGCGCGGACACCAGGAGCGGGTTATGGCTTAGCGCAGTGCTGATAGGTGGAGCAACCATTCACCTGCGGCTGGCTGGTTCCCATCTGTGTTAACAGCTTCCAACTGGCCTCATTATTGGAGAAAGTGGAGGCCTTGGGACAGAAGTCTGTGGGCTGATTTTGCAGACACAACCAGTTCCTTGGAGACACTTTTAAGTTCCCACATTGGAAGGCTGAGGAAGGGGAACGCAGGCCTGAGCTGCCTTCTGCTATTCCTGGCTTGACTCTTTACCCAAATTGTCAAGGAAGTGTTGAGGTCACTTAGCCTTCAGGTTCCCCAAGTGAACGGTATTGAAGGTGGTGTGTGTGTGTGTGTGTGTGTGTGTGTGAGAGAGAGAGAGAGAGAGAGAGAGGTATGTGTGTGAGAGAGAGTGAGGTGTAGTGTCTGTGTGTATGTGACAGAGAGGTGGTGTGTGTGTAAGAGAGATGGTGTGTGTGAGAGAGGCGTGGTGTGTATGTGTGTGAGACAGACAGGTAGTGTAAATGTGAGAGTGTGTGTGAGAGACAGGTAGAGTGTGTGCATGAGAGAGAGAGAGCCAGGTGGTCTGTGTGTGTGTATGTGTGAATGTGTGAGAGAGGTGGAATGTGTTGAGTGGGTGGGGAGGTAGACAGAGAGATTCTACATGCTTCTTAGGCCCCTAGGGTTAAGGAGGGAAGGAAGAAAGGGACTTTCTAAAACGTGTATTTATTTCATGGCACGTGTCAGGCTTTAGGCTGGCACTTTTAAACAGATGCTCAGAAAATTACTCATTTCCCTTCCTACGCTTTCCTTCACCACCCCCACCCCTCTTCCTGAGCAGGGACCCCGCCTTGGTCCCCTTCCCCAGTCCATGCCACATGTTCCATCCCCTTGGTCCCCAGGGGGGTGTGTGTACCTGCACCACTGGCCTTCTTGGAAGCTCGTTGGAAATGCAGAATCTCTCATCCTGCTCCAGTCTAGTGGTCCAACTGTGTCTGAATGAGATCCTTAAGTGACTTGTGTGCATGCTAAGGCCCTAAATGTCTCCCCTGCTGACCCTTCTCTGCGTGTGTGCCTGTGTTTGTAACGTCTGCAGGACCCTCCCCCGGGGTGCCTTCTGTCCTGGGGATCCCCATGAACAAAGGAGGCCGGGGCTGTGTTCTGGACCCAGCATTCTTCTGTCAGAGCTCCTTGCAGTTTTCTGGAGGAAGGCTCTTCCTGGGCTTGTCTGTCCTGAGCACCTCACGGAGAGGGGAGAGCCGACACAGCTGCCCAAGGAAGGGCTGAAGATTTTCTGTAGAACCGAGGAAGATGAAGGCTGGAAATGGGCAGGAGTCTTTGAGAATGTTTGAGGCCAAGAGTCCTGCATCCAGATGCTTTTTGAAAAGTTTGGTTTCCCCAGTTAGAAGCAAGTTGCTGATAGAACAAAGCATGCATTCAATTTCATTTTGCCTGCCTTCTCGGGCCCTGTCCCCGAGGGATTTGCAGTGTGTATTCAGATATTTATTGCCTTGACCTGGATTTTCCTATGTCAGAGCAGGAAGGTGTCATTGAGATAATCACTGATAGTAAATACTGAGCAAACATGCCCCTTCGGCCCTTGTCTGTGTCCAGGAAAGACATCACCAATCAATTACTGTACTCTTCTACACTGACCTCAGATCTGGAGACAGCACTACAGATTATCACCAAGTGATCAGCATTGATTAGGTTTATGTGGGCACAGATGATCTCAGTCCAGATGCCCTGGGTTACAAGGGCACTGTCTGCAAGGTAACTTAGCTGAACGCAATGCAGATTAACATTGGTAATGGTGATAGACTTATGGTGATAAAATTACTTTGTTCCTTTTGAGAGAGCAAACACTGCTTGAATGTGGAATTGGAAGCAGAGAGCTTCAAATAATCCATTAATTTAGGCAGAGATGGATACTCAACTCTGATTTTTTTTTGGTTTGATTTCAGCATCCATCTTGGAAAGTTTCTTTGAGGAAAATCCTTCTCTTCAATGTGGTGGTGAAGGTGTGAGATCCCAGCTCCCTACCCAGTGGCTAGCAGGCGGTCAGTCAGAGCACTCCATCCTTCTGGTCTTAGTGAATGATTCCACGGTGAACAGACAACCAGTCAGAGCATCCATTCATCTGGTCTCAGTGACTGCTTCAACAGCCAGCACACCCCCAGTCAAAGCATCGCGTCGGTCTGGGCTTAGTGATTTGTTTACAGGAGAGCACGTGACCCAAGCCGGATGTGTTAGATCTGGGTTCTGTCCAGGGTTGAAGATGGACAAGAATAAGTCCTTGGGGCCCAGCATTGTGACACAGTGGGTTAAATCATGGCCTGTGATGCTGGCATTTCCATTTAGGCCCCAGTTCATGTCCTAGCTTCTCCATTTCTGATCCAGTTTCTTGTTAATGCACCTGGGAAAGCAGTAGAAGATGGCCCAAGTACTTGGGGCCCTGCACCCACATGGGAGACCTGAATGAAGCTCCTGGCTCCTGGCTTCAGCCACAAGGCCTTTGCAGCCATTTGGGGAATGAACCAGCAGATGGGAGATCAATTCTCTCTCTCTCTCCCTCTCCCCCTCCCACCCTCTCTCCCTCCTTCTATCTGTAACTCTTGCAAATAAATAAATCTTTTTTAAAAAAACATGTCCTTTGGATTTGACATGCATGTATTTTTCTGCTACCTGGGAAGCTACTCAGTAATATCGAGGATGTGGTGGAGATGAGCCTACACTCCTTCCCAGTGTTTCGTGGGGGCACATTGGCCATTTGGTGGTCTCAGTGGAGTGAGGTGTGTCCCGTGTCAAAGGTGGGCAGGACAGTGGACTCATTCCACCACGTCAGTGTGTCGGGAACAGTATTTATTACACATAAGGCAATCATTTTGTGACTCAGAAGCCACATCTCCACGTTCAGAGGTTCTAGGCCTTGAACTCAGCTCTGGGCAGTGTCCCCTTATCTGCATGTTTGCTACAAGGGTTAGCAGTGTTCTGCTTGGGGCTTTTCCGTAGGCAGGCCTTGTCATCGCTTGTCATCCCAGGCTACCGAGCTTCCATTCCAAGGCTCACTGTCTCCTGGAGTTGGGCCCAGCAGCAGGGAAGCCTATACTACCAGGGCAGTTATAGCGACGGTTTTCCTAGGGATGAATAAACACAGCATCCCAGCAGATAGAGCTCAGCAGAGAGACGCCACATCCTGATGATTTCACTTGGGTCCCTGGATCCAGCTATGCCTGAAACGTAAACCCCTGGATTTTTCAAGAAGCCAGTTTGAGTTGGACCTTGTGTCTTCCGACAAAGCCTGTGTTGGCTATGGTGGTTGGAGAATGGGGTCTGTGAAACACCCTATTTGAGAAGTGCTGTTAGAATTTGTCTGCAGGAAAGGTTGATGACATGGGTGTGTGTCAAGCTCCCGCTTCTGCCGTCTCTCCACAGTCACCTTCTTGGAGCCTCAGTTTCCTCACTGCTGTGTGCCGGGTGTTCTGGCCATTATCTCACTGAGTGCCGCCAACAGACCTATGAGGTCATTACTCCTGTCACCCCCTCTTTTACCGACAGTGAAATGGAAGCACAGAGAAAAATTGAGTTCTGCACGAATGCTCGGCGTGGATAAGGAGAAAGGGAGATGTTACATCTTGTCTGTTTTTAGGCAATACTCTATTATTACTTTTAAAATTTCTGTTAGAGAGAGAGAACACTCCCATCTTCCAATCTGATGGTGCACTCCTCAGATGTCCACAATGGCTAAGGCTGAGCTGGGGCCTGAGCTGGAAGGCAGGAACTCAATCCAGGTCTCCCATGTGGGTGTCAGGAACCCAATGACTTGAGCCATCACTGCTGCCTCCCAGGGTCTGCATTAGCAGGAAGCTGGAGTCAGGAGCTGACGCTGGGCATTGAACCTGGGTATTCTGATTTGAGCTTCTTATTTATTTATTTATTTATTTTTTGACAGGCAGAGTGGACAGTGAGAGAGACAGAGATAAAGGTCTTCCTTTTTCCATTGGTTCACCCCTCAATGGCCACTCCGGTGGCTGACCCACCGTGCCGATCCGAAGCCAGGAGCCAGGTGCTTCTCCTGGTCTCCCATGGGGTGCAGGGCCCAAGCACTTGGGCCATCCTCCACTGCACTCCCTGGCCACAGCAGAGAGCTGGCCTGGAAGAGGGGCAACCAGGACAGAATCCGGTGCCCCAACTGGGACTAGAACCCGGGGTGCCAGCGCCGCAGGCAGAGGATTAGCCTAGTGAGCCGCGGCGCCAGCCATGATTTGAGCTTCTTAACTGCTAGGCCAGACACCCACACCCTGCATCTTTGAAGTGCTCCCTCGACGGTCTGTACCCTGTGAACTAAAAATCAGACATTGGTGCAGATGTGCCTTTAGTGCTCACAGCTGGACAGCCATAGCCCATGACTTAGAAGAGATGCCTGTAAGACAATGGAGTATTGAAAATATTACTAGGAGGGATGCAGGTACAGACAAATGAGGATATAGTGAGCTAAGATGGCTCTAGCTACTAGTTTAAGGCCTGGCCAGAATCTAAGACATGGTCAAGCAGACAGTTTGAGATATGAATTCACATCCATAATCTTTAAAGATGAATTTTAAATCAATAACATACCTGGAGACTAACCAAAAATAGAGTCACAGGTCCTTACTCCATTACATGTAAGCCTAAAATCCCCACAAACCTCTGAAAAGTCTTGGGTTTTTGTAGTAAGTTTGACATAAACTTATTCGGTAATATTTGATTGCTAGGAGTGCTGTCCTGCTATGCCTTTCCCACATGCACCTGCTGAGACAGGTGTGCTGCTGACCCCAGAATGGGAAACTTGTCAGTTGATCCTACTGCTGTGTTACCCTTAAAGAAATGATGTTGGGGTGTGTGTGGGGGGTCGGCACTGTAGCGTAGCAGGTAAAGCCCCTGTCTGCAGAGTTGGCATCCCATATGAGTGCTGGTTCGAGTCCTGCCTGCTTTACTTCTGGTTCTGCTCTCTGCTGAGGCCTGGGAAAGCAGCAGAGGATGGCCCAGGTCCTTGGGCCCCTGTACTTGCTTGGGAGACCCAGAAGAACCTTCGACTTTGGAATGGTGCAACTCTGGCCGTTGCGGCCATTTGGAAACTGAACCAGTGGATGGAAGACCTCTTTCTCTCTCTGTGCCTGTGCTTCTACCTCTATGTGAATCTGCCTTTCAAATAAATAAATATTTTAAAAAAATAAAGAAATGATATTGGGTCTGGCATTGTGGCACAGCAGGTTAATGCCATGGCCTGCAGCACTGGCATCCCATATGGGCTCCTATTTGAATCCTGGCTGCTCCATTTCCTATTCAGCTCCTTGCTAATGCACCTGGGAAAGCAGTGGAGGATGGCCCAAGTCCTTGTGTCCCTCTGTCCATGTGGAAGGCCCAGAAAAAGCTCCTGGTTCCTGGCTTTGGCCTGGCCTAGCCCTGGCCATTGAGGCCATTTGCGGAAATGAACCAGTGGATGGAAAATTCTATCTCTGTCTCTGTCTCTCTTTCTTTCTGTAACTCTACCTTTCAAATAAATAAATCTTTTTTTTTTTTTTTAAATTATATGTTCTAGCTTGGGGACCCATACTTGTGCCAATCCTGTCAGCACCAACTTAATCTACTGTTTCACTAGCCATGTTTTGTCCACATTTTCCATCTTATTTGTCTGGTTTTTTGTTTGTTTTTTAAAGATTTATTTATTTTACTTGAAAGTCAAAGCTTCAAAGAGGCAAAAGCAGAGAGAGAGAAAGAGAGAGAGAGAGAGAGAGAGAGAGAGAGAGGTCTTCCATCTGATGGTTCATTCCCCAAATGGCCGCAACAGCCAGAGCTGGGCAGATCCAAAGCCGGGAGCCTGGAGCTTCTTCCGGGTCTCCCAAGCAGGTTCAGGGGCCCAAGGACTTAGGCCATCTTCTACTGCTTTCCCAAGCCATAGCAGATCTGGATCTGAAGTGGAGCAGCCGGGTCTCGAACCGGTGCCATATGGGATGCCAGCACTGTAGGCAGTGGATTTGCCTGCTATACCACAGCGCCGGCCCCATTGGTCTGGGTTTTTAAAGATACTGCATTTGACAAGACCCACAGGTAGATGCTGAGACATGTGGGCCAGAGCTGGAGGAGAAGTGGGTTAGCTGTGTGACTCCGCTGCAACATTTACTCCAAGATATGGATTGACTACCAAAGGTGAGTTGTCACTGCACAGTGGAGAAGCTGGCAGAGTGAGTGAGCTCAGCCTCACCAGCAGGTAGGCATTGCAACACCTTGAGCCTCTTTACATGCACCCGGGAGGACACAGCATCATTTCCATGGTATTCTCGTCCACACTGCATAACTTCAACACAGTCGTGCACAAAGTCAATAAATCCAAGTCAAGGGAAATTCTTCCAAATGCTTGTAACTGGCGGGGCTTCCTTAAAATGGTTGTAAAAGAGGGCAGCCACAGAGGTGGTGTGGCTGATTGGCAGGGACTGCAAAGCCGCAAGTCAGTGGAAGGTGGGATCCTGGGTTGGATCCTAGAATAGAAAAAAATGGGAGAAAATGTAGTGAAATTCAAATGAAATCTGTTCATTAGTTGACAGGACTGTGCCGGTGTTATTTTTCTGGTTTGGTAATGTACTATGGTTATCCAAAATGTCAACATGAGGAGAGCCTTGGGGAGAATGTAGGAGGAACCTTGGGTGCTATTTTTACCAGTTTTCTGTAAGTCTAAAACACTTTAAGAATACGTAGGTAAAGTACACCTGTGATGTTATGTCTTCAAGGACTTGAAAACCAAGGGTGAGGGCAGTCATTTGGCCTAGCGGTCAGGAGGGTGGTTGGGACACCCACACCCCCAGCAGAGAGCCTGGACTGAAGTGCTAGCTCTGCTCCCAGCTCCAGCTTCCTGCTGACGCGGCTCTGGGAGACAGAGGGGACAGCTCCAGTAGCTGGGTCCCCACCGGCCAAGAGGGAGACCGAGCTGAGTTCTCAGCTTCTGGCTTCAGCCTCGCCATGGCTGTGTGGGCATTTGGGGAGTGAAACAGCAGGTTTTTGCCTCTTGTATAAATGATACATATAGATAAATAAAAGTTTAAAAAATGAATCTCGAATACATGGAAAACTGTCATTTTGATATACTGCTGGTTGGATAGCACATTGAGAAATGGGACTGAACACAGAAGCCTGAAACATGCGAGCCCCTTTCAACCTAGCATATTGCTTCTAGGAATTACTGCAAATAAAAAGCAACAAAAACAGGATAGGAGTGCAAAGGTCTAAGCAAATGTTCATTGCTGAGCTGTTTGTAATATTGAAAACTTGAAAGCTGCCTTAATGTCTGTTACAGGGAATGCAGTAAGTAAACTGAGAACACAAACAGTGGAAGGAGTGGGCACTTACTCAGGTCATTATATTCATATTGCCGTGGAGAGATACTTGTGTTACGTTCAAGTGGAAAATTTAGGTAACAAAATAATATATCTCTAGTATAATCATATTTATCTAAAAAGGTGTGTGGCCCAGTTAGGCCATCACTGCAGACAGCCGCAGCCCATATTGGAGTGCCCAGTTCTGGCGCCAGCAGCTCTGATTCTGACCCAGCTTCCTGCTGATGCACACCCTGGGGGGCTGCGGGTGATGCCTCAAGTACTTGGGTCCCTGCCACCGTGTGGAGACCTGGATGCAGTTCTTGTTTCCTGGCTGTGGCCTGGCCCAGCCTTGGCTTTGTGAGCATTTGAGAAGTAACCAGTGGATGGAAGATCTTTCTCCATCTGTCTGTCTGTCTCTCTGCCTTTCAAATAAAATGAAAATAAATAAAAAAGTTTAAAAACTACATTTAAAAGGTTGGGAGGACACATCAATCTGGTAACTATGGGATGAGATTAAGAGGGTATTTTTGTTTTCTCTGTATTTGAATTTTCACAGCCATATACTATTTGGGAAAAGTGAAAATATGCATTTTTGAGAAACAGGCCCAGAGCTCTGCTGGGGACAAATGACATCAGCCTCTCCCTCTGCTCTCCTGGCCCCCTGGGGCTTTCCACATCCGATTCCCCATTATCAAGCCCCTTATCTGCTTCCCTCAGTTGGAGCAGAGAGCAGTGAGCCAAGCCAGAGGCAGGTGTGAACCTGCAAGAGAAACTCAGAATTGCAGGTGCTTTCTGCTGACCATGAACTCAGAGCAAAGGGTAAGGCGTGGGTCCCCGCTGGATAGTCTCCAGGCAGGAAGCGTCTGGCTGCTGGGGTTATGCTCTTGGGAGCAGAGACTGCTGATCCCGGGGCACCCCTGACGGCGGCCTCTTTGTGGGCTCAGGAATGAGAACGGGGAAGGACCAGGTGTCCCAGAGAGGGTGAATTCTTGTGACCGTGGCCCACTGGGACATGGTGAATAGGAGCTGTGGGCACAAAGACGATCTGAGAGAGGGGAAATGTAGAAGGTGCAGACCACAGCTGTGAAAGGGCTGTAGGGCCTAGTCTGGGCAAGCCGTGTCGTCTTCCTCAGCCTCGGTTTCTTTGTCTGCACAATGGCTGTCACGCGGCCCCAGAGTGTGGCTGGAATGATACAGATTGTGCAGTGCAGGGAAAGCTCCTGGCACCTGTGCCTGACACGTGGGGAGCGCTCCCCAGTGCTCCCCAGCGCTCCCCATGCTTAGCAGCTCTGTGGCTTCCCGCTGCTCTTCTCCCATGACTCCAGGCACGGCAGTCTCCCCTTCCTTGTTTTTGATTTTTACATACATGATCCTGGATGGATGTGTGGTTGTTTTGCATGGACCTTCATTGCATATGAGGGTGCTTCAGAAAGTTCATGGGCAGTGAGCTGAAAGACACATTTGTTCCAATTTTTGAAATGCTTGTATATTGAAGGGTCTTCAGAAAGTTCGTGAAAATGTATATTATGAAAAAAACTATGCATGGACTTTAAATTTTTGCTCCCAAGCAAACTTACCCTTTAATTCTATCCCCTACAAACTCCTCAAGGTTCCTTCGTACACGCCAGTATGAGAAAGGGCATCCCAGGCAGAGGGGGAAGTGGAGACGCCAGTAAGGGGGTCTTGCTGCAGTCTCCAAGCTGAGACCCAGGGTTGCCCTTCTGCTGTCAGACCTGCTGCAGAGAACGAGTGAGTACACGCCAGGAGCCACTCGAGATTTCTCTAAGGAAAGGGAGTTAGATAGGAGCTGAGAGACGTGCCAGGGTGCACAATGTGGATAACTTTCCAGGCACGGGGAGTGGCTGTGCAAAGGCCCTGGGGTGGGCTGCAGCATGGGATGTTGGAATAAAGGCAGGCAGGCCGTGGTGGCTGATGCCAGAAGGCAAGGGGAAGAATGGTGTGGGATGGGGACAGCGTGGTGGGCAAGAGCCAGACCATGGGGGACTGTGGGCCCTGGTGAGAAGCCTGGATTTACTCTGGGGCTGGTGGTTCAGGGGGGCACTGGAGGCCTGGACAGGCACCCCGGTGCCTTCTGCCCCCTGGCATTGCTGGCAGGCCCGGCCCCTCCCCATCCTGGGCCTTATCAGAGCAATAGCTTGCACTTGGGAATTCCCTCACCAGGCCCAGCCGTGGCCAGGAAGCCGGATGACCACAGTGACCTGAGCCACAGCAGCATGGAGGGGAGGTCAGAGAGGCCAGAAGCCATGGAGAGCCAGGGGGATTTCCGCCGCTTCCGCCCCATACCCAGGAAGGGCTCACCCAACAGCAAGGCTGCCAGTGCGGCTCACGATGCTGGGGCAAGGAGCGGGGTTCACGTCCCCGCCAGGTCCCAGCTGGCGTCCACGAACACAGAATCAAACTCGCCTAAGCCTCAGTTTATACCTCTGTGAAATGGGTGTGAAAACAGGAGTAGGAAATGGACTGAGATGAATATGTGGTTAGCACAGTGGCGTGTGCCCCTTTACCCCTCTGGGCAGAGAATTCCGCTTCGTCTCAGAGAAAGCTGCACGGGGGCTGGGCTGCCTGGTGGCTGTGCTGCACTGTGCTGGGGATGATACGTCACACCCAGGCAGCTCCTTCAGCTGCTCTCAGGGGGGCGCACGGCAGGGTCTCCACAGGGGTTGAATGCCGCTGCAGTCCCTCCCTGCACGGCTCTCCTCCCAGCACCACCCGTGTTTCCCATGCTCTCTTCTCACTCCCCGTGCCTTTGCTTGTGCCGTGTGCACACACACCCGTTCTTCTCCTGAGCGTCAAATTCTGCGAATGCTTTGGTCTGGTTTCTGTCACACTGCCTCCCCGAAGCCTCTCTGTGTCCTCTCCAGGCCCTCGCATTGCCGCTGTTCTGTGGCTTCAATTGCACATACCTCGACTTCTCCACTTGATTCTCGGGAAGAGAGGAGAATCCGTCCTCATAACTGCAAAATGGATGCCAGCGCTCCAGATGTTAGATCTTCTCAGCTTCATATCCAAAGGGAAAGAGAACTTTGAGCTTCACTGGTCTTCTTTGGGTTAGATTTTATATATAAACCAATAACAGTACCCAGGGGGTGGGTAGTATGGTTAGCTGAGACCAGGTATTGTCAGATTTTTTCTTACATGGCTGGTGCCATGGTTCACTAGGCTAATCCTCCACCTTGTGGCGCCAGCACACCGGGTTCTAGTCCTGGTCGGGGCACCGGATTCTGTCCCGGTTGCCCCTCTTCCAGGCCAGCTCTCTGCTGTGGCCAGGGAGTGCAGTGGAGGATGGCCCAAGTCCTTGGGCCCTGCACCCCATGGGAGACCAGGATAAGTACCTGGCTCCTGCCATCGGATCAGCGCTGTGCGCCGGCCACAGCATGCCGGCCGCGGCGGCCATTGGCGGATGAACCAACGGCAAAGGAAGACCTTTCTCTCTGTCTCTCTCTCTCACTGTCCACTCTGCCTGTCAAAACAAAACAAAACAAAACAAACAAAAAACATATCCAAAGGGAAAGAGAACTTTGAGCTTCATTGGTCCTCTTTGGGTTAGATTTTATATATAAACCAATAACAGTACCCAGGGAGTGGGTAGTATGGTTAGCTGAGACCAGGTATTGTCAGGTTTTTTCTTACAGATCCACATAATAAATATTCTATCAGCAGAACTCTCTGATCTCTGTTGCCACCATTCAGCTGTGCTGTTAGGGCGTGAGAAAAGTCCTGGACGAGATGTAAATATATTGGCACGGCTGTGTTTAAATAAAACTTTCCTTACAGATACAGTTGACTAACCAAGGGCTGTAGTCTGTTGATTGCTGGCTTAGACTAATTAAAGTCTCATCCTGGAGCAAGGGGGTGGGGTCACCAACACTTCCCAAACCAGCTGGAGTGAGTGGTGGGGTACCCACGAGCAGATCCGTGGTACTGTTGCACCATGAGAAGAGTGAGACAGCAACAGGCGCCTTGTTGACTGTAAGGATTACTGCCAAATGCGGCCCTGCGCCATCAGTCAGGACCCCTTCAGTGTCTCCGAGTGACAAGATGAGGATCAGGTAATCTGCTGAGAGAACCCCAAGGTGTTTTCAGGAGGAAGAGGAGAGGGTTGACTGGGAAGTTGTCACTTTGCAATTGATGTGTTCAGAGTCTTCTGTGAAGCGAGAACATCCAGCGCAGTGTTATCCTCGTGTTATACACAAGGACACCTCACCTCTAGGTGGGAAGTGGAGGATCTGGACAAAGAAACAATGTATTCTAAATGTTGGCCATAGAGGATTAGCAGCCTGCATGCCACTGCTTCCCACAACGTTCTCATGGCAGGCATCAGTAATCTATTACTGCACGTCTTGTCTTCCTGCTGACTTCAGATGATGTCCCAGAATCCTTGCCATCACACAGCAGCCACTCCTGATTGCTCAGGGTTGGCACATGAGAGGGGACCCGTTTGTTATTTTGGTTTGACCATGTAGTAGTTGTGGAATTACCAGGTTACTTAATGTTCCCGCTTACAGCCATTACTTACTGAGTGATTACCATCTTCACGGAGCTGTGGTCATTCACTGGTTTTTGAAAATTCTAGGTAGGTGTCACAGGCACCATGATGCCCCATTTCATATCTCCTCTGGTCAGCTCTGGCCTCAGCCTCAGCCTCAGCAGTGGTGGACTGTCCCCAGGAACTTGGACTTGCTTTAAGATGACAGTCTCAAAGACCTGCTCCCTGTGTTTCTGCATCTGTCCCAGAGCCTTCTCTGGTGCTCCGAGAACCCATTAGGCGGCACCCGCACTTGATGTAGAAGTGCAGGGACTTACCAGCGGATGATGCGGGCTGCTTAGTAAATAGCCCAGCCTCCCATTCTCCAGGGGTGTAGTTCGGGGATTCTGAACACTTCTCACGAGGTCCCCGCAAAATCAAGACCCGATTGCCTATGGCAGTGACCTTGATGACACAGTCGTGAATATGGCTTTTCCCCCATTCCTCTCCTTCTCACTGAATTACCCGTACCTGGGTTCATCACTGAGATTCTGCTTTCAGGAGAACACCAAGGGCATGGGCCCCCTTTTCCCTATTGGAAAACCAGCTCTCAGAATCCAGGTCCCACAGCTGATCTTTCCGGGGCTACCGTTCCTGCTCATAGCCACCTACTCCAGATCGCAGGTGCAGCACCGAGCAGTAGTGCTCTGGTGCAGTCATTGTTACGTTGTGGTTGATGAGAGAAGCTGACTGGACTTGACGGAGAGGAAGAGGCCTTATTTTCAGCCATCCCATTCCGGAGTATTCGTGCTCACCCGAGGAAACACCGCTAGTGTTTCAGAGCTGCTGGGTAATTAAAGAACTCTGCTAAATCACATCCCACAGGAAGAGTGTGTTAAGGGAAGCTTTCTCAGATTCCACAAGGTGGAACTGATGAGCCGGAATCTCCTGGTCTTTTCCTTTAGCAGTTTCAACCCAGGCTAACCCATAGATGTAAGGAAGGGTGGAGGATGTGGCAAAGCAGTGCTCTTCAAGGCCTCCCGGGCAGTTCCTGGCAAGCTGGGTGCCTGGGATTGACATTTAGTTCCCAGTAGAGGCCCCCTTCATCGCAGCCAGTGTGAATGGGTCCTCTTCCAGTGGTCAGTAGATGCCCAGTGGCCGACTCTTTTGAAAAGGATGAGGGATCCCAGGGTTGTGGAGGTGGATCTGATGGACAAGGCACATTCTGAAACCCCCTCCACTTCCAGTGGGACAGACCCTGATGGGTGGCAATTGGCAGGGCTTGAATAAAAAATTCAGGGGAACTGGTCACTCTGAGACTTTCTCAATCTGAGGCTGAAGCTGGATGTTTGCCAGTTTCTCAAGATGAGTAGCACGCCCCAGATGGGGGATGGACTCTTCCCCAAACCCACTTCTGTTCCTCTTCCCAGCTTTCTGTGAAAGAAAACAGACGAGAGATGGCAGACAGGTAAGATGTTGCGATAGTTAGGTACCTGTGCTGTCTAGTGCAACAGATACCTCCATGAGCAGGTCAGAGAGCGTGCCTTGTGGCTTAGTGAGACTGATGAGGATGTTTTAGCCACTCCATAATTGCGATAAAGGCATACGCAAATTTCCCTGGTACCTCTTCGATACCCATTCTCAAGAGTATTTTAGGGACTATGCTAATTATTTATAATGTGTCCTCCTCCCCCACACAATCTCTGCCCCGCTCAATGCCCACCCTCTGTTGGACTTGGCTAGTGGGAGGCACCAACAGAACACTAAAGGGTGAGGGAGAGAGAGGCATAAGTATTCCTCATTTCTCACTCCACGCCCACTGTGGTTCTTGAAGTAGCTGCCTATCAAGAGGCCTCAATTCTAAGGATCCAGAAGCCCCACCCTGTAGGCCGAGAGAGTCCATAGGTCTGCTGTAGCTAGTCATGGTGCACCACCAAAACCTCCTGGTTCCTGTACCCCTTCCCGCACCTCCGCCAGGAGTCCACAGACTGCTCCCTGTTTCCTGCTGACATCATGACAGACACAGGGCGCCTCCCAAGCATCCTGTGCATGGCCCTTGCTAACGGGACCACTCGGGATTCTAACCAGAGCAGCTGGTTCACAAGGCTCTGGAGAGTTCAGGTATCAGAGTCAGACATTTCTGATACTTTGCCAGTTACCAGCCAGGTGGCACGGAGACATAGACCTGACCTGTCAGGACCTGTAAGGACTTTTGTGCCAATGCAATGGGCTGATGCACATTAAGCATAGCAAGTGCCCACTCCGTGCTAATGGTGTGGTGTGGTTTGACTGGTTACTGTTATCATCGTTGCGTGATTGTTTACCTCCCTTATCTTCCTGGTAATGCACGCTGACTGACTCATCGTTTTAGTTCCAAAGATCCCCAAGGTGCTTTTCTCCAACAAGTGCTCTAAGCATAGCTGTTGAATATAAAAACAGGTGATGGCAGAGGCACTAACACCTGACCGCAAACTCTGCTGCCTTTTTTTTTTTTGGTACACAGGAAGACTACATTTCCCAGCCTTCTTTGCAGCGGGGGCGGTGCTCCTGAGTTCCAGCCAATGCAAGGCAGCTAGCAGTGGTGACCGTTCCCTTCCAGACAGGGCCATGAGACCTCTGTGTGGTCTTTTAGTTTGAGGGTCAGAAAACATTTTTTTTTTTGTAGTGATTGAGAATATTTTTGGCTTTCTGGGCCATGAGAACTCTGACACAGCTACTCAGCCCTGCCACTGTAGCACCAATGATGACGTGTCAGCGAATGCACATGCTTGTGCTCCGGGAAAACTTTATCTAGAGAAATCAGGCCTGCAGGCTGCGCAAGGCCCATGAAATCATTTGCTCTGGCCCTGCCAAGGCAAGCACAGATGGCAATAAATATATAGCCAGCTATTTTTTAAGTTGAACATTGTGTGTGGTTAGTGAACAATCATAAATATCCAGTGGCCCTCGGCAGAAAAAAAGGTTGCCCACTCCTGCCATAAAGAGATGGCCGGTGGGATCTGGCCAACGGGATGATGCAGTTTGCCGACCTCCATCCTGGTCTGTTTGCCTCAGAGGTTTCCTTAGTCATTTTTTGCTGCCATAATAGAATTCCATAGACTGAGTAATTTATGGAGAAAGGAAATGCATTTCTAAGGCGTCCAGGAGCAGGATGCTGGCGTCTGGCAAGGGTCTGCCGGTACTCTGGGTTCTAGTCCCGCTTGGGGCGCCGGTTCTGTCCCAGTTGCTCCTCTCCCAGTCCAGCTCTCTGCTGTGGCCCAGGAGGGCAGTGGAGGATGGCCCAAGTGCTTGGGCCCTGCACCCCATGGGAGACCAGGATAAGTATCTGGCTCCTGGCTTCGGATTGGCGCAGTGTGCCAACCGTGGCAGCCATCTGGGGGGTGAACCCACGGAAGGAAGACCTTTCTCTCTGTCTTTCTCTCTGACTGTCTAACTCTTCCTGTCCTAAATAAATAAATAAATATATAAAATAAAACATGTGGAAAGGGCAAGCAAGTGTGCATGAGACAGAGCAGGTGCGAGGAGGCTGGACTTAACACAAACCCACTCTTGTGATAACTACCTGTTCTCACGATATCAATGCCAATTCGCTCATGAGCCCAGAGCCCTCATGCCCTAATCACCTCTTAAAGGTCTGAACTCTTAATACTGGTAAATGGTGATTGAGTTTTCAGTCTGAGTTTTGGAAGGGACGGTCATGCCATAGCCGAGGTCCTGTGTTGGAGGTGGTGGCAGGAAGAAGATGGAGCAACCTGAGCCGCTGAACGGCAGCAGAGTCCCCTCCCCCACCTCCGCCGGAGCACACCATGGTGTGATGGGTACACTTGTACTGTGTCATGGTACTTAGGGCAGTTGTTTGTTCCAGCAGCAAACTCATCCATACTCGTCCGTCAGGGAGACTTCACATCCACGGCTGGGAACAGCAAAGTATACGAGTATAAGACTCTGGATTGGGATGGCTGTCAGAATAGTTGTAATGTCGGGAGCAGAATTCTCCCATCTCTCGGTCGTCTGCACTCCCTGAACCCTAACCCTCAGCAGCGTGATCTCACTGGGATACTGCAGTAACCCCGTGAGGCAGGTTCAGCGAAGGTTACCATCTGTCTGTATTTTATGCAGGAGGAAACTGAGGCTCATGGGGTGAGCGGCTTGCCCGAGTGTGAGCTGCTGGTCTACCAGGGAGCTGGCAGCCGCGTCAGTGTCTGGGCTTTGCTGGTGCACTGCCTGCCACCCCACGCAGCAGCTGCTGTCCAGGATGCTACTGCCTTCGTTGAAACCCCAAAGAGTAGCCTGTTTACTGATTCTCCCCCTGAACCAGGCCTTGCTGTAAGGACTTTATGTATGTGATCTCATCTTAACCTTGGAAGGCTTAAGGTGTTTGCCCAAGGCCACCGAGTTCTTGGGTGGCAAAGCTAGGATTTGAATCCATGTCACTCTAAATTAAAAGTTAACTCAAAATAAGAATTACAAAAATTTTTTAAAAATTTATGTTTATGTTTGAATGGCAAAGAGACAAAGACAGGCAGAGAGAGAGAGAGAGAGAGAGAAACTCCCATCCGGTGGTTCACTCCTCAAAGGGTTACAGCTGGGACTGGGCCAAGCCAAAGCCAGGAACCTGGAACTCAGTCCAGGTCTCCATGTCACAGCAAGGGCTCAAGGACTTGAGCCACCACCTGCTACTTCCCGGGTTGCGCATTCATAGGAAGCTGGAATTGGAAGTGGAGCCAGGACTGGAATCAGGTTCTCTAATATGGCATGTGGGTGTCTCAAGTGGCATCAGCTGTTTTTAACCTGATTAAATTTGAAAGTGATTATTTTTTAAAATTTTCTTCATTCATTTATTTGTAGATAATCTGCCTCATGGATTATGTCCTGTGTCAGGTGCTGAGGTCAGAGCGGGGAAACAAACAGGCATGTCCCTCCCCAGGGGTGCCGAAAGCCCAGTGGGGTCTCAGCCACAGAGCCAGGGACCAGCCAGCTTGATCACCTGTGGCCAAGGTGGGGAGCCCCCGGTATCTCCACCTGAACTCATCAAATGTTTTCTCTAAAGGAAGGGCGTTTTTCTATTACCAGACAGGAGAAAAAGAGATGTGAGTCTGCAGCTGGCATGGTGCACGGTGGATTAAGCCACAGCTTGCAAGGCTGACATCCTGTATTAGAGTGCCTGTCCGAGTCCTGGCTGCTCTGCTTCCAGTTCAGGTCCCTGCTAACTGGACTAGGAAAGCAGCATAAGATGGCCGAAGTACTTGGGACCCTGCCACTCCCATGAGAGACTTGGATGGAATTCCTGGCTCTAGGTTTTGGCCTGGCCCAACTCCTGGCTGTTGCAGTCATTTGGGGAGTAAACCAGTGAATAAAAGATCTCTTTCTCTCCCATCTCTGTCTTTTCGCTTTCAAATAAATACATCTTAAAGCAAGCGATGTGAATCTGATAAAGCGATAGTGTCCTTTATGGATGCTTGACACTGTTGGGGAAAGTAGAAATCAACAAGGCATCCCGCAGAAGTGGCACCTGCACTGACAGAAGAGAGTTAGGCAGTGACTGAGTGGACAAGGGAACAGTGGTGGTGGTGTTAGAATGTCTCAAGAGAGGTGAGCAGCTGGCTTCAATGCCTGGGGAGCTACGGGATATGGAATGAATTTTGGTATATATGAAAGAGATGGAACAAAAGAGGCTGGACAGTGCATGGTCTTGTCCATCACGTTGGGTTCTTTGAACTTGATTCTGCGGGCAAGGGGAGTCATGGAAGCATGTAGGCCGAGAGCATGATGAGCAGTGTTACTGTGGCTCAGAAGGATAGCTTTGGGAAAGCCTGGCTCCCAAATAATGTTGTACTTTTTGCTTGTGACCCAGCAACCAACCTGGAAGCGATGTAGAAGCCAAGGTCATCAGAGCCTCTGTCCTTGTCTCCCAGGACGAAAAGTTGCACTGAGAGCGTGTTCACAAGCGCTTTCAGATTGGGGGTTCAAAGCAGCATCAGCGACAAGAATATTATCTGTCATTTTCCCCGTCCTCTCTGCTTTGAAAGGCCTGTACCTTGCTTTATGCCAGACCCATCAGACACCCTCATTTTCATATCCTCGCCTTTGTTAGAGGCAAGTGGCCGATTGTTGTTAACTGCCTGCTCTCTCTTCCTGCAAATGACAGCGGCCCATGGGACTACAGCAGCTACTCATCTGGGCAAAGTTCATTTTAGGATCCAGCTTTACCTACACACCTGAAAGGCAACCTCATCATGGAACAGGATGGCTGCGATAAGTTCCAGGCCTTCCGGACTCAGGCAGTCCCTGTGACATATCAGAGAAGGAAGAAAAGGGAGAAAACTCTACCAGTGTGCCATTGACGGGGGGGACACTCTGGTGAACTCTACCAGTGTGCCATTGATGGGGGGGACACTCTGGTGTAGTTTCAAAAGAGAGACTTAACAGATTCAAAACACCAGGCTCTGCCACTTACTGGTTGTGTGTGTGTGTCAGCTTTATGGCTCTGTGCCTCAGTTTCCTCCCTGCAAAATGGACAGACCCACTCATAGAGATAATATGAGCACAAATGGACAAATTCTAGCTGTTCAGTAAAGGCTAGCCATGATTTTTGGAGGAAACTCTTTCTCTTATAGCACTAAGGCATGTGCTACTGTATGGTTCAGAGACCAAGCTACCATGCACGGGAAGGAAGTGGTAATTTGCAACCTTTTTTTCCTTCAATGCTCCTCTTTTTTCCATTCCTTTCCTCCTTGATGCCCTTCTCCAGGTCTGTTTGAAAATTCAGTCATAGTAGATGGTGTGTGTGTGTGTGTGTGTGTGTGTGTGTGTTTATGTTTGAAAGAGAGAGAGAGAGGATATGATCACAAGTGTGCAATGCTGTTCAAAGAACTTATTGATTGCAAACCAGAACTCAGTGGATTGCAAGTTGAAGAACCCCAGTTCAAACCCTTTTTTGTCCCAGTAACTGGGGAGGATAGACAGGGTGGTCTCAGCAGCCCATCCAGGGGGCAATGGCTGCCACTCTCCCTCCCTCATCTCAGTTTTGCTGTTTGTTGGCTATATTCTCTCTTCTCATGGACTCTTCCCTTTCCATAGGGTTGGGTGGTGGTGGGGCAAGGCCACAGGAAATTCTAGGTGACCCTAGATGGAAAACTCTGCCTCTCCACTGCAGACCACAGAAGGACTCTGATTGGCCGTTTGGGTTACATGTCCATGACTTTGGTGAGCCCGTGAGAAGGGGTGGTATGCCATGATTGTGCAGGCTTGGGTCATGTGTCCCTGGTCACATATGAGAGTTGCCATTGAGGGGACCCTGGGATTGGTGTTTCCTTCAGAAGTACCCGGAGTTTGGAGGAACATCGTGCATCCTCTAACCTTCGTTGTAGGTATGAGGAACTCCTGGTGGAATGGAGGCTGGGCAGGCAGCAGGAATGATGTCATCACCCCAAATACTTTCCTTCCTCCTTTTCCCCTGCCTCCCATGCTCACTAGGGAGCTTGTGCTTGCGTTTTTGTTCTTGAACACTGGCCCTGCTGGCACCTGCTGGAGCTGTGACAGCTAGCCACTAAATGGGTAATTACTACTATTCTCATCATGATAATTATTAATATTTTAATACTGACATGGGCTGATAGGGGAGTCCATGCAGAGCGACAAGGATAGATGCTCACCAGTGTTAGGTTGGAGGAGAGAGGATCCAGTTACTTTACGTTACAGACGGGGAAACTGAGGCCCAGCAGACAGCCTCACTGTGTCAGTTGCATGAGACCGAGCTGCGGAGCTGCAAAGATGGGTCTTTGCAGGAGACCGAGTCTGGTGCCAGTTAGCCTTGCCAAGAGCTTTCAGAAATTACGAGGCCACAAGAATGCTTTTTGGCCTGAAGCATTCCACTGGGCCCCACCCAACTTGCACAGAGTCAGGCTTCCTTCTTCCTCTGCTGGACCCTGCCCCGCCAGGCTGGTGAGTCTGAACCTACTTTTTCAAAAAACACTTCGTTCTGGAAATAATTTAGGATGGCTGGGTCCTTTTCTGTATGGGAATAGAGCTTTGAGAACCTTGGTTTATGGCATGACCTTCCCCAATACCTACATAGGATGTCCTGTTCCCTGTTCCTTTCCTCCCTCACTCTCTCCCCTGCTCTCTCCCTCCCTTCCCGTCCCTCCCTCTCCTGCTCCCTCCTTCTCCCTCTTCCCATCTTCCATTCATCCCTTCCTCTTTCCTCCCTATTCTCCCTCCATATTCCTACTAACATACACTGCCTTGGGCTAGGCTCTGTGCCAAGGGTGTGGCCAGACACCCCTCGTATGTGCAGTTACGCGATGGCTAAAGTTCATCCTCCAGGCCTGGCGTTGTGCCAAGGACTCTGGACACTGGGGATGCAGCAGGAAACACAGAAGACCTAGTTTCTGCTTTCTCAGGGCTTGCATTTGCGTGTTGACCCTTGGAGAACCTGAAATTTTAGTTGAGGGTGAGCATCTTCAGGGAGAAAACTGATTTGGGTTCAGGCTAAAGGGGTGAACGAGACCAGAGTGTGGTGAGGGGATTGGAGCTTGTTGTGAGGATAGGGGTGGCCACTGAAGGGTTTTTAGCAGGCAGGAATCACAGTTGGATCCATGTTTGGCCACGGGCCACTGTAACATCTGGCATCTAGTGCTTTGCACACCCTCTGGGCACCTGATGCTCTGGCCTTCCCTTGTGTCTGGTGCTGTGCTGTGCGTCTACCACCACCAGGCCTCTGCAGAGCGCATCCTCCCACGTGGGAAGCCCCGTCCCCCTCTTTGCCTCCTAAACTCCTCTTCCTTTAGCATCCAGCTCAGCTGCTCCAGTCTTGCAGATGTTTCCTCAATTCTTACCCAGATTTTTCCATAACAGCCCAAGCTGAACCCTCATCTGTGTTCTCAAAGCGTCTGATACTTCTCTTTTACTTCAATGACCACAACAGAAAATAAATAGTAATTTTTTTTTGACAGGCAGAGTGGACAGTGAGAGAGAGAGACAGAGAGAAAGGTCTTCCTTTGCCGTTGGTTCACCCTCCAATGGCCACCACGGCTGGCGTGCTGCGGCTGGCGCACCGCGCTGATCCGATGGCAGGAGCCAAGGTGCTTCTCCTGGTCTCCCATGGGGTGCAGGGCCCAAGCACCTGGGCCATCCTCCACTGCACTCCCTGGCCACAGCAGAGAGCTGGCCTGGAAGAGGGGCAACCGGGACAGAATCTGGCGCCCCGACTGGGCCTAGAACCCGGTGTGCCGGCGCCGCAAGGCGGAGGATTAGCCTATTGAGCTGTGGCGCCGGCCAATAATAATTTTTAAAAAGATTTTATTTTTATTTATTTGAGAGGCAGCATTACACAGAGAGGTAGAGACAGAAAGAGAGGTCTTCCATCCACTGGTTCACTCCCCAGATGGCCGCAACAGCCAGAGCTACGCTGATCCACAGCTAGGAGCCAGGAGCTTCTTCTGGGTCTCCCACATGGGTGCAGGAGCCCAAGTGCTTGGGCCATCCTCCACTGCTTCCCTAGGCCATAGCAGAGAGTTGGATTGGAAGAAGAGCAGCTGTGACACGAACCGGTACCCATGTGGGATGCCTGTGCCACAGGCAGAGGTTTAACCTACTATGCCACTGCCCCTGCCCTGAAAATAATTAATTAATTGCATAATGGTTACATTTTGTTTTCTCTTCTTCTAGACAATCAGCTCCATGTGAGCAGGAGCATGGTCTGGCTTGTTTGTTTGTACGTCCCTGGCATCTAGGACAGAGATGCACCTAGAATGTACAATGAGAAATATTTGTTGAATCAAAAACATGAATGACAGAGGATGTGAGTGGGTGAATGATTGAAGGGGAGGGTGAGTGAGTGAGTGAGAGAAGAAATGGGTGGATCAGTGAGTGAATGAATGAATGCAGTGTTGCCTACAAGGTTTGGAAGCCTAAATAAACCAACCCCTACCAGTGCTACCTGGATTTTATACCACATGGTGACCCCTCCGCTGACCTAGTCATTTCATGGCTTTTTCAGCCGGCACCAGACCTTATGAGTCATTCACTCATCTTCTTACCAGGTGAAAAATAGTTTTATCCCTGTATCCGTGCTGATTGATTGTTCATGCCTGCTTGTAGATGTCTAGTTGAGACCTGTTGGGAGATTGCTTTGGACTAGGCAGAGAATGCCTATCTGTTAGCAATGTCTGCCATGGATACTGTAAGGGAAATGGCATTGCCTACTCCTCTATTTGTCAGCCTTGAGCTCTTGGGCAGCTGATGGTTGAGGCTCCCTTTGAATCCTAACACCAGTTTCTGTCTTGTTACTAGGAAAATGCAGTCCTCTTTGTTAATCTGTGCTGAGCTAGAATGTCATTTCTGTTGCTACTACTTGGCACTTAGCATCTGTCTGTTTTCCCTCCTCTCATTCTCTTCTTTTCCTTCAGCTCTGGTTTCCCACAAGTGTGATCACAAGGCCCTTGAGGGACCACTTAGCCCCATCTGAAAAATGAAATCGACAAACTCAGCAGATCATCCCGAGTCTTGGGCTGAAACCAGAAAGCGAATCAGTGCTCCTCGGGAGAAATTCTCAAAATACATCTGCAGTCGAGCGACGGCAGCTCCTTACTGGTTAAGCAGCAGCTTCCTTCACCTGCTTCCCTCGCCTCGCAGCGAAGCACCCGGGGGTGGCATGACCCGTAGAAGGCAGTCAGCGAGGTCTGGTGAGGACAGTGAGTGCTCCGGCCGTGTAAAATGAGCCGCGGGTGGAGGGAAGGCTGAGCTGCCGGTTCTCAGCTCTGACCTGCAGTTTCGAGTCTCCTGCAGCCAAATCCTACTCCACTTATTTTTAGCACGGGGCAGTGGAAAAGGCAGCGGGCCAGCACAGGGAGACAGATTTCTGTCTCATTAAGCTAGTTATTAGCAAGTGACTTTGGGGCCTCAATTCTTCTTTCATGTGTAAACCTAGTAAATGAGCATTATCATCATCATTCTGTTCACTATTCTTAAGACCACCTTCATCCTCCTCCTCCTCCTATATCATCATCATCATCGTCATCACCGTTTTTACTGTAACCCCCATCACCGCCACCGTCATTGCCGTCACCCTCCTCATGCTCCGTGACCATCATGCCAGCATCCTGATTCTAGGCACCTCTTACGGCGCATTCACAGTGTGCCCTCTGCTGTTCCCACTGCATCCTCACCAGGGCCCTCGGAAGAGTTCCTGTAGGCCTTCAGCACTCTTCTTCCAGTCTTCCAGGCCAGGAGACCCAGCCCCACCTTCCCAGGGAGCGGCAGAGCCTGGACTGGTTCTTAACTCAGTCACATGTCTTTCTAGCTCTCTTAAGGTCCATTCCAGATTTTTATTTTTTTCAAGATTTATTTTATTTATTTGAAAGAGAGATAGAGAGAGATCATCCATCTGCTGGCTCACTCCTCAAATGGCCACAACCACCAGGGCTGGACCAGGCTGAAGCCAGGAGCCAGGAGCTTCATCTGGGTCTCCTACATGGGTGCAGGGAAGGGCCCAAGTACGTGGACCAGCTACTGCGACTTTCCTAGGCACATTAGCAGGGAGCTGGGTCAGAAGTAGAGCAGCCGGGGCTTGAACTGGCACCACATGGGATGCCGGCATTGCAGGTAGTGACTTAACCCGCTGTGCCACCGCATCGGCCGCCATTCCAGATTTTTAAAGAATCCTGGTGTCATGTTAGGTTTTGTCCCTTGTGGGCATAGACAGGTTTCTGACAAACCTGTTTTTAGTGGAGGCAGGAGTGCTGCATGAGGTATCCGAGGATCTTCTTGATTTCTTTCATGGAAACTGAGTCTCAGAGAGATGTGTTTATTCCATGGGCTTATGTAAGGTTAGGGACCGTCTGGGACTTCCTCCAGGCCAGTAGAGAACTGGCCGTGTGTCCCTTGGTGAGTTCCTCCCCTGCTCCCAGAGGGGAGGAGACGGAGAGCACAGTTTGGCACCCATGGGTCTGCATTCTGGAGTGTGGCTGTTTTCTCTCTCTGCTGTTGCATAGTCTCGGTTGCTAAGTGGCTCAGCCCTCTGAGTCTCCATTGCCTTACTTGTAGGATGAAGATTATAGTACCCACTTGCTCTGTGATCACAGATGAAACAAGATAATCTATTCAAAGCACATCCTTAGCATAGTGCCTACAAGTAGAGAATACTTGCTCCATTGTGATTCTTAAGACCACACAAAGGTCCTCCAAACATTTCATGGAAAAGGGAATTAGAAGATAAGTTTATTTTGTCGCAAAAAAATTTTGAAGTCGAAATATGATTTTTTCATGATACACATTTTCCACGAACTTTTTGAAGATCCCTCGTACTATTATTCTGCTGCGTATTTTATATGCAGCATCACAGACACGGCTGCTGTGGCTTGTAGCGCTGGGCCCTGCTTTGTTCTCTGCAGTCTCATCCCTCTGCTGCACTGACTCACTGACGGAAGGACCTCGTGCACAGGGAACTGGAGCCGGAGTTCCCCTCTTCACACAGCCTGCAGGTTCTCAAGGCAGCAAGGCACTGCTGGAATCATGTGGAGGTGCCTGGAGAAGTCTCTCCACTTGTGTCTGTGTGCCACTGAGAAATTGACTTTTTCCTGAGTCAAATTATTAATTAGTTTCCTTATTGACTAATTCCTAAGCACTCAGTCAAATTGAGCAACCAATCTAATTTGGACCAGCGAACAGCGAAAAGCTTTAGTTTGTCCATTTCTCAATTGGGTGCCTTTTATCATCTGAAAAAAGGGACATGAAAAAGGCCCGAGAACCTTGGTCGAGCTCGGAACATCCAGTGATAGTAATTATTGAGCAGTCTTATCTTTATTTCTTCCTTGACTTGATCTCCTAGAGCAAAAATGTGCAAAAAACCCTCCCCGGTTTCACGAAGAATACAAAGATGTTGTACTGAGGAAGAACAATACCGAATGCCTACTCTGTGTTAGGCTCTTTTGCTTATTAGCAACAATGATCAGGCACTTTTATGCAATTCTTAGATACTCAGAGCAACAAGATGTCATAATTTTTTTTTCTTACACCTTTCTATTTTTATGTAGCTGTGTGCTTTGAGCAGTCACCGAGCCTCCTGCAGACAGCCTGCCTGACAGCTTCCGGCGTGGAGGGCAGCAAATACTGTAGCTGCTTTAAAGGTAGGGTGGCTACCACGATGCAGAAGATCTGAGCCATATATATTTTTTTTTTTTTGAAGATTTACAAGCCGTTCCACACGCCTTTGCATTGGCCTTTGAGAGGAACACAAAGAGAAAACATCTCCGGGTTTGTCAACCTGGCTGCACTTTCTCTTTCCCTTTTGGGTCTCACGGGAGAGACGGCTCAGCTCTGTGGATGCGAGCAGGCAATCCTGCTGTTCTCCAGGAGAAGTGGAGCCAGGGAGGGTGGCCAGACCCCAGCTCCCCCTCTGAAAATCCTCTCAGAGGAGACCAAAACAAACACAACCCAGAAAGTTGGCTTTTTGTGGGGGCGGGGTGGGGGGCCGCCTGGCACCACCCCTCCACTCCAAATGCGCTTTTGATTTGGTTTTATTGGCTGCTGCAAAGAATCATTTAATAGTCAGGAGCCAGGCACTAACAAAGGGACGCAGGTAAATTAGTTTCAGTCCTTCGTAGCCTGTTCTTCTTCCTTGGAATCTGAGCTTTAGAAACTAAAGCCTCCTTTCCACTTATTCCACCCCCCTGCCCTACCCTTAAGCCTTTTGAAAAGGATTTTTCTTCCCCTTTCTAAATCTCTCCAAGAAAAAGTTTCTTTTCTTTCTTACAGAGGGATTGGAGAATTAAATTTGCCCCCAAATCCTAACATCAGTACACACAGAAAACTCAATGAAATCCAAATTAGGTGCATTTTTTTAAAAAAGTTTTTTTTTTTTTTTTTTGCCTGGATCCTTCAAATATGCAGAAATACACTGAGTGAGAGCTTTAAACCTGTTTTAGTAACTAACTGCTTACCTGGTACACGCATTTGCTCATGGCTCCCGCTTTCGCCCTGGTCCCAATGCTGATAAATGCAGTTAAAGTTTGAGCGTGTGGTCCCCCGAAGTACCCGCCACCACTGTCACAGGAGTGGTGTCCATAAAACCCAGCAGCCCAGTTTCCCATTGCTTCGCCACAATTAACAGTGCAGTGGTAAATTAATGATCTCACATTCACAAACGTGTTTAGAAAGGGCTCCTACAGTGTGTTGGGTCCTGTAATTTGATTTTGTAACTGAAACTTTCTCTGAGGCGTGACTCCCAGAGTTAATGTATTTTTAGGCACAGTCCCAAATAACTCCCTGGAGTTCTGGTACCCCACAACCCCAATTCCTTTATCTTTTGACTCTGTCCCTGTCTCTGTCCCTCAGCTCTCGAACCCCACGCTTCTGTGACATTTCTCCTCTCTTGTTAAATGCTTTGCTCACTGCAAACGGAATTCAGTTTCTGCAGAGGGTCCATCCGCCTCTGGGAGTTCAGCGAAATGCCTACGTTCCAGGTGATGTGAGACGAGGACCATCAGAGAGAGAAAACACGCAGGGGCAGCAACAGAAGAGAGAACAAATAAGGGCAGAGCAGCCGAAGGGCGCTGCTGTTCAAACGACAATTAGGAGTAGAGACAGCAGGCATGGAAGTGAGGAAGCAGATTCCTTCAGACGCTGTGGGCTCCTCCAGCCCTTGCTGGTAACAGGGCACAGTGGTGTGAATTTGCAGGCACTCCAGCAGGACTTTGAGGGTGTTTTTTTTTTCCCCTTGGTTTTTGTTGGATCCTATTACAGCAGAACATTATATTCCCTTTCCCAAAATATATATCTAATTTCCTTTACCCAGAACAAAAAATAGTTTTCCCACCAAGTTACAAGAAAACACACGTTATCTTTCCCAATAGGGCATCGTCTATTATTGGTTTTTCTTGAGAGCTTTAAAAAAAAAAATGCCCCAAACAATGTTCTAAACCCATATATTGTGTTTTGTCAGATGGGAAAAAACTGATTTTGATTTATTATTTCACATAGATATTTTGTAGACGCTTGTGTTTGACATTTCCTGAGAAATATTTCCGTCTCTGAGGTCTTTTTAAAAATGCGTTTTCAAAAAGACTTCAGGGTTGTGTGTGTGTGTGTGTGTGTGTGTGTGTGTTTATGAATGGTGGCAGATGGGGGGGCTTTTAAGGCTCTTTATGTTTAAGATGTTTATTAACTTAAAAGAATTTACTGGGAAATTATGAACTTTATGAAAGACAGACATTTCTTGAGAGTCAATTGCTTCCAATAGTCTTTTTTTTAAAGCCATTTTTTCTATTCTTTCTTCCTATAATTACAGAATGTTTTAAATATGAGTAATTATACCTTGACATATCTCGTGATTTAAAATGGACCTTTGAGGATGACAGTAATGTGCTTTCTGCCGTTCTTAGTTCAATGAAATCAAAAGCAGTTAAAAAAAAATAAGTATGCAACTGGATTTGTTATTCTTTCAAAATCAGTCATAAATATAGACCTTTTTTGGGGGGGGGGGAAGGAGCGGGTGAAATTTCAGATTGCAATGAAGTTATAACCCACACCGGGAAAATCGGCCCTTTAATGAGAGAAACGAAAAAGACTTAATCACCAAAACCCCTCCAAAATGACACTTCAAATTACGTCAACTCCGCACGGTAATACAGAGTGGGGGACTTTGGGCTGAAAAATGAAGAACTTAATGATTTCAATGAGTTCGTACCTCTCCACACTGGAGACCTCCCCAACGGAGCTCAGTGCCTGGATTTCTTTCTTTTCTCTTCCTCAAATATTTTGTGGAGCCTGTCCTTTCACTAGCTCTCTGCCCACTACCTTTGGACACGACTGGCACGCGTTCGCTGTAGACGAGCTTGGGGCAGAGGGTGGTGGTGGAGACCATCACGGGGACAGAGAACACCAAACGGCATTCCCGAGCTCTCGGGAACGTGAATGTCGTAGGAGCGTGTCAGATCTGCCCAGAGCAGAGATTTGACAACTTTTTCTTATTGAGCTGAATTTTAATGATTGAATGCATTTTGCCACAGAGAAAAAGACACAAGGACCAAAATAAAAAAAAAAAAAGCTTTAATTTTACAGAGGGTGCCTAATGAACTAGTTAACATTCTTACTCTCAGGAAAGTCTAAACCATCCATAAATAAACAATTTGAAACCACCTTCCCCACATGCGCACGCTCTTTCTTTCAGCTCCTTTTAGCAATTTGGAGCACAGGAGATTAAAGTCTTTTGGAAATTTCCAAGGTCAGACCTCAACTAAAATAGGATTAAGGGGGTAAGGGGGAAAGGGAAAAAAAAAAAAAAAGAAAGAAAAAAAAAGAAAGGTTTTATTCCCCCCTTCTCCTGATTATCTGAAAGAAATCGGAAGTTATTTCTCAAAATCCTCCTTTCCCTTGGCCAGTGGCAACTCTTCAAAAGGTTCTGAGGTTGTTTAAAATTTTTTCCTCTCCCCTCTCCCCGCCTCCCCCCTACACTGTAGGGAAAACAGGAGTGGAGAGGGAAGCTGGCGGCCGCGGGGCCTCCCGGGCGGTACTCCAGGGGGCACTGTGACATTAAGAACGCGGGCTGATTTGCTCACGAATGCAAGAAGGAAATTTCTCCAACTTCGCAATCATTTTCCCTTCAGATGGTCGGAACCCGTATTCCAACAAAGGAAACGAAAGAGGGAAACCAACTATTCCCCCCCACCGCCCCCCGCCTTTTCCTTCTGTGTTCCGTATGTGATGTGGAATTTCCACACCAAGGACACCCAGCTTTGAATAGGAAAACGCACAAAGCGTGAAGCTGCTCCCCGCTCAGCCTCTGTAATGTCCCTCTCCCCTCTCCCCTCTCCCCTCCGTCCCTCTCCCTCACCCCTTCCAGGAATCTTCCTCCTTTTTCATTCCATCAGCTTCCCTGCCTCCTTCTCCTCCTTCCTCCTTCCTGCCCTCTCTTTAACGCCTCCCTGCAAAGAGACAACATCAGGAAACCGCAGTATCTACCATTCAGTCTACCTTGGGTTGCATTTCTTCTTGTTCTCTTAATTTGGTCCATTCTCTTAAAAAAATCTTCCTGGATGTTGCTTGCTTTTTCATTCATCAGATTTGAGTGAGGAGCGCTGTCTCACAGCGCATTAGGATAGATCTTAACAGTAATTACGAAGGGACTTCAAAGCAAAACTATTTGTGTTCTCTCTCTCTCTCTCTATCCTTACACACACACACACACACACACAGTCTTAACCCCACTAAATCCAAACAAAAAAATCCCTTTCAAACGGGGCAGAAAATTGCGTGGAAATTCACAGCTGGAAGTAAGTGAGAGTGGTCGCAAGAAGCTCCCCCACAGTTTTGGGGAAAAAAGAGAAGGATCCTGGAAAGTAGCAGAACTTCCTATTTGAACTAGTTTCCGTTGAAAATAATTTTGATCATGCCTCAACATTTCAGTCTTGTACCGGGGTTTGTGAGTAACCAGCGCTGATACCGACAGAGGCAGAGCACACGCATGAAGATCCGCCACGACCGGAGTTGGTGCCGGCACATCCTCGCTCCTAACACGAGTGATTTGGTCCTAGCAGATTTGTGCCTTCAGAAAGGCTATTTTGGGGCAAAGTGCAAAAACCTTTTAATTAAGGGTTTTTACATATTAAATATTTAAAAGAAAACAGGAAAAAAATCCACCCAGTTCTGGTTTTGTGTTTGCCTTTAAATATTGAGATCTGGGCTGCCAGGTTTCAAGGAAAAAACACTCATTCAATAAAATAGTGAACAGCAAAGTTGGATGCTTGATTGACGAAATGTTTTCCAGGGATTTTTGACGTGGTTATAAATGAGGTTTTATCTCAGGAACTAAAAATACTAAAAGGAAGGAAATCAGTGAAGGGGCTGAAAATACTAGGAAATATTAACCAAGTCCTCCCCTTGGAGACAATGTGTAGCTTGGAGTGCTCTGAGAGCCGGGCAGAACACAGACAGAAGCAGCTATTGGAATCCGCACGACTTGGCCGGGGTAGAAGGCTCATCCTCCCCTGGCCAGGGGACAAGCCCTCTCCAGGGTGGCCGCTCATGAGCACGGTGAACTGAAGCAGGCTCGGGGTGCCTGCGTTTGTCTGCATTTCTGTAAATGATCAGTTAGGAAAACTCCCACATGGTGCGGTTGGAAAGCAACGGGAAGTTTCTCTATGTCCCTGATACGCTTTCTGGAGACTGTTACGAATAAGGTCATGCCATTTTCTTTTAAAGAAAGGCGTCTGATTCCCTTCTGTCAGTTTGGCCAATTCACTGTTTGAAACCTGAAGGAGTCAATGCAAAAATAAACTAAAGCAGGACTCTTGGGTGTAGGGCTTTCTGTTTTTTTTTTTTTTTTTTTTTTTTTTTTTTTTTTGTTCTCTTAGAAGCAGCAAAACTATTTAAAAAGAAGAATGTCCCATGTTTCCTCAGGTTTTTAATGAAGTATGAAGTGTCCGAGCCTGGGAAAAGAGAAACAAGTTCATTTGATGTTAGGGAAAATGCTGCTTTTCCTATGAAATGGCGATCTGTCTAATCTTGAAACAGACCCGCAAGGTCTTGCTCCTTTGGAAGCGGGCTCATTCATGGCAGTATTATTTTCTTCTTTTATTTATTTTATGCCTCTGTTGTGTCACGGTGTCGTAAACTAGCCGAGGATCGTAAATCCTTTTGTAAATCACGATATGCGGGTTTAGGGGTCGTGCTTAAGAGTGTGTAAAAATCAAGTTCCAAAGACTTTATTATTATTATTATTATCAATTAATATAACACTGTAATATAATAGTAATAACAACAGTAGTAAAAGCAACTGTAAGCAGAGTCAATCTCCCGGATTTCTGATCTTGCCTTTAAATACCTAAAAGAACAAGGTGAAAAAGAAGGAGGCTTTATTTCTAAATGCCTACTTCCAATAATGGAATAATGGGATATAAATAAAATAAAAATCACAAGTGCTCATGCCCCAAGGTAAATTATCGAATTCCTTCGGCAGCTTTGAAACGGGAAACATTTAGCCTTGTGGATGGAGAAGCAGGAAGCTGTCTTCTAAAAATGGCCAGCAGATGGCACTCCAGCCCCTGATTCCACCTTTTGGGCTTGATTTTGCGGTGTTCTGGGTCATCCAGATGGACGTTTAGGGACTAATTTTGAAAAACCAACAGTATCATCCAGAGGCAAGGAGAAGAAAGAGCGTCACCCAGCCAAAGAGCTTCTGGACTTGGTGGTGGTTGGGCTGGCCAGCAATGGAGAACCTTGCTAACACTAGAAAGGATCCATTGATCTTGGTGTGGGTGTATTTTGGCCTGCACCATCGAGCAGAAAACAAGGCTGTGACGCCCTAGGATTATCCAAATCCGTTCAGGCATTCAGGAAAATAGTGAGTTCTTTGGTTAGTGATGTAATTACAACACCTTCTCATGCCCTGTGGTCATGAAAGATACTTCGTTTTTTTTTTCCCCCAAGCCTTTTAAGCAAAATTTCATTTGAGTATAAATCATAACAGCAGGAATGCCCATGGTGGCAGAAGGAGAAAAGTGGGGTTGATGAACAAGTGTGTGCCTCTGTGTGCATGTGTGTGATACTGTCAGAAATGGGGGAGGTAACGGCAGGATGATGCGGACACTGGGTGAAACGTATGGTGCACAGAGTCAAGTGACTTTCATCACGACCAGGATACGGGAACCAGCAAGGGGTTTTTCTTGACCGCTCCTCTGTGAGAAGCAAGGGAGGGGATTATCCTTTGGATGCCAGAAAGCTGTGATTTCTGGGACAACAGGGATCCTTGCTACAGACTTCTGAAATAGGAACTGTCCTCCAGAGTTGGGGGAGAGGCATTTGGCCACCACAATCCGGGGAGAAGGGGGAAGAAAAGGAAGTTTTCATTTTCGGGGAGGCTTCAAGGTCTTCATAACATAGCTTCCAAGTGCAGTTAAAACCTCAGTGAACTGGAACCCGGCCAGTCAGAGCCAAAGAGGCAAATAACCAGGAAATAAGTGGCTATCAGGAATGTATTAACAACAGAAACAACAAAACTTCTTCATGATACATCCTGGAGTCAACATAAACCAGTTCTTTGTCTCTTTTGCAATTTTTTTTTTGGTGGCTCTAAATTTACACAAGACAAAAAAAAAATCTGTCTTTGTTTATTCAACATAATGTTGCTGGTGGTCTCATCCGAGCCCTTACTCAAGAAATGAATTCACTCCAACACAGGAATCGTAGTAGCTGACGATAGGTCCTTTGTTGGAACCAGAAGTCGTGCTTCGTGCTTTATGTGCATCACCTCATTTAATCTTCATGAACACTTAGGAGTGAGGTCCATTATTATCCCATTTTACAGATGAGCCAAGCAAGTCTCAGAGGGGTTGCATCATTTATTCTGAACGACGCAGTGCCACAGTTCAAACCAGGATACTCGAGCATAGGTTTCAGGCACGCATTCCAGGCTGGCAAGGGTTCTCCGATGGAAGAAAACCCACTGATCCCAGCGTCCCTGGAACTTCCCCCAGAGCAGTGCTCCGGGGACAAGAAATCAAATGGAGGTGGCGCTGGATGTTGTGAGGAGAGGCCGCCTGGGTGTGGGCCTGAGTGGAGCCGACAGTTCCCTTGTACCAGCAAGCTTTGCTCACTGAGAACGTCAGCGCCTGCTCACCTGATGAAGTCCTGTGTAGGACGCAGGAAGCCCGGGGCAAAATGGAATTTCCCCTGGGGCCTGAGCTTTGGAGGGAAAAGACTCTCCCAGCTTTGATGGCTGTCTGCCACCGCTTCCACTCTGTCTCTTGTTACTCAGCCCTGTCTCTTTGGCAGTTGCTGGACAGGAATACAACTGGAGGCCAAGGCCAAGGTCAGAGAGCCCCCATTGTCCATGGACCTCTGCCTTCCTGTCGTCTTTGTCTCCTCACCCCAGCCTTCCCTGTGACTTTCATTGCAACTGGCTCGTCTTGGAAGCCAGGTTTGCTGGTTAAGGCTCTGGGGCAGAGTTAGCTTGCTTCAACGACAAACAGACCAGTTTGGCTGGAATTACTGTGCAGGCACAGGCTGATTTCCTTGTTAGGACAGTAGCAGGGGAGATTCAGTCTTCTGTGCACCCTGGGTTTGGTTTGTGACTACCTTCATCGTCCCGTTCAGTACTCTGCAACACAGAAATTTAAAAAAAACCTTGTTTCTTGTTTGTTTATTTGAAAGGCAGAGATAGAAGGAGAAAGAGAGAGCTCCCATCTGCTGGTTCACTCCCCACATGTCTGCAAAGGCAAGGGCTGAGCCAAGCTGAAGCCAGAAACACAGTCGAGGTCTCCATGGGGTGGCAGTCACCCAGTCACCTGAGCCGTTCCCTGCTGCATGCCCGGGTGCACAGTAGCAGGAAGCTGGAGCCTGGAGCTGGAGATGGGCGTCAAAGTCAGGCACTCTGACGGAGGGTGTTGGCTCCGACCCGGTTTCTGTTCATCACTAGGCCACATGCCCTTCCCCGCAGCTCGTCCACTGTAGCCAGGAGGATCCAGCTTCTACCTGCACGTTCCACTGCCTCCTCCCCGCTGCTCCCATTTGTTTCTTCTGTTCGCTCAACCACGATTCACTGGGGGCCTATGAGGTGCCAGACTCTGAGACTCAGCACTTAGGGACCCAGGTCTGGTGGGACTAAGGAAGCAGTAAGAAGGAATTTATAGTAATACCCTCAGTGCTGAGGTGTGGGGTGGGATGTGATTACACAGGGAAAGGCACCGACTTAAATTCCTCCAGTGGGAGGTAGAGGGAAGGAGACAGGAAGGCTTCCTGGAGGAGGTGAGGTGACATTAGGTGGCCACTTGACATTGAGTAGAATTAACCAGGTGAAGAAAGTGGGAGAAAGAAGGATTTTTTTTTCTGACAGGCAGAGTTAGACAGTGTGAGAGAGAGAGACAGAGAGAAAGGTCTTCCTTTTTCCGTTGGTTCACCCCCCAAATGGCCGCTGAGCCGATCTGAAGCCAGGAGCCAGGTGCTTCCTCCTGGTCTCCCATGGGGTGCAGGGCCCAAGCACTTGGGCCATCCTCCACTGCCTTCCCTGGCCACAGCAGAGAGCTGGCCTGGAAGAGGAGCAACCAGGACAGAATCCGGCGCCCCAACCGGGACTAGAACCCGGGGTGTTGGTGCCACAGGCGGAGGATTAGCCTAGTGAGCCACGGCGCCGGCCAAGAAGGGTGTTTCAGACAGAGATGAAAGGGCAGGCAGGGTGAGATGCTGGCAACAGTGAAAAGATTTTTTGGCTGGAGCCCGGAAGGGCCAGGCTTGGGGTCTACAGAATAGGCCAGGGCTCTGCCAGCCATGCGATGGCATTGGTTCACTATCCAGATGGCAACAGGCAGCTATTGAACGGTTTAGGGCAGTGGGTTGGAGGGGCCGGAGGTCCTGTTTCCTTAAGGGGCATCGTCTCCCTAAAAAAATCCATGCCATCTCCGCCCGCAGCTGTTGTCGCAGGTTCTGAGATGCAGACGGTCAGGAGAAGAAGGCGGGTCAGAGCTCAGGCCACAGCAGGACTCAGGGCTGGAGTGGCTG
Organism: Oryctolagus cuniculus; assembly: GCF_051225735.1. Classification (NCBI taxonomy): domain Eukaryota; kingdom Metazoa; phylum Chordata; class Mammalia; order Lagomorpha; family Leporidae; genus Oryctolagus; species Oryctolagus cuniculus. Next base: position 16,388,525 of record NC_142887.1, on the reverse strand, counting down.
CCCCAGGGGCTGCAAACCTCAGGAAGGACTCCAACAAGCCCCGTGAAACTGCATCGCAGGGATCGCCCTTGGTTCTGTTTTTGGGAGGGCGCGCTAGATCTCCACGAGGAGTGATTCTTGGCCGTTCGCGGCGAGCAGCCTATGCTGGCGAAAAACACTTTTAAAGACAGATTCCGCCCCCCCCCCCTTCCAAAGAGGACCTTATACCACAAGCCCCTTTCTTGCACAGGGATAGCATCTTGCATGTTGTGACCAAGCTCTTGTCCGCCTGCCTGTCCTTCCCCAGTGGAAGTAATTGGGGGAGAAAGGTCTGGGCGTATGTGCTTTGATGTTGGGGGGGGGGCACTTGCTCAACAAATGTCCAAGGCAGACACAGTGATTGAGAAAGGCACATCCGTTTTGGAAAACGCCTGCTAATTAAATGAATGTTTGCAACTGGAGAGCATGTCTGAGCTGTTAAGATACACCCCTGGAGAAGCTGGAAGGAATGTTTTAGATGTGGGCCTCACACGGGTGTTGCCATGAGCGTTCCGTGTGTCCTGACCTCCTGGAGTCCCAGAGGTCACATCTCATTCGTTTGCTCATTCAGCAAATGCGTGTGGAGCCCGTGGGTATCAGGCACGGAGACGGTGCTTGGTGTTTACTAGTGAGTAAGGTGGTCAAGCTTCCTGCTCTTAGGGGACTCGGTGGTCTTGTGAACAGGACAGGACTTTTCATAAAGTCCTTTTGTGTCAAGTGTTCTTTCTGTTTATGGATGCATTTCCTTTTTATTTGGGAGGGAGAGAGAAAATATTCCGATCTGCTGGTTCATTCCCCAAATGCCCACAGTGGTCATGGCCAGCCTGGGCCAAAGCCAGGAGCTGGAAACTCAATCTAGGTCTCCCTCGTGGGTGCCAGGAACCCAATTACTCAAGCCATCACCTCCGCCTCCCAGGGTCTGCATCAGCTGAAAGCTGGAGTTGGGAGCCAGAGCCTTAACTCAAAGCCATGGGGGACGTGGGCACCCAACCGGCAGCGTACCCACCAGATCAGGGGCCTGCCAACATTCCTCTTAACCCGTAAACATGAATTAAGAGAGTAAAACTGTTTTTTTTTAAGCTGTATTTTTATTTATTTGAAAGGAAGAGTTACAGACAGAGAAGGAGAGAGAAGGGGGGGGGTAGAGAGGGAGGGAGAGAGGGAAGGAGGGAGGGAGGGGGAGAATCTTCCATCTGCTGATTCACTTCACAGATGGCCGCAGTGGTCAGGGCTGGGTCAGGCTGAAGCCACGAGCCTGGAGCTTCATCTGGGTCTCCCATGTGGGTGCAGGGGCCCAAGCACTTGGGCCATCTTCTGCTGCTTTCCCAGGTGCATTAGCAGGGAGCAGGATCAGAAGTGGAGCAGCCAGGATGCAAACCGGCACCCACGTGGGATGCTGGCTGGCATCACAGGTGGTGGTTTAACCTGCTGTGCCACAATGCTGGCCCCAAAGCTGGGTCTTTAAAGAATAACATACTTGGGTCCCAGTGCAGTCTCCCCTTTGTGACTTTGAACAATTGCTTAGCTTTTCCAGCCTCAGTCTCCCTATCTATAAAAATGGCCATGATGACAATATCTCACAGGATAAGAGTATTACAAGAGATAATGCATGGTAAATGCTTAGACCAGTATTTGAGTCACAGCCAGAACTACATTTATTAGCAAAGTCAAGGACATCGAAGTATTTTAAAAAAATCAATTCATGCTCATTGTACAAAAGAAAATTTCGGACCAGTGGTAGCAGATAAAGCCGCCTGTGATCCTGGCATCCCATATGAGTGCCAGTTTGTGTCCTGGCTGTTCCACTTGTGATCCAGCTCCCTGCGAATGGCCTGGGAAAGCAGTGGAAGATGCCCAAGTGCTTGAGCCCCTGCCACCCTTGTCAGAGGCCAGGATGGAGCTCCTGGCTCCTGGCTTTGGCCCAGCTCAGCTCGGGCTGTTGTTGCCATCTAGGGAGTGAACCAGGATGTGGAAGATCTCTGTCTCTCCATCTCTGTTAACTGACTTTCAAATAAATGATTTTTTTTAATAAAAAAGAATATCTCAACAAAAATGGAGTCCCTGAAATAAGCCGTCCCCAAACCAATGCTGTGTAAATAAAGGTCGCAAGTGACACCTGCTCTGGAGGCCTTCAGTGTGGAAAAAGAATCTTGCCTTAGCAGGCTGAAAAGTGTCTTCACACAGCTTAATGAGTATCTGGACGAAAAGCCGGGGGCAGAGGACCCAAGGGAGCCATACACAGATACCTGGCCTGCAGAACCTGCGAGGTCATAGTTGTGTGTTGTTTGAAGCCACAAAGTGGGTGCTAATTTACTTCTTCGAACTAGAAAGCTTAATTCAGTCTGTGTTGTTTTGGCTGAGTTTCTTAACCTTTCTGAGTATTCTCATATAAACGAGGGTGCGGGAAGAGTCAGCCGCCCAGGTGTGCTATGAGGATGAGCTAAGACAGCGTACGCCAGCGCTTGCTGAGTGACTCCTGGTGTGATTATTTTTGAAGCAGTGTCTTTTGGTCCCAGCTCCACCTGATCTCAGTCTGCAGAGAACATTCTGACTGGAGCCCATATGCAGATATTTTGCTTATTCTTGAGTGAGTTCCTGTGGTTGGATTGGAGGTGCTAACTCCCGAGTGCTGCACGTTAACATCCCTTTCCCTGTGGGACTCGTGGACATCACCTGACCATGACTTTCCACTTTTCTCTCTACCTTCCACTGTTACATTTATTTCAAGCATTGCATTTTTCATTTCTAATATTTCCATTTGGGTCTCTTACACATTTTTATATTTCTCTACTGAGATGTTTAACTCATTACAGGCATACTTTCCTTTATCTCATTAAGAAAGTCTTAATGGGTGCTGTAAGGTCCTTATGTGATACTTGCTACATTCGGGGAAGCTGATCTTTTCCCTTGGGAATGAGCCACACTTTTCTAGTTTTTTATATAAGCAACTTGGGAGTCTATGCTTAACATTGGGACAGTTAGGCTGTGGAGATTCTGAATATTGTTACATTGTCCCAAAGAATGTTGAAGTTTTGTTTTAATAGGCAGTTAACTTGGGTGAACTCAATCTGCAAGCTCTCTCTAGGTGGGCAGGTAGGACTGTGTTGTATGAATTTCTGTTCAGCCTTTGCTGCCACTGCTCTGAAATCTGCTCCGTGCACGTGAGATTCAGGAGACAGCAGTATCTTGGGAAGCAATTACACATAAAAGCTGCGGTTTCCCTTGTTGAGGATTCCTCCCTCCCTTTCTCCCTGGAGAATATGGTCCCCAGGGACTCTCTCCTCTGGTTTCAGAGGTCAGAAGGAAGGTGCGTTTCCTGTTGGAGTGCTGACTGTGTCTTACCGTGACAGACATCAGCCCGTTCTAAGGTGAAAACTGCAGCAAATGTGGAACTCTGTTGATTCCTTCTCCCACGTTTCACTTCCGTACCAAATATCCCTGCCTTTGGTCACTCTTTACTGCCTCAAGTCAGTTTTTATTTTGTCCAGAATTTAGAGTTGTTTTCTTCTTGACAGGCCTCACCCCAGCCGACCGGAAGTGTAGAACTTCTTGGCTGTGGCCTGTCGAACTCTGGGCCTCTTGGTCTCTTCCCTAGCTTGTGTCCTGATGGCTGGGCCTACAGCCATGATCCAGTCCCCCATCAGCAGATACCTGGGCCTTGGACTTTTCTCTTCTTAGCCACCAGCCAGCAAACCATCTGCTCCCAGCCACGCTCCCAACCATCTATCCATCTGCCTATCAATCCATCCCTCCATCCATCTGTTCATCAATCCACCTACCCATCAGCCCACCTACCCATCAATCCATCTACTCACACACCCACCCTCCAACTATCCATCCATCACCCACCCAGCCATCTACACCACATTTATTGAGGGTATGGGCTACTACTACTGACTCAGTGCTGTAAACAGGACCAGCGATGAATGAGATGGACGTGGTCATTGATTTCATGGCTGTTGCTCTTCTGGTGTGCTCTACTAAATGCCCACAGAGGACATTGGATCTAGGGACAGGGGAGAACAGGTTGCTGCTTCTAGACACCAACAGGCCATGGACAAACAATTCCCAGCTATTATTAAGTTATTATTATCCGTATTTACCGAAAGAAGCAAGTTAGGAAGTACTAGGTACTGTAGCTTCTCTCTTTATGTGGGTGATCTATACGGCATGTAGGGCTAACCGTCACTAACCTTTTATCAAGTTCCTGGCTCTGGGCTAACTGCATCCCGTATTGGAGCTCCAGTTGGAGTTCTAGCTGCTCTGCTTCTCAGCCGGCTCCCTGCTAATGTACCTGGAAAGGCAGCGGCAAATGGCCCAAGTACTTGGTCCCCTGCTTCCCTTGTGGGAGACCCACATGGAGTTCCTGACTTTGGCCTGGCTGTGACCTGGCTTTTGTGGCTATTTGGGGAATGAACCAGCATATGGAAGATACTTTCTGTAGGATTAAAAAGATCTCATTACTAATCTTTATATTGATGACATGTGGATTTGAGTGTATTTGGGGAACACTGAGTTAAAAACATGCTGTGAAAATTCACGTCCATCCTCTTCCCTCCTGCTTATTTGGTGTGGGTCGATGAATATTTTAGCTGGCAGATGTGGCTTGAGTCCCATTTCTGCTGGGCAGGGCTCACCTGGAGCCTGCAGCGGAACACTTTTGCCCCAAGCAGAGAAAAGACACAAACTCCGGCAACCAGCGCTCCTGTGTCCCCCTGGAGAGGGACACGCCCTCCATCCCTGCCACGGGGCCAGGTCCTTTCTGGTTGGTGGGGCTCCATCTGTGACTGGCGCGTCTTATGGTGCCATCTGCACTAGCATAGGAAGTGGCAGCAGGCAGGGAGCCCCTCTGAGGCCGCCTTCCTTGACACCCAGCCAGGGGAGGGGGTCTTGGGCCGGGGTGGGCTGGGGCTGAGCGGCCTGTGTGGGAAGTGGGAGCTGCCTCGCGGAGCAGACGCTGCCAGGTGATGTCTTCGCAGCTCTGCGTTCAGGAGAGCTTTTTTTTTTTTTTGAAAGCAGAAAGTGTTTCCCGTGAGTGTGGAGAGATGAGCGTATTTACCGGAACAAGCAGTTTGCTTGTTGTTGGCCCTTGATTACAGCCGACGGTCCTTTTCTCTGCATGGAATTGGGGGAAGTGAGTTCACCCGCAGCTTGTGTTAGCCTTCCTCTTCCCCTGAGCAGCCGCGTTCCTGTTGGCCTCAAACCTCTCTTCTCCGGATTATTTTCAAGAGCAGTCTTGCCTCCTCTCGGCCTTTGTTCTCTTCTGTTTTCTGTAAGTCAGTTGACTTTGCTAGTCACCGTAATACTAATTGATAGTAAATACTCTCTCACATAAAGAAAACGCTCCCCTATAACCCTCGCACACTTGATGGTGGAGGCTTTGAGATGGGTCAGGAAATCGGGGTTCACACCGGTCACCAATCCATGAGGGCTGGGTGCTGTGCACAGGGCTTTGCCGTCAGGGTCTCATTTAGCACTGCTCACATCTCTGTCCGGTAGGCACTGCTCCCTTTTTGCAGATAAAGTGAGGCTCACAGCAAAGAAATGACTCACCGAAGGCCTCGCAGCTCGTGACAGGGTGCAGGTGTGGATTTAGCCTCGACTCCAGCTTTGCACAATTGCCGTCTTCTTCTTCTGTGTATATCAGAATGGCAACGAGGAAGCTGAGACGTAAAGAGATTTTGAGTCTCTCATGCACACAGGTTAGCAGACCACTGGAAGCAGGAGAGTTTCTGCATGTCTTCAAAATCTTGGGCTTTATCTTAAAAACCCACATGAAGTTTGCATTCTATCCAAAGTACAGCCATGTTTATATGACAGAAAAGAATTATATACATATATATATTTACATTTTATTTGAGAAAGAGAAAGCACTCTCCCACCCACTGGTTCAGTCCCCAAATTTCCACAATGGCTTGGTCTGGGTTAGGATTGAGGCCAGGAGCAAGGAACTTCATTCAGGCCTCCTACATGAGTGGCAGGGCCCCAGTTACTTGAGTCGTCACAGCTGCCTCCTGGGGCCTGCCTTGGTGGGAAGTTGGGCTTAGAACCCACAGCTGGGCTGTGTACGCAAACCCAGGTACTCTGATGTGGGATGAAGGGGTCTTCACCACCACCTCCCAACTAATTATTTTTTTATAAGAAAAACTTCATTTATTATTGATAAAAAACTATTATGATGTGTCGAGATAAGTACAGATAGTGAAATAATCACCACAATCAAGCAAATTAATGGATCCCTCATCCACATGACTCCCATTGTTCTCGAGGTGAGAACACTGCAGAGCCACTCTCTTGGAAGACTTCAGGCGTAGTCACCTGCTGTACATTAGACTCCCCAAGTTGTTCATCTCATAACGGAGAGTCGGTGCCGTACAGCCAGCGTCTCCACCTCCCCCCACCTCCCGGCTGCTGTAACCGGTGAACCGCCCTCTCCGTCCCAGCTTCAGGGCGATACAGCACCCTGTCTCCATCCTCCCTCTTTTCTGTCTAATGTGGCACTATCGTGTCTTTCAAATACCAGCCCCGCTCTCGCTGACTTACACACACACACACGTATATCCCCATTCATTCGCAGCCTCCTACTTACCCACACACATATATATATACACAACACCCGTACATCCCAAGTATATTCACACATACACCACATTTGCACACACACACACGCTATCATACACTCAAGCAGTTGTATTCACACTGTCTCTCGAGCACACGCTGCTACGTGCACACATACACAAACACCCCCATACACACTACACACCCACCTGGCACAGGCTCACACATAGCCGTGCACTCAAATACACATTGATACACACACGTACACACCCCTCCCCATGCACACCCACTTGTGCAGGCTCACTGTGCCTGCACACTCACGTACTGGCAGAGTCTGCACAGACACAGACAGGGCCCTGTTTGCTAAAGAACTTTGCAGTGATGTCAGAGAGGAAAAGTTCAAATGAAAATCAGATCCGGTAATTACAGGATTTTCTCCATGCACTTTTTTTTCTTCGAGGCTGGACTTGAAAATAAAAGAGACCCAGGAGATGAGAGACTTTTCTAGCAGTTGGGAAGTAAGCAAAACCACATTTAAGGGAGTGACAAAAATTCCCTACACGTCTCTTAAAACCTGTTTGATGGAGGGAAGGAGGTTGGGCTGGCAGAACATCTCTGTCGACTGTTAGGTTCGTCTTTCACATCTCTGTGCAGTATGTGTGTGTGTTTATTTCTTTGTTTTTCGGGGACATGGCCAAGGCCTTTCGCTTTAAGACCCTGTTTCCATCTGGAACATGACTCTGAGTGCATGTAGATCAGTTCACTTTGGCGAGCATTTTTGTGTCCCTGATGCAAGGGATTTTCCAAAAGTTCATGAAAACTATGCATTCTCTTTAACTACCCTTTCCATTAACGTCCTGAAGGACTGTTGATACACCAGGCTTTGGATAATCTATGTTGAATACAGAGATAATGATGGTGGGCCCAGAGAAGTAGGGAAGACGTATTAGCCACTGTGTGTTACTTACAAGGGTCAGAAACTATAAACGGCTTAAGTCAAGGGAAACATTTTGTGTACATAATTGAAACATCCAAAAGTATCTGGCTTCAGGCATGGCTGGATCCAGGCGCTCAGACATTTATTATGTAATCACAGTTGGATGGATCACTTGGACTGCAGGGTAGAGAACAGATTGGACAAGAGTGGAAGGCCAGTTTCAGGGAAGGCCACTGTGATAGTTCAGGCAGAAGAGCAAAGCGGCTTCAGCTAAGCAGGTGAGGGTCTGAGAAGCAGTGATGTCAGAAACAGAGATGAGCTGGATTTACCCCTGGCTGAGTGGCTGAGAAGTTGCTCTTCTCTTACCTTAACCAAGAGGGCTGAGCGTAAATGTTCTGACTTCACATAATCATCCTTTGTGGCTGCCAAATGTATAGCGTTCTTTTTGCATCCTAAGAGAGAATTTCACTTTGTTTTTAAATGCGTTCCATGATGTTCAGGGCCATGGGATTTTGTTTCTGCCCAGGTATCAATCATACAAAAATGAAGAACAAATTCAAAGTGTCTGTATATAATTCTTGCATAATAATTGCATACATTTGTGGGATACAAAGGGATGTTTTGGTACATGCGTATATTATATAATGATCAAGTCATGGTAATTCGAGTACCCATCACTGCAGGCACTTATGAAAGGACAGACTTAAGTAGCAACAGCTCTGTAAGTATTTGGTGTCTGGGGACATTCGTTAATAACCCTAAACTAGAGGCTCCTGGTTCCCTAAAAGGAGCTCACATTTACCATCTAGTTAAGATTAAATTAGCACACACACACACACACACAGGCACTCCAAAAGGTTCATAGGGAAATAGATTTAAACCATCAGTGTATCTTGGTGCAAAAGCCTTTGAAATCCAGTTCTTCAAAATGTTCATGGAAAATACATAAGAAAAAATTCCTCATGGATTTCAGAATTCTTTTGCTCCCAAATAAGTTTTTCATTCCATTTTCCCACAAACATGTTTACATAGCACCTGTGACAAAATAGGGGCATAATTAGTAGGTGAGTAGGGACGAGCTAAATGGAGCCGGCCCATTCCTATAGCTGGAGAAATTAGGGGCTTTTCAGACCACTCCCTTCCTGGAAAAGAGACCAAAAAGAGAGCCAGCTGTGAGGCCACAGGGGTTTTTTGGAACTGGGGAGGCTGAGCATAGGAAAATCTTGACTATAAGGCAGGGCTCCTAACCTTTGATGTGTGATGAACCCCTTTTGTAGTCTGGAAAAAAATTTCTTAAGTACATAATATAAAACACGTCGAATTACAAAGGACCTCAATTATATTTAAATGCTGTATTAAGATTAAAAAAACCCACAGCTGTTATAGAAAAATGTGTGCTTTTTAATTCATTCATCAAATAACTAGGTCTACTCTAATTCATCAAATGACTACCCCATAGCATCAAAATAGTGAGGAGCACGAATGTTATTTTGAGAACTCCCTGACCATTGACTCGCAATATGAAAATATTTACGATTTCCATTGGCAACACATTCTTGGGGACCACTAGCGCCGTTCTGGTGTGCTGCTGACTGCCATTACTGAAGACATGCTAATTTGGGGTCAGAGATGAATGAAAGTGCAGTTGTAATTTTTTCCCATTCGAGTTCGCGGAGCCATTAGATATCATTTCTGTGCGTCTTGAGTTAAGGTCTCAGGTGAAGAACACCTGCTGAAGGGGGCGGGCCCCGTCCAACCACTGACCAGCAGCAGGCATTTTGGTTGGTTGGGAATGCCTTAGAACAAGCAAATTCCCACGACATCACCTATGTAAAGTGGAATTCTGACATCATATTTCTATTTTTATCCTGTGGTAACACACATTATTAAAATTCAAAATTAGAAGGTTGAGAACTGAATTTAAAAAAAAAAAAAAGAAGTAGGGGCTGTCTCTGTGGTGCAGGGGGTTAAGTCACTGCCTGCAGCGCTGGCATCCCACACGGGCGCCGATTTGTGACCTGGCTGTTCCACTTCCGATTCAGCTCTCTGTTAATGCACCTGGGAAAGCAGCAGAAGACGGCTCAAGTGCTTGGGCTCCTGCCACCCAAATGGGAGACCTGGAAGAAGCTCCTGGCTTTGGTCTGACCCAACCATGGCCATTGTAGCCATTTGAGGAGTAAGTTGCAGATAGGTTTCTCTGTCTCTCTCACTGCCTTTCATATAAATTAATAAATCTTTAGAAATAAATAAATAAAGAGTAACATTTGACAAGTATTTAAAATCTTTAAAACAAGTTTGACCAAACACTGTATTTGCAGCAAAACTGATACACGCAGTCATTTCTTCTTCTTTTTGATATTTTGGTTCCCACTTCTAAAGGATGTGTTTTTGTCTTTCTTTGTCTATTAAGTTGATAGGAATTATATACTACTGTAGTATTAATGATTTTTGACTGTTTTGAAATATACTTTATATGAGTGAAGTTGAACATCTTTTCATGTAATTAACTGTTTAGAGCCCTTGCCTGTTTTCCTGTTGGACTGTGGTCTTTTTCCTTCTTTTGGTTGAACTCTTTATTTAGTAGAGCTGTTAAACCTTTGTCTATAATGTAAATTAAAAATAGATTATCTCCAAAAATATAATAAAAACAAGAAAGAAAATAAAAGTAATATTTAAACCCTGCCATGTGATGGTATGTGTCACTTACCATTATCCAGGAAGGTTGGGTTCCTTCTTCACCTAAATGTTTTAATTAGTCCAGGCTTATAAGAGTTAAATTAAATAAAGATAGAATGTTTAGTGAAAGGAAATTTGGGAAGAAGGATATAAACCATGTGTAAGGCAGAAAGGATAAAGGTGTTAGCTGTTGGTGATTGAAACAGGGAATGTTCTAGAACAGAGCCAAAGGCTACATGAGATGGAGTATAGTCATTCCTCCAAATCCACGGGGAACTCAGGCTAAAAATGATTCTGATAGTTATTGGTTCTCTGATATTTTTCCCACCAAAAAATTGTGAAAACCTTCTCTTCCTGATCTTCTTGGAAGAAATACAAGAAATTGTATTGGGGTGCCCCATCTGTGTGCTTCCATAGCAATGTGGACTGTCAGGAGCATTGCTAAAAACTGACTTGTTTGGGTGCTAGATCTCAACATGGTAGGTTGTAGTGTGGACAGCACTGGTTTTGCAATCTAGAAGGTATCAGGCCTCATCTTCTCTCTGCTAACTGTGTGACCTTGGGTATGTAAGTGTCCTGCTCTCATTCCCAGTTTTCTCCTCTGGGATAAGAAAGTTTTTCCCAGTCTACTTCATGTGATGGCATGGTTTAAGAGCCAGCATGCAATGAACTACAATTGTTATTTTCTGTGCCATCATGGCCAAGAAAGTTCTGGACATTGGCTGTTCCATCATTGTGGTACCAGAGTGAGGACATAGGAGGTGGGACCCCCCAACTCCTCCCCGGCCTGGTTGTAGTAGAGATGGAATACAAATGGGAAATAGAGCTTTGCTGTTTTAAGACCCTAAAACTGGAGTTTTTGTTAATGCAACGAAACCCAATCTACTTTAGCTGATACAGTAATAGTAATTGGAAACTGAGCAGTATTTTTCAAATACCAGATATTTCAGGAAATCACACTTCTATGGCATTTTACAACAGCTTCATTGTACAGATCTGAATAAAAGCAAAGGAAAAAAGAAATCATCTTCAGCTTTTGAGGAAAGATTCTACTTTTTCCTTTCATATCCTAACATGGGATTCTTACTGGAAAAAAAAATGGGCTTGATAGAAGATATACAGCTTGTATATGTAATAAAAATGGAAGCTGGTGTCACTGCACACATGAAAAGCAAATCTGTGAAAACCACAGAGAATTTTAGGAGGTCAAGGTACAAGAAAATTGACTTATAATGTATCAGTTAAATAAACAAGGGCTCTTCAACCAGAACGGGAGTTTCTGGTCCTCATCCAAGTTTCAGAGATGTCTTTAAAAGTGGTATGAGATGCACGTGGAGGTTTTTTGTTCTTGTCATCCTCTAATCAGGAAATATAAGGGCAGAGGACTGAACTTAAAAACCGGGAGTTTCGGATGTCTTGGAAAATGGAAACAAAACTCACACCCTCGGGCTTCTAGGCGGGGTTGTGAGGATTGTGGGAGGTGATCACCCACATAGTCAGTCTACGAGGTTCTCCCATCCCCATTTCAGGGCTGCTCTGGCTAGTTCAGATGTCTTACTGTGGGCCCTGTCTTAATGCTTTGGGAGTGGGATACTCCCAAACCTCGTCTTGACAGTAGCTATTTTTAGGGCGTATGGTTAGCAGAAGAATGAATTGCCAGGTTTTTGTGGCTCTGTTGTGGGGCCATCTGGGCGATGAGTGAGTGCCACTGGGCACTCACACCAGCTAGTCTGGGGTTTGCATTCTGTGATGTCAGCGGGAATATGATTTGCTAGAGTCCGTGTATGGAGGGCTATGTTCTAAATGACAACAGTGCTAAAGATCGCAGCCTTAGCAATGGACAAATCTCAGTTTGTATCTCGAGCTCCACCTTGGGCAGTTTATATTACCATGCTAAGTGTACTCATTTGTAAAATGAGTATATTAGTACCTCTCAGGGTGTTTATAAGGACAAGCAGACAAAAATGACAAGGCTTATCTGTAAAACTGAGGGATTACGGGGATGAAGATGATGATGAAGTCACAGGATGACCCCCTGTGATGAAATGGGGTCAGACCTTTGTCTCTGACGACGCATTTTCCTTCTGTGAAGCACCACAGCCACAGATACACTTGAGATGAGCTAATGATCATGGAGATGTGAAGGCTATGCAAGTGATGGGTGGGATTTTATCAACCATTCCAGCCTCTGTGCTGTAAGCAGGTGCTTGCTAGTTCCCAACTTGAGCTATTCAGTAGTAGATACATAAGGAATTTGTTTCTTCTCTTTAAATTATCACTTTGCTACCTGATGACTGACTCCATGAGCAGATCACTTCAGAAGCCATTGTCAGTGATGAGTAAATAAATTTCAGATGGCTGCCTTCTACTTATTCCATGTACTCTCGGTCTAATTTTATTTGGAGTCTCCTCTGTTCAGAACTCAGTCACCTCATGTCTGTTAAATCAAGTTCAAACTCCAAGTCACAGGATACAAGTCTGTCATATGCACCAAGCGAGTTCTTCAGCCTCCTTGCTTACCCATCCTTTATTGGCCCCTGGACTTTGCAATCTCAGGATGGCAGATCCATGACACTTGTGCTGTCAGGTTCCCATGGCTGATCATAGCTCTCTCCTCCCGGACTTTTCGCAGTCTCACCTTCTTCTTCAACACTGCTGCAGCCAAACACGTCCAATTGATGAGAATTGGCTTGCAAAATAAAGCTGATTTCCCATTTCTGATCTAGACAAACTGGCTTCCTTTCCTGAAAATTCTAGATTATCCTCATGTTTACATGCTTTTGAGTATTGATTATTTTGCCTAGAGTTCCCTTGTCTCTGTATAACTAAGCCTCATTCATTCTTCAAGATTTAATGCGGCTCATCAAGGGTCTATGATGAGCCGCAATGTCAGGAAATGACAAGCGGTGTTTCCTGAGTTGTCTGACATCCTCGGGTGGCGTTTCCTGACAATGCACCCTCAGTTGACCTTTCCTCATGCTGACCTCATGCTTGTAATACCTGAGTATAATTACATCCAGAATATTTTTCAGCCTCTGATGAATAGATTTGCACATTCTGTCTCTATACTGGGTTCCGGAGGGCAGGGCCCAAACAGTGTTTTAGATTGGTTCAAATTCTGTTTTTGCAACTTCCAAGCAAAGTGATTTCGACTTTGCTGAGTCATGTTCCTTACACACATAATGAAGAGGCCAATAAAACCTATTTTTGGAAGTTTGTTTTAACTGTTGAATGTATATAAATCCCTTAGCCCAGTTTCAGGGCAAAATATAATTTGCATAGCTTTACATGCTGTGTAAAATCACTGTGAGATGAAAAGAGCCTTGGAGGTGCTGGCTTTGTGGAGGAGTAGGTTAATCCTCCGACTGCGGAGCTGGCATCCCATATGGGCACTGGTTCGAGTCCTGGCTGCTCCTCTTCCAATCCAGCTCTCTGCTGTGGCCTGGGAAAGCAGTAGAAGATGGCTCAAGTCCTTGGGCCCCTGCACCCACATGGGAGACCTGGAGGAAGCTCCTGGCTCCTGGCTTCGGAACGGCACAGCCATTGCAGCCATTTGGGGAGTGAACCAGCAGATGGAAGACCTCTCTCTCTGTCTCTCCCTCTCACTGTCTGTAACTCTACTTCTCAAATAAATAAATAAAATATTTAAAAAAGAAAAAAAAAGAAAAGAGGCTTGGAACCCAAATCACAACCTCAAAGCTAATTTTGATTATTTATTGCCTTGGAAAATCACTTCTGAATTTAATCTCACTCATATGTAAAATAGGCACGGGGCATCAACTTTGGTATGCTCCCACTTTGATTTGTGGTGTAAATGTGGTCAGATAGGTGAAAGCAGAGTGATATTCAGCATATTAAATATCTCTATGGAATGGAGATGGGCTACTTGGATCAGATATGGGCTACAGCACTTACGATGGCCGCTCTAAATACCCACCCTTAGTGAAGGCTTTCCGGAAATCACGAGGCCTCGCTCAGCGGCCAAGGCTCCCTCTCAAGTCCTGAGAGAAACAGCCCGGGGATCCAGGGACTCAACCTCAGAGCTTAGTTTCATTCACTTCACCCTTGGATCCCACTTTCCACTGTGTGGGCACCATCAACAGGCAGACTTTCCCTTCATAATAACATGAGGGTAACCAATAGTTATACAATGATATGCTGCCCTCCCACCTTGAAGTATAACCCTAAAGGGGTTCCTTCCCCCTTCCCCACCCCCAATAGTTCCAATAGAAGGCCTAGAATTAGTCTCACTTCTCTGATTGGCTGGGAATTGTCATGTGCCCATCTCTGAATCAATCATGAATGAGGTGTTCTGATTGGCAAGGTCTGATTTTGCATGCATAGCGTGGGAACCACAGGTCTCAAACACAAGGAGACAGGCACATCCCTAATGAAGGGAAACGTGGTTCTTAGCCAGGCCAAAAAGAAAACATATCTGTCTCCTGCTGTGGTTTAATGCGAAAGTGCCAGAGGAGTACAGAATGGGACTGTCCTTATCCAGCCTTGGTGACTCCCCGTTTGTCATGACTGCATGGGTGCTGTGTCTGAGTTCCTTCCACTAAGGAGCCAGCTGGTGTGGGGCTCTTCTACCACCCGTTAATACTGGAAAATGTGGGGCCGTCATCCCACTGCCTTCTTGTCTACAGAGGATGCAGGCATGGGGAAAGAGCTTCAGGACTGGGAATGGTGGGTGGGGGAGCTGATGTCACATTGGTTTGGCAGGCTCTCTGAGGTTGCGTTTGCAAAGCTTTAGACTCATGAAGGAAAGAAAAACCACAATGTGACCATCCAAGCATGTCTTTCTTTTCCTTATTCTTCCTCAAAGTCCTGGTACTTCGAGGGAAATTTAATCCTTATATTCCTGTGTAATTTGCAGTGTACTTCAGTCATCAAAATGGGGCCTATAAAGAGCCATTTGATGTCCAGGAAGAGTGATGAATTTGTGTAGATGCCTCTTAAAATGGGTGTGTGTGCTTTGTGAGTGTGTGTGTGTGTGTGTGTATGTGAGCACTTGGGTTTTACCTCTTCAAAGTTCCACATTGCCCTGAATTTGCCTTCATCAGAAAGTGAGGTTCAAGCCTCTACATTAGATACAAAATCTATTGATATTCTTTACCTCTCTCATTTTTTCAGAGCTGCACATGGAGTAAGAGAAGCATAATGCATTCTTCATACCCATACAACCAAGGGTATAGGAACATTTTAAATGACAACTTTTTGGTTCTTTTCTTTTTATTTATTTGACAGATAGAGTTAGTGAGAGAGAGAGAGAGAGAGAGAGAGAGGGAGAAAGGTCTTCCTTTCGTTGGTTCACCCCCCAAATGGCTGCTACCTGGAAATCAGGTGCTTCCTCCTGGTCTCCCATGCAGGTACAGGGGCCCAATCACCTGGGCCATCTTCCAGTGCCTTCCCAGGCCACAGCAGAGAGCTGGACTGGAAGAGGAGCAACCGGGACTAGAACCTGGTGCCCCTATGGGATGCTGGCACCGCAGGCGGAGGATTAACAAAGTGAGCCATGGTGCCGGCCCCTCAGTTATTTTCTTAACTCCCACTCTCAACCCTCTCCCATCTGACTTATCTCACCACCGTGTCACTCACACCTGTCTCCAGACAGTTCCTGAGAGCCCCCGTGATGTTGCTCAGTCCAAAGGGTATACTGCAGTAGCCATCATGCTTGGCCACTCGAGAGATATTTTTATTGCTTAATGTCATGTGGATTTCTCAGTAGCATTTGACACAATCAAATGTGTCCCCCTCTTGACACAACTTCTCCAGTTGACTTAATTAACTTGAAAGTCTTCCATTAATCTTCTGCATTATCTTATCTGTGTGGCTACTGCTTTTCTATCACCTCGCCTAATCTGCCTCCCTTTATCAGCCATTAAATAGGAGTAGACCTCAGCCCTCCATTCTCTCCCTAGGGGACATCATCCCTCCCCATGGATTCAATACTCTCTATTGACAGGTGGTTCTCAGCTTTATATCTTTCCCCCAGGTATCTCCTTTGAGCTACAGGGCATAAAACCAGATACCTTCTGCACATACCTAATTGGGTATCTCAAAGGCACTGAAAACCTAAGTCATCAGCTCCAATCCCCACCCTCTTAATTTATTTGCTGCCTGGTATCCCAGCTATAGTGAAGGGCGCTGTACGTGAGGATCTCTGCCATCTGAGTCCACGTTGTCATCCTTTCTTGCTGGGCCTATAACAGCCCCCTGATTAGATCCTCAAGGCCGCTGTGCCCCAGTCTCATTTCTGTCTGTGCACCGTCATCACAGCTGTGACTAATCTTGGCGTATCACCTCTCACGTGAAACCTAGCACTGGGATCCCATTACTTGTAGGATAAAAATGTAGATATTTTCTACTGTGTACCCTGGATTACCTCCTAGCCTTCTAATATCTCTCCTTGCCTCCTGGACTGCAGCCACTCTGGTTTCCTTTTCTTGAAAGTGCCATTCTCCTCTCACAACAGGAATTTTGCATATAATCTACTTGCATTTTCTCCTGCTGTTCTCCCATTTTGCCTAGGTAACTCCTGTGCATGGTTCCAATCTTAGACTGAGGGTCACCACTTTAAGGAAGTAACTCTTGACCCCATGACATACGTCAAATGGCTTTGTTTATTGTGTCCATAAAATTGTGCTTCACTCCTATTGAACATTTATTTTGGATCACAATTATATTTTAACATATTTGTATAATATATGAATATCATCTCATAGCATAATAAACTCATGTATACTTAATGCATTAAAAGTAAGATATGTTAATTATTCCATATAATGCACATTTTAAAAAAATATTTTATTTATTTCTTTGAGAGGTAGAATTATAGTCAGAGGGAGGAAAAGACAGAGAAAAAATCTTCCACACGCTGGTTCACTCTCCTAAATGACCGCAATGGCCAGAGCTGGGCCGATATGGAACCAGGAGCCAGGAGCTTCTTCCAGGTCTTCCATGCAGGTGTAGGGGCCCAAGGACTTGGGCCATCTTCTACTGCTTTCCTAGGCCATAGCAGAGAGCTGGATCAGAAGAGTAGCAGCCAGGACACAAACCAGTGCCCATATGGGATTCTGGCACTGCAGGCAGAGGCTTAGCCCAGTACGCCATAGCACTGGCCCCTGTACATTTTGATCTATTACATTCATGTTTATATTTCTCATTAGACTTTGAGAATAGAAACCATGGCTCTCTTAAAGACCATTATATCCCTAATGTGTAGGGAACATCGTTCAGTTGGGATTTATCAGTTTGAGGGCCATGAACATGTACCACATGTGCTGTGGGCCACTCGACTAATAACCCCTGCTGCCTTCCCTCTGTCCCCCCCCCCCATCAGGTTTGCACTGTGTCAGTGCTTCTCAGTCAGTAACTTAGTGCTTCAGGTCCATTCCTGCAGGATGTGGGACTCCTCTAATAGTATACTTTAGTTCAAAGACTTCTCATTGGCTTGGCTGAAACATTGTTAGCCCGAAACTCTTCCTACCCACTCTTCCTTTTCTATCTCCTTCCAAGGGTAATAAAACTGTATCATGGTCTGAAGGTTCTCCCTGCTTATTCCTCTTCCTCCCCTTCATCTTTTACAGGCATTTCCCCTAGTAAATCTCTTGAAGGTCTAAAACTGTCTGATGCCTGGTGTTTTGGAGGGCCCAAACTAATGCAGATGGTACCAAAATGCTCCAAGAAAGCAGATGGTAAGAATTTGGGGATTTAGAACTCGACTGTTCCCAGCCCAGAAGGCAGAGAGGACCCCATACCAAGTGGGATGCGGGTCACTGGTCATGTGTGACGCAGTATGGTAGCCCAAGGGCTGTAGATCTCACTGGTGGTGGCCCTGATGGAGGAGAGCATCGCTGCCGGTTCCGTGATTCAGCAGTTTGAAATATATGGAGTGGGGAGCAATGCTTTGAATGATCATGGAGTTGGCTGGTTATCACTAAATTATAATCATGCTCTGCAGACCAATAAGGAGAATCTGAGGGCTGGCAATAAATGTTAAATGCTGTGTGTGAGAACCAGGTTAAAAGAAGGAGTCACCATACTGAGAGAAATTATTAACTCTGACCTGTAGGAGGAGGTTGGGTCTTGTTTACAACTGGGACAGGAGATGCAAATACATGGGACTCAGATGGATAGAGCTAGCTGACCCGCTTGTGGCCTCCTGGCACCCATTGTCCTGTTATACCTGAGAATGGACACGTATAGCTGATCCGCTTGTGGCCTCCTGGCACCCCCTTGTCCTGTTACACCTGAGAACGGACATGTACGGCAACACAGGTTTGAGAAACACTTCAAATGCACTTGACTGTCCACCCTAAAGACCTGGGATTCGTGTTTGGAGTCCTCTTCATTAACTTGCTCTCCCAGTCCGTAGAGTCCTCATAGAATTAAGACTCTAGGAGGCTTCCTGTAAGCCATTACTCCAGATTTGGGTGCACAGATGAAGTGTCCTCAAGCACTCTCTCCACAAAGCCCTGATTTTAGTGATAAAAGGTCCTTTGTAGGTTATCCACTCATTTAGACTAGGTAGGAAAATGAGAAACTGTAGAAATTAGGCAGTATTTCCACAAATCATTGTAAAGTGTTAGATTGGTTTTTACTTAAATGTCATATAAATCTGAAAGATTATTCTTTCATTTACCTGGCTAGCTAACGAGCTGCACAGTGGCTCCAGAGTGCTAGTTGTCCTAGTTATCATGTCAATATTCTCATCATCATTATTGATACTAGAAGAGCATACTTATTGAAAGATTAGCCTGTGTCAGGAACTGTGATAAGCATTTGAATATATCTAATGCCTATATCACAGCCCTCAGAGGTATATATGAGCGTACAATTTCTCCAATGTCAGAAGCAGGAACTAAGGTTCAAAGAGGTGAAATGAGTTACTCGGGTTCAGTGTCAGCAAACAGCAGAACGAGAGTACAAATGAATCTCAGTCTCTCCAGAGTTGGGATGCCTAAGCACTGTGTTACTCCTGTTAGCAGCCCAAAGTGGTAGGAAATCCCTAACATTTGAGATACTCTATTTTTGACCTTAAATTTAGTAGAAGAATAATTTCAGAATGCTTTCCCCACTCCACCAGTGCAAAAATATCCAAATGCCTATTGCACATGAGTGCAATCAACTATCCCCAACAAGATGTCAGTAGGATAGGCCTATTGACACTCTCATTTGTGTCAGTTGGGGAAACTGAGTCTTAGGCCCCTTGATAAGCCCCTGGGTATTTCTGGGGACATCACTCAGGCCTCAGGCGTCTCTGTCAGGGTTTTATTGAGCAGAGCTGCCTGCCGCCATATGCATTTAAATAATGAACAAGGATCAATACCTGTCTCTGTTCTTGTCCACATTCCCTTGATGATGGCCTAAGAACAAGAGGCCAGATTCACCACGAAACTTCAGCCTGAGGTAGAAGCTCATTATATCCTTGCTATAGCTAAATCTTCTTCATCTCGAACTACGAGTGATATTGAAAGGGGTGGCAGGAAAGGTCATAGCGAATTTACCAGGATCTAAATCTTGACTGCTGGTGAGCTAATGTGGCCATGTTGCCATAAACAGACACCCATCCATCAACAGATGTTTATTCAGTGTCAACATAAGCCCAGTAAAGAGGCAGTATAGCCCAGTGGTTACAGCATATTCTGAACCCATGCAGCTCTGAAGTCAGAATCCCTCTCTGCCACTCACTAGCTTATGCAAGTCTCTGCTCCTCTTTTGTCCTCCTCCCTCCTTCCTTCCTGCTTTCTCTCCACCCCTCCCCTCTCCATACTGCTGACCTCCATTTATTCCTTCATTTTGTTTTGTTTCTTGAAAATTTATGTATTTGCAACACACAAAAAGTTAAGTGCTAACATGCACTAATGTTAAGTGATCACATTTGTGTGTGTGTGTGTGTGTGTGTACTCCACACAGATCAAGTAATCGCCCCATAATAATGTTGGCTCATGCTACTTTCCAAACTTCCCCACCAAGAGGTAACCACTACCTTGACATCTGTCTTCTATTGGTGTTTTCTCTGGTCCTTGAAATTCACATAAATAGAGCTATACAGAATATACTCTTTTATGTCTGTCTTCTTTCACTCAACGAAGGATCTGTGAGATTCATTTATGTTGTTACTTGCAAAAATCTTTTATTTATCTTTTGACGCAGTAGTTTTTATTGCATGATACATCACAATATATTAATCTGTCCTTTTTATAGGTGTTTGCACAATTCTGAGTGTTTAGATATTATGAAAAAACATACTGTGAATGTTCTGGTACTTATCTTTTTATGACACATATAGTGGCTTCTGTTGGGTATACAGCTAGGAGTGGAGTGGATGGGTCATTTGGCTTTCATTTTCAGAGTCTCAGTTTCCTTTTAGAAAATGGGGTTATGACACTACCTTCCTGTGAGTCCTGAGCTTGAGTTAAATGAGATATACAGTCCAACAAGTAGTAATCACCCAATAGCTGTAGGAGTTATTCTAAATTGTATGTTTTAATCCATGAACTTAAAAACGCTACCTTGGCCCAACTTTGTCTCAAAGGCCATGCCAACTCTTCATTTTTTCCAGTATGGCTAAGAAGAAGTTGGACTGAGCCGTCGGTTATCTGTATCTCTCTGTGCAGACTCTCCCTGGGAAGCTTAGGCACAACTCTTACTGCCTACCTGCCAAAATTAAAAGTGAGTTTTCTCCAACAGTGCCTACTCAGGGAGCACTTTCTTCTTTGTGATTTGCTTTGTTGTATCTGACTGCAGAGAAAGCCAGTGTCCACAACCTCCTGGCTATCAGCATGCCTGTAAATCACAATCCCCGAAGAGGAGCTCAAAGACGATCTTCCAAAGAAGAGATCTTCTGTGTATTTACCTTCCGTTTTCAGATCTCTGCTCCAAAACGTTATCTAACAAGTCAGATGGGCTTCTGAAAGAAGTGAGAAACAGTACCTGACATGAAGCACCTTAAAGAAACCTGGGATGTCCCCATGGCCTGAAGAGAGGGCTAGGTTAAGAGGAGTTCACAGGAGACTCCCAGAGGCCCTTCACCCCTCCAGGCCTGTGGCCATGCCCTTGAAGCTACATGCACAGAAGCCTGGGTGGACCCAAACGGATAATGAGTGGAACTAGAAGACAGCCTACAGATGCAATAAATCAAGGACAACTGTGAAGGTACTCTATGTTCCAGAATGTTGAAACACTTCTCTTTGTCCAGTGGAAGCTCCCCCAGGTGCAATTAACTGTAGGTATAAGGTAACACCAAGAACCACTCTGCCCCATGCTCTTTTTCTTCTGCAAATAGTGGCATGATGTTTCATCTCCAAAAATAGCCTGTTGGACTTGGAACACTTTCCTTCCCCTCTTGGGCTCCATGGGATTATTGGATTATGAAGCAAAGGCCTTTTCAGGCTTGCTGGCGTGGTTGAATGGTGTTCAAGGGCAAGAAGCCAGTGGTAGTTGAAGTGCATGCAGTCTTTCAGGTTTAATACTATCAGACACAAATGCGTGAAGCACTAAAGAACATTCATGGAAGAATGAAATTAAAAGATGAGTTTATTTTAGTGCACAAAATTGTTGACACTCATACATAGTTTTTTCATAGTATGTATTTTCCATGAAACTTTTGAAGACCCTTGTATGCATGAACTTTTTGACTATGGCTTTTGGGTTTCCCTTTTCTACTCCATGTCATTCCAGAGGGACTTAAACCAAGGGTTCCTTTCTTTCCTCCCCTACTCAACCTGCCTACTTAGAGTGCCCCATCTCCTTGGATGCAGTGGACTGGGTTGTGGTGGGCGTATGAATCTTTTGCTAAGATCAGGATGGATGCTGGGAAGGAGTTATATCTCTCTTTTAGAAATTATGAATTTCACTGGGGATAATATAAACTTGGTGGTGTTGGCGGCTTTTTTGGTTTCATATCAGTGGACCCCAGAAGAAATATGAAGATATTGTAGAAGAAATAATATAGATATAGATAGATGTGTGTGTGTGAGTGTGTGTGTGTGTGAGAGAGAGAGAAAGAGAGGGGGAAATGTGTGGGGAGCAATCCGGACTAGACTGAGTTACTGGAATTAAGACTTATTCTATGCATCTGCTCTCCCACTGTGGGGAGCAAACCGGACTAGACTGAGTTACTGGAATTAAGACTTATTCTATGCATCTGCTCTCCCACAATATGGCGCTGGGAGAGAAGTAAACAGCTTCCGCACAGCTGCCTCCAGTTCAACCAATAAACTGTAGGACTTGCTCCTGATTGGAGGAGAGCAGCGTACTCGGCGTGTGGGCAGCCGAGTTGGGATTGGCGGAGGAGGACTATAAAGGAGGAGAGAGACGGCATGCACAAGGAACATCTATGGGGAACATCTAAGGGAACCCGTGCAGCCCCCGAGAGAACCGGCCGGCGGTGTGCCGCTCCCCTGCGGAAGTGGGGAATGTGGCAGGGGGAACCGCCCTTCCACGGAGGTGGAAGGGACGGTGGCCAGCCCGGGAAGAACCAGCAGCAAACCCGGGGAGGGCCGAGCAGACGAAAGAACAGCGCAGGGTCCTGTGTCGTTCCTCCACGAAGAGGGGGAGCGACATAATGGTGCCGTGACTCGGATATGAAGCCTAGGCAGGGTTTAGTGTCGCTCCTCCACGAAGAGGGGGAGCGACATAATGGTGCCGTGACTCGGATAGGAAACCTAGGGCGAAGAGGGGGAGCGACATAATGGTGCCGTGACTCGGATAGGAAACCCAGGACGGATTAGGAAACCTAGGACGGATAAGGAAACTTAGGAGGGAAGAAATGACTCGGATAGGAAACCTAGGAGGGAAGAAACGGGAAGAAGTGGAAAATTACCGGAGAGAGAGCAAACAGCCTAGGCAGAGACTCGGATATGGACTGTGGGAAAGAAGTTAGGATTGAAAGCGAAAGTGAAAGCTTTCATAGACTCGGATGCGGACTATGGCGGGGAAGCTAGGAGATTGAAAGCGAAAGTGAAACCTGGAGGAGGCTTGGACTCGGATACGGACTGTGGGGAGAAGCCAGGAGAAATGAGAGGAATATTGTTGGAAGAAAACTTAGGGAAACGTACCGGGTAGAGAAAAATGTTAGGGAGGATGAAGCCGCGAGTGCAGGCCGAGGCGAAGACTTAAGCCACCTTGGAATTCTTCAAGTCACCCCGGGGAGCAAGAGGCGAAGATCTGGAACCAGAGGCAGAGACGTGGGCCGCCAGGTTGGAATTCGCCAGGTTAGTCCGGGGAACTTGGACTGAATGCCGGTGGTGGCGGAAACATTCGCGGAAGCCGCCGCGTGCAGAGAGAGCACGGGGCGTGAATAGATGGGGAACGCCGGGGCTGGCGCGAGGCCGTGGTGCGGGCGCGAAGTGCGTGGAGACCGCGGAGCGTGCGCGCAGAGCCGGGAACCCGCCGGCGGGGCGAGGCGCCGGGAAGCCGCGCAGAGCCGTGAAGCTGCCGCGGGGCGAGGCGCCGGGAAGCCGCGCAAAGCCGGGAAGCCGCGCAGATCGGAGAAGCGCGGGCTGAAGCGGCTCAGAGCCGGGAAGCCGCCGAGAAGCAGTCTCGGGGCGGGCGCCGGAAAACCGCGGGGATAAGAGAAACAGAAGTTTTAGAAGTAAAGTGAGAGAAATAGGAATGCTGGAAGATAGAAGTGGAATGGGAGAAATAGGAATGCCCGGAGATGGAGAAATGGAGAGATGAAAAGGCCTCCCTACAACGCTGCGGTGTGAGAGCTTGGATTCGGTCTGCCTAATCAAGTGAGGCGATGAGCACCTGTGGGCAGCTAGCAGCTTATGCGCCGCAGGTCACCGAAGACAGGCACGAATTAACATCAGTAAGGCTTCCCCACAATACAACAATATTAAGCTTGGATTCGGTCTGCCTGATTTAAGGCGGTAAGCGCCAGCAAGCAGCTCGACCAGAGTATGAGCTGCAGGTCACCGAAGATAGGCATGAACCAACACTAATAAGTCTCCCCCACAATAAGGCAATGAGAAGGCTTGGATTCGGTTTGCCTGATAGAGCTTGTAAGCCCCTGCAGGCAGAGCAAAGCATGCGCTGCAGGGCACCGAACACAGGCACGCATCAGCGCCTAAAAACCTCCTCACAACATGGTGAAGAGAGGACCCGGATTCGGTTTGCCTGATGGATAGGACTTGTAAGAGCCTGTGGCAACTCTAGCAAGTAGAGCAGAGTGTGTGCTGCGGGACACCGAAGACAGGCGCGTATCAACGCCAAAAAAATAAAAAGAAAGGGGGATCTGTGGGGAGCAGCTCGGACTAGACTAAGTTACTGGAATTAAGACTTATTCTATGCATCTGCTCTCCCACTGTGGGGAGCAAACCGGACTAGACTGAGTTACTGGAATTAAGACTTATTCTATGCATCTGCTCTCCCACAATATGGCGCTGGGAGAGAAGTAAACAGCTTCCGCACAGCTGCCTCCAGTTCAACCAATAAACTGTAGGACTTGCTCCTGATTGGAGGAGAGCAGCGTACTCGGCGTGTGGGCAGCCGAGTTGGGATTGGCGGAGGAGGACTATAAAGGAGGAGAGAGACGGCATGCACAAGGAACATCTATGGGGAACATCTAAGGGAACCCGTGCAGACCCCAGAGAGCCGGCCGGCGGTGTGCCGCTCCCCTGCGGAAGTGGGGAATGTGGCCAGGGGGAACTGCCCTTCCACGGAGGTGGAAGGGATAGTAGCCAACCCGGGAGGACCCAGCAGCAAACCCGGGGAGGGCCGAGCAGACGAAAGAACAGCGCAGGGTCCTGTGTTGCTCCTCCACGAAGAGGGGGAGCGACATAATGGTGCCGTGACTCGGATATGAAGCCTAGGCAGGGTTTAGTGTCGTTCCTCCACGAAGAGGGGGAGCGACAGAAATGCAATGACATATTCCAACTTGAACTTGAACTTTGAGTCCAGTTGTACCTGCAGCTTTTCTCAGTTACTTTGCACTGCTGGAGATGCGCCGTTCATGTCATAGCTGTGAGTAGTGGCGTATTGGGAGTCACCACTGCTGAAGCCTTGGATCTGCCTTATGGTTCACGCTGAGGCCACACGCTCTGTCTGGGGTGCTTGCGGCCCAGCAATGGCTGAGGATGGAGAATGCTTCTGCAGCAAGGTCATTTATGTCCAAAGTGAGACTCCTCTCGTGGGCATTCTTTTCCTTGCCTCACGGCACTGTAGCACGGGTCTCCTCCTACACACCTTCTTTCCCTGTCTCCTTTCCCAGGTGCCACAGCCCTGTCACAGCCTGAAGGACCTCTCTGCCTCCTCCTGCTTCTTCTTTTTTTTTTTTTTTAATCCTTCACAGACGTCTCCTGATAGCTCTTCATTGTCTAATTCTGTTTTGGCTTCTTCCTGGAGGAGCTGAACAGACACACCAGCTAATGTATTCTATTTCTGCTTAAGCGAGTTCAGATGGGCTCTCTGTCACTGTAACCCAGAGAATCCTATTAGAGGAATGGAATCTAGAATGTAAAGCTGCTTCGAGAAACTTGGGTCCTGGCAGACACTGGATCTAGTTATTTTTATTCTAAAGATTGTTTTCTGATAGTTAGATGTCAAGAAATTAGAAGGTAACCCTTGAAGGGGAAGCAAGACTTCCAAATCTGGACAAGATATGAAAGTAGCAAGATGGCACGTGAGGCTCAACAGAATAAGTCTTGCCTGTGACTGTCGGCAGGGTTGATGTCCAGGTGCCCATCAGTTGTCACATATTTCTTCTGAACCTCGAATCCTCCGAGCTTGAAGTTTCCTGGACTTTGGCAGTCGTGTGTCTCTCAGGCACTGGGGACTCTACAGTTCTAGAAATGATTTTATGACTATTATTTTCCCCCTCTTCCTTAATTTTTTCCTTCCTATAACCTCCCTTAGCTTAAGGGATGCCCCACAGTCAACTTAGCAGTTCAGGACAAAGATTTGGGATCCTTGACTGATTCCTCTTCCTCTCCCACTTGTATTCATCGGCCATAGCTTCTCCTTTATGGAAGACTCGTAACCTCCTTTCGTGCCCACAAAGCACCTTAACCTGTGTCTGCCCTGCAGAAGTTACTCCCAAACATTAAATGTTAATTTCCATTTTCATTACCCCCAATCCTGGGATCACATAGCCTTTCATAAGCCAATAATCAGCTTTTAAAAAATTATTAGAGATTGTTTATTTTAATTAAACTCAGAAGGTGGTTTATCCTCCTGTTTTCCTCCAGGAAGAGGTTCCATTATATGCAGAATAAAAGGAATGACCCCTGGAGAAAAATGAGCTTCATGTGCCAAAGCAATGCTTTGTAAACTCTGGAATGTCACAATTGAAGCTATTCTAAAGCTCGTGGGGAAACGGACAGAGGGCTGCCAAGTCTTTCTTTGGCTGAGTTAAGTAATATTTTAAAAATTGCTATCTATAATAGCTATTAGTTTATGAATGTGAAACTCCATTGAAATTGCAGCCTACAAGTTCCAGTGCTGAAATGACACTGCCTTGAAAGAGACCCAGCTTCCTTCCACACCCCATGCTTCCCACTCGTTTTTTTTTTTTTTTTTGAGAGGCAGAGAGTCAGACATCTGCTGGTTCATTCCCCAACAGCCTAGCAGGAACTCAGGTCTGGGTCTCCAGCGTGATTGATAGAGACCTGTACTTGGGTGCATTAGCAGGAAGCTGGAATTGGAAGCAGAGCTGGGACCCAAACTCGGGCACTCTGATAACAGGTTACAGATGTCTCAAGTGGCACCTGAACAGCTGCACCCAATGCCCAGCCCCCTCACTCTTGGCTCATAAGGATCAATTCCCAAGGCCTGGAAGCGCATCTTCTCCCCTTTAATCACCTCCCCAGATATCTGATACTCCAACTCCCTTGGGCTTCTCCGCCCTCTCCTGCAGGTTTTAGCCCTACAGTTATCTAGCCCCCTTTACACACACACACTCCAGCTCTTTGCCCTGCAGGTTGATTTGAACTCTCACCTGTTCAGTCCTTCCCCATTCTTTTTTCTGGTGACCCTGGTGGTGTTTTCCTTCATTTTTCTGGTTGGGCATCAGAAAAGCCCACACCTGCCCCGCAATGTGAAGACAGACCCACCCTGGAGAAGCAGGAGGAACAATTGTAGCAACAGCCTGGATCCTTTCAGCTGGTGAGAGAGGGACAGCCAAGGCTGGTAGGTTCTGATTGCTTTGTCCCGCTGCACAAGCATCTTTTTAGAGCAAGTGCTGTAGGACGAGTAGGGGGTGGGCATTTGGCCTGGCAGTTAACGTGCTGCTTGGAATGCTGATTCTGGCTCCACTTGTGATCCCGCCTCCCCACTAATGCAGACCTTGGGAGGTATTGAGTGACGGAACAAGCACCTGCGGGCCTCTGCCACCCAGCTGGGAGACCTGGATCGAATTCCTAGCTTCTGCCTTCAGTTTGGCCCGGCTGTGGCCCTTGCAGGCATTTGGGGAATGAACCGATGGATGGGAGCTCTCTCTGTCTCTCTTTTTCCAGGTATATTGAAGCCCTGTTAGAGCAACCGAGGATCTTGCCATTGGAGGTGGAGAGGAAGTGGCTGCAACCTTGAGCTCTGTCTCGTTTTGTAGCAGTGCTTCTACCACTGTTGGATCTCAAGGCTGAGTTTCTAGATTACAGGGAAATAAACAACTTCTATGGGAACTTTTTAGGAAAATGCATAGTTTACTGTCCTGATCAAGTCATAAGCTTCCTTTTTTAAAAATTTTATTTAAGTTAAACAAGTTTCATGTATCTCATATACAGATTTATGAACACGATGGTACGTCCCACCCTACCTTCCTCCCTCCCATGCTCCAACCCTTCTTCCTCCTCCCTCTCCTGTTCCTACTATTAATTTTTACAAAGATCTATTTTAAGTTTATTTAATGATCATAAGGTTAATCCTACACTAAGTAAAAAGTTCAACAAATAGTATAAAGAAAAAAAATTCCTCAACAGAAGAGACAAGGGCTGTAAATAGTCATCAAATCTCAGAATGTCCATTTCACTCCAGTATATTACATTTTAGGTACTGTATTCCTTTTTGACACAAAGAGAGAAAAAAATACCCAAAGGGTTATAAAAAGAACTGATATAGGACCTAGGATGGAAGAAAGCTTTTATAAAGGATTTATTTATTTATTTATTTGAAAGAGTTGTAGAGAGAGAGGGAGAGACAGAGAGACAAAGAGAGGGAGGGAGTGGGAGAAAGAGAGAGAGAACATGAGAGAACGTTCTATCCACTGGTTCACTTCCCAAATGGCTGCAATAGTCAACGCTGGTCCAGACTGAAGCCAGGAGCCAGGAACTTGATCTGGATCTCCCATGTTGGTGGCAGGAGCTCAAACAGTGGGGCCATTTCCACTGCTTTTCCTAGGCCATTAGCAGGGAGCTGGATCAAAGTGGAGCAGCTGGGACATGAAATGGTGCCCATAAGGGATGCTGGCATTGCAGGCCATGGTTTTACCTGCTACGCCACGATGCTAGCTCCAGAAGACAGCCTTTTAGTCCTGCCCATCTTAGGTTTTGTCAACTCACATGGATTGCATTGTGATTTTTTTTTTTTTTTGGACGGGCAGAGTGGACAGTGAGAGAGAGAGACAGAGAGAAAGGTCTTCCTTTGCCGTTGGTTCACTCCCCAATGGCTGCTGCGGCTGGTGCACCACACTGATCCGAAACCAGGAGCCAGGTGCTTCTCCTGGTCTCCCATGGGGTGCAGGGCCCAAGGACTTGGGCCATCATCCACTGTACTCCCTGGCCATAGCAGAGAGCTGGACTGGAAGAGGAGCAACCGGGACATAATCCAGCGCCCCGACCGGGACTAGAACCCGGTGTGCCGGTGCCGCAGGCGGAGGATTAGCCTAGTGAGCCAAGGTGCCGACAGCATTGTGATCTTGTCACAATGTGACCATTTTCACACCCAACAACTCCTTCTTGGGAGATTGGGTCTGATGACAGCTGATCATGTTGTAATTTTTATTATAATGCAAATGAGATCTTCATTTTAAGATTTCCAAGTGTGTGATTTTCTCCCAGATTGACTTTTCCCGTGATGGCTCTGGGACAGTGAGCTGGATATCAGACTGAGTTTAGTGGGAGTGTGTACAAGGCTCTGTGGTGAACTTGGGTTCATAGCTCTTAGAAACTAGGTGTGGGATTGGGCTGTATTCCTGTGATTTTGTGTGTGTGTTATTCAAATCTACAAGGCAGGCATGCTATCCGTATTTTGTAGATGAGGGAAGTAAGGATCAGAGATCAAGGCTGTTGCGTAGGGGAGCTCAGCTGGTGCATGAGTGAGCTGGATTCAAACCCGCGTCTCTCTGACTCCAGGGCCTGTGTTCTTCCTGTAGATATCCCGCTGTGGCCGTCTTTCTGAGCAGCATCTGTGATCTCTTGTCTGTAACTTGCATGCAGTTTGGCTGAAACTAGGATTCTGAAGATGCGAAGAAACCCGAGGGGAACGTAAGCTCAGTTATATAAGGGGTCACGTAAAGACTTGTTGATGCACGCAAATGTCCTACTTAGAAAACTCTTCTTTGTCTCCAAACTTTAGATTTTGCTCAGCTCTGTCTTTCTGGAGTAGTAGTGACGTTCTGGAAAGATGATGGCAATGGTGGTGATGATGGTGGAGGTCGGTTATTGATAGTGGTGGGATTGTTGATGATAAAGTGGTGGTCACGGTGATGGCAATGGTGGACAGTCTTCGTGTGAGGTCACACTGTTCCCGAAACTTGATTTCATTGGTGCAATCAAGTTGATGAGAACCTGGGAGCATGATACAACAGATTTCCACATGACTGACGTAGGGAATGGACTCTAATTGGGTAACCAGTGGTATATAATTATTCTTTCTTTTTTTAAAAAATATTTATTTTATCTATTTGAAAGACAGAGTTACAGAGAGAAGTAGAGAGAGAGAGAGTGGTCTTCCATCCACTGATTCACTCCCCAGATGGCTGCAACAGCCAGAGATGGGCCGATCCTAAGGCAGGAATTTTTTCCGGTCTCTCATGTGGGGTGCACGGGCCCAAGGACTTGGGCTATCTTCCACTGCTTTCCTGGCAATAGCAGAGAGCCGAATTGGAAGTGGAGCCACTGGGACTCAAACTGGCACCCTTATAGGATGCCGATGTTGCAGGCCAGGGCTTTAACTCACTGCACCATAACACAGAACCCCCATAATTATTCTTTCTTATCACAAACTGAGTATACTGTCTTGGCCTTTCAATACTGAGGCAGGGAAATCAAATTAAACACAGCTTGTTCTGAGAGTGCTGAAGTAAAGAAAAGTGAAAACAACCCCCCATCAGGTGCATTATCCTCCCAGATGCATTCTCAGATGTAAACTCTCCAATATGACAGATTTGGCACCAAGAAGTTTCAGACTAGTGTCTTCGTCCCTCTGAGCCTCAGTTTAGTCATTGTTCAGATAACGTTGAACTTCCCAAGTTATTATAAGGATGTAATAACATAATGTCCAGAAATTGTTCAGCATAGTTCTGGGCATAAAATATGAATTCAGCAGTTGTATTTGATACAAGAAGTAGAATTAAATTAATCCTTACAACTCGCCCCACCCACAATGATCCCATTTGAAAACTGTGCAAACTGCAAACTGAGGCACAAACAAGTAAGTGGCTTTTTTTTTTTTTTTTTGACAGGCAGAGTGGACAGTGAGAGAGAGACAGAGAGACAGAGCGAAAGGTCTTCCTTTTGCCATTGGTTCACCCTCCAATGGCCGCCATGACCTGTGCGCTGCGGCCGGTGCTTTGCAGCTGGCGCACAGCGCTGATCTGATGGCAGGAGCCAGGTACTTATCCTGGTCTCCCATGGGGTGCAGGGCCCAAGTACTTGGGCCATCCTCCACTGTACTCCCTGGCCACAGCAGAGAGCTGGCCTGGAAGAGGGGCAGTCTGGACAGAATCCGGCGCCCCGACCGGGACCAGAACCTGGTATGCTGGCGCCGCAAAGTGGAGGATTAGCCTAGTGAGCCGCGGCACCAGCCTGTAAGTGGCTTTTAATGGTATCTAACTGGGGCCAGCACTGTGGCGTAATGGGTAAAGCTGCTGCCTCCAGTGCCGGCATCCCATATGGGTGCTGGTCGAGTCCTGGTTGCTCCACTTCTGATCTAGCTCTCTGCTATGGCCTGGGAAAGCAGTGGAAGATGGCCCAGGTCCTTAGGCCCCTGCACCCACCTGGGAGACCCAGAAGAAGCTCCAGGTTCCTGGCTTTGGATTGGCGCAATTGGCTGTTGCGGCCAATTGGGGAGTAAACCAGTGAATGGAAGACATTCTCTCTCTCTCTCTCTCTCTCTCTCTCTCTCTCTCTCTCTATAACTCTGTCAAATAAATAAATAAATCTTTACAGAAAATGGTAGCTAGCATTTATTGGGCATTTACAGCTGCTAAGTAGTAGGCTAAATATTACCTTATTTAACCTTAACAACTACACAAAATTGGGCTCTTATTCTCCCCATTGCGCAGATGATAACATTGAGGCTCAAAGAATTTAAATAACTTATCCAAGGGGTGAGAGGAAAATATGGGATTTGCACTTGGTTAGTTGCTCCAGAAGCCCCTGGTGTAGCCAGGACCTAGAGTGGTGGCAAAGCACTGGCTGCGTGGGGCTGGCGCTGGTTGTGGATCTAGCAGAGTCTCCCCAGGATGCGGCCCCCACCTTGGCACCGGGTCCTCCCCTCACCAGGATTTGCAGCGACACATCCCCATTTCCACAGGTTGCCCTTGACCATGTGCCTGTGAAGGGGATCCAGGGCCAAGCCCAGCTGCCTTGCAAGGATGTTTACAGGGGGGACCTCCTCCACACCCAGACGGATGTGTGTCCTACACCCTCTGCGCTCCAAGAAACCAACTCCAAATGCATTAGCCACTGAAAAAAGAAAAACAAAAAAAGTTCACACTCACTCTTGTAGGAGAAAAGGAAAAAGCAACAAAAGAGCAACAACAAACCTTCCCCATCCATCTGTGACCACGTAGCTTTGTGCTGGGCTTCCTTGGGTGGCCTCCTCTTAACAGCTTCTGATTCGTAGAGACAAAAACATAAAACAATTTAAGGCATTGGCACCGTCAGCTCCACAACCCAGTTTCATCCTCAGGGAGTGCTGTTGGCAGGGACTGCTTGAGGTTGGCCTAGCTCGGAGACTGGGGGCTCACGGGATTGGAGAAAGGACGAGGTTTTAGTTTTTATTTTAAATTTTGCTTATGCTGTCCCTGCTTGCTGAGCTGGAGAGGTATTTGAGGGAAGTGGGTTGGCTGGATAATTATCTGGCTGGTAATTAGAGCCAGTTGTGGAGCAATATTGCATCTTGCAAACGGTCACCACGCCAGCTGGGAAGAGCCTTGCCCAGCGATGGATTTATGGCTGGCCGTGCAGAGCGGGATGTATGTTTTGGCTTGTGCATTTGAGAGAGAACAGCCTCTCCCTCTTTCTTTGCCTCACTCTCTCTTTAATCTCAACTTCAGAAGGGAAGGAGTTGGTCGTTAATTCATTTGGATTTTGAATCTGGGCTTTTTCATGTGAGAGAGGCAGGAACTATGAAGGTTTTGTTCACCATTATGTCTCTAGCGTCAAGTATACAGTGTTCAGTTAATATTTACCAAATGAAATAAATGCATTCACAAATGAGCATTAATAGAATATTAACCAATATTGACAGAACGCTTTCGGAATGCCAAAGCCCCATTATAAACAGTTTCCATGTACCGAGCAGTGGGTTCTCGAAAGCCCCGTGTTACAGATAAGGAGACTGAGGCTCAGAGAGGTGACCAAGTTTCCTAAGGCCACACAGCCTGAAAGTTGGAGCAGATAGTCACACCTGGGCAGCCAAGTGCAAACCTGTATTACAGATGGAGGAACCTGGAAGGGCCCCAGGTTTAAGGAGATTGCTTATGGAGAAGCCAGGTTTTCTGACACTTTGACCTGAGCTCTTGTCTCTTTCTCTGTTGCTTCATTTTCTCTCTGTCAGGAGTTTCTAAACCCTGTACAGGGCTTAGCCACACAAAAAGCCCTAAGATGCACACACTCTTAAACTCCCCCCGACTAGGACTAGGTTGGGGAACCAGAAGCTAGAAGAACTGTCACCATTCCTGACCCAAAGGAGTGTAATCCACTATCCCAGTTTTCTAAGGACTAAAGAATTTCCCAGGATAAGAGCCTTTTAGGACTAAAACTGGGAGAAGCAGGCCACCCTATCCCAAGGAGACTGGGTGAACTCTTCTAGGTAGCTCTTATTTAAGCCTGTGTAACATCAGCCTTTTACGAATGTCATCCAACATTGGGCTGCAGCAGGTGACCTCCCTCTGTCAGCCTCAGTTTCTTCACCTGTCAAATAGGGACGATGCCTCCATGTGTCTCCTGTGGTTGTTGTGAGATACTTAGCACAAGATGTGAAGCCAAGCCCTGTCTAGAGCTCTTGCCACACCAATTATTCTTAGATGTCGACAGCGGAATCTGAAGTCCTCATGCTCATCTGGCTCACTTCTCAAGCAAGGTCACATTTCTCTCATTTTCCAGGGTGGCATGAAGGGCCCAGGGTGGAATTGAAGCTGCCGTGAGCCAGAATCCCTCCTCCTCCAACCCGTATGGGATTTCAAGTTCCCCAGCAAACCTGGGAGGGAGCAGTGACTCTTAGCCATTTTACAGATACGTAAGTCGACATTCAGGAAGGTAGAGGCTTGGCCAAAGTCACTCGTGTCCTAAGTGGTTGAGATGGAAAACAATCCAGGCAGCCATCTCTCAAGGGCCCAGGCTCTCAGCACAAAAATCATCACAACTCATGTCTACATTGAACCCTTTTTATTTGATACAAGTTGTTTAACTCATTCCCTTTTATTTGTATTAAGGTATTTTTCATTTGCTTGCTTTATTCTATGTCTCTAGAAACATGACCAGGGTGAATATCCTTAATGTATTCTAGGATTTCTCAACCTTGGTATCCTTGACCTTTTGGGCTAGATAGCTCTTTGTGATGGGGCCTGTCCTGTGCATTGTGGGGTGCTGGGCAGGGTCCTTGCCCTCTACTTACTGCATACCAGTGGCATCCCCTTTGATGTCTCTAGACATTGCCCAATGTCCCTTAGGGTAGGGGACAAATCACTTCCTGTTGAGAATTGCTGATTTCCACCTTTGTAGTCCAGCCATGTCGTTTCCTGAATCCCATAGTTGGTGCTGTGCTATTTCAAAGGTTCCTGATCCACAGTGCCAAGCTGTCCTCCACCAGAGTGGCAGCAGTTTGTAAAGTCACTGGGGTGTACAAACAGTGCCGCTTCCCCACACGCTTGCCACTGATGACCGTGACTCCGTCAATTCTCAGGGAATCCTTCTAGGCAGGGATGTCAGGGAGGCCCTTGCGGATTATCAGACGCATAGGGGGAATGGAGGCTCGAAGGGACAGGGACTTGCCCCAGACCACACGGTAAGTAAAGATAAAGTGAGAGCCACTGAGCATGGGTGAGCAGCCACTTGAGACCACAGTCTGGCATCCCCAGGAAGAGCCTTGATCATCCCCAACGAGATTGATTCATTGAGGCAACTATTAAGTTCAAGCTTTTTCTCCCAGGTGGTGTGGGATTCTATAAAGTTATTTTTACTGTGCTGGCTATGGATAAAGGCAGTACTTTGGTGGCGAGTCAGGAAGTGATGTGTGCTGGGCAGTCGAGAGGCCGGTAAAAGTTTATGGGTTTGCAGCCTGCTATGGACTAGGTTTATTGTCCTTTGTAAATGCTCCATCATTTTTTCCCTTTTGAAGTCAGGAGTGATGGAATCAGTGGCCTAATTGATACAGGATGGGAAGGGGCTGGTGATGCTCACAAGAGAGGACCAGCACACTCCCGCAGCCGTATGTGGTCCATTTCACGAACTCCTCAAAGGCAAATGACTTGCTGACCCAACTCAACTCACGATGACGGGGCCACAGTAGCCTGGCCTGTGTCTTTGACTTCTTCTCCTACCTCTTCTCCGTGGGTCCACTGAGTTCAGTCATGGTTGCCTTCTTTTTGTTCCTCAAAGAGCGAGGTCTGTTTACAATGCGGGGCCTTTGCACTTGTTCCTTCTGCCTGGGACACGGTTAGACATAAAATGTTCTATGGCAATTCTCTTTGCTTGCTAAAGATCTCCACTCATACGTCCCTGCTTGAGAGAGGCCTCCAAGACACCCCCTATTTGCAGATGTTCTTCGGCCTATTCCCTCTCCATTTATTACATTAACTTTTCAGGAGATGAGATTTTGCCTTTCACTCTATGAAGCTTTCTGATATGTAGTTCCTGATGTGGTCTCCTGACTGAGGATGGGGCCCTTGCAAATCTTGCCCAGAGGTTTATTTCCAGTGGCTAGAACAATACTGGATATAAAACTACCTTGTTCATGGAATGAGCTAGTTGATGGACTGCTCTATTCAGGATCTTGAGAGCTATACACTTGTCCTTCAGTACACACCACACTTAGGATTGGGTCCAGGACACCCCATGGATGTCCAGACCTGTGCATGCTCAAATTCCTTATAGGAAATGGTAGAGTATGTGTATATGGTCCTCTGCATAGGTATCTCTAGATTATTCATAACAGCTCACACAATGTCAATGTCATAAATCGTTGTTAGACTGCATTGTTTGTGGAATAGTGTGGGGAGCAACTCAGACTAGACTAAGTTACTGGAATTAAGACTTATTCTATGCATCTGCTCTCCCACAATATGGCGCTGGGAGAGGAGTAAAAGCAGCTTCTACACAGCTGCCTCCAGTTCAACCAGTAAGCTGCAGGAGCTGCTCCTGATTGGAGGAGAGCAGCATGCTCGGCGTGTGGGTAGCAGAGTTGGAATTGGTGGAAGAGGACTATAAAGGAGGAGAGAGACAACATGCACCAGGAACATCTATCCGAATAACACCTGAGCAGCCCCTGAGAGAGCCGGCCGGCGGTGTGCCGCTCCCCCACGGAAGTGGGGAAAGTGGCAGGGGGGGCCACCCCTCCACGGAGGTGGAAGGGACGGTAGCCAACCCGGGAAGAACCAGCAGCAAACCCGGGAAGGGCCGAGCAGACAAAAGAACAGCGCAGGGTCCTGTGTCGTTCCTCCGCGAAGAGGGGGAGCGACAGAATAGTTATAAGGAAGAAGTCTGTACAAGTGTAGTAGAGACCCATGGAATACATGCATGAGAGTCAAGGTGAAGGTTGCTGAAACAATGAGTGTTGGAAGGAGACTGAGGCACTGTGCAAGGTGGGAGGCTACCGTCGGGTGTGCCTGCTTGTCATTTCATTTGTATGGATTCAGCGTAGTGCTTGGTGTGTGGCAAATTCACGTTCGGCCTTTTGGAACTTTCTGGAATTATTTCCCCCTAAATAGTTTTGGTATGTGTTTAATTGGATCTGTAGATGTAGAATCCATGGATCTGGAGGACCGAGTGCGATCAAAGGAGGCAATAAAGTGTCTGTAACAGTCAGACTAAAGCAGCTATAGGAGGCATTGAATGCTGCAGCCACAGACAGACGCTATAGCTAAAGCAGTTCTGAGGAGGGGGCTGGTGGGCTCTGAGATGTTTTTCTGCAGGAGATAGTTTGAACTGTTCCTTCAAGAATGCAAAGGGTTTGAATGGCTGAGAAGTAGTGGGTAAAGTGTTCCAGGCCAAGGGTCTGATGGGAGCTTGGGAAAGACTGGAGTCTGCTCTGCAGACTGGCCTGTGACTGTTTGATTGAGAAAGCTGATCAGTGAGAAAGCTGACACCACATGGTGCAGCACGTGCTGGGCAAGGCGTTGGGAGCTAAGTCTTACGTGAGGACCTGAAAGGTGAATATTGAAGAGCAAGAGAGCTATGGAGTTGGGTGGAAGTGGATTGTAGGTCCACCGTTGAGTAGCTGTCTGACCATATCAGGTGGCTATTGCGGTACAACAAAACACCTCGGAAGCTCAGTGGTTACAACAGAGCCATTTATTTAGATCACGAGTCTGTGGGTTCACTGGGTGCTCTGTTGGTCTCAGTCAGAACCAACTGGGATCTTTCATGTGTTTGCAGGCAGCTTCTGGCCAGCCGAAGTTCAGCCTTAGAACTAAGCCTGGCGCACAGTCAGCGCTCAGGAATACAAATGCATATTTTACATCACTGCAAATGAGGACGTGGTCGTTACTTTGTGGATGAGAAAACTATTGCCCTGAGAATCTCAGAAGTACAGTGAGCCACAGAAATACCAAAAAAGAAATTGAAATATTCCTAACCAAATATGGGAGGCCAGAGAAACCCCAGAAGGAGGTGGATCCACAAGTACCCTGGCGAGTTACTCTCTTTGTCTGGTTCAGCAGGCACTCTTTGCCTGGTCCCCTAATCTTAAAACCCACATCTGTCAACCATGTGAACTTGGAAGAGGACCTGGAACCTCCAGAATGGAACACAGCCCAGCTGAAAATCTGACTGTAGCCTGGGAGTTTGTGAGCTGAGGACCCAACTAAGCCGTGCCCGACCGACCTGAGAATCTGCGTGATTAGTAATGTGGTTGTTCTAAGCTGCTTGATTTGTAGCAATTCAGATGGCGCTGTGGTCGTCATCTGCTCATTACATGTATCAGTAATTTTTATTCTACTCCTCCAAGTGTTGAGTTCTGCTAATCTTTGATGAGCCATTGCATGTGTCAGCAAGGATTTCCAATTCCTCGATGTGGTCTTATTTCATAGGGACCAAGGATGTGCATCTTGAAGCTGCTCACCAGTTCTGTGTCCTTTGGCAAGCGACTTACCCTCCCTGGGTTTTGCTTTCTCCATCTGCAAAATGGGGCTATGTAGTGGCACCAGTTCTTTGGCGTTGTAGAAGGGGTAAATGAATAATGCATATAAAGAATCAAGAATGGTGCCTGGCTGAGCAGTGTTTCAAAATGCTAGTGATCACAGTGAATAGTGTTGGGTAAACCAAAAGGATGTTGTAACTATTGGTAGTAGGTGGTCAACTTTCCATTTTACAAGTAGAAGATGGAGGGCTCAAGGCAAGGCGTTGCTCAAGGTCCCTGGTTGGTTTTATGTCAGAGAAGGATTCCAACCAGATGTCCCTGCAGGTCCCCATTTGCCTGCCTCCATGCTGGCGTCTTCTGTTCATGACTGCGCATCTTTCCCCTTCATGGAGCTTTGTTGAATCTCATGACTCACCCTCTGGTCAACCTTTGACCACCACCTCTCCATGATGCTCTTGTGTTTGGAAGGTGAACAGTGACTTTGTCATCTCTCGTCCCTACCCTCGTTCCTTTCGGAGAGCTCAGGGTTGGCTTTGGTTCCTTTCTGTGCCATTTCTTGACCCCACACCTGACTGTGTTCCCATTTCCTTTGCAATACAGAAGTTATCCAGGCACTGCCACCTCTTCCCACCACTCCCACCTGGCCTCTGCCCACCTTTCCAGCTCATCTCTTGCCACCCTAACCAGTTCTGTCCATCTCCCTGTACCTTTTCTCTTTGTTACCTGAGGGCTCAGCTGGCTCCTTCCCTCACCTGACCACTTAGGAGACATCCTTTAGGACATAGCCCCAGTCACGGATGCCTCCCACCCTGGGCTTCATTCCTTTCTCTGGAGCTGCTCCAGCATGGAGCTCACCACATGGTGTCTACTGACATCCTGGGCCCTGCGTCTTTCTGTGAGCTGAGGGCAGGGACCAGGCCTGATCTGTTTATTTCTGAATTCTCAGGACTTAGCCTTCTCTCTCTTTCAGAGTAGGAACTCGGCATCTTTATGAATAAGTGAATGAAAGCATGCATGAATAAATTGAAGATAATAATATTTAAGAAGCCACCCAAGGGCTGTGAATTTAGGATAAACCTAGATTGCATCTAGCTTTGAGTTCTCTAGGCTTAGAGAGGTGCCTGGGATGTAGGTGTGGCTACATGAAGGTGCTAATTACAAATAGAGTCCCAAAATAAGAGAGGGAGGAAATGTACAGTTCAGTACATGCTCACTCAGACTTACCCCTAATGGTAAAGCTAGAAACGTGCCATGGGACTCCAAATCCCATTAAGTTGGCAGGTACCAATGCCATCTTACTAGTTTAAGTGATCAGTTTAAGTTCATAATTGATCATAAAGATAGGATTGTCAAAGGGATCACATAAATAAGACCAGTGTCTGCTAATAATTGATAGAATTAAAAAGGAGAGAACAATCCCATATTGGAAGTGGGATACACAGCAGACCCATAGAATGGCAAATGCCCTAAACAGCACCCTGGCCTGAGAATCAGCCCTTAAGGCATTCAGATCTGGCTTAAAAGCCAGAGAGTTTCTCAGGCATGGAAAGCCAAGACACAGTGACAAAAAATGACGTAAATGTAAGATCTCTGTTAGTGCAATCCCAGTGGAAAGAATGGGCCATCAAAGAAGGAGGTACCTTTCTCTGAAGGGAGGAGAGAACTTCCACTTTGATTATGGCCTTGTCTAAATAATGTTGGAGTTTGTGAACTCAAGAGGCTTCCATAGCCTTTGCAGCTCATGACAAGAGCCTCGGGTGATTACTGACATCATAAATAAGAGTGTCAATTGTTAAATCAACAACAGAAGTCACTGTGCACTTACTCCCCATGTAGGAGCTCTGATCTTAATGTGTTGTACTATTCAAATTAACGCTAAAACTAGTCTTCAAACAGTACTTTATACTTGATGAGTCTGTATGGGTACAAACTGTTGAAATCTTTACTTAGTATATACTAAGTTGATCTTCTGTATATAAAGATAATTAAAAATGAATCTTAATGAAGAATGGGATGGGAGAGGGAGTAGGAGATGGGATGGTTTGCTGGTGGGAAGATGGTTATGGGGGGGGAACTGCTATAATCCAAGTTGTACTTTTGAAATTTATATTTATTAAATAAAAGTTGTCTAAATGCATACATATATACATACATATCCATAAAAAAATAGAGTCCCAAAGGAATTTAGAAGTAGGTTTCCTCAATAGGAGACTAGGGTTTTCCTTACTTTGTAATCCTTGTTGAGCACATAGTAGGTCCTCAATGTTTGTTGAATGAATT
This sequence comes from Oryctolagus cuniculus, assembly GCF_051225735.1. Lineage (NCBI taxonomy): Eukaryota > Metazoa > Chordata > Mammalia > Lagomorpha > Leporidae > Oryctolagus > Oryctolagus cuniculus. The sequence goes on along the minus strand of NC_142887.1, from coordinate 16,348,369 downwards.
ACTAAGCGTGTGCATGAGTAAAGATAGAAATGTCCCACTGCCACAGTGCGATTGAGAATTGTACACTCTTCAAGTCAAGGGATTGATTTAGGATCCATCCTATGTCCCCAACACCCAAGGCAATGCATGAACATAGTAGGACCTCAGATTCCAGAAAAACTGACCATCTGCCCTTGAGTGGATCAGCCAAACCCACAGCCTGAGCATCAAAGAGACATGACTGCCCTTCTCCCCGCAGGGTCAGATGTGTTCTGCCTTTGCTGAGTTCTTTTCACTTCTGTGGTTGGAAGCCAGTTCCTTCACATTGTGTAAACATGGTTTTGTGTGGTCGAAAATGTATTTTAAAAATGTCACTAATTACCCAATACCCTGTAACCACTCTTTCGGGGACATAATTGTTCTGTCATGTAAATACCTAATTAGGGGCCTTGGAGAAGTGGGGTGGAGAGGAGGCCTGGCATCCTGAGTCCTTCTGGTTACTCCTCTGTGCTGAGGCCCAGTAGAGATGCTGGGGTCGGTGTGGTGGTGGCTGGAGGAGGAGGGGCATTCCCAGGCCTCCAGGATGGGGCTGGGGCCAGCACGCATCCCCATGCAGGGAGTTCTCAGGCTACCAAGCTTAATGGGAACCAACTGCCCAGCCCCTCCTCCCATCCTCTGCCCAGCGGAACGTGCTGATTTCAAACCCAAATGACTCACACATGTGAGTCTCCAGCTCCCCACTCTCCTTTCTCCCCAGATAGCCGGGCTTGCTACAGTCCTGTCCTTGCTGTTAGAACCTCTGTGTTGTGTTACAAGTAGGCAAATCCCAAGTGGGACCCGTGTTAAAGGATCCAGACGGCCGCCCCCCACCCCCAAGTGCTTTTCCTTGTCCAAGCCGTGAGGTGCAGGGATGACATAGTGTTGTTCTGAACAATGACAGAGCCTCATCCCAGACAAGACTGGGGGCCCTGGCTTTTATCTACCTCCCTGGAGATTTCTTTTTATGACCTCCCAGTCTTGTGGGAAGGGCACGAGGGCATCGACCGCATCTGGTGAGACAGTAGCCATGACTGCAGAGTGAGCCACGTCCCTGTCCCTCAAGCTTGTCCTACTTCAAAGCTTTCCTCTGTAACTGGACCCCTGGCTTGGTGGGTGGGTGGGTGGGAGGGTGGGAGAGGGGGATCTCAGGAGCCAGGGTTTCCCGGCCCCTGAGCTGGGTAACATATGCTTTGTCTCCTTTGCCTGGGTGATACCAGTTCTCCAGTGTCCACTGAGTGCTTGTGTAACCTGGAGGTTCTGGGGGAGAGCTGTCCAAATGGGTCCCGCCTTGTCCACCTGAGAGCCAGGAGACCCTTCTCAGACCCTTCATCCTCTTGAACCTCAGTGTTCATGTCTAGAAATGGGCATGCTAAAAGGCCAGGAACCAAGGTGCTGTGAGGACGAAAGCAGACCCCCGGGTCTAAGTACAAGGCAAACAAGCGTCCCCGCAATGGCCGTGATTGCGGGTGAGTTTGTCTTCTCATGGGTGAAGCGGGAGAAAAAGCATTGACCTCACTGGACTGCTGTGAGGTTTAGATGACTTCTGTGGTTCAGTGGGTTAAGCCACCGTCTGCAGAGCTGGCATCACATGTGGGTGCCAGTTTGAGTCCTGGCTGCTCCACTTCTGATCCATCTCCCTGCTAATGTGCTTAAGAAAGCAGCAGGAGATGGCACAAGTCCAGCAGATGGTTTACACTTCCTCTCTCCCTCCCTCCCTGCCTCCCTCCCTCCATCCTTCTCCCTCTCCCTCCTCCCTCCCTCCCTCCCTCCATCCTTCTCCCCCTCCCTACCCCCCTCTCCCTCCCTCCCTCCCTCCCCCCCTCCCTCCCTCCCTGCCTCCCTCCCTCCCTCCTTCTCCCTCTCCCTCCCCCCTCCCTCTCCCTCCCTCCCTGCCTCCCTCCCTCCCCCTCTCCCTCACTCCCTGCCTCCCTCCCTCCCTCCCCCCTCTCCCTCACTCCCTCCATCCTTCTCCCTCTCCCTCCCTCCCTCCCTCCCTCCACCCATCCTTCTCCCTCTCCCTCCCCCCTTCCTCTCCCTCCCTACCTCCCTCCTTCCTTCTCCCTCTGCCTCCTCCTCCCTCTCCCTCCCTCCCTCTCCCTCTCCCTCCCTCCCTCTCCCTCCCTCCCTGCCTCCCTCCCTCCCTCCATCCTTCTCCCTCTCCCTCCCCCCTCCCTCTCCCTCCCTCCCTCCTTCTCCTTCTCCCTACCCTCTCCCTCCCTCCCTCCCTCCCTCTTCCTGTCCCTCCCTCCCTGTTCCTCCCTCCCTCCCTCCTTCCCTCTCTCTCCCTCCCTCCCTCCATCCCTCCCTCTCTCTTTCCAACTCTTTCAAATAAAATAAATAGATCTTTTTTAAAAAAAGAGATGACTTCAGGTGTATAAAGTACTCAAGACAGTGTTTTGTATGCTCTTGAGTGGTCAGGATGTGAGAATCATTACTTCCCCAACCCTTTCTTTGTTGTTACTGTCTTCTCATTTCCATAGTTGGGCCATGATCAGATGTGGGAATTGAGGCGGAGAGGAATTAAGTGACTTGCTCAAGCAGCTGGGAAGTGGCAGAGCTGGGACTTGAACACAGGGCCCCGTGACTATGAGTCTGTGGTCCTCTCTCACTGCCGTCCTTCCTGGGTTCAGACAGGAGGGATCCAGGCTGAGGGCAAGTGATGGCCAGGAAGAGAGGCCATCGGGTCTCAGATACAAGACAAGAAGCAATAGAACAATGGAAGCCTTTGATTCCTGGAAGAAGGGAAATATGGGCGGGCCGGGAGTGGGGCTGTGAGGATTCTGTGTAGCCTGGGAGGGTGAGGAACACAAAGGCCAGGAAAATGGAGACACACACACAAAAGGAGCAAATATTTTCGTTGACAGTGCTAAAAGGATTAAGTGGTGATTCTTATATTTTAATTTTGGCAGACTTTTTTTTTTTTTGCTTCCGTGATTATAAAACAATTATAAATAATGTAGCATGTTAATACTTATAAAATAGTACTATTTTGGGGCCAGCGCTGTGGTGCAGCGGGCTAATGCCCCAGCTTGCAGTGCTGGCATCCCATATGTGCTCCTGTTCAAGTCCTGGCTGCTCCACTTCCGATCCAGCTCTCTGTTATGGCCTGGGAAAGCAGTAGAAAATGGCCCAACTGCTTGGGCCCCTGAACCCACGTAGGAGACCCAGAACAAACTCCTGACTCCTGGCTTCGGATCAGCCCAGCTCCGGCTGTTATGGCCATTTGGGGAGTGAGCCAGTGGATGGAAGATGTCTCTCTCTCCCTGTCTACCTCTCTCTCTCTGAAACTCTGCCCTTCAAATAAATAAATCTTATAAAAATTAGTGAATTATTTCTCTTCAGATGCCTAAAGGAGATTTTTCTTGGGGTGGGAGAATAGTATATATGTAGTAAATGATGAATTGATAGACCATTATTTTTAACTTTCAAACTGATGAATGATTTTAGAGAAAGTTTGGAGATAAAGAAATGTAGAAGAAAAATTTTAAATGACTCAATTTTTCTATTCAAACACACCCACGCCTAACATTTTTGAGTTTTTGCTTCAGTTATCTTAGTTCCAAAACCAGAAAAGGATATAATAAAAAACTATAGATCAATATCCCTGATGACATAGTTGCAGAAATCCTCAACAGAGGCCAGCACCGTGGCTCACTTGGTTAATCCTCCGCCTGCAGTGCTGGCATCCCATATGGGTACTGGGTTCTAGTCCCGGTTGCTCCTCTTCCAGTCCAACTCTCTGCTGTGGCCTGGGAGGGCAGTGGAGGATGGCCCAAGTGCTTGGGCCCCTGCACCCGCATGGGAGACCAGGAAGAAGCACCTGGCTCCTGGCTTCGGATGTGAACCAATGGAGGGAAGACCTTTCTCTCTCTCCCTCTCTCACACTGTCTATAACTCTATCTGTCAAATAAAAAAAAATCCTCAACAAAATACTAGCTAATTGAATCCAACAGCACATCAAAAAGACTGTCTACCCAGACCCAGTGAGATTTATCCCCGGGGATACAGGGATGGTTCAACATACGCAAATCAATACATGTGATACATCTCACTAACAAAATTGAAGAATAAATGCCTTATGATTATCTCAGTAGGTGCAGAGAAAGCATTTGATAAAATGCAACATCCTTTCATGATAAAAAAATCTTAAAGAAATTGGGTATAGAAGGACCATACTTCAACACAATCAGCACAATATATGACAAACCCACAGCCAGCAGCATAGTGAATGGGAAAAGCTGGAAGCATATCCACTAAGATCTGGAACGAGGCAAGGATGCCCACTCTCACCATCACTACTCAGAATAGTTCTGGAAGTTTTAGCCAGAGCTGTTAGGCCAGAAAAAGTAATCAAAGGGATACAAATTGGAAAAGAGAAAGTCAAACTAATCCTGTTTGCAGATGACATTTTATAGTAGTTATTTTAAAAATACACAATTTTAATAGTACTGCAAATGTAATAGTGTATGTATCTTCCAGTAGAATTTTTTTTTATTTGATAGGTAGAGTTACAGACAGAGAGAGAGTAAGAAAGGTCTTCCCTCCGTTGGTTCACTCCCCAAATGGCTGCCACAGCCGGCGCTGTGCCAGTCTGAAGCCAGGAGCCAGGTGCTTCTTCCTGGTCTCCCATGCGGGTGCAGGGCCCAAGCACTTGGGCCATCCTCCACTGCCCTCCCAGGTCAGAGCAGAGAGTTGGACTGGAAGAGGAGCAACCGGGACTAGAATCCAGTGCCCATATGGGATGCTGGCACCACAGGCGGAGGATTAACCAAGTGAGCCACGGCGCTAGCCCCTCATCCAGTAGTATTTTTTTTTTTTTTTGACAGGCAGAGTGGACAGTGAGAGAGAGAGACAGAGAGAAAGGTCTTCCTTTGCCGTTGGTTCACCCTCCAATGGCTGCCGTGGCCGGCGCACTGCACTGATCCGAAGCCAGGAACCAGGTACTTATCCTGGTCTCCCAGGGGGTGCAGGGCCCAAGTACTTGGGCCATCCTCCACTGCACTCCCTAGCCACAGCAGAGAGCTGGCCTGGAAGAGGGGCAACCGGGGCAGAATCCGGCGCCCCGACCGGGACTAGAACCCAGTGCCAGTAGTATTTTAAAATATTATTGTATGGGGGCCAGTGCTGTGGCTTAGCAGGTAAAGCCACTGCCTGCAGTGCTGGCATCTCTATGGGCTCTTGTTCGAGACCTGGCTGCTCTACTTCCCATCCAGCTCTCTGCTATGGCCTGGGAAAGCAGTAGAAGATTACCCAAGTCCTTGGGCCCCAGTACCTGTGTGGGAGACCTGGAAGAAGCTTCTGGCTCCTGGCTTTGGATCAGCACAGCTCCAGCCATTGCAGCCAATTGGGGAGTGAACCAGCGAAAGGAAGACCTCTTTCTCTCTCTCTGCCTCTCCTCTCTGTGTAACTCTTTCGAATAAATAAATAAATCTTTAAAAATATTGTATAGATTTTATGAACAAATTTTTAATAACTTATCCAACTAGAGATGCACCAAAGTTAACCATCTCTTTAATGCTGATATTCCTTGTGTTTCTAATTCTTCCTTATTACAAAGAATGAGGCAATTCATGTCTGTCTAGAGGCAGAGAGACAGAGTGAGAGTGAGTTTGCATTTCTGGTTCACTCTCAAAATGCTTGCAATGGCAGGGGCTGTACTGGGCCAGAGTCAGGAGCCAGGTCTCTCAGGTGGGTGGCAGGAACCCAATTAACTGCGATAGCACAGCTGCCTCCCAGGGTCTCCATTGACAGGAAGCTGATGTCAGGAGCCAGAACCAAGTATCAAACTCAGGTACTCTGATGTGAGACTTAGCCCAGTGTCTTAACCTCTGGGCTAAGCATCTGCCTTGAACATTTTTTTGCATTTAGCTTTTTTTCTTCTCTTCTCTTCCTCCTCTCCTCTCCTCTCCCTCCTCATACTCTCCTCTTCTTTCCTCTGTGCTTATATTTCTCTCTTGGATGAATTCTTAGAACTGCTGATCCCTTTGGGGTCAGTGCTGTGGTATAGTGGGTAAAGCCACCGCCTTGAGTGCCCATTTGAGTCCCAGCTGTTCTACTTCCAATCCAGCTCTCTGCTATGGCCTGGGAAAGCAGTAGAAGATGGCCCAAATCCTTGGGCCCCTGCACCTGCAGGGGAGACCTGGAAGAAGTTCCTGGCTCCTGGCTTTGGATTGGCGCAGCTCCGGCTGTTGTGGTCAATTGGAGGGTAAACCAGCAGACGGAAGACCTCTCTCTCTCTCTGTAACTCTTTGAAATAAATAAATCTTTAAAAAAAAAAAAAAGAACTGATCCCAAGCTATGGACATTTTTAAGGCCCTAGATAGGAATTGTTAAGTTTATTGTGCCAGGATATTCCACATGGCATCTTGAAGTTTCTCGACTTTCCCAGCGTGCTAACAATGGGATGGCATATAGTCAGTCATTCACTCATTGTTCATGTATTCATTTATTGAACACCTGCTTCATGCCAGGAGCTGCAGGTGTGTTCCTCCAGGTGTGACTGTTGGGCCTTCCCAGCTGTGAGGCAGAACCACAGTGAGTCCCCCAGGTGGTGGTGTCAGATTCTCCCCCTTTCCCTGGAAACTGGCCCTCTGCAGTCTCCGAGGAGCCCTTGGACTCTGGGGTGGGATACCCAGGGGTCCATCTCGGTATCCGCTAGTGCCCAGCTTCCCGGGGACAAAGACAGCGAGTGCCCATTGTTTGAGCTTCTGGGAGCAAACGCTTAAGTGTCCGAGTAAGCACTAAGCACTCTGCCCCCTCCCTACCACTTCTCTCCGACAAAGCTTTTATACGGAGCACGAGCGCCCATAAATAACAGCCCAACCTATAAATAAATACAGCTGGGATCCCACAAAAGCCCTTGACAAATGCTGTTTATTTAATTTCTCAAGTGTGGTCCATTTGGGATCCAATTGGAAAGGCCCACTAAGCTTTTAAAAGGCCAGCTTATGTGCTTAATCTTGATTCCCCTTTTGAGGGGCCATCCTGCCATCTCCCACACACCTGCTTAGTCCAGTGAAGCAGCAACACTGCCTGTGTGGGCAGGGCTTTGGGGCAAAGAAGAGTTTCCTGGGCCCCGCCCAGTGAGGGTCACTCAACTCTGGACAGGTCAAAGTCACATCCTCGTGATTAATGTCACTCCAGTCCGGCCAGGCTGACCTGGTCTTGTTATTCCTTTACGAGGTGGGAAGGTCCCACTTACGGAGCAGTGGAGGAGACAGCAGCGGACCGCGGCGTGGAGCCAGAGTGGGCCTCTTTCTGTAAAGCACCGGCATCATTCATCATTTTGGAGGCAACCAGGGCAGTACCCTGCAGACAGGAGAACGTTGTAACGGACACTCAAGCGGCCATCTTTGCCATCGTCTCGCTGCCCCAGGGCCTTTGTGTATGCCCTTCCTGTGCTCCAGATGCCCTTCTTCTCATCTTCCTGTAACTAAACCCAGCCCATCCGTCACGGGGCAGCAGGTGTGCTGCTCCCAGGAGGGCTTCTCTGCCTATTATAAAAAGGAAATAGACAGCCAGTTTCTTGTCCTACCTTCTGTTAGCATATTGTACCTCTCTTTGTAGTTCCGCTCCCCACTTTAGGTAAACGACTTACCATGAAAATTAAAAAAAAAAGGATTTATTTATTTATTTTGAAAGAGTTACAGAGAGAGAGGAGGAGGAGAGAGATCTTCCATCTGCTGGTTCACTCTCAGATGGCTGCTATGGCCAGCACTGGGCCTGGCCGAAGCCAGGATGCAGGAGCTTCATCTGGGCCTCCCATGTGGGTGGCAGGGGCCCAAACACTTGAGCCATCCTCTGCTGCTTTCTCAGGCTACCTGCAGGTCATTGGATCAGAAGAGGAGCAGCTGGGACTCGAACTAGCACCCGTGTGAGCTGCCAGTTTTCAGGTGGCGGCTTTACCTGCTGTGCCACAACGCTGGCCCCTTACTCTGAAACTATTTAATTTTTTTTTGATTACTTGTCTGGCTCATTTAGGTATCAGCTCTCCCTTGCTCCCCCACCCCCAAGTCTGAGATACTACTGCCTCTTTTCTGAGCCGTTGCAACAGCACTTTGCAGATCTCTGTGCTTCTCCCAGCCTCTGCCCTGTGGTCTGGGCTTGCCACAGCAGCCAGAAGCACACGTGGAGAACTTCAGTCACCTGTCAGGCGCCCTCCCAGCGGCTCTCCCCGGAGCCTTTAGAATGGCTGGCCATGCTCTTCAGCATCCAACCCCACCTTACTTCCTTGCTCTCTGTGTTCACTCTGTTCCAGGTGTCTGGTCTCCCAGAGTTTCAGTAGGGCCCAAGTACACTCTGGCTATTCCCTCCAACATGTGTGGGGCTCACGCCCTCCTTCTCAAGGTCCCCAGAAGCATCTCATCAAAGAGCACCCCCCCCCCCCCATCACCTTCTCCTTTCCCAGTAATCCTGTGCCATGGGCCTGGCTTCCTTTTCACCCATTGCATTCACACTGTGCCTTTAATCAGTTCAGCTTTGATCTCCTACAATCACGCAAGTCTACCAGTCAGAGCCTGAAGTTTCTTACCTGTGCTGTCCTCACTGCCTAGCCCAGTCCCTGACGCTAGAAGGTGCCTCATTCCTCATTAAGATTTCTGGTGCACAGGAGTGATTTAACCAGAGCCTTGCTTGGGTTTGACCAGCCAGGAAGACAACTGGCTTCTCGAAGTGGGGCTACTGGATGTGGGTGGGCTTTGTTGGCGGGTATCTGTCAATCTTGTTTTTCTCTTCCAGTCATAAGAACCGTAACCGTAACCCTAACCATAACCCTAACCATAACCCTAACCCTAACCCTAATCCTAATCCTAATCCTAACCCTAACCCTAACCCTAAGCCTAACCCTAACCCTAACCCTAACCTAAGGTCCTGGAGAGTCCTGGACTATAGTTAGGATGCAGGTATTCCCTCCTCAAGAAAGCCCCAAGCTATGGAGAAGAATGGGGCCACCTGGAAACAGGGAGCCGATGGGGAGGACTGAAGTCTGGCCGATGGTTGGGCGTGCTGCCGCAGGCCACCTTGCCAGCCTGAATGTTGGCTCCCAGAAGAGTAAATGGAGTGAAGGCAGCCAAAGGCGTGCTTGGCTTGGACTGAGCTAGCACGTCCAGCTTTGTTTCTCAGGAGGTCCCTTGAGAAACGGGGGCAGTAGACCCTCTGCTGCTTGGGATTCTGTTGGCCGACTTGAAAAAACCCAGCTTGGCATTTAGCCCAGGAGGTGGAATGGGCCGGTGCAGAGTGAGGACATTGAATTCAGATGGGCCCATTTCTGACTCCCAGCTCATGAGCAATGTTCTAACCTCAGGGCGTACTTCATCTCCTGTTTCATTCTCCTTAATAAGGATGCCTCCCCTCCAGGATCTGCTGCTCTCCTAGCCTCCACCTCCCTCTCACCTACTGGGTTCCAGCCATACCGGCCTTTTTTGTATTTCTTTAGGCAGTCCTGCCTCAGGACCTTGGCTCCTGCTCTTCCTTTTGCTATAATATCCTGCTCCTAGTTTTGCACACGCAGGACAAATGTCATCTTCCCCAAGAGGGTCTGCCTGACCACTGCTACAGTGTGAATTTGGTTTGAGTGTCTCCAAAAGGTTCATATGCTGGGAGCTTGGTGCCCAGTGTGGTGGGTCTGGGAGGGGACAAAACTTTTATAGGTAGAGCTTAGGGGAGTGAAACTAGGTCCCGTGTCCCTCACTCTTGGGAGGGATGCACGCTGATCTTACGGGGTAATGAGTTCTACAAGAGCAGGTCGGCACCTCCTGGGCTTGGTCTCCTCTTGGCTGACTTCCTATGCTGTGGTGCTCAGCAGAGGCTGAGCAGACGGAAGCACCCGATCTTGGACTTGCGTCAGCCAAGCTGTGCGCTGATTCAGCCTCTTTTCTCTCTTGAGCACTTGGCCCCTGGTGCTACAGCGGCACGCCGTGGACTAAGCCAAAGGCCCTATCAGAAATTGCCCATTGCCGCCCAGCAGGCAGCACCTCTGTTACATTTTCATTACAACATCCGGTACCATTTAAAAACATCTTATATGTGAGAGTACTTTGTTTATTTGGGAGGGAGGGATACACAGTTTTGAAATCCGTGCATAGTTTTTTCATAATATGAATTTTCCACATTATGAAAAAATGTTTTGCACCAAAATTTTCGTTTACCAAAAAAATTCATACTTTTCTTTTTTGGAAAAAAAAAAGATTTATTTCTTTGAAAGGTAGAGTTACAGAGAGAAAGGGAGAGACAGAGAAAGAAATATTTCCTCCTCTGTTTCACTCCTCAAATGGCCACAATGGCCAGACTGAAGCCAGGAGTCAGAAGCTTCATCTGGGTCTCCCTCATGGATGTGGGGGCCCAAGCATTTGGGCCATTCTCCACTGCTTTCCCAGACACATTAGCAGGGAGCTGGGTTGGAAGCAGAGCAGTGAGGACTCAAAGTGGCGCTCATATGGGACGCCCGCATCGCAGATGGAGGCTTAACCAGCTCTGCCACAATATTCGGCATCCCTTTTCTACAACGTTTTTGAACTACCCATGTCTATATTTATTTACCTGCTTACTACTTGTCTCTTATCTTCCAGTTCAGTGCCATATGAGTAGGGACTGTGTCTTGTTTCCAGTACCTTGAACAGTGCATCATACAGTGTGCATGCTTAGTATTTATTGGAATAATAGATGCAGTTTGGCACATGGCAGTAGCCATCTGACACATGGAACACACACACACACATAGACACACACCTTAGCACATACTAGATGCTGTATAAATGGTAACTATGTGTTTATTGGTGTGGTAGCATGTACTATTTGATGGTTGAAGGGGCCCATTCCATCTGGGGAGTCATAAGTTTAGCTCTGAGACATGTGTCCATATGTTGGCCAGGAGATGTGTCCCCATCAGGCCCTGGACGGTCCGTTTCTGCTAATAGCAAATATCTCTCCAGCTTTGCACTTGGTCCCTTGACCTCAGGGTCAGAAGAGCTTCGAGGAGCCTTCTGCAGACCTGGCTCTTTGTCTGACCTGAATAATACATGCATTTTCCTGTTCCTATGATGTTTTTAGGCCTCTGATTTATGGCAATGAACATGCCCCTCCGTTTGCCCTGGCTCTTGTTAATGACCTATCATGAATTATCCACGAAAGAAATGTTAAATGAGCTAATTAGGCATTAACCTTACATTATAGATCAACCACACGATTGGATCCTTCACAGCTACAAATGTGACAGCATAAAGCATTAAGTATTGATGGTCCCAGGAAGGGCTGAGAGAATGGAGGAAGAGAAGCAAAATGAAGGGGAGTGGTGGTGGTTAGGGGGTAGCAATGAAGATGCTTTCCTTCCTGCTGGTAGGAGGGAAATTAGTGGAATTGAAACTGCTGGGGCTTGACTCCTGGTGTGCCCACTTACTAGCTGTGTGGTCTCATAGCGTAAGAGCTTGCCTTGCAGGCCTTTCAGAAACATTCCTTTTTCTTCCCTATCCTTTAGGAAATACGTCTTCTAGAGGCGAGATTTAAATAATATGTCCATCCCCAGCTCCCTGGGACCCCCTGTAAAGAGAAATAATGCTGAATTTCTGGTAGGAGCAAGTTAGCATCCTTCACATGAAGTGATATGCAAAATACCTAGAACAAACTGGATAGAAGCTTTCTAATAAGTAGCTAGGTGACCTTGGATTATATATATATATATATATATATGCACATATATATATATAGTTTTTTCCAAAATACGCATTTTCATCAAATCTTTAAAGACCTCTAGTATGCATGGATTTCAGTTTCTTTTGCAACCAAAGAAACGTCTTTTGACTCCATTGCCACGTACTTCGTGAAGGAGCCTTGTGTATCCTCCGTCCCATTTTGTTTTGAGTAGCAAGTGGGACCCTGACTCAGTGATATTCAAAGTCCAAACACTGGGCTTTGCATCTGTAGACCTTTTTTTTTTTTAACAGGCAGAGTTAGACAGTGAGAGAGAGACAGAGAGAAAAGTCTTCCTTCCGTTGGTTCACCCTGCAAATGGCTGTTATGGCCAGCACTGCGCCGATCCGAAGCCAGGAGCCAGGTGCTTCTTCCTGGTCTCCCATGCGCTTGCAGGGCCCAAGCACTTGGGCCATCCTCCACTGCACTCCTGGGCCACAGCAGAGAGCTGGACTGGAAGTGGAGCAACTGGGACAGAATCCGGTGCCCATATGGGACGCCGGCGCTGCAGGTGGAGGATTAACCAAGTGAACCATGGCGCCGGCCCGCATCTGTAGACCTTTTATATATGTGGGGGCAAAGGGGACTCATGCTGTTTCACTGCAGGTAAAATTATTGACCTGGTCATCCTCAAAAATCCATTGCTTGGCCATTTGGAGCAGCTGAGAGCAGCCTAAGGCACTCTTCTCAATCTTGATGGAATTAAAAATGAACTCACACTTTTTGATGTCCTCACAGAGGGTGAATTGACTATCAAAAGATAGCCCATGTGCTGACACCATGGTGAATGGTTACCTCTGCAGGTGATGCCCTCCTCACCCACTCAGGTGGACGCCAGGTCAGAAGGAGTCCATTCCACGTGGTCTGAGATGTCCTCGGAAGAGCCTACACAGGACTCTTTCCTGTTACACTGCACTGTGGCAGCGTCACTGCTGCTCGCGAGAGCCCACACAGCCCTGGAATCAGACACCCTCCACAGGCCAGGTGCCAGACAACATCACAAGGAAGCATAGCGCTAAGCTGTAGGAAAATGAGTGAGGTCAGGGGACACGCGGCGGCCCTTGAATCTCTCGTCAGGAAAGGCAGTGTCTTCGCTCCCTACACCTGACAGTGAGGCCAACAGTCAGGATTTCCACTGCAGTCTCTGGAGGGGACCAAAGCCGTTTTGTCCCGAGAGCTGCCACTGTGACACATTGATAATGTGTTCTTGGGTGCCGTGAGCTTCATTCACACTGAATTTCATTTTGCAAACTTTTCCTGTGGGTTTTGTTCTTTTTTAAGGCTATTTTTTTGGCGGGGGAAGCACATTGGAAACCACAGTGTTCTCCTCTCCTGAGCCCCACGTTGGGGAAAGCATTGGTCGTGGTGTCGTGGTCACGGGGCTGCTCGCGGATACGTGCGTCGAGGCCAGTCGCTCTCACCGCGGGTGCATGGGAGGTGGGCAGTTATCGCCCACATCCTGCACACTTCCAGAGATGAGTTCACTCACAGAAATTCGCTGAGATCCGTCTCTCCACGGGAGGAATCGCGGGCTCTGGTGATCAGAGGTCGTCCTGCCCCTCGGTGTTCTCCCTGTGGACCTTCCCTATTCCGAACTCCGTTTCCCAGCTGCTGCCCTTGTCCTTTTTTCCATCTTGATTTACTTCTCTCCCCCTCTTGTTTTGTTGAAATTGTGGTGGCAAACGCCTGACGTACACTGTGCCATTTTGACTGTTTTTAGGCATATGATCCAGTGGTAGTCAGTATGTTTGCATCATTCACCACTATTCATTTCCAGAAATTTTTCATCTTTCCAAGCTGAAACTCTTAACCCGTGAAATACTCTCTCTCCATTCTCTTTCTTCCCTCCCCCACCCTGGTCCCAAGCTACCGTTCTACTTTCTGCCTCTATGGATCTGACTGCTTTCAAATTCATAGATATGGAGAGACACCCTCAAATTCACAGACACAGAAGCCTCGTACAAATGAAATCATTCAAGGTTAGTCCTTCTTGTGTCTGAATTCTTTCCGTTATTGTGTGTTCACGTTTCATCCATGTGGTCGCAATGTTCAGAATTTCCTTCCTTTTAAGGCTAATAGTCCTTTTATTTTGTTTCCGGCTTCATCAACAGATGGGCCTTGGTGCTGTTTCTATAACTTGGCTATTGTGAGTGGTACCATCATGAACAGGGGTGTACAGGACTGCTGTTGCTTGCTGGCCTTTGCTGTCTTTTTCAGAGATGTATTTAAGCTCACGCATCAAGTAGAGCTCCTTTCTTTGGGGTTCACTCAGTTTCCTCTGGGCTTTGCTCTTTTAACCAATGAGGTCAAGGTCAGCAGGCCCAGTCACATCAACCAGATAAGAGGAGAAAATAGCTCTGTCTACCAGCTTGGTACCTGGGTCTAGGGTAGGTAAGACAAAGGAGACAGAAGAAGAGAAAGGCATGGTCCCTTTCTCGTAGTTAGGTGACAGTCAGAGGAGGTTCCCAATACAGCATTCAGATTCTGCCTGGCAGGACAGAATGCTGTAGGAGAAAGGCTTGGTGTTGTGCAACCTGGGGCCGAGTCTAGACTCTGGTACTTAACACACTCAATTGTCTCATCTGGAAAGTGGGTGTGAGGCTTGCTATGTTCCAGGGCCATCCTGACAATGAGATAGAACAACCCGTGCTAAGAGCCGGGCACATAGAGGTGGTGGGCAGTTCTCGGCCCCTTGCCTCGTATAGCCCAGACCTAATGCTGCCCAGGACTGCAGAGGCTGGGAAGGGCAAAGATTCTTCCACTACAGTTTCAGGCAGGAAAGCACTGAGGGTGGACATGGGGTTTGCTTCAGGGAGGGTGCAGGTGCAGTGGCTCCAAGCCTGAAATTCCCTCCTCTAGCAGCAATCCCTTCAGGGCTCCCTGTCCCAAGAGACCTGCTCAGCTTCCAGGAAGCTGCGGCTTGAATCACACCCCTGCTTACATCTCGGCGCACAGATCCCTGGGTCGGTATCTTCGAGTGGGAAAACCACCTGTGAAGCCCACCGAGCAGAGCCGGTCTTTCTCTTGTTTGCATTCGTGTTCATGTTCTTTCTATTTCTCTCCCTGTCCCTCTCCCTGTCCCTCCCCCTCTCCCTACCTGTCCCTCCTCCTCCCCCTGTCCCTCCCCCCCCCTTCTCTCCTACTTGAGCCGTCACTGCTGCTTCTCAGGGTCTGCATTAGCAGAAAGCTGGAGTCGGGAGCCAGATCTGGGAATTGAACCCAGGTATCCTGATATGGGGTGTGGGTATCATATCTTGACTAGCATCTTAATGGCGAAACCAAAATCCTGCCCTCCCTTCCATATTTTAAACCAAAAGGAGGTATGGTCCTATCCCAGTGGTCTGTTTGGCACACTTTCATGAGTATGTTTACTGTATGCTCCATGTTAGGTGTGTGGATGTAGTTATTTGCCTTCATTGTCCTCAGAGAGTCTTGAAGGAATGAGAGACAGAAGTCAAATGACTATGACTCATTAACTGGATAAATGGTTTAAGTCCCTACAACCAACCCCTTCCTTTAGGGCTTTGCCAGTGTGGTTTTATGGAGCTCATCCAGAGATGGGAGGCACAGAGTACCAGGGGAGCAGAGAAAAGGGGCATGTGATGCAGGGAAGGCTTCCCGGAGGAAGGGATATGACCAGAGAGCAGCCTACAGGCTGCAGATGGAGGTGTGAGGTTAAGTACATGCGAGCCAAGTGAAAGAAGCAGAATGCATGGTGATCCGGATGCGGAAAGGAGAGTGGATCCTGCGGAACTGAAGGCAAGTCAGGATTGCTGGGGAGGGGGCCTTGAGGGACAGGTAGTGGGAGAGACACGGCTCGGAAGGTGAGCAGGACTAGCTTGGGAAGGCTCCGGCAGGTAGGGTTGAGGAGTCTGGGTTTGCTCTGAAGACCCTGGGAGCTGCCCAGGGAACTGTGGCAGGGGAGACAGGCACAGGCAGGCTTGCACTGAGGGGTTCCTGTGAGTCGAGGTGGAGAAGAGCCTGGCGGACAGGAGAAGGGTGGTGAGAACAAGCGAACGAGCCGAAGACAGGACCAGCCTCAGCTTTGGGACGACAGAGCCTGCGCTCCACGAACCCAATTGCCCTAAACCTTTATTAGACACCAACTGTGTACCCTGCCTGGTTCCCAAGCCACACACGGCTGTGACAGGAATCAGCCGAGCTGGCTCATGTGCAATTGTGTGAGTGCCTGTGTGGAGCCAAGATGGCCAAGAAGGAGGGAAAATAGATGGGAAGATGTGGGTGGGGGCAGGGGCAGGAGGAAGGCGGCTGCTGGCCGGGAAGGGAGAGAGAAGCAGAAAGGTCAGCGGGGGCTTGGACTTGGCACAAAGATTTATAACCTCCTGGGCTCTCCCTCTCGCTCGGCCTCCCCCTCCCCTGACCCACCCCTTTCTCTTTCTGGCGGCATGTTCTAGAGACACACATTATCTCTATTAATACCAGCCACAAGGTCATTACTCAGGCACCAACTTTTCCTCCAGCATAAATATTTATACAGGACTGACCTGTGGCTGCTGCGTTTTCCTTTTATTTGATTCCTGCCGCCTTTTGTGTCTTGCTAGTCTGTGGGCTAACGTGTTTAGCTCCTCTGTCTGGAACCTTTGGAGCCAGCCAAGTCTCTGGGAATGGGGAGGGAGGGCAGGCGGGGAGGAAGGAGGAGGAGGAGGAGGAGGAGGAGGAGGCGGCAGGGCGGGTACCACTTGCAGACACTGGGGAAGACCCAAGTGCTGTGATGAAGGGGCTCTGTATGGACTGTGCAGTATCAGCCCTAGGGGAGAGGGCTGGTCCTGGGGGCCCTTTCTCCCTCAACCCTGCAAATCCCCTGCTCCAGCTTCCCCCAAAAACCCAGGTCAGAGGCAGGCTTCCCCGGAAGCAAATGAAACTTCAGCCAAGAACCCTGCCTGTGCAGGAGCCCCTTCTCAGGCCCTGAGTGCAGACCTAGCAAAGTGTTCCATGGTATTTGAGCCATCACCTGCTACCTCCCAGGGTGCATATTAGCAGGGACTCAAACCCAGACTCACTGATATGGAATGCAGGGGTCTCAGCCAGTGTCTTAACGACCACCACAAATGCCCACCCTACAACTCTTACTCTGAGAGTACCTGTTGCAGACTGAGATCTTTTCATTTAATTCTCACAACTATCTGGAGACAGTTATGATCATCCCTCGGGTACAGGTGAGGGTTGCTGGGACTTGGGGAGATGGTTTAGTCTGAAGTCCCAGAGCTGGTAGTGGAGGAACTTGGACATGGGAACCATCAGAAATGCAGAGAGAGCACCTGTTATGGCTAGGAGTTGGACACACATTATACATGTTTGTCCGAACCTTCTATCCAACAGTCCTGCAAGGTAGGAAGAGAGGGTTGGCTGTGTTTCACAAAGGAGAAACCAGAAATGTTGCTGAATCAGTGCAGTGGGCTTGTCACAGAATTGGAGACCTGCTTCCCCAGCGCTGTGAGCTCAGGCTGGCTGCAAACAAAGGTTGGAGGAAATGCCTCAGATGCACAGCTTTGTTGGGCTGGGCAGTTTTTTGCCCTTAACATTTTCTTTTGTTTGGGCAATTTCATTAAGGAAATTTCATGCATTTCCTAAAGGAAAAATGAGGATACCAGAGAACTCGTCTTTCCTTCTGTTTGCAGGTGGACTGGATGTGAGGCCAGGGTGTGGGCTGTCAGCCTTGAGCACAGGGTATCCTGTGTCTGGGGGAGAGCAGACACTGCAAGTGGGACACAGGGCAGCTGATCAAGAATGGAAGACGGGACAGGTGTTGTGGGCACTGGGTTAAGCTGCCACTTGCAAAGCCTGCATCCCAGGAGCCCTGGCTCCTCTTCTTCCCATCCAGCTTCCTGTTCCTGGCTTTGGCCTGGCCCAGCACCAGCTGATAATGGGCACTTGGGAAGTGACCAGTGAAGGAAGGTCCTCTCCCTCTTCCTTCTTCCGTCCTCCCCACCACCCCCCTGCCGGCCCTTTCTCCCTCCCTCTCAGTGGTTTATAGGACTGGGGTAACATAAGGGCCAAACAGCTGTGGTGGTTTTGGTCAAGCCTGGTTTCATTGTTTCTGAATTTGAACTGATTCTCAAGCCTGACTGCTATTTGAAATATGTGAAGATTCAAAGTAACAGTGATGCAGGATGTTGTCCCCAGAGGTTGTGACGTGGGGGATGGTACTCGAACAGCATGGTCATTTATAAGTTCCCCAGGTATGTGTAGCCAAGATTGAGAGCTGGTACTTCAGAGCACTGAGTAAGCCAAATAACACATGCTACCTGCTATGTTCAGCTGAGGAATCACCGATTTGTCATCCTACAAAAAGATGCAATGTTTCTGAGATGATTCAAGACATCCATCCGCTTACTCACCTGCTCTACCTACCCACCTACTTAACCACCCATCAGTCTATCCTCCCATTTATCCATTCACCCGCTCATTTTTCCTTCCTTCCTTCCTTCTCTCCATCCATTCTTCACCCATCCATCCATCCATCCATCTACTCATCCACTCCCCCACCTACCCACCCATCCATCATCCATCAGTCATCTGTCCACCCTTGAAGCCACCCATTCATTCTTCTACCACTCACAACCTACCTGCACATTAGTCCATCCACCTCCCCCTCTTCTGTCCTTTTACCCACCTGCCTATCCTGCCTCCCCCCACCTTCCCTCTTTAATTCCGCCTTCCCCTCCTCCAGCGAACATCTCAGGTTGACTCTCAGTGCAGAACTTCTTGCAATGGCGTAAACTAAGCTTCCCCCGTCTCTTGTTTCAAATGTTCTTTCCCCATGACTAAGGTGCTTGCAAGCCTCTTTGAGGTGCCTGATGGAAGTCAGCCAGGGAAAGGAAAGGAATCTGTTTCTGCTTTTCCTTGCCTGACCTTTCTTTCCCAGGGAAGTCTCTTATAAACACTTCCAGCACTGGAGGATGCCAAGACGTTAGATCGGCTCCTCCAAGTCGAAAGGCAGTCTCGGGTGCATACCTGGTGTGCGGCCATCTGCATCCACGAGGAAGTCCAAGTGGGGCTCTGGCAGTGCAGCCCAGGACGAGCCCCAGGGGCCTTCTTCCCTGGCAGGTGCAGTGGGAATGCACATGCAGGACTACAAAGGCCGTTCCCAGTTTCTGATGTGAGTTTCTGGCTTGAGAGACTTACCCCATCCCAAATTCTAAAGCAGGGCTTCTCATTCTTCATTCCGTGTGTGTGTGTGTGTGTGTTGGGGGTGGGGTATGCCCAGAGCATTGTAGAATGTTGAACATTGTCCCTGATCTGTACTCACTAAGATACCAGTGACCTCATCCTGTGCCAATTTTGGAAACTAAAATACCTCCAGTCATTGCCAGACAGTTCCTCGGAGCAGAATAATGGATTGAGACCTGCTATTCTAAGACAGGTTCATGGTAGTTGGTACAATGTCACCCATTGGAATGTTCTCTCTTGTAAATTTGTTGAGAAAACATACTTTTCATTTGCATTATAGTCAAAAGCTTAATGGCTCTATTAAATGAAGAGCTCTACAAATAAAAGATAAAAAGACTATATTCCAGCAGGAGAATAGGCAAGGGCTGTAAACAATAATCCGATGAAAAAATGTTCAAACTCATATAGAGTGAATTTTAAAATAGTCACAAAATCATTAATATTTTAGTAGTATCAAAGTGTCTGTCATCACAAGAATGAATAAAGAAAAATATACAAAGATAAACACACAATGGAATATTATTCAGTTATAAAAACTTAATAAAATTTTGTCATTTGCCAAAAAATGGTTGGAAACATAGAATATCATGTTGAGTGAAATAAGCCACAGAAAGAAAAATATTGAATATTCTCCCTTATATGTGGGAGCTAAAATTTAAAAACTCAAAAAAAAAAAAGAGAAATGACTATTTGTATTAGTTTTGCTGCAAATACAGTGGTTTGTCAAACTTTGTCTCAACATTTGTCAAAAAATTGATAGGAATGTTCTTTTTAATACTGAAACTTGTTAATTCAAGTCACAGTTACGCAAATCTTCATAATAGGTTCAACATCATGCTCTCCATTTTTGCTAGTAACAGTACTCACGGTGTAACCATAGTAATAATGGTAATCAGCATTGATAATTCCCACCACGTGCTCGGCTTCTCATAGATCAAAGAGCATGGCTCCCAAACAAATGGCTGCATGTCAGAATCACACAGAGATCCGTAAAGTCCACAGCATCTAGGCACAGCCCACGTCCATTACAGCAGCATCTTTGGGTGAGCATCAGCATCAGTATCTTTAGAGGTCCCCGCGGTGAGCTCGATGTGTAGCCAAGAAAGAGAGATGATCTGTATATCCAGGTTTGCCTAAGGTACTCACTCTGTACATTTGTTGTCTCAGAACAATTATAGCAGTGATTCTTCAAACTACAGCAGTTTAAAAAATGCATTATGTGGTTATCCATTGTATATCCTATTCAGTCTTCTTACTAGTTCTTGTACATGGAGCCAGTTCTTATCTACAGATACACCCATAAAACTCTGAGACCCAGAGAAACAAAATCACTGGGTTATAGTTGTAAGTGACAGAGCCAGGATTAGAACCAGGTCCCACCTCATCCTACGGTGCGGTTTCTGATTTCTGCTTTATAGTCTCATCCCAGCCTCTATGGGGAAGTTGCAAAGCATATTAAACACTTGAATCACTATGAATGGTTGGCCTGTGATAAGAGACATTTTTCCTCTATAATAACAACATTCACATTTTTTTGAGACTCTAACATGCCTTTAAGGTCAACGGTTGCACACCTTTTCCTTCGTGGAATGTTCTTTTGGGGTTCATGTAAAAGCAATACTTTTTGTTGTCTTTCTTGAGGTGCACAACTCTGAGAGGCCTTAAGAGCAAACTAAAAGGCCGGCGCCGCAGCTCACTAGGCTAATCCTCCGCCTAGCGGCGCCGGCACACCGGGTTCTAGTCCCGGTCGGGGCGCCGGATTCTGTCCCGGTTGCCCCTCTTCCAGGCCAGCCCTCTGCTGTGGCCAGGGAGTGCAGTGGAGGATGGCCCAGGTGCTTGGGCCCTGCACCCCATGGGAGACCAGGAAAAGCACCTGGCTCCTGGCTCCTGCCATCGGATCAGCGCGGTGCGCCGGCCGCAGCGCGCCGGCCGCGGCGGCCATTGGAGGGTGAACCAACGGCAAAGGAAGACCTTTCTCTCTGTCTCTCTCTCTCTCACTGTCCACTCTGCCTGTCAAAAAAAAAAAAAAAAAAAAAAAAAAAAAAAAAAAAAGAGCAAACTAAAAAATAAAAATCTGCTTGTTTCTATGATTTGCTATTTGCCCATCTGGGGTCAGCAAGTAGGGCTCTTCCCGCCACAGTCATTCTGCAGCCCAGGCTGACAGGCTGTGCACATACTCGAACGTAACTGGTCTCACACTGGCATTTATTTTTAAATTAATTATCAAGTAATTTGAAAGGCAGAGCATCAGACAGAGAGAGAAAGAGAGACAGAGAGACAGAGACGGAGAGACAGAGATTTCCCATCTTCTGGTTCCTTCCCCAAATGCCCACAAAAGCTGGTTCGGGGCCAGGCCAAAGTCAGTGTAGATCTCCCACATGAGTGGCATGAGTGGCAGGGACAGAAATGCTTGAGCCATCCCTGCTGCCTCTCAGGGTCTGCATTAGCAGGAAGATAGAATCAGGAGCAGAGATGGGACTTGAACCCAAGTATTCTGATATGGATGTGGGCAGACAAACATTGTCTTAATTGCTGTGCCAAATGCTTTCCACTCATGTTGGCATTTAAATAGCTTGGGGGCTGGTGCTGTGGCACAATGGGTTAAAGACACAGCCTGCAGTGCCAGCATCCATTATGGGTGCTAGTTCAAGTCCCAGCTGCTTCACTTCTGATCCAGCTCCCTGCTAGTGCTCTTGGGAAAGCAGCGGAGGATGGGCCAAGTGCTCGGGCTCCTGAACCCATGTGGCAGACCCAGAGGAAGCTCCTGGCTTTGGCCTGGTGCAGCCCTGGTCATTGTGGCCATTTGGGGAGTGAACCAGCAGATAGAAGACCTCTCTCTCTATGTCTCTACCTCTCTCTGTAACTCTGCCTTTCAAGTAAATAAAATAAACTTTAAAAAAAAAAAACATGTAAGCCGGCGCCGTGGCTCAATAGGCTAATCCTCCACCTTGCAGTGCCGGCACACCGGGTTCTAGTCCCGGTTGGGGCGCCGGATTCTGTCCCGGTTGCCCCTCTTCCAGGCCAGCTCTCTGCTGTGGCCAGGGAGTGCAGTGGAGGATGGCCCAGGTGCTTGGGCCCTGCACCCCATGGGAGACCAGGAAAAGCACCTGGCTCCTGGCTCCTGCCAGGATCAGCACGGTGCGCCGGCTGCAGCGGCGGCCATTGGAGGGTGAACCAACGGCAAAGGAAGACCTTTCTCTCTCTGTCTCTCTCTCTCACTGTCCACTCTGCCTGTCAAAAAAAAAAAAAAAAAAAAAAAAACAGAACATGTTACAGCTTGGAAGTGGTGTGTGTCACTTATACTCACAACCCATTGGCCAAAACTAATCACATGGCCCCAACTAAATAGAAGTGGGACAGAAAGTAAAATCTTATACCATGCCTAGAACCTGGAGAGCTAGAAACTTGTGGCCCACTGCAGATAGAGCATCAATGAAGAAAACTTGGAAAAATGTAGAAAAATTTACAGGGGACTAAGCATCAGATCTCACCTCCATAGAGATAATTGCTGTGTTCCCTTGATAACCCTTCACTTTCTATCTGTTTAGTTTCTCTTTCTTTGGAAATACACATTCACTCATATGCGAGCACTAACAATTATTGAATTATGGTTGTATTGTACATGCTAATTGGTTGATTTAGCAACATGTGTCCTTCCGGTTTCTCTGCTCTTGAAATATTTTCCAAATACACAATCTTCACAGTTGAAAAATTCTCTGAGATGACACTAAGTTTTATTTAATTGGATCCTTATTGTTGGATATTTAAGTTCTGTCTATTTTACCTATAATTCTGCAATAGTCACCTTAGACATAAATAAATCTTGGTGTGTCTCTGGTTATTCCTTTAGGTTAAAGGTCCTGGGGAGAAATGACAGGATTGCTATAAATATTTTGGATAAATCTGTTAAGTTACCATTGCTATGTTGTAGCAATTCAAACTCTATAATAATTCACATTCCCACTAGTATTATGTGGGAATGCCCTGTACTCTGCCACTCCCCAGTGCCAGCCATTATCATGTTTGCATATGCCTTCCAGTTTTGAGAAGAAAAGAAGTATATTTTCCTTGTGTTTCTTTGCTCACTGTAGAGATTGGATTTTTTTTCATATGCTTTTGGTTTTTATAATTTTGCTCTCAGGAATTGTTATACTTTCTGATATGTATTTTATTTTAAGATTTTTACCATTTTCCTTGTTGCAAAAATTCATTATAATTCATGATAATTATAATGAGTTTCTTATATAATTACATCCATTTATAATTTACACAATTATACATTATATAATTACAATGAGCTCATTATAACAAATCATTATGATATAGATATTTGCTATCAATTATAAGCATAGTCCTTTAATTTTGTAAGTTTCTTTTTCCTCCTTAACTAGTATTTTTGTTGTTTCTATGCTGTGTTTGGTGATGAAGTGGGGTTTGACTTCTTTGTGGAGTCCTGGTCATTAATATTTGGCATTATGGTCCCAGCCACTGACTTTATTCTGGGAAAGACCTTTCCCTTCATAGATCAGAAACATTTTTCATATTTAGGTTACTTACATGAGCTGTTTCATCCATTCTAATTTGGTGGTTCCATCTTGGGGAAATCACGTCACCTCCCTTAGCTTCAGTTTCTGTTTCTCACTTGGGAGTCATAGTAGTCCCACGGCATAGGTCAGGGGGATGATGGAGCACGTTCAGTATACAAAGTTCAGTGCTTGGTACAAAGTAAGTCTACACATCTTGATTTCTTTATTAAGGCTTTTATTAATTTTTTCTGATAATATGATCTAATAGTAATCAAATGTCCTCACAACATTTATTGAACCATCTGGCTTTCTAACTTGTATATTGATTTGTCTATTTTCTTTATATTAGTTCCACAGTTTATATGATAGTGCTTTATAATCCTTTTTAGTATCTGATGGTACAAACCCTCACATAGCCTGCCCTGCCCTGCCCTTCAGATCCTTGGACTGTTTTCATCTTTGTGTTCATGTATCTGTGTATCCTTTAGTCATATCTTTAGAAACATACAATTACATCATCAGAGAAGATGAGAGGAGGTGATGGGTGGTGGCTCCTTGATGGTAGAACTGAAACGTGAAGAACAGAGACAATTTGAGGAAGTCACACAAGGTGGGAATGCTTATAAGTAGCATGAGGATTTCTGGCAGCTTCAGGTCTGGTTCCTGGCATTTTCTTGAGAATGGCCGATGCCAGGGAGGTGAAAAATTCCTTCAGTGTAACCCAGTCCAGATGCTTGAGTGATTTCCTTGCCATTGTTGGGGTCTAACTCGTCCTGTTGGAGTGTCACCCTGTCTCCTGGATGCGTGTTTATTGTCTTGAATTTCTGCAGGTTAGGGACTTGGCAGTGACTCGCTGGATGTTTCTGGTTTAGAGTCTCTGGGCCTTAGTCTCATCTGAAGGCTCGACAGGGGCTGAGATTTCTGCTCCAAGATGGCGCACACACTTGGGGAGAGTTTTGGCTGGAGTCTCTGGTTTCTCTCCATAAGAGCGTTCCATGGGCTGCTTGAGTATCTTTGCCTGCTAAAGAACATTAAGAGCACTCGTGTGACAAAACCTTTCTCTTGGCAGGAACTGCTTTTGAATGAGAGGAAGCTGATAAGGGCAAACTTTTAGGGGTAGTCCAAGACAGTGGGATTCAGTCCGGGCAGGCACCATGAGCACGTCTCTGTGTAGGTCAGATGCTAGTGAAAGCCATCGTTGTGGGATCAGAGAAACCTGGATCATATTCTGGTTCTACCACCTATTTGCTGTGTGATGTCAGTCAAGTGACAACCTCTTCCAGCCTCCACTTTCCCCTGCTGTGTAATAAGTTCGGTGACCTCAATTTTCTCACTATGTTTGTGAGAGGCTTAAATGAGATAATGCCTGTATCTGGGTCTCATTATTGTTGTTATTACCACAATTACTGCTGGCAGTAGAACTGATTGTTGTTAGGACTGTTATCACTGTACTAATGTATCACAGCCCTTTCCTGTGGGAGGCCCTGGGAGGGCCGTGGGGAACCTGCCTTGGTCCTGCAGCCTCCTGTGCAGCCCGCGCTCTGAGTCCGACATGCACGGAATCACGATGGAGGTGGAAGTCTTTTCCCCGAGGCTTAGTGTCTGCACAAAACTCTTGGCTTAGTGGCTGGTGTGGGTTGAGTGGTGGCTTCCGAAGAGCTATGTCTAAGGTCTAATCCCCAAAACCTGGGAATGGCCCCTTGTTTGGGAAAAGGTTCTTTACAGATAGAAAATGATTTGAAGCTGTCCAGGTAAGGGCATGCTGGAGTAGCTGGGAGGTGAGGCAGAGGTTGAGGAGACAGATGGGAGAGAGGACGCCTAGAGCCACGGGGAAGACTGCGTGGAGATGCAGGCAGAGCCTGGAGGGAGGCAGCCACAAGTGCTGGAACTCCAGGAGCCACACAGCGTATGCAAGTAAATGAAGTGAACCTGAGGGGTAACTGCCTAGGGAGAAACGGTGCCTGTGAGAATGGGGGGTCATCACCCCCACAAAGGGTGCAGCCTTCATCACTTCCTGGAAATTGTGTCCCCGTGCTGCCGAATCGTGTTTTCTGAGAGCAGGATTTTATGTAAGATTTGAGTGCTGAATGTCTGCAATGGATTCAGATTTCTTACAAGCATCACATGGGCCAAGTAAAGCAATCTGGCAAGCCAAAGGTAACCTCTTATCTAGTTGATCTTCAAGGTCTCTCTAGAGCCCCCAGTGCTACGATTTTCTGACTTATGGGAATACCAGCAGGTTCCAGAGCCTTGTTCTTGGCAAGCCTGGGATAGTGCCTGGGGAGGAGCAGAGGGACATGGCAGGAGAACTTGCTCACCCCTGGAGCTGGGCAGGATATGTTGACAAAAGAGAACCCACGCGGCCTGGTCTACAAAAGCTGAGTTTGGGTCATTTTTCCTTCCTTGTGAGCTGCAGGGTTTCAGGTAGCAGGCTTGATTTTATGTGCAAAGCTTAAGTCCACTAGTGATCCTGGGCTCCATGGTACCCCATAAATCATAGGCTTTTTTATTATTAATAATAAAATCCAGCTAAAGAATGTGGAATGGGAGAAAGCACAGCTTGAAAGTAGAGGACTTATCTTGCACCCATGAGCAACTGGTTTGAGAATCCAAAATTTTCCACTGTAGTGCAAGTTTATGTTTGTTTTCACACAACCTGTGTTTCAAGAGCGCCTCCCGTGTGCCTGGTTCTACGTGGCTACGGAGGACACCACGATGCACAGACGGATGCCTTCTTGCCGCCATGGAGTTGAGTTCATGGGGAGGAAGGGGACGGGGTATAATTAGGTAAGCAATTCATCAGAGTGTGAAGCAGACGCTAATAGGGCAGAGCTTATAGGAGACTGGGGGAGGAGGTCAAAACATGGCTCCCAGTGGGACTGATACTTAAGCTCTTCAAAGAAGGATATGTAAAAAGCCATTCACACAAGGGCCAAGCAAAGAGCGTGGTGGTGAGGACCATAGCCCAACCAGGGCAGTGATCCTGGCGGGGGCAGGGCGGGGGCTTCTGCAGTTAAGAACCAGTGATGTGATTACCTTCTCTGAGTGTCAGTATTCCTATCTGAAAAACGAGAAGGCTGCACTGGCCAGTCTCTCAGGCCCTTTGAGCTCTGGGAGCTCATGAATCTTGGGTGACAAACTGAAATGGAGATGGATTGGGACATTCCACAGCACCTGTTTGGCCTTTGTCTGTCTGAATAATAATTTAAGCAGTGGCTCTGAAAGCTGTTGAGGGTGGAACAAGACAGCTCCAGCTGCCAGTTTCATCTCCAAGCACGTGAGTGGTACTGACACAGACACCCCTAAAATGTGCCTTGAGATTAGCATCAGGCTGAAAGCCATCCCCCTTCTAATGGAAACTATGATAGGATGGCTGCAGTCCACTGATCATGTGCCGGCCACATGCATCCTTCATCTGTACAACAAATATTCCCTGAGAATTCATGCAGTCCCAAGCATTGCACGAAGTTCTGGGAATACAAAGGTAAGTGAGGTGGGTGGACTGCAGGCCCAGAGCTCAGAGAAGCAGCTAAACGAGCCAGGAGACACTGGCCAGGGAGGAGAGGGTGAAACTAAATAGCCGCATGAGGAAGGTGGGGAATAGAGGGAAAGATGGAAGGGAAGGTAAGGGAGAGGGGAGGAAAAGGTAGAGAAGAGGAGGGAAGAGACGAAGGGAGGGCAGGGAAGAGGAGGGGAGGGGAGGGAAGGGGGGAGAAGGGAGGAGGGGAATAGGAGGGGGAATGGGAGGGGCAGTACTTGATGTACAGCCATGGACGATGTCCTTGAAATGTTGACATCTGGGCAGAGTTCTGAAGTTGCTACGTTGTCAGTCAGGTGAGATCAAGAGAAGAGCATCCCAGGCACAGGAGACAGCAAGTTCAAAGGCTCTGTGATGGCAGCAATGTTGGCATGTTCAAGGACGAAAGGTAGCGGGGTTGAAGCTTAGGGAACAAGGGAGAGAGTTTGTGTAAGAGAAGATGTTGGAGAGGAACTGGGGGCAGAATGTAGAGAGCCTTTTCTTCCCCAGCACAGTGGGAGCCTCCTGAAAGCTGTTAAGTGGGGGGAACCGTGTGATCTAATTCTTGCTTTATAAGGATAACCTTGACTGTGGTAGAGGAGCAGGAGTGAAAGCAGAGGGGCCAGCATTGTGGTGCAATGGATTAGGCCACTGCCTGTGAAGCAAATATCCCATAAGGGCACCAGTTTGAATCCTGGCTGCTCCACTTCTGATCCAGCTCCCTGCAAAATGCACCTTGAGAAAGCAGTGGAAGACAGCTCAAGTGCTTGGGCCCCTGCACCCAAATGGAAGACCTGGATGGAGTTCCTGGCTCCTGGCTTTGGCCTGGCCCAGCCCCAGCTGTTGCCGCCATTTGGGGAGTGAACCAGTAGGTTAAAGATCTCTGTCTCTCTCTCCCTCTGCCTTTTGATTAAATATTAAATTTATTAATAATTTTAATTAAATAATTAAAATATCAGAAAAATAAAAAGAATGAAAGCAGAAGGACCTATGAGAACTGGGGGCCTGTTGAAGTCTTCCAAGCAGGGGACGGTGGTGGGTTGGTAGCAGTGGGGGCGGGTAAGTTGTAATTTTCAGGCTATATTTTGGAGATAGAATTAATATAATGTGTCAATGGATTGGCTGAAGGTAACCAGGGGTGCTGGAAGAGTCAAAAGAGAGAAAACAAACAAACGAAAGTCCTCTGTTTTCAGGAGATTTTCACGTTTCATCTTCAGAAGCACACTTTGGAGTGCCCACATTTTATGGCTGAGGACACAGGCATCTCTCAGGGGCAGAACTGGAGTTCAAGCCCAAGTCCATTTGCCACTGGAAGCCATGTGGTGTCCTCTCTCCATGATCTCCTTTCTCTCCTGGTTTGCGTCTCTCCATTCCTTCCTGAGGGACTGGCTTGCCACCCAGGATCCAGCCCTTTGCCCTTTGCTTTGGGTGAGAGAGTTGGTTGGTGTAGCTCAGTCGGGTAACCCCTGAAATGTCAGATCCCGTCAGCTCTCCTGAGGCGGAGACCAGTGGGGCAGAAAGTGCCTCTGGAACCCGCTCTGGGAGGTGTGTCTCACCAACCCCTTGAATGCTACCCGGGATCTCTGTGCCCCCCTGCTCCTCCGAGGGCTTCCAGCTTTCTCCTTGTGACAGCTTCAGCAATCTCCTGTGACAGGGGGAATATGCAGCCACAGGGATGCAGCTCCGTGCCCGGGAAATGTCACCTCCTATTGATGTCACAGAGGAGAGAGAAGCAATTAAGGCGCCAGTCCCTTCTTGAAGCTCTGGCTCCAGGCAAACTGCGGGGGTTTGAGGGGGAGATGGAAGAAGAAGGAACAAGGAAGGGATAGAAGCAGGAAGGGTGGATAGCCAGGCCAGGTAGGAAAAATGCATGTTTCCCAGCATGGAGGAGGTGTTGAGTAGATGAATGGAGATTGTAGTGGGGCTGTGGTTTGTTACCAACATCTCCCCCTTCCAAACCTCAGGGCTCCAGAGTCCTGTCTGCTCCAGAGAATGTTGATGTTTATAGCTCACAGCTGAGTCTCTCTGGAGGCACTGCCCTGAGCAAAAGGGAGGAGAGCACAGCCAGTGACTAGTTGATTTGGGTGTGCAAGGACCCAAGCCCTTGGCCTTGGCTCCAAGCAGCTCCCATGGGCAATTGCTTGTGAGCTCCCCACAGGGTTGACTTAGAGGGCGGCCCAGGTTCTTCCCCTGCCCAGCGCTGCTTCCCCTGCCCCCTGGCAGGTGTTTCTCCCTTGATCATTCCCAGTGAACCCCGTGCATGTAAATCTCTCCTTCAGGAAACTCAACCAAAGACAAACACCTTACAGGGAATGGCTACTCCTAATGTTCACCTTTCTTTCCTAAATTACAATGGAAATAGTCTTGCTAGATTAAACTCTGGTATCTGCTTTATCGTGAAGAATCTGGGCCACAAGGCTTTAAAAAATGAAATAAAATGATTCCCAGAGCCTGGGTAAGAGGAAGAATGGAAGTCCATGAAGGTGGATTTTCTGGGATTGTTACTTTAAAGGGGTGAGAAAGGATTTTTCCAGAGGTAGCTAATTCTGAATGGAAGGTATTAGGAGAGGCAGAAATAGGGATGAAATTTTAAAGGCATTTATTTGCATTTATAATGCACTGTTCCCTCTTCCCTCGGAATGTGCTTGGGATACTGAGTAGAGATTTGGAATATTTTGCTTTGTTTCTGATTTTAGAGACTGGGGCACATGGGATCATGTGTTTATTTGGATTACAAGACCAAATGGATAATGAGATGACAGTGAAGGAAGAGAGGGTAACCACAAATTAGTAGGTGGGGTTAAAAAGAGAAGAATCCTATCCCTATGCCTTGGAGGAGAATCAGTTAGAAGCAAAGAGAAAGAATGAAAGTGGAGCAAGAAAGACAGTGCTTCTCACAGCGTTGGACATGCCCACCAAATGCCTAACACACCCGGTGTCCTTCTGTAATGAACTGTCCTGTCTGCAGCTCTTGGTATATGAGCAGATATACGCGGGTCTTTGTATAGGGGTAGGCGCTGATTGGTTATGGCAAGGTTTATTAATTAGGATAAGGTCCAGTTACTACAGCAAAGCGCACAATAATCATGACCTACGTGAAGTTGGTTTCTCTTGGTGATAGACCACATATGAGCAGCCTGTTTTCACATGTCTCTCCTACAATGGTAGAGTCCCGGTCACAAAGCCCTTTCTTGATCATTTCTCTGTATTAGCACTTGGTGTTTATCTTGTGATCTTAAATGGCTGCCCTAGTTCCTGCCATCAAGTCTGCGTTGTGTGCGATGGGACGGGAGGAAGGAAACAGAGAAGGTAAGCTCTTCTCTTTAAGGCTGTCACCAATCTATGAGGACTTAATCATATGATTGTGACTTAGATTCAAAGGAAAGTGAAAAAAATTGTAGTTTTAATGAAGGTGGCCATGCACCCAATTCAAACTTACGGGTTCTGTTGAGGGGTGGGTAGCTATTGATTGGTAATTGGCAGCCTCTACTGTGGATGACCACGTGATCAATAGGCAGGTGGGAGACTGATGGAAATGACCTGCAGTGAAAGTGGGCTGTTGCTGCCTACATTTGGATGGAGGCTTAGAAGAGCAGTGGATAATTGGGGAAGAGGAGGATGGAGACGTTAGATTCTTCAGGAAGGAAGGGGCAGTTCTGGAACTGTGAGGTCTCTCTGACCATATGGATTGTTACACATCAGGAGCTTTGGCCTACGAGGAACAGAAAACTGCAATCCAACTTGGGCAGTGATGAACGTTGTGAAGTCGTGTCGTGCAAGTCCAGAGCTGGGGTGGACTCCAGGCATGGTTTGGTGAGCAGCTCAGTGACATGCCCAGCACCTCGGTGACTCAAGGTCGTTCTTCACCCCTTCATCTTCACTCACGGGTTCATCCTCAGGCTTCCTTGGTTGTACCTGGCAGGAGAGATTGAGAAAGAAAGAGATGTTTTGCACTCACATGCTAAAAAAATAATTCTTTCCACCAAATAGTTTGGGCCAGTTTAGATAATGTGCTCCACTGGACTAATAAGAAAATTCTTCTTCACATAAGCTAAGCAGCCTCCACCTCTGGAGTTGGGGTTGGAGTGTCAGGATCTGGTTAAGTTTCTTTGGGGAAATAAGAAGTTTTCTATTCACCTTGCAATAAACTCTGTCTTCCTAAGGGTACTGGAATATGCTTTGTCCTTTGAAACCCAGAGGATACAATTCATGCACCATTGAAAGACTCAAAAGCAAGATACCCCAGAAGTGCTGGAGGGAGAAGAACGAGAAGAACAAGAGGAGATATGTGGCCGTGCATGCCAGTGAGGTCTCGGTATGTTAGGGAACCTATGCCAGTGAGCTCCAAGGTCCTTTGGGATAACTCGTGTGATGGAGAGATGACATGGGGAGCCATTTCAGAGGAATTCAGAGACACCCAGGAAGAGCATAGGTGACTTGCAGGTCAGCCATCACAAGAGAGTAGAAAGCTCTTAGCCTGGCCAGAGGGCCATGACCAACACAACACTTTGC
The DNA here is from genome assembly GCF_051225735.1 of Oryctolagus cuniculus. Classification (NCBI taxonomy): domain Eukaryota; kingdom Metazoa; phylum Chordata; class Mammalia; order Lagomorpha; family Leporidae; genus Oryctolagus; species Oryctolagus cuniculus. The sequence goes on along the minus strand of NC_142887.1, from coordinate 16,316,923 downwards.
CAAGTTGGAAATGAACACATAGTTGCTGCTTCACGTGATGACTACATCTGGGATTGCAAGTAGGTATCATTCCAAGGGTCATTCTGGTTGACCGTGGCTCATGGAGCACACAGATTGAGAAGGATCCAGAACCTCGACAGTTGACGTCCTTGAACTCCTTACTGTTACTCCAGAGTGTTCTTTCTTAGTTCCACCCTCTTGGAAGAAAAAAATTCCTTAGACGTTTGGCGATCATTCCCCCTTCGTACAAGTCTTTCTGGATATGATCTCTGTGTGTTCCTTCTCCTGTTCCTCCAGGAATCATCATTCCAGAAGGATAGGAACAGTCTCTGGAGTCCGGGAGGACTTGGTTTAAACCCTGGGTTCCTCACTGCCGCTGAGTGGATCCAAGATATGGTTTCCATTCTTTGGTCCTCTGTTTCCCCGTGTGCGAGATGACACAAAGATGTTAGTGTGCACTGAGAGGGATGATTCAAGGATCAGACTTAGCTGACACAACAGATCCAGTGTGGGGCTCACTGTGCATGTTGGGGGGAACCTTGAGCAGTATCCCTGGCTTTGGGTCCTCCAGTACCTAAAATTGCAGACTGCCGCCTTCTTCTTCCCTGTGCCCTTTTACTCGTGCACAACTGTGTGTGCAGCTCTGCAGGAGAACAGCACTTTCGTCCTGTCGATGTTCAGATGCAAGCAGAAGGCTCAGGCACCCTCTCGACATTCCTGCGTTTAAATCTGCTCTTCACTAGAGATTCTTTATCGCCAGGTACTCTGGACTTGTGCAATCTTCTTTATACCGGCGCATGTCTGGATGGAATGAGTGAATTCCTGGCACTTCAAGGGCAGATCCAGGCATTGACATCTATGAATCCTGATTTCTTTTTGATCATGTCAGAGCTGGCAAGGAGTAAAGAAATCGGAGCAAGAAGGTCACTTGAAATTGCCATCCTTTTCAGATTTTATACCCCCATCTGGATTCTCCTGCTGAGCGGCAGACTGGGCACTCTTTCCTGGAAGCCCATGCCAGACAGCTAACTAAGTCCTAGAAGTCAGCTCCTGATGGCAGTTGGCAACCCTAGGCCTCTCTGGGCCAAGGGTTTAATGCCAAGAGTAATTGTGATTTACACCCTGAACCCCTTTGGGTGAAAACTGGCTTTGATTAGATGCATACCATGTTTATTAAGCCTCGCACAGGCAGGCTGGGGGCTTGGCTGTTCTGCCATAAAAGGGAGGGAGATTTACACGGCTCCCTGCAGGATTCATTTAATCTCTTGGGGATTTACTGACCTTCAATTAGAACTGTTAAGTACTGTTTACATGGTCCCTAATTCATACAAGACCAACGTAAGGTTGAATTTTGCTTTCATTAAGGACCTATGAATCAAGAATATAAAAAATAAAACGTGTTTGCCAAGCAAGACGTGATTTGAGTAAAAAAGGAAAAAAGAATATTGAAAACAAAAATCCATTTGGAGTTGAAAGCCTTCCTTTGTCATCATCTGGGAGTGGTCCCATAGTAGAGTGGATACATTTTTACTGTGGGTTTAAGACCAAATAACACCTGATTGGAGATTGTTTAGATGAGGATTAACTTTGCAGTTTTAAAACTCCTTTTTTGACCTGGGGAAAGAGAGTCCCTTGCATTCTTTTATATTGTTGAAAAATAAAAATCCCTTTTGTGAACCAGAAGGGTCGTATGTATCCTTTACTGGGGCCAGTGGTACACAGAGAAAATTGGCTTTTGCTGTACCTTCAGAGAGAGGTATACAGATGCCCAGGGTACATGTCGCATGCAAGGGCTACAGAAAACCACGAAACCTGTCCTGGAGTATTACTCAAGGATTTGGAGGAAAACCTTTTTTTAGAAAGTACTGATAGAAGCACACTATTGGGAAGTCACAGGTTTCAATATTCACAGTGGACAGGGAAGTGTGGCAATGAGTGACCTGGTGTGTGCTGGGGACTGCAGTGGAGGAAGGAACCCACGTTCTAGCTGAACAGGTGCACCCTGCTGAGTGAGAGGCTCCGTAAATCCTGCTGTGTGAGTTGTTAGAATGTCTTCACTTTTACTCTTGGCTTTGGGACTCTTTCTTGAAGGAAGTTCCTATGAGAATTGGTCAGAGCTATAGTCTTATGCAGAGAGGTCATTTAAAAGCCTTTGAGGGGCCGGTGCCCTGGCGCAGTAGGTTGATCTTTCTTCTGCGGCACCGGCATCCCATATGGGCGCCGGTTCTAGTCCTGGCTGCTCCTTTTCCAATCCAGTTCTCTGCTACAGCCTGGGAAAGCAGTAGAAGATGGCCCAAGTTCTTGGGCCCCTGCACCCGTGTGGGAGACCTGGAAGAAGCTCCTGGCTCCTGGCTTTGTATCGGCACAGCTCCAGCCTTTGTGGCCATTTGAGGAGTGACCCAATGGAAGGAGGACCTTTCTCTTTGTCTCTCCCTGTCTGTAACTCTACCTCTCAAATAAACAAATAAAATCTTTAAAATAAAAGCCTTTGACACATTGTGGGCATTGCTTCCAATTTCTGCCTTGGAAATAAAGTACGTAAGTCCAGGGTTATACAAATCAAATTCAGCCACAGGATAGTGTGAAAATGAGAGTCACAGCCAGCAATGATTAGTGTCACCAGATATACTAAGTGCCTTGTTGATATCAGGGCACCGAATGCCCCCAGTTGTCTTATGTAGCCATTATTATTGTCCTTATTAGCAAGAGGAGAAAACAGTCAGCAGGGTGAAGTCACTTGCTCAGATCACAAAGCCAGAAGTGGCTTGGCCATCATGACACATGTGGAGACAGGTGGGATTCTAGTACTTCTAGAATACAAAACTTTTGGCCGGTGCTGCGGCTCACTAGGCTAATCCTCCGCCTGCAGTGCAGGCACACCAGGTTCTAGTCCTGGTTGGGGTGCCTGGTTCTGTCCTGGTTGCCCCTCTTTCAGTCCAGCTCTCTGCTGTGGCCCGGGAGTGCAGTGGAGGATGGCCCAAGTGCTTGGGCCCTGCACCCCATGGGAGACCAGGAGAAGCACCTGGCTCCTGGCTTCGGATCAGCGCACTGCGCCAGCCGCAGTAGCCACTAGAGGGTGAACCAACGGCAAAGGAAGACCTTTCTCTCTGTCTCTCTCTCTCACTGTCCACTCTGCCTGTCAAAAAAAAAAAAAATACAAAACTCTGGGTGGAAGCTCAGATCGCTGGTGTCTCCTGCTGTGACATGGATTATTCAATAAAAGATGAGGAGTCTGGGAACCAGGAATGAACACAGAACTGAGTAATTCACCACAACCTCTATAGCCTGAAGGTCCACTAAGTAGACTGACAAGCATTTGTTTGGACAGAGAGAGAGAGAGAGAGCGAGATGGATAGATGGATAGATGGATAGATATCAAGAGAGCTATCTCCACTGGCTTACTCCTCCAAAAGCCTGCAGTAGCTGAGGGTCAGAGCTGAGAGCTGGATCTTTCGCTTGGGTGGCGAGATCTGAACCACTTGATCCATCATGTGCTGCCTTCCAGAGTTCACATTAGCAGGACGCTGGAGTTCAGACCCAGGGCTTGAACCCAGACACCTGATATGGGATGTGAGCTTTCTAAGAAATGGCTTAACTGCTGTCTTACCCTCCTACTGTGTCTGCTCATGTTAAAATCAAGCTATGAATATATTTTTGCTATTCCTTATATCTTTTGGATATTGACTTTTTACCAGGGATATGACCTGCAGATGTTTCTCCCAATCCATAGGTTGCCTTTTCACTTGGTTGATTGTTCCATTTTCTGTGCAGACGCTCCCATAGTACTAACTATGTTTGGTTTTGTTGCTTGTGCTTTTGATACCATATACAAGAAATCATTATCAATGAGCTTATCTCTTGACCAAATTCCAGAGTATCTGATAGGGAAATTCTCTATCTCCCTGCAGTGGCTTAAGCTTTCTATCCTAGGTTAAATTATTCCAAAAATCATAGGATTTGAGGACAGATGATTTGGGGGATGGGGAGATTCCAGGTAGCCCTGGTAGGGGAGTAGGCAAGTGAAAAGAGTACAGTAAGAAAGTTGCATCTGTGAGAAACTGGGGCTCTATCCCATTGGTAAAGGTAAAATATAAGATACCAAGTTAAATTTGAATTCCAGTAAACACAATATGATTTTTAATGTATTTGTCACATATTGCATGGGTTATTCCTATGCCAAAATGTTATACCTTGTGTATTTGAATTTTAATTGTAACTGGCTTTCTGTATTTTTATTTTCATAATCTAGCAGCTGTATACTAGGGATTTAGAGAAGATGGCATAGAGTATATTTTAGTTCTCTCACTGGAGAGACAAGAAGAGGAAGCATTTTTCTTCCATCTTCCATTCCTTTTCAGTTGAGAGCTACTCCTGACTTCATCAACTTCCTAACATTTCCATTCTGCCCTGTGCAAGGCTGAGCTGACTCCTTGAGCCAGAGAAAGCTCCACATAGGACAACGTAGGTGCTTCTATCCAAGGACTAGAGAGAATTATCCAGGATGCAAAATCGAAGGAGGGATTTGCCATCATGATTGTGCAAGTGGAGGCTCAGTCTCTTCCTCTCACCCTGGTCCTGGCCGTGGACCTGGCTTGCAATAACAGGTCTTTGGCAAGCATGGAAACCTGCGATGGTGAAGCAAATGAATGAGGCACCAATAGCATCCACCATAGTCTTCCATGAGCCTATAGACAAGGATCACAGGACGAAGGATGCCAGGGAGAAATTGTGTTGCCTTCCTAGGGTTCTAAGGATCTTCCTTTGGCTCAGGGTTGCACATTTCATGAAGACCCTTTTATACTTGAAAAAGTGGACACTGGCTCATCACACTGTGTTCCCTTATGTTCCTACTTATTCGTTTTTCCTTCTTGTTAGCATTCTGCGGTTCACTGTTATCTAGCACATCTGATCTCCTCTGTAATAATTATGTCACAATTTCAGTCCAGGAGATATGACTGGTAGCTCTTTGGGAAGTACCCGCTCATCTTGGAAGACATGGGACCAGTGAAATATTCTGAACTGAAGGAGGAAGGCTTCTCTAATCTCAGTGACCAAAGTTCTCTTCTTCTGCCCTTGTTCAATTAAATATGTCATATGGCTAAACAGGTAGCAAGGTTTCTCCCCACCCCTTCTTTACTCCCACCCTGCTGTCTGCATATTAGTGGGTGTTGAATGTCTTACCCGTTCTGTGTGCTGCTTTTGGTCATCATCTATATCAGAGGTATCAGCCTGTTTTAGGCAGCAAAGTGTTTTTAGGCCTCTGTTCAATTCCCAGAAGGTACAGAAGAAGGTATTTTTTTTTTTTTTGACAGGCAGAGTGGACAGTGAGAGAGAGAGAGAGAGAGAGAGAGAGAAAGGTCTTCCTTTGCCGTTGGTTCACCCTCCAATGACTGCTGCGGCCGGCGCACCGCGCTGATCCGAAGGCAGGAGCCAGGTGCTTCTCCTGGTCTCCTATGCGGGTGCAGGGCCCAAGCACTTGGGCCATCCTCCACTGCACTCCCGGGCCACAGCAGAGAGCTGGCCTGGAAGAGGGGCAACCAGGACAGAATCCGGCGCCCTGACCGGGACTGTGCCGGCGCCGCAAGGCAGAGGATTAGCCTATTGAGCCACGGCGCTGGCCAGAGAAGGTATGGTTTTATTTCTATAGGTTTTCTAACAGGATACATTTCTTCCTGTTACTTAAAGTCCTATAGTTTCCATATCTTTACTTATAGACAAATGAATGGTCTTTTATCTGCATGGTATAGGAGTTTTAAGCTTGAAATCTGGACTCAATCAGAAATGAGTGTGGATCCTGCTCGCAACATTTGCTGCGTTTGAGATTTAGAAACTGGTAGTTAAACTGACCTTTTGGGGTACACGTTCAGCGATATGTACTGTGCTGGGTTGCATGAGTCAGAAGAGGATAATGAGCAATTTCTAAATCTCAATGGCTGGCCGGTGCCGCGGCTCACTAGGCTAATCCTCCGCCTGCGGTGCTGGCACACCGGGTTCTAGTCCTGGTCAGGGCGCCGGATTCTGTCCCGGTTGCCCCTCTTCCAGGCCAGCTCTCTGTTGTGGCCTGGGAGTGCAGTGGAGGATGGCTCAAGTGCTTGGGCCCTGCACCCCATGGGAGACCAGGAGAAGCACCTGGCTCCTGGCTTCGGATCAGCGCGATGTGCCGGCTGCGGCGGCCATTGGAGGGTGAACCAACGGCAAAAAGGAAGACCTTTCTCTCTGTCTCTCTCTCACTGTCCACTCTGCCTGTCCAAAAAAAAAAAAAAAAAAAAAAAAAACCTCAATGGCTGAAAACAAGATGGGGGAGTGGGAGATTAGACTGGCAGTTGCAATGCTCGTATTTCATATCAGAGTACCTGATTCCTCTCACTTCAGCTTCCCCCCAGTGCATATCCTGGGAGGCACCAGGTGATGCCTCAGGTAATAGGCCCCTGACACTCACGTGAGTGACTTGGATTGTGTTCCCAGCTCCTAACCCTGGTTCTAGCCCCGTCCAAGCCATTGTAGGCATCTGAGGAGTGAACCAGTAGATCAGAGAGCTCTCTCTGTCTCTCTCTCTCCCCGCCCCCTCCTTCTCCTTCCCTCTCCCCTTCATTCTTGTTTTCTGTCTTGCTGCCTCTAAACTGAATAAATAAAATTTTAAAAACAGCATAGGGTTACTTTTTACTGATACTGCTTGCTTCTTGTACGCCATTGGGGAATTGTCTCTGTCATTTTCACTCCGAGCAACATTCGTTAAAACAGAAGACAATTCAGATAAGCCAGGTACATGAGGTGAGTCAGCATCCACTCTGTTGACCTGGTAATGAACTTATCTCATCCCTAGATGAATCCAAATGGGATACACACAGTCTGTCTTCAGTGGATTAAGATCGTTACTTTAGATCTGGTAACCTCCAAGGCAACTGGAGTTTGAGTGCAAGAAATTTTGGGGAGAAGTAATTCTTGGAAGCACTGGTAGGGAAGTGAGAAAATCAGAAAGGAAGGGAAAGGAAGCCAGTCCAAGATGTGTCAGTGAGCAAGCTTGATTCTCTGGGCAACTGAGGTTCATTGGTGACCAAGGCCCCACCAGCCCGAATGGCGTTTGTCACAGTGGCAAAGGGAAGGTCATATGCATCAGGGTCTCACGCTGGCAATACATGCTCCAGCTAGGAGGGACAGGCATACTTTTCTCCTGGTGGCCAGAACTATTTATAATGCCTTTGTCTAAAGGCAAGGACATGAGGTCTTACAATTGCCTTCAGAAGGAAAAGCAGACACTTAGATTTATCATACATTGTGGTAGGGGGTCAATGAGATAATGTTTGTAAAGCATGCACCACAAAACCTGGCACATAGAGAATGCAACATAAACATTAGTCACTTAATTATAATGCTGGATGCCCCACTAGATCATGAGCAGTAAGGACAAGGGGAGAGACCTTGTTTCACTTCTGCTACTGAATGCTTACCATGCTCCCGGGCACTTTGCCATACAGCATCCTCACAGCATCCCCATGAGGTGGGTAACTACCATTTTCAGTCCTATTTAACCACTGGGGAAGCCAAGTCTTAGGGAGGTTGGGTATACTGCTGAGGTCCACAGAGCAAGTTTGCGACAGTGTGAGGATTTGGCTCCACAGTCTAATGGCTCCTATTTCTGTACTGCCAGCATCTAGCAGCAACCGTTAAGCAGAGTAAGGACTGGAGTGACTTTTCCTATCCTTGCAGATGCTTCAAACATCTTCCAGATATTCCTTCCTTTAGTGAGAACTGCCCTTAAAGATGGCAGTGCACCCGATTTCTCTACACTGTTGATCAAATCAACCTTCCTCATGCCATTTAATTACAGTATGTAACTCCAATATTTGGCATTATTCATCATCCAATTCCTTTTTTAAAAGATTTATTTTATTTATTTGAAAGAGTTACAGAGAGAGGTAGAGACAGAGAGGTCTTCCATCTGCTGGTTCACTCCCCAGATGGCTGCAATGGCTGGAGCTGCGCCAATCTGAAACCAGGAGCCAGGAGCATATTCCGGGTCTCCCACGTGGGTGCAGGGGTCCAAGGACTTGGACCATCTTCTACCGCGATCCCAGGCCATAGCCATAGCAGAGAGCTGGATCAGAAGAGGAGCAGCCAGGACTAGAACTGGCGCTCATGTGGGATGCCGGTGGTTCAGGCCAGGGTGTTAAGTGGTGAGCCACCACACCAGCCCCCATCATCCAGCTCCTTTTATCCTCTTCTTTTCTTGGTCAAATCCAGAGATCTTTTCTGATGTCCTGGTTATAATGGTCAGACACATTTTACAGGGATACCATCCAGTGACTTGTCTTCATGTCAAAGGTGGGCAGTAAGTTCTGGAAATGCCCTACCCCCCCTTAAAGTTTTAAGTGCTTACCATCACTGAAAATTATTCCCTTGGGATTTTCATCTCTTTCCTATCCTAGTCATCTTTTAAAAATAGTTGGAATTTCACTTCCAGTGCTCTCTGGGAATTTGACAACCTCTCCTTCCTTTTATTCAGTTGAAGGCTGAAAATATCAGCTGGCTCTTATCTGACTCCTTGTCTATTAACATTATGTTCTGAGGAAAGCCCCCTCCCACTCTGCATTTCTTTCCTTTTTTTTTTTTTAACTTTTTTGGGGGTGGTGGTCATGGTAGACAAATAAAAATAATTCTGAGGTTATCTGAGAGCTGACATTCCATACAATAGCAATAAGAATGTTTTCCAAATTTAAAACTCTGATGGAGGAAGTGGGTTACAATAGGAGCAACCTTTGACCCTGACCAGTCATAATGGTTTCCTGGATTCAGGGATATTATGGGCTGGAGCCAAGGGTTGCAGCAGAGAGAGCACAAGATGTGTTAAACTTAGAACACAATGTGCAAGTTCCGGGTGGGGCTGTTGGAGGGGCATCTTTCTTTCTTTCCGGCGAAAATGATTCCTTTCCAAACAAGGAAGTGGCTCTTCCTCGCTGCCCAGCTAGTGCCCTTGTATTTGTTCAGCTGCTGACTTGAAGAGGACGTCTGCATTCCTGGAGATGTCAGTGAATCTGAAAGTCTTCACCCTAGGGACCATTGGTAGGGGTTATTCAATAATTTATTCCCAAACTATTTATTGGGTGACTACTGTGTGTTAGGTCCTGTTTTGATGCTGGGATGCAACAGTCAATCAAAAAAATCAGCTGAAAAACTTCATCCTTTGAAGCTATTAGTGGTAGCACAGTTCTTCAACCTTCACTTTGCTGACATGTTGGGCTGCTGTGGACAGCTGTCCTGTGCATTGCAGGGTTTAGCAGCATTGTTGATCTTCACCCAGTAGATGACCTTCCCAGTTGTGACCACCAATAATATCTTCGGATGATGCTAAATGTCTAGGGCAGGATGAAGGGGTTACAGAACTCATGTGTTTAGCCATGTCTGGTGGTGCTGTTCCATAGGCAGGGAGAACAACTACGTCTCTAAGGAGAATAGTTCCATACTATGAAGTCACACAACTGTAAATAGGTTTCATTGGACATTCTGTTGGAGAGAAATAATGGTGGGGGGGGGGGAGGAGATTGTTGTAATTTAAATGATGTGACTGGGTGAGTCCCTACTGAGAAAGTGACATTTGACAAAGACCTGAAGCATGCATGTGGGTCCTGTGGTCGTGGAGGAAGAAATTTCCAGAAGGAGATGACAGCCAGTGTGCGGAGGCCTTGGGCATGCGCACATGGTCTCAGAACCACCAAGGGAATCAGCCTGATGGAGTGGAGGGCGCTAGAGGACACGCTCAGCGAGGAGGCAGGAGGTAGAGGGAGGGTGTGCAGACTCTGCTGCTGTTGGGTCTTCATTACCATGGCCAAGGCTTCGCTTTTCCCTGAAAAGAAAGGAAATCATGGTCTCATTTTGAACACAGGCATGATATGAGCTGCCTCATGTTTTCACAAGATTACTCCTGGCTGTCAAGCCCTTGAGAAAACTTTAGTGGAAACAAGGACTAAAACAGGCATAGCAAGTCAAATTTTGACTTAAGGCAGCCAGAGGGCCTGGCCAGATATCTGTAGACTTCTACAGACATCATCCTTGCCTTCCATACTTACACACACACACACACACACACACACACCCCAGTCAGCTTGTAGTTGTCCCAGCATGGTGGGGAAATTTAGTTTGAATTTGCTTTATTTTCCCTATTACCTTTTATTGTTAAGTTCTGTCCCAGAAAATGTTCTGATTTTCATTTTGGAAACAAGCTGTTTGTCACCAGGAGACCAGAGGCCCTTGTAATTCTACTAATTAATAATGCATAATATAATGCGCTGAGGCCAGGGCTGTGGCATATCAGATAAAGCCACCGCCTGCAATGCCAGCATCCCATATGGGTGCCAGTTCAAGTCCCAGCTGCTCCACTTCCAGTCCAGCTCTCTGCTGTGGCCTGGAAAAGCAGTAGAAGATGGCCCAAGCCCTTGAGCCCCTACACCCGTGTGGGAGACCCAGAAGAAGCTCCCGGCTTCTGGCTTTGGATTGGCCCAGCTCCAGCTGTGGCAGCCATTTGGGGAGTGAATCAGTGGATTGAAGACCTCTCTCTCGCTCGCTCGCTCGCTCTCGCTCTCACTCTCTCTGCCTCTCTGTAACTCTACCTTTCAAATAAATAAATAAGTAAATAAATAAATAAAACAGTGGACCAGGACTGTGATAAGCGGGTTAAGTACCAGGGAGTCAGTCCTCCTGGGAGCAACCTCAACCAGTTGGGAATAAGATGCGATGGCTTTATATCCCTTATTTATGTCCCCGTGTCCTTCGCGGTCCCCAGCTTACCCACTGCAGTAGCTGCTCATGATACACTCCTTATTTGTGCTTTCCTCCCTCTCACTGCCTCCCCAGGCTACCTGGGATCACATCCCAGATAAACTACTGACACCTGAGTCTTCATCGCAGGCTCTGTTAGGCCAAGGCACGTGGAAACCAGCTCCTTAAAATTGTGACGGTCATGACGACGGGAATGTAGGACACTCAGCGTTTTGTCACATAGAGAGTAGGTGCTGGGAAAGATGGCAGCGATGATGGTGGTGGTGGTGGCGGTGGTGGCAGTGGTGGGAAGAAGAAGAGGAAGAGGAGAGACAAAGTGTATGACATGGAGGAAGAGGAGGAGGAGGTGGGGGAGAAAGGGGAAGGAGAAGGGGAAGGGATGAAGACTGGAAAAAGGAGGCAGGGATGAGGAAGAGGATGGTGAGGATGACCATGACAAAGCAAAGGCCCAGGTGGGCAGGTCAGTGGCAAATTGTGAGGGGGCAATAGGCATGGAACTGCTAGGACAGCTGCTGCCTGGATTCCTGCTGGAACCATCTTTCCTCCCCACTGCTGCTGCCTGAGCTCCTGGTGCTTCCTCTCCATGGTGGGTGTTCTTGAGAGTACAGCCTGGTGCCGCCTCTGCTCTCCTACTCCTCCTGAGCAGCTGGCGGTCAGCGAGTGAGCTTACAAAGCACCGATGCAGTTCAGGACTTGGTGGAGGGACCAGGACTCATAAAATTCATTCCTCACCTAACTAAGCTGTTCTTCCTTCATGTAGAAGGCCAAATCTTCCATCCACAAAGCTTCTTCTTGCAATTTTCCCCTTGGACTTCACCTTGGGTCCTGCCACTGGACCAATGGATGCAGAGTCTTGGGACAAGTCTGACTGTGCTGTTCTGAGACCGTTATTCAACTTCCTATGAGGGATGGCTTATTTCCTGTCTTGCTCATTCACTCCAGAACGTTCTGTTCTCAGGTCAAAAGCCCTGGAAGTGTCCAAGTCAACAAATGCCGTGATGAGTTTCAACTGTAGGGAACTTCCTGAATTCAGCTCTGGCCACTGGCGAAGGCCTTGAAGTTAACTCTTCGGAAGGCTGAGCTGAGAAGTGTTAACATTTGCTTCAGGAACTCTAGCAGGCCATGTCTTCCAAACCCCTCTCATCTACAGGTGAGCAAACAAGTCCCTGTGGAGTTACTTGGCTAGTAGATGCTCACAGTGACCTAACTCAGAATAAAACTCACTTCTGAGGACTCCCTTTGGCTTTTCTTTCTGTACCACTACCATCTCTTGTCCATCACGTCGTCAGAGATGCACCAGGGACATCTTTTGGTCAAGGACAAATCTTTTTGTGAACACTTGCTTCCTCATTTAGCTCTTTCACAAGTCTTATTTTTCATTTGTCAGATTAAAAAAAAATCAGAACAGCTCAATGCTTTAAAATAATGAAGCCACAAAGAAGTTCTATTTAACCTCAATGCCATGAAAGCATGAAAAACTACATGTTGACATTAATGGTAGATTTTCACTCTAAGGAAAAATGTAGTTCCTCTAATTGACTCGATGGAATCTATGCATTCTGATTTTTTTTTTTTAGTAAAATGGCCAATCTGGTGAGGAAGGAATGTTAGAGTGAAAAGAGAAGCTACAGAAAAAAGAGAGGGAAAAAAAATCAGAGCATAAATATATCAAAACTCTCCTCACTAAGACACTAGAAAGAGCTCACAGAGAATTCAAGAAAATTATATTTTTGGCACCCATCTGAACCTCAAAACTATTTATTTGTATTTGTTTATTTAAATGAGGGCTCTTCAAAAAGCTTGTGGAAAGTGTGTATTATGAAAAGACTGAGCATGGATGCCAAGATTATTTTTGCACCAAGATCAACCAATCTTTTAATCCCATTTTCCTCGCATACTTTTTGAGTCACCTCGTGTTTCCTGTTACTTCCCCTGAGAGGAGTTGAAGGAACAATGCCCTTCAGATAAGATTATACATACACAGTATTTATTGATCCTTTATCATTAGGCAATAATTACATCCACATTAACCCATTGAACTTGTTTATCAAAATATCTATAGGAGACAATGATTCTTCCTCCATTTATAATTGGTCAAATGACACCCACTTTCCTAAGATATGTCCACCTGGAACCTAAAATTGTAAGCTCACTTGGAAAAAGTCTTTGCACATGCAATTAAGACAGGGTCTTGAGATCATCCTGGATTATCTGGGTGGGCTTCAAGGCCAACGGGAAGGGTCCTCACAGGAAGAGAAGTCTCAGAGGTGAAGATCAGGGGACAACAGAGGCAGAGATGGGAGTGCTGCATCTAGAAGCCAAGGAGTGCCAAGGATCGTCCGTGGCCCCGGAGGCCAGGAGAGAGGCGCTGCCCACCCCCAGCCGGAGTGCCACGGATTGCCTGAGGCACTGCCCACCCCCAGAGCCTCCAGAAGGAGCCCCCGTGCACACCTTGGTTTAGTGCTCACCCCCGGACCTGAGAGAGAATAGACTCCTGCTGTTTTAAGCCCCCAGTTTGTGGCAGTTTTTGAGAGCAGTCCTAGGAAATGCACACGTTATCTGATAAATTTAGTCATCGCCATCCAGAAAGCATAAGTAACTCAGCTAAGTCATACAAACCAAAGTGCCAGAGCTGAGATTAAAATCCACAGATTAGCTGATCCTAACACCAGATGAAGATTTTTTTAAAAAGCATAGAATGCATGAAGAATTGCATGAGAAGCCCTTCCACAAAAGCTAATAGTAGCTCACAGGATGCAGGGGCTTGGGGTGACGTTCTTCTTTTACAATATTCTTGAAACTGCCCACATTTTAGAAAATGGTCCATATTGGCTACCTACTTCGCAGAAGAATTGGGCAATTTTGTTGAGGGACAGTGCATCCTAACAGAGTGTTAACTGAAACAGGCAGCCCGGCTCCGCCATTGTGGGCATCTGGGGAGCGAACTAGCGGATGGGAGCTCCCTCGCACTCTCTGACTCTCACGTAAATAAATATTTAAAGATACATGCAAGTTCAAAGATTCATCTTTGACTTCTACATCCACATCTCTCAGGGGAGCCTCGCTCATTAATTACGTCATTAACTCAACAAGTGTTTACTGACTTTGCCAGCTCTGCCGCTGCTGAAGATGGAAGGGCGATCCGTCGCATTCCCATCAGGAAACAGGACAAACTTGAGTTTTTCAGAGAGTTTGGGCAGCATTTAGGCGGAGCAGAAAGGGGAGTGCAGCTCCAGGAGCCGGCAACCTGGGGGCTTTTCCCACCTCTAGGCCAGAGGGAGAGGAGCAGAGAGCACTGTAGAGAGGCCTCCTTCCAAGAGCTGTGAGCTGCGTGGAGGACGTGCGGGGCTGGGTGGGGCTGTCCTGAGCCTTTGCAGGCGGTTTGGAAGCAGCCCTGGCTGGTAGCCCCACCACCTCCCAATGTGACAGCTGGTCACCGTGGCTTCAGACATGGACCAGTGTCCCCTAGGGGACGTAGAGCCTACATTGTATTAGAGGCCACGAGTAATGTAGAGTTGATGCCTATGAGATGACGTATATGTTTATACAAATGATGACGTCATTTCCTGTAGCTGTGCCCCCAGTGGAGTACCACCGGCCTGGAGGTGAAGCCGCAGTGTAGGGACTCCCCAAGGAGGTGGAATCCTAGTCCTCTACTTGTTTTCCCAAGAGGCAGGTGGTGCACTTGATGTTCTGAGCCAAGGGCACAGTGGTGGGTGGGGGTGGGGTGGGGAGGTGCAGCCGCTGCACACAGAGTGAACTTGGCCTGCAGGACCCCTGTCCTCGGGAGCTCACGTCCAGTAGTGACGGGCAGATGCAGAGGCAGGGAGCAGACAGTGCATATACAAGGCAACTGCTGAGTGTGATGAGGGGCATGAAAACAAGCAGCCGTCAGAATGGTGCGGCAGTGAATGGCCGAGCTCTCTGAGACAAAGGCTAAGCCAAGATGGGAATGACAGGATACCAGAGGTGTAGGGTGGGGAGGAGGGGGGTGTCAGGATGTTCCAAGCCAAGGCCACAGAGTGTGCAAAGGCCCTAACCTTCTGCATGTGTGTGCATGTTTTTGCTGTACTACTGGAGGTGATTGATATGGACTGTCAGCCCTCCATAGCGACCATGGGTTCCACATAACATAGATTCCAACCACAGGTAAAAAAAAATACTCAAAGAACTGCATCTGCACTACTCACGTGCAGACTATTTTCTTGTCATTATCCCCTGAACAGCATAGTAGGTGACAGCTGTGTACACAGCATTTACATTGTGCCATGTGTTGTAGTTAATGTGGAGTTGCTTTAAGGCAGGCGCTGTGTGCTGGCTTCAGCAAGTGCTACGCCATTTTACATACAGGACTCAAGCATCCAGACTGTGGTGTCTGCAGGGAGTCCTGGACTCAACCCCGCGTGGATGCTGAGGAATGACTGTATAGTAAGATACACAGATAGGAAGTGCGCAGGTTGATGAATTTTTGTAAGTAAACTCACTTCGTGAAGACTCAGGTATCAAGCATTTCCCTCTCCCCCGAAAGGTCCGTGATGCCCCAAAGCCTGCCCCGTCCTCTACTGTTTTCACTTTTATTGTCTGTCTCTGAACTTCATTTAAGTGGAATTATGCAGGATGTAGTCTCCTGTGCCTGCTGTCTTTCATTCAGCATGAGGTTGTGTGATTCCTCCATGTAGTGGGCTACATCCACACTTGCATGGGTATTAATCTGTAAGTTACTATAACTGGATACCTGAGACAGGCTAACCTGATGAAGAAAAGTTCATTTAGCTCGTAGTTTTGGAGTCCAAACAGTGTGGTCCAGGCGTTGGCAAAGGCACCCATGGGTGGAGTCACCTCACAACAAATGGCTATGATGGGAGTGAGTGACCACCCTCCCAGACAGGAAGCCAGGGAGAGCCTGGTCACCACAAGTCTTCCAAGGACACACCCCCAACTGACCTATGGTCTTCCCACTAAGCTCCAACCTCTTTAGGTTCCCACCACATCATCACTGCCACATGGAGGCCCAAACTCCCAACGCGTGTACCCCAGTTGACAAGCCAAAGCAAGACTTCATTGCTTGATAAGGCTGAAGGGTGCTCTGCTGTACGGGTGTGCCACTGAGTGTTTACCCATTCTCCTGTTGATGGCTGGCTGGGTCATTTGCAAGCTTTTTGTTTTGTTTTGTTTTTAAAGATTTATTTATTTATTTGAAAGAGTTACAGAGAAGCAGAAGCAGATTGAGAGGGAGGGGGAGAGATGTCTTCCATCTGCTGATTCACTCCCCAAATGGCTGCTATGGCCAGAGCTGGGCTGATCCAAACCCAGGAGCCAGGAGCTTTTTCCAGGTCTCCCACGTGGGTGCAGGGGCCCAAGGACTTGGGCCTTCTTCTACTGCTTTCAGGCCAGAGCAGAGAGCTGGATGGGAAGTGGAGCAGCTGGGACATGAACCAGTGCCCCTATGGGATGCTGGCACTGGCTTTACACGCTATGCCATAGTGCCGGCCCCTCGTCTGCAGTTTAAGCCTCTTTCAAATACAGTTGCTGAGGATGTTTGTATGCAGGTCTGTGTGTGGACACAGGCATCCATTTCTCTTGGGTGCCATTTTGGGGTTATCGAGTAGCTGTATCTTTAACTATTCAAATGTATGAACAGTTTCCCATTAGATTTTGGTGTGAAGCCGGACTGGGGAGCTACAAGATGAGAGGGTTTCCAGTGGAACCCTTCTGCCTTGGCAATTATGTTCCGTAGCCGTCTCCCTCCTTCACTCCTAACCCTTCTAAACACACTGAAGCGTTCCTTAATTTGCCATGGAGTTATCCTTCTCCCTCTGGTACCCTGTGCCCCGGGACCATTGTGCTCAGGGATTGGACACGTCTACTGGGTACCTGCACAACCTTGGCTAGCCCAGCCCCGCCTCCCACCGCCTCCTCTTCCTCCGGGGCTGTGTGTATTAAATCGCAGTGCAGGGACTAATTCTTTGCAGCTTGCAGGTGGCTGCCTCCATCTGAGCAGACAGGAGGGCGCCCTGACACACAGTTAAAGATCACAAGCTTTGATAACCTGCCTTTCTGATTTATGATCGGCCATGTCTCCACGTTCACCTAATGAGGGGAACGCGGAGTGTCAACCTGTTTATTAAATGCGCAGAACCATGTGTGAGCCGGACCGAGGCACGAAGTCAATCCTATTTTCATTTATTCTATGTGTCCCCCTCCTCTGTTCGCTCTGGCCCCTCTCCCCGAGACTGTCAGTCTGCCAAGCTCTTTCTTTTCATCTGCAAAGGAGAGGATTTGAGGACAGACCGTTTGTGGAGACGGTCGGTCGGGGGCCACGATGTTTGCACTTTCCTACTGATTTCATAGGTGTTTGGAAGTTAATGATGGTCGGCACCTCATGATTCTTTCCTGTATGTCAAACAAAGACATGAAAGGGAAAGTGGGCAGTGCGGAGAGGCAAGGGGTGCCGGCTGGAGGACAGACCCGCCCAGGGCTTCCTCTCCATCACTCTGGCCACGGAAACATTGCTGAGTCCTGATGCAGATGGAAGGCGGATTAATATTCCCGAAGTTGTCAGCGTCTAATGAAGTCTTAATTCATCTCCTTTAATTCCCTTTGAAATGAAGAAAGCGCACAAATCAAAATAACGGATGGCCCGGCTGCTTTAATCTCTCCTCTTTTCTCACCCCCTCTCCCTTGCAACTTGGTCACTGTCATTTTCTTAATCTCCGGAGATTCGCCCCGATCCCTTTCAAGTGGCATCAGCCCTGCCTCTCCGGTTTGGTCTTCTGGACGTGGCATAAATATTTCTGCCTGTTTGAGGCCCCCGGCTGCATGCTGACCTTGGACATGGCTGGGGGAGGGTTCGGAGCTGGCCACTCTTGAAGCTCACTTGGCAAGAAGAGCTCTTGTGGGCTCTGCCTTGGGAACCCCACAGAGCTCTTAAAACTCGTGTATGGCGGGCCAGGGTGGCGGCGGGGCAGGGAGGGGGGTTGCCTCAAGCACCCTTTACCAGAGCTGCTGTCCGTGCTGTTCTGCCTGCACTCTCTTGTGATGTACGGCCACACTCGCTGCACGATACCCCTCATTTCCTTAAAAATAAATACCCCCGGGAGCAGGTTTGCCAGTAGTTTGATTTTTTTCTTTCCATTCTTATTCAGTCCCTGTGTCTTGCCCAGTGCACAGCTTAGAGTGGATGCTGTTTAAATATCTGTGGAACGAATGAATGACAGCAGGGCCAAGGCCACACAATAAACCAGTTATTGTGAATTGTATAATCTGTAACTTAAACTTGGTCTTGATTTGTTTTTGTATTACCTGGTAATGTACACTAGTGGGACACCTATGGCGGGGACTGGCATCCATGGTGCTATGCCCATTCTCTCTTTCTTAGCTGGGCACTAGTCTCCTGGCCTTCTTTTCAGCAAAATGTGGTCAAGTAGGTTCTGGCCACTGAAAAGTAACTGGTAGTATTGTGTGGTTAATGTTCTTGAAAGACAACGAAACGAGCTCTTTGCCTTTTCTCTTTCTCCTTTCCTGTGGCTGGAATGTAGACCTGAGGGATGGAGCTCAAGCAGCCATAGTGGATTATGGGGCTAGCAGTAAAACCATTAGGGCTTCTTGTACAACAAGAAGGGATTTGGCTGCAATGCAGAAGCCTATAGAGGGAGGCAAAGAGGATGTCAGGTTTAGTTGTGGGTGTACAATTGACAGGACCCTGAAGGTTGCTCCAGTGGGGGTAGGAGAGACTGGGACATGACCAGGAGAGGAAGGGCCAGGGTGACAGGTAGGCAGATGTTGCATGGGTCTCGGGGGACGAGGACGCTGGGTGGGGCCTGGGTGGTGGAAGTGTGAAGGTGAAAGAGACCTGGAAGGGAGAGATAGAGTGGCAGAACCCACAGAGCCGGCGATTGTTTGCTGGTTGTATTGGAAAGTGAGAGAGGAAAACATGGAGAGCTACCAGGCTGCCAGCTTGAGCCAGGTGGGGGCGCTGTTCCCTGTGACAGGTGGGAAGATGGCACGTGCCCGACCCTTGAGTCTGATTGCCCATGGGGCATGCACCATGCAGGAGAAGGGTAGAGGAGAGCCTGGTAGTGTAGACAGGTAGACAGGCCTGGGCCCGGCTTCTCAATGACACCAGAAAGAGAAACTGACATAACCCGTGCAGAGGAGGCATGCACCCCGTCTTAACATGCATGTCCCCCAAATCTGCCATCTGCCATGTGTTCTTCAGAATGGTCCATGATGCAAAACCAGATTGCCTGTGGCTCTGAGGGCCTTTCAAGGGAGAACGTGGTACTCCAAGGCAACGTCAGCTACTCCCCGGGTAGAAAGGCTAAAAAGGTGTTCACATGTACCCAGGAGGACAATGCACACTTGTTACATTCTGGCCATGCTTTTGGCACTGCCTGCATGCTGGTGATTTGACCACAGACACAGGGGAAAGCTAATCCCTGCTTTCCTGGAGGTCACGGTCTCCTGGACGCTCCTGAGCCCCTCTGTCCTCGATGGATCTGAGTCACCCTTCAAGAGCTTCCAAAGGCACGTGAGGGTGGCTTCTTCAGATTGGGAAGATTTGCAACCTCAGAGAGAGCTTTATTAATGCAATAAATATTATACATCTCTCCTATGGTTCAGGCACCGTGGTGGACCAAGAGTGGGCTTAGGGAGAAAATATTCGAGCTTCTGTATCTATCAATCTCTCTGTGCAGGCCCCAGGCCCAGTGGGAAAAGGGGTTCGGGTCTTAAGCAAGCCCAGGAGCACTGCATGAGAACTGCATTTGCATCTCCAGACAGAGTCCCGGGCCGTGATGAGAAAAGTAGGAAGGCTGGGTTTCCGCTGGGGCTGCTCGCTCCCCACCCCCGTGGACACCCTCAGGCAGGAGGCAGCTGACTGCCGCACAGAAGGGCTGTCAGTTTGTGATGGATCCAGGCAGCCGGGGGACAGTGGCTGCCTGGTCTCTGGGGCTGAGCTCCTCTGCGATTCCTCACCAGAGGCCCCTCGTCTGGGGTAGGTCATGTCCTGTAGCCCCCAGGCCTCCCTCTATTTTAAGAAGGGAATGAGCCCTACCCTTGGATCACTAGCCCTCTGCAGCCGGTAGGCAGCAGGAACGGCTCATCCATCCTTCTCCCCTTTCCTTAGCTGGTTTTCTGCCCTAGCCCTTTAGTACAGTCAAGATTTTACCCAGAAATGTAAGGGCTGAGTCTCCCTTCTGTTCTCAGTTCTTTGTTCTACCACATGGAAGAAGAAAAATTGATGACTTGGAGTCCTGCGCGTAGCCTTCCTCCTCCATCAGCCAGGAAGCCTGTAGGTCTCTCTGATAACCACAGCGCCTTGTGCATGTGGAGAGAGGTCAATAGCACATTTCCTGCCAATCCACTTCCTGTGCATCCCTGGCTGGGCTGTGCTGCTATGTGTCCCGGAGAGGACTGGCCAAGGGAAGAAACACTGTAGATGGAAGGGAAGGAGACGGGGAGAGGCGGGGGTGCATCTACTCTTCTCTGTTTCCGGGGGCCTCTTCTGTTGCCTCTTCTCCCCATCTCCATCTCCCTTCAGATGGCTCCTCCCTCCATGTCTGCATCCCTGCCAGGATGGTGGCACTTGCTGAAGCCCTGGCTCCTGGCTCTGGTGAAAGCTCTCTCTCTTGCCCCACCAGTCCAGGGGGAGTCGCAGCTCCTGGCTCTTGCTGGTGTCTGGGCTGCTTCCTCCTTTCCTGTTGTCTTCTCAGCCCTCCCATCATCTGGGTTGTCCATTCCCTGCAAGTACTTCTTAGCACCCTGATACGTAGTGCAAGTTCAACAAAGGTTACGCTTACAGTAGAAGCTCTCTCTACCATCCGAGATAGGGCACGTTTTTCTACCAAGCACCATTTGATATTTATAACATCATTCGTAGGCCATGTGAAATTGTCATCAAAAACTAGCCTGCTACAGAGTTATTGAATTTTGAGTCCTACCTGCTGTCGCCTTGGCAGGGCCAGGCCTTGTGTGGTCCCTGGGCTGGACATTCCTCACCCCTGGATGGACTTCAAGTGAGAGCTGAACGTCTTCATTCCCTCTGCGGTCCAGGGTTAGCGAAGCTCTTGTGGGCACCACATCCCTGCTCCTGTCGTTCAAGCCGCACGTTCCCCAGCATCAGTCGTGCAGGCTGCTGGACCTGTTTGAGTCACTCATGCTCATCCTCAGAAGACGCTGAAGACTTGAAAGTCCAGCGTCTCCTCTGCACAGACCCAGGCCCACGTCCAGGAGGACTCCCCAGCAGTGTGCTCTCCAGGGCATGACGGCTGAAGACGTCTTTGATTGATGACTTTTTACAGCAGGTTTAGTTTCTCAGTAAGATTGGGAGCAAGGTGCAAAGGTAGCTCCTCTGTTCTATGGCTCTAGGTGGGCTCAGCCTCCTCAACTTGAATTCATGCAGTCTGTAGCCTTCGCAGATGGCTGCTTTTACTCAGTAGCAGGCATCTGTGTTTCCTCCGTGGCTTGGTAGCTCACTTCTTGTTAGTGTTGAATAATCCTCCATTGTCAGAACATCACACGTTTTGTTTATCTCCTTAGGGGCATCTTGGTTGCTTCCAAGTTTTGGGAGTTATGATTACACTTGCCATAAAGATGTGTTTTATGCAGAAATAACTTACAATTCATTGAGGGTGAATATCAAGGAGCATGATTGCTTCCTGAAAGAAACTGCCGAACTGTCTTCCAAGAAGCTGCACGGTTTGCAGTATGAGTATCTGTGGGTGTGGGACATCGCCAGCCACAGTAGGAACAAGAGCGAGTTTATTTATAGGTAATGTTGCATATTTTATTAATTTCAGATATGAAAAATTGTCAACCATGCTGAATAAAGTATTATTACCATTCCAGTCCTTGTATAGAAAACATTACTATACATTATGGTCCCATTAAGAAGTGTAAAGAGTTTGTCAGAAGTAGTTAGAGAGGATAGCATGATCTCTTTGGATTTTGTATTTGTAGTATCTTTGCCTTTTAATTTTTTAATTTTTATTTTTTTGACAAGCAGAGTGGATAGTGAGAGAGAGAGACAGAGAGAAAGGTCTTCCTTTTCTGTTGGTTCACCCCACAATGGCTGCTGCAGCCGGCACACCGCGCTGATCCGATGGCAGGAGCCAGGTGCTTCTCCTGGTATTCCATGCGGGTGCAGGGCCCAAGCACTTGGGCCATCCTCCATTGCACTCCCTGGCCACAGCAGAGAGCTGGCCTGGAAGAAGGGCAACCGGGACAGAATCAGGAGCCCCGACCGGTGCCGCAGGCGGAGGATTAGCCTAGTGAGCCGCGGCGCCAGCCAGTATCTTAGCCTTTTTAAAAAGCAGAAACCTGTGATTCCTGTTTTCATTCTAAGTATCATTTTTGTGTCTTATTTTTTGTGTTTGTAACTTTGCTTTCTTTTCCTTTGGAAGAGCCCCCAGACTGTGCTAAGTATCCGATCCCAGGACACCTAGACCTACTCTTCTTGTTATTGAGATCATGCAAGTTTAAAAAATGCCCTACAAGCCGATGAAAAATGAGTGTGTAAAGAAAGAACCGTAGGGTAGGTGTAGCAGTTAAAGTGCCACCAGGAAAGCCCACTTTCCATATCGAGTGCTTGCCTTTGAGCCCCTACTCTGCTTCTGACTCCAGCTTCCTGCCAGTGTGCAGTAGGGTGATGGCTTGAGGCCTTGAGTCCCTTCCGGGCCCATGGGAAACCCAGATTGAATTCCCGGCTCTTGACTTCAGCGTGATCCGTTTCTCGCTGTTGGGCAAGTTTGGGTGTGAGCTAGGAGATGGGAGATCTGTATTTCCCTCTGTTTCTTTCTCTCCCTTTGTCTCTGCCTTTTGAAGAAGTAAAAACTTTTAAACAGAAAGAGTCACATCCATAAAAATGAAATTATGTGCTTTGGAAACACCCAATTGGATGTGAGTTGCTAAATTGCAGTTGAAATAGGCATGGGTGGGAAAATCCATGCAATTCAGAGAAAAACCCTGATAAACTCCCAGGATTCCTTCCTGGGACTGCTGTGCAGAGACGTCCATTTCGCACTCTCCCCAAAGAAGCCAGCCTGGACTCCCTGGGCCCCAGGTTGCAGAGGGTCTGATAAAAGACACAGTAGCAGAGCGCTCAGTGCCGGGCTCGGAGGGCGTTTGCTCATTCACTTCTCAATGGAACACTTCAGCCAGTCACTGTCCATCGCCTACACATGGGCAAGCTGAGAAGAAGCCTACTTGCCCTCTTTTTGATGGTCCACCTATTCCACTTGACAGATGGGCATCTGAGGCCCAGAGAAGCAAAGTGCATATCCTAGGGTTACATAGCCATAGCATGGCAGAGCCAGGGCCCCAAAGCTCCAGTCTGTGGTCCTTCCATCTCTCTCCCTGGGCCAATGCATGCAGCGGGAGGAGGTGGTTGGGGGAAGGAGGAGAGGAAGGTGGGAATTTGATTCGGGAATAGCTTAATGTAAGACATTTACAGTGTCATGGGGGAGGGAGCTTGGAAACCCCCAAAGAGCCTCCATGAGTTATTCCCCTGTCCTTTCTCAGAGACTGTGGTCTCAGCCGGAGATAAGAGTCCAGGCTCAGGATGGTGACCCTGAGATGGCTCCCTCTACCAGTCCCACCCCTTCCCCAAGTATACCCACAATCTCTTGGATATAGTACATGGTACACACACACACACACACGTGTGTGCATGTGTGCACCCACGCACATGGCCAGAGTCTGGGCTCCTAGAACCACCAGCCAGGGGAGAATCGGGAGGATTCAGAGACCGAGGTCACTTGCTGTGTGGCCCCTTGGTCAGGAGGAGAGGATGGCCAGGCAGTGGGAATTGGGGCTGAGTCCGGTGTCCCTGTGGAGGGCACAGGGTCCCTGGGCTTCACTGCTTTCCTCTCTGCTCCCTTGGGAAGCTGAGCAGCCCAAATTCGAAGATCAGAGAGCAACTGCGTGGTAGCCTCCTCCCTCCCTGCCAGGGCCCTGGGCCTCAGAGGAGGCTGAGCAGCGGGTCTGCCTGGGAAGTGACTGTTTGATTTCTGGAAGCTCTGGCTGTGGCTACCTGGGGGGACTGGCACTGCAGCTGTCTTGCATCAGACTTCCAGCTCTTAAAACCCCCAGCAAAAGCCTCAGCCCCATAAAAGTTGCCAGGCTGGGTTTGGGATATGGCTTCCTTATCTCCCGCATGGGTGAGGGGATGCTGTAAAAGGCCCAGCCAGGAGGCAGTGTCCCTGGGCTGTGGCCCCTCCTTGAACCCCCTGCTCTAACTAAGCACACATGAAGGTGGGGTGTACATTAGCTGCGACCCAGAACATCTGAAAGGCAGAATCAAGGAGCCACATCAAACAGCTGAAGGGGTCCCAGAGAGGAAGCAGACAGGGGTCTTTAACGGTCCATGCACAAGAGAGGAAATTTCTGAGTCTTAGGAACTTGGATGTAGCCTGGAGAAGCCACAGTTTAAAAGGTTTTAGGACCAAAGATGATAAAGTTAAAGGACGAGAAGTGACTGCTTTCTGGCAGCTTCCCCAAACTGTACGGCAATTAGACACAATTCCCTGCACGTCGTGGGCGCTCTCACAATGTCTGAGAACTGAGTGGATGAAGGAGATGTGGTGGTGGATGAAT
This sequence comes from Oryctolagus cuniculus, assembly GCF_051225735.1. Taxonomy (NCBI): domain Eukaryota; kingdom Metazoa; phylum Chordata; class Mammalia; order Lagomorpha; family Leporidae; genus Oryctolagus; species Oryctolagus cuniculus. The sequence goes on along the minus strand of NC_142887.1, from coordinate 16,292,557 downwards.
GCAGTTCTACAAGAGATGGGCTGATTTCTCGTGCCCTGCTGTGGACTGGGCGGACAGGCTCCACTGTGGGAAGGACTCAGGGCTGCCAAGGGCTGCCCTTTGTCTGTGCCCAAACTCCTAACCTTGCAGAAATGCCTGAGAGCAGAGCGTACAGACCCCAGACCCTCAGGGACACATGAATAAGGTGGGTGGGGGTGGGGTGGAGGAGACTGCTGTTTGCAGAGCCTGTGTCCCCTCCAAAGAAGACAGCCACTGCTCAGCTCCAGCCAACTGTTGCCATGCAAGGTTTTAGGTCCAATGGCCAGGACTTCTGAATCTCCGATAGCTGCCCCAAGGTGTTTTTTTTTTTTTTTTGAAAGGCAGAGTTACACAGTGAGAGAGAGAGACAGAGAGAAAGGTCTTCCTTCCATTGGTTCACCCCCCAAATGGCTGCTAAGGCCAGTGCTGCACCAATCTGAAGCCAGGAGCCAGGTGCTTCCCCCGGTCTCCCATGGGGTGCAGGGCCCAAGCACTTGGGCCACCCTGCACTGCCCTCCTGGGCCACAGCAGAGAGCTGGACTGGAAGAGGAGCAACCAGGACAGAATCTGGCGCCCCAACTGGGACTAGAACCCAGTGTGCCAGTGCTGCAGGTGGAGGATTAGCCTAGTGAGCCATGGCGCCGGCCTAGCTCCAAGTTTTTAAAGGTGAAGTCCCTTTTAAGTTATGGGCTACTTTATTCAAATGATGAAAAACACCACGCGGCCAAGTGAAACCTGCTCTGAGGTCCACATCTGGATCAGAGGATGGCATTAGCGAACCTGGATTTAACATTGTGCTTCCTCTGTTCATCAGCTGGCGGGGTGGGGGGCTGCTCAGCCTTGGTCACAAATAGTGGGAGGGGCTTGGCCAAGTGGGCAAGGACAGGACAAGTCGGGCATTCCAGGCAGGGGCCACAGCACTTCAAAGGCATGGGATGGGTGAGGGGCGGAGAAGCAGGACGGAGGGGTGGGTCTTGGGTTGGGCACAGGTGGGTGACCTAACATGAGCTGTTGCCAGTCTGGTGGCACTGTGGAGGGTGTCCCTGTTTGCTAAGGAGCCATTTTACCTTCCATTTCTGACTGGGTTAGGAGCAGGTTGATTGGATTGACGACCTCAAATTTGTAGCCTATCCTGCAGCTTGGTGCTGTGCAGGGCTTCCTTAGGATCCACTTGTGCAGCCAGATGCGCCAGGTTCCAGTCCTGACTGCCCCCTCTCTGTGCCTCAGCTCCCTTGTCTGCAAACCGGGGACGATCACTGCAGGTTGCATTTGGGGGCTGGGAGAGCCGATGTGTGTAACGGCCGTGGGAAGAGGCTTAGTGCATGGTGAGCAGGCGACAAACGCTCGCTCTGTCTGTTGTGATCTCGTTCTGTTTCCAGCTACATTCGTGATGTCTGGCCTGGCCCTGGAGAAACACAGTCTGTGTTAAAAGCTCTTTTTTGGTTCTGACTTCTTGGCTATACAGAGAGGAAATAAAAACGCTGTTCTTCTAAATGGACTGGGAGGGGCATGAAATTACAGCTAAGTCGGTTTGGAGCTTTTGTGTGGGGCTTTCGCAGAGAGACCAACCATTAATCATGCACAATTACCCTGACCTTGAGTGAACTGCAGTCTCTTGAACACAGAAGATTCTTCTCCCGAGGGTTCCACGACGCACAACGTCTGCTCACCATTAGGACACGGAAAACGGGGGCCTGAAAGGCCTCTGGTTTGGCCCTAAGGGGGCTCCCCTCTTGCCAGGGTCTACTTGCAGACCAGATGCCCTTGTAGAGGGGAGGGTGTGGGAGGTAAAGGTAAAGGTTTTGGAGAAGAGGCTCTGGTCTGCCTCTGCTGTTTGCCAGGTGTGTGCCTTTGCACAGGCGGGCTCTCCTCTCCTTGCCTCAGTGTTGTCGTCTGCACATTGGGGCCAGTGCTGCTTATCTCGTCCGTTCACTGTGTGGATTCAGAGACGGGAATAGTGGTGCTGATGTGAACGGCCCACTGGGCAGCAGAGCCCAAAGGCTCGGAGAGCTGAAGGCACTCGCACCCAGTGAGGCATCAGGTTGCTGGGGCTGGGGTCTGACACACACGGTGTTCAAGAGATGAGTGCCATGGGCTCAGCCCAGGAACTGGTGTCTGTGGTAGCTCACCCACCCCGCCCAGGACAGAGCCTGGTACGACAGAGGCTGCATTCGATGCCTAGTTTTCCTTCTTCCCCTCTTCTTCCTTTCTTCCCCTCTGCCTCCTTCCTCCATTTGCCGTCTCTCCCTCCCTCTCTTCCTTCTTCCACTTTTTCTTCCTTCTGCCCTCCCCCAGCCCTCTCCGTGTCTTCTTTCCATTCTCAGTCTCCCAGTGCACAGCGGGTAGGGGCCAGGCGCTGTGCCTCAGCACGGGGCCACAGAAGACCGTGTCTGCCTCCATGTCACACTGCAACATGGCATCTGGAAGGTGTGTGATAGGCTGCGTGTCCTTGCTGCTGTGAGACGGATCAACCAAACTGGAGGGCACAGGGGAGCAGCCAGGAGATGACGTGAGAGACTATGGGGCAAGCCAGGTGAGAGAGGACAGTCACAAAATTCTTAGTGTGACTCTCAGCTGTTTTTAACTGAAGTCCCAGTGTTCTGTCACATGACTGTGCCGTAATCGACTTAGGCATTTCCCTAGAGTTGGACATTCAGATTCTTGTCCCAGTGTTACTTAAGAACTTACGTGAGGGGCTGACACCATGGTGCAGTAGGTTAATCCTCCGCCTGCAGTGCTGGCATCCCATATGGGTGCTGGTTCTAGTCCCGGCTGTTCCTCTTCTGGTCCAGCTCTCTGCTATGGCCTGGGAAAGCAGTATAAGTCCCAAATCCTTGGGCCCCTGCACCCACTTGGGAGACCGGAAGAAGCTCCTGGCTCCTGGCTTCGGATCGGCGCAGTTTCGGCTGTTGCAGCCATTTGGGGAGTGGACCAGCAGAGGGAAGACCTTTCTCTCTGTCTCTCTCTCTCTCTCATTGTCTGTAACTCTACCTTTCAAATAAATAAAATCTTTCAAAAAAAAAAAAAAAAAGAACTTACATGCATCTTCTTCTTTCTTTTCATTCCCAACCTAAATTTCACCTTCTCTCTGACCCTGTCAGGAAGGACAGTGAACTGCGTGAATGGATAGTGTTGGGGCACAGGGCAGAGGCCTTGCTGTCTGGTGGTGTTGACAGAATCCCCCCAGAGAGCCGGCTGTCTCTTCCGGGATAGCCTTTAGCCGGTGACTGGCCTGTGCTGAGGTACAGGAGCCCAGCCTCCTTGTCCCAAGGTGGACAGCTGACACTGCAGAGCTCCCCGTGGTCTCAGGACGAGACAGCTGGCCTATGCTTGGAGCCATGTCGTTGCCTGGCTTCCTCCGCTTCGCTGTCCCACTTCACCCCACCCACGTAGGTTCTCTTAAGAATGCTCTCCCTAAATCACTAGCACCAGAACTCCTGTCTCAGGCTGTGTTTCTGGGGCGCCTGACTTGACCTAAATCGGAGCAGTCTTGTCGTAAGTGCCCTCAGCCAGCGTGGATGGAGACTCGCTTCCTGTTTGTTTCTGTGTTCTATTGACTTGCCTTGATGCCAGCATGTTCTGACTTAGGCTGCTGATGGCACCCAGAAATTGTCTTCATCTTCATCTTCAACGAAGGAAGAGCATTCCAGCACCAGAAAATGTGGCTTTCGAGTCCTGACTCCCCTTTATTGTAACCACGTGTCCTGGGCAGTTCCTCTTTCAGCCTCGGTTTTCCCAGCTGTGAAATAGAGGCAATAATAATATGCCTCTCTTGGTCTCTGTGAGAGAGACCCCAGTGGGAAGAAGTGGCCATCAAAGAAGGATGTACTTTTCTCTGAAGGGAGGAGAGAACTTCCACTTTGCTTATGGCCCTAAATACTGACGGAGACTGTGGATTCAAAAGGCTTCCATAGCCTCGAGTGATCACTGATGTCATACAAAAGGGTGTTAATTTTTAAATTAACAACAGGAGTCACTGTGCACTTACTTCCCATGCAGGACCTCTCTCCTCAATGAGTTGTATTATGAGAATTAACTGTAAAACTTGTTCTCAAACTTTGTGTGTGCATGTCTGTGCAAATTCTTGAAATCCTTACTTAGTATAGAATTGGTCTTCTGTGTATAAAGTTAATTGAAAATGAATCTTAGTGGCGAATGGGACTATAAATAGGAGAGGGAGGAGGAGGTGGGGTGGGAGGGCAGGTATGGTGGGAAGAATCACTATATTCCTAACGTTGTACTTATGAAATTTATACTCATTAAATAAAAGGCTTCTTTGGGGGAAAAATAATATGCCTCCCAAGTCAGCCATGTAGAAAGCACTTTCCAATGGCATGAATACAGCAGGAAGACATAGTAATTGCAGAATATGGACCTGAATTCTTATTATCCTGAGATAGGCTCTCATGTCAGCTCTTGCCCCCACTTTTTAAAAAAGATGTATTTATCTGAAATCAGAGTTAGAGAGAGAGAGATATCTTCTATCCACTTGTTCACTCCCCAGATGGTTACAATGGCCAGTGCTGGACCAGGTCAAAGCCAGGAGCCAGAAGCTTCATCTGGGTGTCTCCCATGTGGGTGTCAAGGGTCCAAACACTTGGGCCGTCTTGCACTGTTTTCCCCAGGCCATTAGTAGGGAGCTGGATCAGAAGTGGAGCAGCTGAGACACAAAACCATTGCATATGTGGGAAGCCGGCATCACAGGGGGCAGCTTTACCCTCTATACCACAACACTAGCCTCCTTTAGGGCCCTTTTAGCTTTGTTCACAAAGAATCTCTTCCCCATTCAATAAAGGGGGCTTGAGGCCCCCTTTATTCAATAGCTTCAGTTACAGCGTTACCATACGGAACAGTTTGGCTGAATGTTCCAAGCAAGGGGATTTGTACCTCATGTTTCGAAGTTCCTACCAAGGTTTTTGCAATATATCCCTTTACATAGACTCTTACTCTCTGTAAAAATACAGTAAAGTCATGTGGGGTTCGTCAGTGAAGATTGCCATGATACTTCTCAAGATATTTTTAAATGCATATGCAGAGTGACTTGGAAAAATCATTCGAACAATGACATCTAGATTCTTTTTCAGCAGAATGAATAAACATCTCTAGCAGGTGATCAACTGAAATGGAAAGATGGGGGAGGGGGCAGTTTCCCTGGATGGAGGAAGGTTCAGCATAGGCAGTGGATGGAACCCAGAATGTTGTGTCCATAGGCAGGAACAGGTCCGGTGTCATGGCCAAAGCCCCGTTTCATGTGGAATGTGGCCTGAGTGGGTGCTCGGCCAATGTAAGCAGAATCAATCCATTCCACGGTGAGCAACGACCACTCTTGGCTGAAAGTATCCAAATGACCAGTGGCAGACAAAAGGTTCCCCAACCATGCATCAGTCACTTCAAGCTTATGTGAATGAGTGATGAAAGACAGTAATAGCAGGGTGTGTCTTCTCCACAGGACAGGAAGAAAGACACTCATCTGACATAGACATGTGCTGTAGCTCTTGTAGAAGATTGGACGGATTGAACAGTTAATGTGAATGGGATAGAGGTGCCCAAAGGTTGTAGACTTCTCTTGGAGCTGAGTCAGTTAAGGGAATTTCTTGGGAAACTCTGCTGTTAGGGACTCGTCAGACCCCCGGACAAAGTCAATCTCAACTCGGAGAGGGGAGCAGATCATGAGCCATGGTTTCCTTTCACTCCAGATAAAATTTCCCTCAACTAATCCACACTCATTAGTCAATGATGTAGCTTGGAAGATATGCAACTCTCTTAATTCCCTGTAGGAAATCTGAGACCAGGCCAGGACATCAAATACCACCCCAGGCTCTGGTACGACCCAGGAAAATAAACGGAGAGGGCATAAAGAGCGGATAGGTCATTTGTCCCACCTCTGGCTCAAAGCATCTTTAGGGTGCATTCTGCCTGTTTTCTGGCTAGTGATAAATAGAAGGCAACATTTTCCTGCAAGATGGAAGTACTCTCAGTTGCATCCAGGAAGCTTGAAATTGAGATCCTGGCTTGCTGAACTTTCTCTCTTACGCTTGTATTAGCTAGAAATGCAAGAAACTACACATCAGGAAATTTTAGTACAATGGCTTAAACCACTCAAAGAACAAGAGGTCTGTGAGCAGTTGCTTGTTGGCAATAGCTCAGTAAGCCAGTGGCATTCTCCTGGGAGTTTCCATGATTCTTGTGGGCTTTCTCACCAGGCCACAAGCTCGTCACTTCCTGAATTCCCCAAGATGGAAGGACACAACAGACTAGGGGAAGGAGCATATTAGCTAGGGATGTCTTTTTTTCACTAAGTTACAGTATTCCCGAAAGTCCCCCCGCAGACTTTCATTGATGTTTCCAGAACTAGGACTAGTTCTGTAGCTGCAAGAGAGGCTGACAATGTGAAATTTGGCTTTCTAAGACTCTGGAGTGGAAGGTAGCCACAGAGAAAGGAAGAAGAATAACACTCACGTGTCTGTGCGGTAGTGTTCATCTAACCCACTCTGCAAGTTCCCCTTGCTTATCTGGGTTCCTGCATCTTCCTCATGATTCACATCTGGAATATCCACACGAATGAGAAGGCACCATCCACTTTCTATCACACACAGTGGCGTGACAGGAAGTCTCGGCTCTACCCAAACAATAGACGACAGGCAACTTCTGAAAGGCTCTTAGGTGCCAGATGTTTCGCATTTGTTAATATTTACAAATGCTCACAATGACTCATTGTGCAGTGGTGACTATGAAATCACTCCCATTTTGCAGATGAAGAAACCAAGGCCCAGCATGGTTGAGAAACTTGTCTGGCTAAAAGGAGGCATATCCTGGATTTGAACCTGGGTAGCGTCATGCTCTTAGCTCCAACAGCCATGTACCGAGCTGGGCTGGCCTCCTTCCTGCAGTCAGAGGCCAACGAGTGTTTTGCCTCTTAGTCACAGACACGCCTGGGGTCCTTACACCACCCCACTCTCAGGCTCTGTTGATGCTATTCTTCTAGGCCGGCAGTAAAATGACATTTATGAGGATTTTTCCCTTTGAAGTGAGAGTGTTTGCGCATTTCACTTTAAAGCAAGGGAAAAAACAAGAGCCGGAGCAGATAAATAACTGCAGCCTTGGAGAAAGAGCGTGACGCGCGCGGATGCAGCCTCCGCTCCGGCGTATCAGGTCATCTCACACGGAAAGATCGCTGTCTCCTTTCAGCTAGCTCTTATTAACTCCTTGCCTCCAACTCCATTCCTTCCACTTACAAAGAAACTGGCTAGCCGTGGTCTCATTTCTCGTTTTCCAGCCCTCCTCCTTGGTTAAACGCTTGTTTCCTTTGCCATGTGTTTCTCTTTGGGGTTGGGGACATTCTTATTCTCAGGTTACAGGATTTGTGTTCAGGATTTGCAGAGAGATAGAATTTGCGATGAGATGATGCTGCCTCTTACCAGGCGTCTGACCTTAGGTGAATAGCACCATCTCCGAGCCTGGGAATATCTGCCTCTGGGATTGGTGAGGGGGAGAGAATAAGTCACTCTAGAATGGAAACATTCACGCAAAAAAGGAATTATTTTGTGTTCCTTCTGTAGGTTAACCTAAGAATCTCAGTGGTCTTCTTTCATATTTTGGTATTTTCACTTAACCATCGTATACGTTAGTGTTGTATCTTGTCCTGTCTCCTTTTATCCTATCATCCATCCATTCTCTATCCATCTTCCATTTTCTCATCTACTTATCCATTATCTTTATATCCATCCATCCATCCTACCTTCATCTATTTATCTACTCATCAGTCCATCCTGCATCTATCCATCCATCCATCCACCTATTGATACATCTACATGTTCAAAGTATATGACCGACTCCTTCCACAGCTGTCACCTGGGCAATCACATCACTTCTCCTGGACTGTTCCAGTGGCCTCCTAACAACTAATCTTTCTCCTTTGTAAGTCTTCTGATTGAGAATGTGTCAAGTTGAAAAGCACACAGATGCATGGAAAGATATCTAAAAGATAAAAAAGAAATAGTTGGGGTCAGTGCTGCGGCACAGCGCGTAGGGCCGCTGCCTGCAGTGCTGGCATCCCATATGGGTGCCGGTTCGTATCCTGGCTGCTCCACTTCCAATCCAGCTCCCTGCTATGGCCTGGGAAAGCAGTAGAAGATGGCTGAAGTCCTTGGGCCCCTGCACTCGTGTGGGAGACCCAGAAGAAGCTTCTGGCCCCTGTTTTGGATCAGTGCAGCTCCAGCAGTTGCAGCCATCTGGGGAGTGAACCAGCAGATGGATGACCTCTCTCTTTCTCTCTCTCCTGCTGTCTGTGTATAACTCTGACTTTCAAATAAATAAATAAATATTTTTTAAAAAAAGAAAAGAAATAGTAACACTACCTATCTTGGGGAACAAGTATAAGGTTTTTCTATTTATGTTGTTTTAGAATTTTTTAAAATTTTTTGCCAGGCAGAGTTAGACAGTGAGAGAGAGAGAGAGACAGAGAGAGAGTTATAGACAATGAGAGAGAGACAGAGAGAGAGATCTTCCTTTCGTTGGTTCACTTCCCTAATGGCTGTCATGGCCAGCGCTGTGCCGATCCGAAGCCAGGAGCCAGGTGCTTCCTCCTGGTCTCCCATGCGGGTGCAGGGACCCAAGCACTTGGGCCATCCTCCGCTGTCCTCCCGGGCCACAGCAGAGAGCTGGACTGGAAGAGGAGCAACTGGTACTAGTACCTGGTGCCCCAACTGGGACTAGAACCCGGGGTGCCAGCGCTGCAGGCCGAGGATTAGCTAAGTGAGCCATGGCACTGGCCTGTTATAGAGTTTTTTAATAGCCAACTGATACAGATTATTCTAATTAAAAAAAATAGCTTTCCCAAATCAAGTAGAAATCAAAGAATCATTTACAATAGTGACCTCTGATGAGCTAGCACCAAACTAGATCCCTCAAGCTTAGAACACTGATAGTGACAGAGTGAAAGCCAAAGGATTTTTGTTTTATAAGCTTCCACCCTGCCCCTACCTACCCCAGTGCTTGCTCTTCCTGCATGTGTGTGTCTGTGTGTCCAGATTACAATAAAGCAGATAGCGAAGGTAACACATGTAGTTCATTCAGTCCGAGAAATCAACACTACGTGTTTCTGGCTGTATTTGACTCAGGTTGGGGGTTTCCATGGATATGGTCCACCTCATGGCCAAGAGGAGATGGGGTGGTAACGATCAGGCTCCGCAGACTTTTCCTGCAGAGGGCCAGAGAGTAAATATCAGGCTTTTCTGATCATCCGATTCCTGTCACAGCCACTCAGCTTCATGGGTGTGGGTTGCAAGCAGCCATGAACAGCATGCAAATCAATGGGCAGGGCTGAGTTCCAACCAAATTTATCTGTGGACACTAAAATTGTCCAGTGTCCACTGAAAGTTGAATTCCATATAATGTCCACATATCACAAAGTATTTTTCTTCCTTTGATAGCCCCCACTCCCCGCCAGTCATTTCAGAAAGCTAAAGGCATTCCTAGCTGAGGGTGCATGTAAAAGCGGTGAGCTGGACGTGGCCCTCGTGCTGTAGTTTGCTGACCTCTGGTGTAAGGAATGGAATGGAGATTTACACTATTGGAATTATTATTCTGTCTTTAATGATGTGAAAATATTGGTTTCTTTTTACTTAAGAAAGTATATGCATTCACAACACAGAGTATCAGTTGTCATGAAAATGCACGTTTTCCTGATGTACAATATGTAATTTTTAAACTAGCTAAGATATTGTGTCAGATCAGTTGATAACTGCAATGTATAAAACATATGAAACTAATTCCAGGAAATACTTTATATTTATGTCCTTGGGTCTGAATTTCTGAGCTCTCTGTGTTTAGGGATGGAATTTGGTTTATTCAAAGGGTAGCAGGTTATATATCTTGATGGCTGCATTAGCTCAATATTTCGTTTCCTCTCTGGAGCAGGTAAGCCTTACAGACTGTTTTAGTTTGCAGCAATTACATTTGCTTATCGCTATGAAGCAGAATTTCATTTGAAGCCAGTTATTAATGTCTAAAATGCACTTCCAGGAAATAATTTTGAACATTTTATTTATTAAAAAGAACTCGATGTTTGTTCAAAGGCATTGATGTAATTTACAAAGTTGGATATTAGATATTTTATGAGGCAATATAAAAATGCCATTTTGTGAGACCCCATTGCTTAATTGTGCTGTGTTACATGCAATATCAGGATAAGGTGCTACTTTGTATTTTGCATTTATGGAATGAATCAGCAGGTTTACTAAAGGAACAAACAAAGGAAAAAACCTTTCTTCAACCATGGATTCTTCTGATTTATAGGTTTATTTTGTGAAAATCTTCAAAAGATGTACAAAAATAAGATATTTTAAAGACATTTGTTGCTTTACTTTATTTAATTTATTTTTTAAAATATTTATTTACTTGAAAACATTAGAGGAAAAGAGAGAGAGAGAGAGAGAGAGAGATCTTTTATCCGCTGGTTCGCTCCCAGGTGGCCACAATGGCCAGGGTTAGGCCAGGCCTCCCTAGTGGGTGGCAGGGGCCCAAATATTTGTACCATCTTCCACTGTTTCTCCCAGGTCATCAGCAGGAAGCGGGATTGAAAGTAAAGCAGTCAGGACGTGAACTGCTGCACATATGGGACGCTGGCATCACAGGCAGCTTTACCTTCTAGCCCCAATGGCCTACTTTTAAAATATTTGTTGATTTGAGCGTGAATGAGTGTGAGTGAAAATGAGTGAGAGAAAAAACACTTCCATCCGCTGGTCTACCCCTCACATGCCCTCAACAGCCCGGATTGGGCTGGATCAGGCCAAAGCTGGGAGCCAGAGTTCAATCCAGGTCTCCCATGTGGGTTACAGAATCCAAGTACCTGAGCCATCCTACTGCCTTCCAGGGTCTTCACTGGTGAGGAGGTGGAATTGGAATCATAGCCGGGAAGTGAACCCAGACACTTCAGTATGGATGCATATGCCTGAACCAGTATTTTAATCACTAGGCCAAACCCTCATTCTCTACTTGCTCACTTTTCAGAAGAAGAAATTTTGGAATTTTATAACATCTAGAAATTGTCAGACATATGTCACTCCTGTCACATCCTGTCCCTACCCATCAACATCCTCTCGATACGTATGGCTCAGGTCCACACCTGTGGTGCCACCTGATGATTTAAAGCAACACAGAATTATTCTTTTACAGGGGGCAGGGTTTCAGACGTAGCTTAGTTGAGTGGATCTGGCTTAGCTTCCTTCATGACGTTGCAATCAAGGTTTTGTCTGGGGCTGTGCTCTTATCAGAGGGCTTGACTGGGGCTGGAGCGTCTGTCTCCAAGCTGACTCCAGGCCTGCTTGTGGGAGGCCTCAGTGGCGTACACCACACAGAGTGGAAGGAAAAGCAGGCAGAAGGAACCACGTGGCTTCTTAAGACCATGGCCTCCCATCTGGTCCAGCTGAAGATGGCCGGTTCTTGGGGAAGCTCCAGGAGAAGCTAAGCTAAAGGCAAGTCTCTAAGGCTGGCCCAAGATGATCTTTCTCAAGTCCTGGTCACTCACTTCTTCATACCTGACATAGGGGAAAGTCGGGGTTGCTCCGTGAGCTACCCTGCGGATAAAAGCTGCTCTGGGCCGGTGCTGCGGCTCACTAGGCTAATCCTCTGCCTGCGGCGCCGGCACCCCAGGTTCTAGTCCCAGTCAGGGAGCCAGATTCTGTCCTGGTTGCCCCTCTTCCAGTCCAGCTCTCTGCTGTGGCCCGGGGGTGCAGTGGAGGATGGCCCAAGTGCTTGGGCCCTGCACCCCATGGGAGACCAGGAGAAGCACCTGGATCCTGGCTTCGGATCAGCATGGTGTGCCGGCCGCAGCGGCCATTGGAGGGTGAACCAATGGAAAAGGAAGACCTTTCTCTCTGTCTGTCTCTCTCACTGTCCACTCTGCCTGTCAAAAAAAAAAAAAAAAAAAAAAGCTGCTCTGGAGGGAAAGAGTTGTTCCCATCTATGGGAGCTTAAGCATCTTATGAAGAAAGGGATAACAGGTATGAAGGACCTACTGTGTGCCATGCGTTCTGCTGGGGAGTCAGCAGCACACACTGCATAGTCCTTGTGAGTGACTCCTTGAGGAAGGTCCTGTGCACCTCCATCTCCAAGGGAAAACGTGGCAGCTTGGAGATCTTACTCCCCTCCATCAGGTATCACACAGGCCCTGTGTTAACTCTCTCGGGAGCATCTCTGTGGCCTGATGCTCCTCCTGGAATCGGCAGCAGCTGTCCACGGAGCCAGTGTGCCCTTCTCCCCACCCCAGAGCATTTCTGTCCTCTGATTCGTCAGGGCAGACCACTTGCTAAAGCAACAACACAAAACTCCAAGAAGCTTATCGGGACAGGTCTTGTGGCGCAGTGGGTTAGGTCACTGCTTGGGATACCCATATCCCATATAGGAGCACTGGTTCAAGTCCCACCTGCTCCACTTCCAATCCAGAACCCTGCTAATGCACGTTTGGAAGCAGTGTATAATGGCCCGAGTACTTGGGACCCTGTCACCCTTGTGAGAGACCCAGATAGGACTTCTCTTTCCTGACTTCCCTCAGCCTGGCCCAGATCTGGCTGTGGTGGCCGTTGGGGGAATGAGCCAGCAGATGGAAGATCTCTCTGTCTTTCCTTTTCCCTCTGTCACTGTGCCTTTTAAGTAAATAAATAAATCTTAAAAACGAAAACAAACCAAGTTTGTTTCTTGCTCATTTCAGCGCAAGCTGGAGATAAGGGTGAGGGCAGGGAGGGGCCCTGCCCCATGTCGTGCCTTCCTTACTGGGCTCTGACTCCTTTGCTCCAGATGGCAAAAGGGGGATGGGATGGGGAAGGAGCACTCGGATCCTGAAAGGGGGTTTTCCTTAGGGCCGCCCTCACTGCGTCCGTGGTCGCCCTAACAGAAAGGGAGCCTGGGAAGTGGGATATCACTGGCTGCCTGGGGGACAGAGACAGGTGGGTTTCAGGATCAGCCAGCCGGGCTCTGCTACAACTCCTAACTATCCCCAAAGAGGCACAAGAGCTGGGGCCAGCGTTGTGCACAGCAGGTTAGGCTGTGGCCTGCAGTGCTGGCATCCCATTCTGGAGTGCTGTGTTAGAGTCCTGACCACCCCGCTTCCAACTGAGCTCCCTGCTAATGCTCCTGGGAAGGCAGCAGAAGATGGCCTAAGTGCTTGTTTGGGTCCCTGCCTCCCATATGGGATACCAGGATGGAGATCCAGGCTCCTGGCTTTGGGCTGGCCCACACTGGGCTGTTTTAGCCTTTTGGGGAGTAAACCACTGGATGGAAGATCGCTCCCTCTCTCTCTGTTGCTCTGCCTTTCAAATAAATAAATCAATGAGCAAACGAATGAATGAATGGATCGCTCTAAAAAAAAAAAAAAAGAAAGAAATGGAATAACAGAATGACCTTGTTTGTTGAATACCTCCTGACTCATGTCAAGCCATTTTTCCTGTTCTGGCTTATTTGAATACAAAAAATATTCTGAGACAGTAATGGCAGCAAATGCATATGGCGCTGACTGTAGTAATTTAATCCTTGCAGCAGCTCTGTTGGAAGTACTGTTTTTTTTTTTTTAAGATTTATTTATTTATTTGAAAGATAGAGTTACAGAGAGGCAGAGGCAGAGAGACAGACAGACAGACAGACAGAGAGGTCTTCCATCTACTGGTTCCCTCCCCGACCTAGGCCATCCTCCACTACCTTCCCAGGTCATAGCAGAGAGCTGGATCAGAAGTGGAGCAGCCAGGACTTGAACCGGCGTCCACATGGGATGCTGGCACTGCAGGCGGTGGTCTTACCTACTATACCACAGCACCAGCCCTGGGGGTACTGTTTTAGAGACGAGGAAACCAAAGCACAGAGAGGTTTAGTTGTTTGCTCAGATCACACAGCTCAAGGGTGATATAGCTGGGACTGGAACCCAGGCTGCCTGGCTGCTAAGATGATGTTTTTCCTAGCAACGGTGTCCTGCTTCTGCAAGGCGGATCCTGCGTTAGTGGCGTTTTGCAGGGGAGTTCTAAAATCCAGAGCGTGTGAGCTTCTTGCTCATGGTCACGTAGCCCGAGCCAGGCCTGCAGCTCAAATCCTGTGCCCTTTCTTCTTTCTGAGCCAAGCCTGGTTGTGACACCAGGACAGCACTGGCCTTGCTCGGATCCTCCTCGGAAGGAGTGAACGCAACTGTGCTGTCCAGTGTGATAAAAATCTCCCAAGCCGCTGGAGCTAGAGGAGGCTCTTCCCAGACCCCCCCCCCCCCCCGCTTCCCCTTCCTAATGAGCCCGGAGACGCCGGCAGGACGGCGGCAGCCAATGGACAATTAGCGGAGAGGGCTGTTCTGCGCGGGCTGGGCCCAGCATCAGGGCCCTAAGTGTCTGCTTATTAAATCACGGCTCCGCCTGGAGCCACTCTGACCCCCCCCCTTCCCCCTGGACGCCACACACAGCCCTCTGCGAGGCGGCCCCCTGGGAAGCGGCTCAGCCCACAGGATCCGGGGAAAACACAGCCTGAGAAAGACAGGAAGACATTCTGGCCCAGCACAAAGGCAGGCGTCACAGGGGACGGGTGGGCGCATTCCTCCACACAGCGACAAAGGGATCACCAGCACAGCCTGGGCTGGGTGTGCGTCAAGTCCCTCCACTTTGTGCCTCAGTTTCCTCTTCTGTGCAGTGAGCAGGGCATGGTTCCAGTGGGTGACCCCACGGGGATGAATGAATGGAGGCACCTAAGGAGCTCAGCACCTGCTCAGTAGTTCCAGCTTTGCCAGGTGCATGGTGCCAACATCCCAGCCCTGCTGGGACCCTGTGAAAGCGGCCGGGGCGGGGGCAGTATGTAAATGAGGGGTTAAGATGTTCAAGTCCTGCATCAGAGCGGTGGAGTGGGAGGCAGCAGGGAGGGCTCAGGTGACTGGGTCCTCGCCACCCACAGAGAAACTCAGACAGAGTTCCTGGCTTCTTCCCTGTGCAGCCTCCACTATTGCAGGCAGTTTGAATCAGCAGATGGGAGCTCTTTTACGCTCTGCCTCTCTGTCTCTCAAAAAATAAATTAATTAAAAAAAAAAAAAAACGATCCGTTGAATGGACCAGGCTGTGTTCCAATAGAACTTTGTTTATGGTCACTGAATTCTAAATTTCATATCCTTTTCATATGTCATGAAATAGTTTTCTTTTCTCGTGTGTTTCTCATTTAGGATATCAAAACTATTTTTGGCTCCTGGGTCATATACAAGCACAGCAAGTGCCAGATTTGGGCCACGGGTCACAGTTTGTCAACCCCTGCGTGGCAGCAGCCTCAGTGCTTAGAAATATGGGCGCTTTCTACGTATTTTGTATTTTTAGCAGCTATATTTAAACTCAAAGTAAAAAAATGACATGGACATTAATCATACATTTTACTTCACCCACTGTGTATAAAATACTGTTTTATTGTGCTAATCAGTATAAAGGTATTAATGAGCGATCTGACATTGTGTGTGTGGACCAAGCGTTTGAGATCTGGGGGCTGTTTTATACTGACAGGACTTCTCCATTCAGTGTAGCCCATTTCCAGCACTCGGAGCCAGCGGGGCCAGGGGCTCCTGTTCTCGGTGACACGGCTTCTGTCTGGTGTCATCCAGGGGTGTACAGTGCTTTGGGGGATCGGCGGCTTGGCCATCCTCCCATTTCACAGAACGGAGAAACAGGCCCAGAAAGGAAAGAGGGCATGTCTGATGTCTGAGATCGCAGGGCGAGGCAGGATGCACCCCGTGCTTGCTGTGGAGTCGGGGGTCCAAGCCTGGATTAGGAAGCACCTGCTAGGAGCTCCCAGGCTGTGTGGGTCTCCCAGCAATTCCAGACACAGAGGTGGTGAGGGGCCTTACTGCAGGGGAGGAGCTGGGGGCTCAGAGAGGAGAGGTCCCTCATGTTTCACAGGGCTGAGTGATGGCAGGGGAGGCTTTGAAGCAGGTCAGAACCCAGGCTTACGGGAACCTAACATGGTCTACCTGCTTGGGCAATCAGAGCCAGTTTGTCAATCAGCCACCGCATCTGTAACCACAAGCAGCATAGGACTTCCAGGCCTGCGTTTGGTCACCTGGATAATCGCGGCTCTGCCCTTCCCTTGGTAGGACCCCGTGTCACAGGACCCTGCTCCGAGAGTCCCCCGCCTCCCACACACACTGACCTGCCATCTGTGAACTTCCCTCTGTGAACGGCCCCTCTGCTCTCTTGCTCTAACAGAAATCTGTCCGCTCCTTCAACCTTTGCTCTCCCTGCCTCACCTAGTCCTGGACAGAGGGTGGCCTCCCTGTGGGTTATGGTCCCTGCCTCCTCCTGAACGCAGGCCCTTGGGAAGCGCATGCTGCAGGATCCCCCCTTGTCCCTGCTGGTGGCCAGCGTGTGCCCTCCGTGGGTCTCTCCTGGGTGCTGGGGGCTTTCTCCCTGCTCTCGCTGCAACAGCCTGCTTGGGCCAGTCCTTGATGACATCGAAGCCCCAGCATCCTGCCGCCCCATTCCTTGTGTTCCCTCCTCCAGGGGTCTCCTCCTCCATCCTGCCCTCCCCACTCTCCACGCTCATGCTCCTATCTCATCGTCACCAATGGCTGCACCACCATTAATCTCAGTGTCTGACTCCCACCGTCATTCCAGTGCCCCCCATCTGCAAGATCCCCTGCAACGAGTCCCATTCCCTGTCTTTCACTCCCTCGCTTCTCACTTCTGTCCACTGAGCCCCTAAGACCTAGCAGTGCAAGCGCCTTGCTCACATCCTTGTTGGGCCTGCCCCCTCGCCTCCCTCTGTGTGCCTGGAGGGAGCCCACTCAGCCAACAGCTCCACTCCTCTGCCTGCCCCTGGGACTGCATGTGGCCAGAGAGCTCTGAGGAGGGTGTGTTTGCTGTGTCCACAGGGCCAGGCTGCAGCCTCCATGGTGCTGTGAGATGCGGTAAGCATCACGACCATTCGGCTTCAAGGAGAAGGGATGTTCCCCCCTCATCTGGGTGGGCCGCATCTAATCAGTACAAGACCCCTAGAGCAAAACAGAGACACGCTACCTCAGGACTGCTCCTGCCTCAACTCCTGCCCACCTGAGCTCCAGCCTGAGGTCCTCCCTGCCCTCTGCATCGTGGACTTCTCCAGCCCCTACAGTTGGTGAACTGATTTCTTAAAATTAAAAAAAAGGTATTCATTTCAAAGGCAGAGAGGTATCTTTCATCCACTGGTTCATTCCCCAAAGACCCACAATAGCTAGGACTGGATCAAGCCAAAGCCAGGACCTGAGAACTCCATCTGGGTCTCCCGTGTGGGTGGCGGGGACTCAAACCACCACCGCTGCCTCTCTCAGTTCGTGTGCTAGCAGGAAACGTGATCGGAAGTGGAGGAGCCAGGATGTGAACCAGGCCCTCCAATATGGGATGCAGGCATTCTGTCAGCTAGATTGATCTAGGGCGCCACATCCCCTGGAACCTGGGTTCTCAGTGTGTCTCCTGGGCCAGCGGCTTCAGCACCTCCTGGGCCCCTGTTAGAAATGTGTGTTCTGGGAGCCACATGAGAATGACTGAAATCAGAAACTGGGGCTGGCGTCCAGCAGTCTGGGCTATTACAAGTTCCCCAGAGGATGCTGATGCTCGCGTAAGTTCAAAAACAACTGCTATAGAGGACGGCAAGACACAGTGGGAATGAGCCTGGCTCCCCAAGGAAGCAGAGCACACCCCTGTCGGCCCACAGTTAATCCATGGACTTAAAGGGCTGTTTGTGACAGCAGCTGGCATGCTCTGACTGGCACAGGCTAGGCACAGAAAAGCCTGAGCTGTTGTCACAGTGGCTCTCCCAGCCCCTCCATGCTTTCTTAGGGCTCAGCATGGGAGTGTGGGGGACCATGGCAGGGCCAGAGGTCAATGACAAGGCTGGGGCAAAGAGCCTTCCACTGGGGCATTGCAGCATTTGCTCTCAGACGTGAACTACATTGCAGCGGCTGGGGAAGGCAGAGGAGGGCAATTGCCCACCGTGTCTGACCTCCCCAGGCAAGGTGGCAGGAAGCCGGAGACAGGCATCAGCCCAGCATCCTCCAATTAGCTGCCATCCTTGACCCCGCCAGGGCTGGAGGAAGTGCTGGCGCTTTCCGGCTCTCGGGCCCACCTGCCTGGAGGGCTGGGGGGGCTCAGCAGCTGGGCTGGCAGCACCTGAATGTCCCAGCCTAACAGAGCCCTGCTTATTCCAGAGATCTGCAAAGGGTTAGTGGTTGGGGGGCCAGGCAGCAGGGAGGAAGTGTCAGGGAGCAATCACAAGAGGTCAGGCTGACCTCTCAGCCCAGCCCCAGGGGTAGACAAGCCACGTGTGGGCCAGGCCAGACCTTGTTTTCTCCGAGGTCTGGGGAAGGGACTGCTCCGGCCGTTGGAAAACCGCTTCCTAGGAACTCCAGCTGGTCTGTGTCCATGGTGGGAAGGATGCCGGTCATCGTGGCTGCCTTTTATTTTGGCGAGGGAGGGTTAGATGGCATCTGCTGTCCCCAGCAATGGTCAAGGCCACCTGGATGCCTGGGGACTTTTGTGTCATCCTCCCCACTCCTGATGAGTATCTTGGGACACGTTTACTTTATTTTAACAAAAATTATTTATTTTAAGGGGAGAACAATAGAGATAGAGATGGAAAGAGATAGAAACAGAGATGGAAGTAGAGACAGAGGTATCTTTCAACTACTGGGTCACTTTCCCAGATGGCTGCAACAGCCAGGGCTGGGCCAGGTTGAAGCCAGGAGCCTGGAACTCCATGTAGGTCTCCCTTGTGGGTGCAGGGATCCAAGTACGTGGGCCATCTCCTGTTGCTTTCCTAGGTACGTAAGCAGGGAGCTGAATCAGAAACATACACTGATATGGGATGCTGACGTCACAAGCCATGACTTAACCCTCTGTGCCACATTTATCCATCACATACAGGAGCTGCCTCATTTAAAACTCCAGATATCATTCCCCATTTTTCAGGTGACAAAAAGGTACAATAAACAGCTCTTCTTGCCCAACTTCATACATGGGTAGAATTTTTAAAATTGTGTTAAGATACATGTGACAGGGTACAGCATTGTGGCACAGCAGGTAAATCTGCAGCCTGGGATGCCGACATCCCGTTTGGGCACCAGTTCAAGTCTTGGCTGCTCCATTTCTGACCCAGCTCCCTGCCAATGGCCTGGGAAAAGCACCAGAAGATGGCTCTAGTGTTTTAGCTCCTGCACCCATGTGGGAGACCCAGAAGCTCCTGGCTCCTGGCTTTGGCCTGGCCTGGCTCTGGCCATTGTGGTTATCTGAAGGGTGAACCAGCAATTGGAAGATTCTCTCTGTAACTCTGCCTTTCAAATAAATAAATCTTAAAATTTGCTATTTCACTCATTTTTAAATTTTTTTATTTTTATTAAGACAGAGAGACAGAAATCTTCCACCCAGTAGTTCATTCCCCAAATGCTAGGCTGGGCCGGACCAAAGCCAAGAGCCAGGACCTCAATCCAGGTCTCCTACGTGGAAGGCAGGGATCAATTTACTTGACTTGGGGCTCTTCCCCTGTCGCTCCCCGTCTTCGTGGGGGAACGACACTAAGCCCTGCCTAGGCTTCATATCCGAGTCACGGCACCATTATGTCGCTCCCCGTCTTCATGGGGGAACGACACTAAGCCCTGCCTAGGCTTCATATCCGAGTCACGGCACCATTATGTCGCTCCCCGTCTTCGTGGGGGAACGACACAAGACCCTGCGCTGTTCTTTCGTCTGCTCGGCCCTCCCCGGGTTTTCTGCTGGTTCTTCCCGGGTTGGCTACTATCCCTTCCACCTCCGTGGAAGGGCAGTTCCCCCTGGCCGCATTCCCCACTTCCGCAGGGGAGCGGCACACCGCCGGCCGGCTCTTCTCGGGGGCTGCACGGGTTCCCTTAGATGTTCCCCATAGATGTTCCCGGTGCATGCCGTCTCTCTCCTCCTTTATAGTCCTCCTCCGCCAATCCTAACTCGGCTGCCCACACGCGGAGTACGCTGCTCTCCTCCAATCAGGAGCAAGTCCTACAGTTTATTAGTTGAACTGGAGGCAGCTGTGCGGAAGCTGTTTACTTCTCTCCCATCGCCATATTGTGGGAGAGCAGATGCATAGAATAAGTCTTAATTCGAGTAACTTAGTCTAGTCCGGATTGCTCCCCACATTCCCCTGCTGCCTGTTAGGGTCTGCATTAGCAGGGAGCTAGAATTAGAAACAGAGCCAGGACTCCAACCCAGGCATTGCCATGTGGGTGTGGGGGTTCCAAGTAGGTTTTAACTGGAGTTTGCAGCTTCAGGGAAGTGAGAGGGGCAGAGCTGCACTGTGTGGGTTTGCTCCAAACAGGACAGGGTGCCGTGTGCACACCCTGAGCCCCGGGGTGCTTGATGGGCTTCGTGTGGCAGTCACTCTGGCCATGATGGGGAGAAGGCACAGGGAGAACTGGGCCACGGCCATGGTTGGGATGCTGCTGTGGGCGTCCAGGTGAGAGAGAGGGCGTGGCTTGGGCCACAGAGCGTAGCGGACAGCTGCAGAGTGGGGGACAGGCAGGGCCGATGCTGTGCAGAACTGGGGGACAGAGCCTAGCGGGAGATGGGGAACAAAAACAAAGAATTCTAGTGCTGCAGGTTTCCCAGCTGCGTGTATAGTCACTCAACAGACAGTCCCCAAGGTACTCCATTTCCTGGAACTCTGTGGGGTACTAAGCTGGAAACGACCATTCTTTTCAGAAGTAGACGCAGAGAGTACAGTGCAGACGGCGAAAGCTGGGGACAGTGAGTCTTCCCAACATGTCCAGGAACTCGAGATTTTACTCTTTTTCTTTAAGGTTCATTTATTTATTTGAAAGGCAGAGTTACAGAGAGGCAGAGAGAGAGAGAAAGAGAGGTCTTGCATCCACTGGTTCACTCCCCAAGTGGCCAAAACTGCTGAAACTGGACCGATCCGAAGCCAGGAGCCAGGAGCTTCTTCTGGGTCTCCCATACGGGTGCAGGGTCCTAAGGGCTTGGGCCATCTTCTACTGCTTCCCCAGGCCATAGCAGAGAGCTGGATCGGAAGTGGAGCAGCTGGGATTCAAAACAGAGCCTATCTGGGATGCCGGCCCTGCAGGAGGTGGCTTAACCCAAGGTGCCATCTAACCCTCCCTTGCCAATGCCGGCCCCAGGATTTTACTTTTAAAGCTGTTTTTTTGTGTGTGTAGTTTAAATGCCTGGATTTGAAGCCAGGATTGGCCATGTACTTGCTGTGTGACCTTAGACAAGTTGCTGAACCTCTCGGAGTCACAATTTCCTCTTCTGTAATAAGAGGCAACAAACCCTTCTTCCTGGAGGTGTTGTGAGCAGTGATTAAGACACATGCCCAAGGCCAGCACCGCGGCTCACTAGGCTAATCCTCCGCCTGCGGCGCTGGCCCCGGGTTCTAGTCCCGGTTGGGGCGCCGATTCTGTCCCAGTTGCTCTTCTTCCAGTCCAGCTCTCTGCTGTGGCCTGGGAGTGCAGTGGAGGATGGCCCAAGTGCTTGGGCCCTGCAGCTGCATGGGAGACCAGGAGGAAGCACCTGGCTCCTGGCTTCGGATCGGCGCAACGCGCCAGCCGTAATGGCCATTTGGGGGGTGAACCAACGGAAAAGGAAGACCTTTCTCTCTGTCTCTCTCTCTCTAACTCTGCCTGTCCAAAAAAAAAGAAGACACATGACCAAGATAAAGCACATACCTAAGTGATTTTAGAAAATGAATATCTGGCTGGTGCCACGGCTCACTAGGCTAATCCTTGCCTTGCAGCGCCGGCACACCAGGTTCTAGTCCTGGTCGGGGCGCTGGATTCTGTCCCGGTTGTTCCTCTTCCAGGCCAGCTCTCTGCTGTAGCCCGGGAGTGCAGTGGAGGATGGCCCAAGTGCTTGGGCCCTGCACCCCATGGGAGACCAGGAGAAGCACCTGGCCCCTGGCTTCGGATCAGCACAGTGCGCCAGCCACAGCAGCCATTGGAGGGTGAACCAATGGCAAAGGAAGACCTTTCTCTCTGTCTCTCTCTCTCACTGTCCACTCTGCCTGTCAAAAAAGAAAAAAAGAAAAAAAATGAATATCTATCGTATATTAATAGATACAATATTTGTCTATCATTTATAATGTATGTGAATTTATTTTAGAAAAAGAAATATGAACAGAGTTGTGATTTCACAAATGCTATTGCTTAAAATGAGGCTTAACAGGAAAGAACATGGAAACACCCAAGACAGGGGTGTACATGTGTTTAGCAACTTGGATGCCCAGTAGTGCCATAGAAATGCTGGATAAGGGCTGATGATGTGGCGCAATAGATTAAGTGGCCACTTGCGATGCCAGAGTCCTGTATCCGAGCACTGGTTTCGGTCCCAACTGCTCTGCTTCCAATCCAGGTGCTGCTAATGCACCTGGGAAAGCAGCAGCCGGTGGCCCAAGTGCTTGGTCCCTTGCCATCCATGTGGGGAGACTCAGATGGAGTTCCTGGCTCCTGGCTTTAGCCCTGCCCAGCCCTGGCCTTTGTGGCCATGTGCGGAGTGAACCAGCAGGTGGAAATTCTCTCACTCTAGGTCTTCCTCCCTTTCTGCTTTTTAAATAAATACATCTTTAAAAAAAGAAAGAAAGAAATGTTAGATTAATGAATGCCCTTGGTAAGAAAGGGGCTGTGTGCTTCTCGGCAGTTCAGGTAGCATTTTCTACCCTCAGCCCCCTCCTTCCCCTCCCCCCAGCCTTTACAAGTTTATAAAGATGCTTCTGTCCCCATCAGGGCCCTGGGCAGGTCCCCAAAGCAGATTAAATGAGATGAATATTTCATGGTCTGTGACTGACAGCTGCCGAGGACCTGTTGTGGGTCTGGCGCCCACATGCAGTCAAGGAAGGGGACAGGCAGAGGGGCGGGAGGCAGAGGCCAGAGCCTGAGCCATTGATCCGCTGGGTCCAGTCCGCGCTGATGGAACGCTCTGCGTGCAGCTCCGGAGCCGAAGGCAGCGAGTAATGGACTTTCAGAGGGGCGGGGGCTGGTGGCAGCCTGGCCACCCCGACCCCTGGGGCCTGCAGAGGCACCAGCAGGCCCCCAAAGGCCCATTTCCCCGTCTCCAGCTGGGGCCCCTCTGTGCTTGTGGTGCCAGCCCCATCCTCCCACCACACTGAACTCAGCATTTCTGACGCCTCCGACTCATCACTCCATTAAGGGCTGACGCTAAGCTCCCTGCATCAGGGGACCCAGTAAACAGGTTCAGGAGGCGCCGGCCCCCACAGGAGGTGACCGGAGACCCCACACAGCCTCAGTACCCCTGTGAAGATGGCTGTGACCCCATGGAACCTTCTCTTCCCTCTGCTCCTTGAGTGTGCCGTCGGGGTGGAAGCAGCTGGTGCAGCTGAACTGAAGATGTATCCTCTTTCTCAATGCAGCCCTCCCTGTATCTGCGGCGACCAAGGCCACTGAACCCCACTTCTCCTCAGCAGAGGAAACCGGCATCAAGGGCTGGCATTGTGGCGTAGATGATAAAGCCGCTGCCACCTGTGACACTGGCATCCCATATGGGTGCCGGTTTGAGTTCCGGCTGCTCCACTTCTGATCCAGATCCCTGCTAATGGCCTGAGAAAGCAGCAGTGTTTGGGCCCCTGCTACCCATGTAGGAGACTCAGAAGAAGCTCTTGGCTCTTGGGTTCAGCCTGGCCCAGCCCTGGCTGATGCAGCCATCTGGGAAGTGAACCAACAGATGGAAGATCTCTCTGTAACTCTTTCAAATAAATACATAAATCTTAAGGAACAGAGAGAGGGGCATGGGGTAGGGGAAACTGGTACCAAGGCTGCCTTCTAGCACCACCTCCTGCCGCGGCACAAGGAACTTGATGCTGCAGGCTTACACCTGACTCAGCAACAGTCGGAAGTGAGCGGAGGTGGCATGGTTTGGACATTACTTGGATGACCCAGGGACTGGCTTGTGTCACAGCAGGTTAAGCCATCGCCTGTGACCCTGGCATCCCATATGAGTGCTGGTTCAAGTCCCAGCTGCTCTGCTTCCCTTGTAGCTCCCTGCTAATGCTGCTGAAAGTACAGCAGGTGAGGACCAATGCTTGGGCCCTTGCAACCCATAACAGGGGACCAGGATAGAGTACTTGGCTCCTGGTTTTCGCCTATCCCAGCTCCAACTTTTGCAACCATTTGGGGATTGAACAAATGGATGGAAGATCTGTCTCTGCTTCTCCCTCTCTGTCACTCTGCCTTTCAAATAAATAGAAAAAAATATTTTTTTAAAAAAAGAATATGGCCCATGTTTTA
Organism: Oryctolagus cuniculus; assembly: GCF_051225735.1. Taxonomy (NCBI): domain Eukaryota; kingdom Metazoa; phylum Chordata; class Mammalia; order Lagomorpha; family Leporidae; genus Oryctolagus; species Oryctolagus cuniculus. Next base: position 16,268,292 of record NC_142887.1, on the reverse strand, counting down.
ATTTCCTGTGACTACTGTTAGCAATTAACTACAAATCTAGTGGCTTAAAACAACATATATTATCTTTTTTAAAAAATTTATTTCTATTCATATTGAAAGGCAGATAGAGAGAGAGAAAGCTAGCTTCTATCTGCTGGTTCACTCGCCAGATGCACACAACAGCCAAGACTGGGCCAGGCCAAATCCAGGACTCGATTCAAGTCTCCTATATGGGGCCCAAGTGCTTGAGCCATCATTTGCTACCTCTGAGGGTACACATCAGCAGGAAGCCGGATTTGAAGTGGAGGCAGGGCCCAAACCCAAACACTCAGCTATGGGCTATGAGCATTCCAAGTGATGACCTAATCTCTGTACCACGATACTCACCCACTCTCTCACAGCTCTGGAGGCCAGGAGTCTCAGATGGGTTTTAGGGACTGAAATCCAGGTGTTGACAGGGCTGTGTTCCTGTGGACACCTGAGAGAGAATCTGTTCCTTGCCTCTTTCAGCTGTCTCTGGCTGGTGACCGAACATGTTCAGGGATTCAACTTCAGATGCTTGTTGGGAGTGGCTGTGAATCGGTCTATCACACATGGCTTTGGACAGACTTCCTAGGCGCCAGTCTCTATTATCTGCTACCCCTGCGACTGTGCATCTTCCTGACGTCCAGCTTCCTCTGCAGATTTGGGGCTGTAAGAGATGGCTGCTTGAGTCACTGGCAGGTGAAATAGGACCCGTGAAGAAACGTCTGGTATTTCCAACTAACTTGACACTCACTGAATGTTTGTTACTTGGTGGCTATTACTAACCCGAGCTGACCAAAGAGGCCCAAGACAGTCCACAATGATCCAAGGTCTACACTGAGAAGCAGAAGAGTAGAGAAGGGCAATCGCTCCCATCTCATACCCTAATAGGCTCCTTCCCAGCCTCCTAACCACCAAGCAGCCTGGATCCCAGGATAGACCAAGCCACCGAGACTTCAGCTTGGCAGGATCCAGCACCCAGGGCTTGGCCGACCTCCAGCAATCTCACCCCTCCTGCCCTCTCTGTGGATCATTTATTCCAAGAGCCCTGCTATAAATATCCACTTAGTGAAATGCCTTGCTCCTCAGACACCCTCTCCCCCACCCGCCGGCTGCCTGCACCCTCTTCAAGCAATGCCAACTTGCAATCAGGCTGCAACCTGAGTACACTTTGCACACCCAGCACCACCCAGCTGCCCAGCCTAATCTGCCGGAGTGCACTGGCATGCCCCCAAGTTTGCTCTTGTAAGTTAATGGCACAGCAATTGGTTGTTAAAAATACTAATTGACATTCAATAGGTGATGTTACTTGATAACGGACAGGCTGCTCCAATTCTATATTTTCTTCTGTTCACTCTCTCTTCCTTCTTCATCATTTTTTTTTTAACACTCAGGAATACCCAACTGAGGTCAGAAGTCAACTGGGGATAGGTGAGAGAGCATAGGGCCAGAGGACGAGTACACAGAGATGGACACTGGCTCTAGCAATAGCACAGAAAAGCCCAAGACCCAGGACTGGGAAGAACGGTAAGGATGAGGCTGTACGCTGCCTCCTTCTTTTGTGCCTCCTTAAAAAGCGCCAGCCTGAGGATCCAGGAGAGTCCGTGATAGAAGAGACGGGTGCTCTCTCTTTTCTGTGCACTTTGGGATTCAAACTGTGCTTTCTCTCTATGTGCAGGCATCTTTCAAAAAGAAACCCCAGTTAGTCTTTAGCACTGGTCAACAGTCATGTTTACTTCTTACGCTCCCTCTGCTTGACAATAAGAAAGTGTTTGCCCGCCAGGGCAAAAACCTTTGCTTTCTCCCTCCTTTGCTGACTTACATGGTTAGAATTTGCCAAGTCAGAAATGGTTGCCGAGTGTCTGTTCTGGGCTGGACCCTGGGAACATAATGGTGACAAGGAGAGAAAAGAACAGTGCCCTTCGCACCCTGTGGTTTTGCAGAGAAAGGCTCTCAGGGATCATGGGTGTTGCTTGTGGCAGTGTTATGGGAGTGGCTCTCAGGTGATCTGGAGGTTGGGAGTCAAGGGAACTCTCCCTGGGGAGAAGCTGGGACCTCTGTGGGCTCTGGGCTTTGCAGGATGTTCTTTGTGCCAAGGCAGCTTCTCATGAGAGAGAATCGTGGCTGAGCCGGAAGTAGCTTGAGTGTCAAGAAGTTCAGGGTCCCACGGAAAGCAGGTGGCTCAGAGCCTAGAGTGTTTCAGATACAAAAGACCAAGTCTTCCCCAGATGGGTGTAGGCCCTAGCGGAGCTTTATCAGCACAGGCATCCAGAGCTGGGGCTGGCGTCACAAACCGCAGCAGCCCGAGGCATGGCACACGCCCTCCCTCTCCTGTTTCTGAGCATGGCTCTTCTCTGCACTGGTCACGTTCTCTCTGCCCATCTGTGGATCACACAGCCAGGAAGCAAAGAGAAGGCTGCAGGCAGCTGCAAGCTTCAGACATCCCAGCCCATGTAGCTGGCAGCATACAAAATCCCAGGGAAGGACTCGGATTGGACTAACTTCAGTCACCATCCAATCAGGAGTCAGGGGTGGCATCTCCATCAGAACCAGGAGGAGTGAGTGAGGAAGAGGAGGAAGAGCCCCAAAGACAAGAAGCACTTTTCATCAGAATCACAGCAGAAAGTGAAGCTGACCTGACGTGACCAATGGCTGTCCACTCCATCCGCAACCACCAGACTTAATACTCACACTGGTAGTAATAGTTGGCCAAGGCATATGGTTCCTCTGGCCCTTCCCTATGTTATCAAAACTGATGTTTCGGTTAGGTGAGAATGCTGCTGTTGTCTTTGGTGTGTGCCTACATTTTCTACTTCATACGCCTGTTCTACAGAGGGAAAATGATTTCTTAGGCTGGATGATGCATTCGTGAGTACTTGTCAAGCTGCAGGGTACCCGCAGACCTGGCTCAGCAGGTCTGAGCTGGGACCTGAAGCCGGGACCTGAAGCCAGGACCTGAAGCCGGGACCTGAGCTTCTGCACTCTGTTCTTGGGCAATGTGTTTGCTGCAAGGTTTTCATGTTCCTCTAACTTGTGGACCAGGGCGGGGAGACTAGGAGGAGGTCTAAGTGTTTTAATAGAATCAGATGAGAATACAGTCTTAGACTGGATGGAACATTTAGAGATCGCTTTTTCTCTCTGGAAGCTCTGGTCTAGTTTCTGTGTGTCTGGGTTGCCAATGCCAGGATCGCCACCCAATCCGTTGAATCTGCATGCATTTGGAGAATGGCGCAGCACAGAGGCAATTAGGGGGCGCCAAGAAAGAGTTAAACCCTCTGGGAAATAGAGTCCAACAGTCCCAGGCGAAGGCAGAGGGGTCGACCAAGCTCTAAGGGCTAATACTATTTGGTTTTCCAGGACTATTTGTTACATCAGGTTAGAGCAGGCAGAAGGTCGGGGGTCGGCTGCCACCCCCCACCCCCAATCCCACTGTCTCCTCCATTTGCAGCCTCACTGCCTCCTTTAATCAGATGACCCTCGACACGGAGCTTTCCTTGGGATTTTCTCGCCAGCGCCCTCAGACTGGTTGCAGCCGACGCCAGCCGTCTCTCTGGCCCTGGCCCTCAGAGGCAGGCGAGCGGGCTAAAAGGCACTTTGTGTAAGGGAAAACATCCGTGGTGATTGGCGCTGCGGTTTGCCCGGACAGCAGCAGATGGGGAAAGGGGCTTTGTCTTCCACTGTGTTTCCTTTTCATCTTCGTCCTGCCCCTCGCCCCCATTTCTGGTCTGTGAAATGTGCGTGCTCTCCCTTCCTTCTTCCAGGCCTCGACTTTGTTTTCCTTTCCATCCCCTTATTTGGGTGCATGTGAGCATCCTTCCCTTTCCTCTCTCTTTTATTTGGATAAATTTCATCTCCTGACAGTGGTAGCCGTGGGACTGATCTGCATGGAAGCCTGCCCGCCACTCATCTCCCCGCTGTGTCCCCAGACAAGTGAGCACAGCGTTCTGGAGGGTTCTGTAACCTCCCTGAGCCTCACTGTCCTTTCGACACAAGGAAGCTGAAGACGCCACCCTTCGGGATTGTTGTCAAGAGTTAGGCAAAGTAGAGGGTCTGGCATACCGTTTGTGCCCAGTTAATATTAGTCTTTTTGTATCCCAAAGTTCTGTCTCCTCCTCTAACTGTGGTTCTTTGAAGAAGATTCATTTACATTCCAGAATATTCTCCACAAGAGAAAATCTGTGCAGATGGTATTATGATGGTGTCCTAACAAGAACCTAAGCCTGTCACGTCATAGCTGTGTAGCCTTGCTCAGGTTACTGAAGTTCTCCAAACCTCACTCTCCTCCTCTGCAAAATGGGCGTAAGAGCTCTTCTGGGAGAGCGAGAAAGCCTACGTGAGCTGCTGTGAGGCAGCACCTGTCCTAGAGCCTGGCCATGACTTGGTCTTTCTCCTGTCACTCATTCCTCCTCAGCCAGGCTTTATTTTCCAGTGTTGCACAATGCATTATTAGTGCTTACATGGACAGCCTACCACGCTAATATGCATCCCCCTGCTGAGCTCTCCATCTGTCCGTCCATCTATCCATCTGTTTGTTATCTATCCACCCATGCTTCTGTCAGCCCATTCATCCATTGCGCATTCATCCCTCCACCCACCCCTTGTCCATCCATGTATCTATCTGTCCATCCTGCTATCCAGCATTCATCAACCCATCCACCCGTTCATTCATTCAGTCATTATATAATAAATAATCTTATCCTAAATCATGCTTTTTCATAAAACTCTATTTGATAGCTCCAGAAAAAAAAAGGTGAAGAAAATAAAGACAATAACAACATGATTTTGGAGACGTAATAGCCTTCAGTGCACGCCATCAGGGAGCAGATGAAGAAGGGGGCAGGGGCTCTGGCCTTGAGGACAGGACGTATGTGGTTGTTTTGCTTAGCAGTTTCTAAACTGACTGGGCCAGAACCAAAGGGCTCTGTGGCTGTGAGAAGATGACTGACGGAGGGCCTGCCACTTCCAACACAGCAGCTCTCCATCCTGTCCGGTTTTTATTCACCTCTGTTTAAATTTTAACTTGGAAAAATATAGTGTTATGCTGCTAAGCCATTTTTAAAAATTGGGAAAGCTATTTTATTTGAAAGACAGGGAGAGGGGCTGGTGCTGCGGAGTAGTAGGCTAAGTCTCTGCCTACAGAGGCATCGCCCATATGAGCGCCAGTTCTAGTCCCGGCTGTTCCTCTTCTGATCCAGCTCTCTGGTATGGCCTGGGAAAGCAGAAGAAAATGGCCCAAGTACTTGGCTCCTGTACCCACATGAGAGGCCTAGAAGAAGCTCCTGGCTTCAGATTGGCCCAGTTCCAGCCGTTGCGGCTCTTACCTCTATGGCCCGGTGACATCGGGGCATCAGTTGTTCTCATCCAAGTAGCAGATGCCACAAGAAGCAGTGAAACTCCTGCTAAGCAATTTTTTTTTTGTTTATTTGAAAAACAGAGTTACAGAGAAAGGTAGAGCCAGAGAGAGTGAGAGAGAGAGAGAGAGAGAGAGAGAGAGGTCTTCCATCTGCTGGTTCACTCCCCAGATGACTGCAACAGCCAGAGCTGAGCTACTCTGAATCCAGGAGCCAGGAGCTTCTTCCAGGTCTCCCACGTGGGTGCAGGGGCCCAAGGCCTTGGGCCATCTTCCACTGCTTTCTCAGGCCACAGCAGAGAGCTGGATCAGAAGAAGAGCATCCAGGCCTAAACCGGCACCCATATGGGATGCCGGCACTGCAGACTGGGGCTTTAACTTGCTGTGCCACAGCACCAGCCACTGCTAAGCAATTTTTAAAAGTGCAGCTCTAATAACCCACTGTACATGCTAAAGAAAAGTCCAGAGACAGCTAGCTGTCTTCTGTCTTTAATCATAGACTATAGAGTCAATCTCTCACTTGATAGAATTTTTAGAGTGATTCCCATAATCCAGGCAATGGGCTAACAATTCAAATAATGACCTCATTTAATTCAGTAATAATCCTGTGGTTGGTATTGTTACTAACTTCATTTCTCAGATGAGGAAGCTGAGGCTAAGAGATGTCAATGCACTTGCCCAGTCACACTGCAGTTAGGTTAGGACAGTGGGGGGTTGAGATTTAAACCTAGGAGTTATCATTAAAAGAACCCTGGGAGGCCCCTGATCATCTCTGGGCCAGGGAGACCTTAGAGAAGAAACGCCAAGAGGGTTGTGTTCCTGTCTCTTCCCTGGAGTTCTCTCTCCTCCTTCAGATGTACAGTGGGCACCAGAGCATATTCTGGGAGTCAGCTACCCCCCTCCCTAAAATTGTAGGTTCTTGGATTTGGAAGGACTGAGTCCGGTGCTTTCCTAACTGGGTCCTCAGAGCCTGAGGCACCCTAGAGATTCTTCAGAGTTTCCACCATGCAGGATCCGAGGTCAGCATTTCAAGCTGAATGAGAAACATATTGGGCTTCGTGTTTAAGACTGGCCAGCAACGAACTGTGGAAGTGGCTCGCCTTCTTGGAGACTCTGCTTTCTCATCGCTGGAAAGGAGTTAGAAGTGATACTTAGAGTCTAGGGTTACTCGAGAGTTCAATGAGAAAAGGCATTCCGATGGCTGCATAGAGTGCCTGGCGTATGGTGAGCACTCAAACAACAAACTACTACTACTGCTGCTGCATCATCATCATCATCATCATCATCATCACTTGTCGTAGTTGGAAAACCAAAGACCTATAGCAACCTGGGTGAGAATCGTCACGCGTGAACTGGAGGACCACCGTGTGACCGTCCCTCCCCACAGTCTTTCTCCGTGCTTTGTGTGTAGGTCTTGAAGGTCCCCGCTGCCGCTGACTGACCCCACTGCAGTAGACTGATGCTTTCAGCCCTGAAGGTTGGAACTGATTGGAGTCTTGCTGCCGTTTCTTGTGAGGTTGGTCTGGAATTGGCAAATAGGAATCTTCCCCTTGCAAGAAATAGAGATTAAAAGAAGAAAACAAAGTGTGGATTTTTATACTTAGTTTCCTAGAATAAGAGTTAGAAGTTAGACAAACTCTCATACCTCTGTGTGCATCATTCCCTTGCCTATCAATGAGGCAAACACTTCCAAGCATGGCTCCCTCACGGGGGCCGTAGAGGAGGTCAAATTAGAGAAGGCAGCGTTTGTTGGACTCCTGTAAGTCAGGCCAGCTGCATTTTCCCTCTTCACCTTCGCCGTAACTCCAGGAGATGGATGATGTGACCCAGCACCTCACGGTAAGGACAGTGAGGCCCACACGGGTGCGGCGCCCCAGCCAAAGACAGGCAGCTGGCACGTGTTCTGCTCTCCACCAACTGGTTCTTCAGCATTGCACTCTGGAGTTCCTGTGTGTTTTAGGTTAGGTCCCCACACCAGCTCGTGAGGAAACCAAACACCAGTTTGAGATGAACATGGATTTGGATATTTTGTCTGTCTTGTTAGGTGTATTTAATTTTACCAGCATGGCTGCTGTAAGTGCCCACCTCTGCTTCTCCAGCCCTCACCGGGTAGAAATTCTAGATCAAAGAGTTTTACGTGGTTGTCTCCTTCTACCTTAAGCATAAGGCACTGTTTTACCTTCATTTTGAACAAGGGAGGCTTGATGCCATTGGTTAATGATTATTTTTGGAATACCTACTGTGGACTACCTGCCTCTCCAGGCGCTGTGAACACAGCAGTGAGAGAGCGGAGCCCTAGCCCTCAGACGGCTCTGTTCTGTTTGATGGATGGAGGGATACAGATCAGAAACACATCAGTGAAAGGGGCGGGTTTGTGGTGCGGTGGTTAAGGCACCTTTAGAAGGCCACGTCCCGTATCAGAGTGCCTGGGACAGGTTCTGGCTCTGCTTCCAACCCTGTCTTCCTGCTGTTGCACACCTGGGAGGCAGTGGATATGGCTCAAGTACGGGGGACCTTGTCACTTACATCAGAGACATGGATTGTGTGAGTCCATAGATGGGTTCTTCCTTCCTGGCTTTGGCTTAGCTGAGCCCTGGCTGTCACAAGCTTTTAGGGAGTGGATCAGTGAATGGAAGATACCCCACTCCCCCTGAATTTAAAATAATTAAAACTAACAATAATAAAAACAAACATACCCGTGAATGAGATAATACAGCGCTGATAAGAAGAGGAAGAGGAGAAAGAGGAAGAAGAAATAGGGTAATGAGAAAAAGTGACCGAGCAAGACAGGGAGAGGGTTATCATTTGGGTCAAATTTGCATGACAGCAATTGTAGACAAAGAATTTTTAGCAGGAGCTGCATATACAAAGGTCCTGGGGCAGACACGGCATACATCCAGTAGATTAGGGGACTCACACCCCAGAGCCTGTTCACTGCATTTGGACCCAGGGCTGTTCTCAGAATTGATCCTGAACCTCCCCATTCCACTGCAGACCTGCATACTGCAGCCAGGTGGTGGAGGAGCTGCAGCTAGATGACAGAGTTACTGAGGATTTTCAGGGAAGACTCAGCCAGAGCTGCCACTTCCCAGGAAGCACGCACAGCCCCGAGGATGATTGTCCTAAGAGAACACGGAGAAATTAGGCCTGAGAGTCTCATACCTCTTGGTCGCAGGATACAAATTCCAATAAGAGACTCAAGGTCACATCCACTGCAAAGTAAGTGAGGCTGCCTGTCTCCTTGTCCTTACCAAGAAATGCGAACATGAGTGATGCATGCATGCATGGTGCTCGGGACTGGGGGAAGGTGGGCTCCAGCGCAGTATCAGCCAGCACGTCTCCAACTTCACTGAGCACCTGAGCCTCCTGGGGAGGATTCCCACACCATAGGGCCCAAGAGTCTGCGTTTCTCAGACGGTTCCAGGCGAGCTGGGGCAGCTACTTCACGGAACGCATGTAGAGAAGCACGAATATGAGTTCTACATTGAAGATTCTAGAGGGAAGAACACAGGGCAGTCCTGATGCCAGCTGCTGCTCATGGACTGTTCCTTGCTCACCTGACGTCCTTTTATTTTGTCCTTGCAGCCATGCTGTGGGCGAAGCTGAGACGCTAAGAGCTTACGTGTGTGGTTCAGTGTCACCAGCTGGGAGAGTCTCTTATCCTCTCACTTTTCACCTGGGAGACGGAGTTTGGAAGTGGGTGGCAAGCTGCTGTCCAAAACCGGTTGGGTCTCGCCATTGGATTAATAGACTCCATGCTATCTCATACCCAGGTTTAGCCTTACCTGTCAGGTGGGAGGGTGGGTAGCATTGGTTACCAAGACTAAGGTTCCACCCCTTAGAAGGTAGCACCTGATACTGTCTCTTAGAGGGATCTGGGGTGTCCAGGAAGTCCCACCCACTATCTGTGTCTTTTGGAAACCTTGACACGTTTACCTTACTCTCTTCTCCAAATGCATCAAAACTCAGTGGTCTTGGTAGATGAGGAAAAATGCCTTGGGGATGACGTGACCTGCCAGGTGGTGTGTCGGGTCCTGCTGGTCCCACTGTGGTAGTAGTGATGCTTCCCACCCTCCTGGGGCATGCAGGTCTGTGGAAAGAGCCAGCTAGTTAAGTAGGTCCCTCCCACGAGGGATCACAGGGTGAGTACAGGCTCCTCAGGACACACACCAGGGGCCGCTCACCCAGACGCACCTGCGGGTGTTGAGGGAGTCATGGATGAAGCAGTGTCCTCCCAGCCCAGGCTACAAGGACACTTGACACCCCCACTCTCTCTACTTCTTCCTGCCTGATCCATTCCATCAGCTGCAGGCTGGGCCAGGGCTTACCCAGCACTTACAGAGAAATGATGCCATAGTCTCAAAGCAGAAAACAAGAATAAAATATCGATAGAGGTTGCTCCCTCCCACTCCCCAAGAATGGGCATGAGTTTCCAACCCAGAAAGATCTAGACTGAGAGGAAGCACAGAAGCATCAAGGATTCCCCTCTCCTCCCCTCCTCCCCCCTCCCTCTAACCACCAGTGCCACCCCCACCCTGGAGCCACTCCCCATCCTTCCTCCCCGCACTCACCCCCCCCCCCCCAGGAGACTGGAGGAACTTGGCAAGCCATCTCGTCGCCAATCAATCTGTGGTGTAACAATTAGCACTTAGGCACCACTCATGCTAAACACACGCTTAGAAAACACTTAAAAAAAAAAAAAAGGAAGAAGAGTCATCAGAGGTAGGAGCCAGGGCAGCACTGGTGGTGGTGGAGGCGGGTGTTGGGGGGAGATGTCAGGGAGCGGAGCCAGGAGGAGGCCTGGGGAGGAAACAGATCAATGAGCTGCGGAATGGAAGGCATCTAATACCCTATTATTGACGAGGCCAAAGCACTTTGAGGCGTGTTTCCACCGTGAGCAATTAGTCTGTGAGACCGCAGGAGTTAAGCTAACACGGGCTGCACCCCCATCTTCCAATTGGATGACACTTTCATTTGCTAGGAGCCCCCGCAGCAGTGGCGCCAGCCTGCAGCCATAATGGGGCCCATCCACGGAAGGCCAAATGCTCCAGCCTCCCAGAAGGCCCCCCTCGCGCCCCCACCCGCCCCAGCCCCCACCCCACTCCCGGTAACAGAATCCAGTCGACCGGGAGTCTGTCTGCGTGCCTGCGAGCTGCCCAAATTGATTGTAATGGTTTTATCGCGCGCAGAAAGAGCTGGCTGTTTTCTCGCCTCTGCTGTCGGCTCGCAGGCAGGAGGAAGTGACTCCTCCTCGGGCGCACTGGATCGGATGAAAGGCAACTTTTGTTTGTTGGAGAGAAACTGGCAGCCTGTTGGTGGTGGCTGCTCCTCTGCCAGCGTCCTCATTGCGCACACAGCAGGGGGTCAAGGGGGACATGGTGGGGGGGATTGCTTCCCCATCACTTCTGGGTTCCTCTCTAATGGCTTGAGTGTCTGGGGACGAGGATTCTAGAGAAAGGCTTAGGGAACAGAAGGATTAATGATGAGGATGCTATTGATCAATTATTACCGATCAACAAAGATGGTGATTTGAGTACCTACCCTGAGCCAGTCCCTGTGTTCCAGCACCCTCTAGAGATGTCTTTGTAATATTCCAGCAACCCCATTAGGTAGGCATTGTTTCTCCCATTCACAGAGAGGGAAACTGAGGCGTCGAGGGGTGTTGTGCAATTGTGGAGGCTACACAGTGACCAGGAGAGTGAGGGGAACTGGAACGCAGTCACGTTCATGACTAACCTGGTAGTGCTTTCTCCACCGACTGCACTGCTCCCTTCAGTCGGGCGGAATGAGAAGTGACACCTTCAGGATCAGGGGTTCGCCGTGTGTCGGGGAAATGGGGACCTTCTCGATTCAAGCTTAAGGGACCCTAGACTGAGCTGATAGTGCAAGTGAAACACCCATATCCCACCCCACCTGTGTACACGCCACACTCTTTCTCATCACCTCGCCTGTTCCCTTAGCCTGCAGTTCCCAGCTCCACTCCACATGTTCCTGGAGAAGGTCTAGAAAGTCTTCAAAACTGACCTCTTGGAGGAGGACTCCTGTGGTTGCTGCCCGCGCCTGCCGCTCTTTGTAGACTTCACCGTCATCTCAGCATCCTGTCTTTTTAAGACTGTGTCAGTGCAATTGGATGCAACAGTTTGGGGGATTATCTGTGGATTTCCCTCTTCAGCACCTCCCTTAGCTGTATTAGCACAAAGCACCAAACTGGGATGTGCCCATGAAGCTATGTGTCTGCTTACTTGTTGATGACACTGTGAGAAACTGTAGGCACAGGCAATTCTTTCAGAGCCTGGGATGGAACCAGCAGATGAATGGTGTTTTCTGCGTGGTCTTGAAGACTTGCATCCTCTCCTCGCCTCTCCTCTTCCGTTGTCTCTGTCCTTATCTGCTATTTCATGTCCTCATGTTTCCGCGTGTGTCCACACTGAGTCTGTGGTCAGTTCCCAGCTGTCTTTGGTACACCCCGCCCAGTAAGAGGAGCTGTGGACAATACAACTGAAGATAAGTTTGCAAGTCATTCCCAGCTGAAGGTGCTGACCCCCTGCTCCTCACAAGAGAATGCCTTGGCTCTCAGTGGTCCTCGGCATCGGTGGGGATTTCTTAGCTTTGTCTAGATGAAATCTTTAAAGCTAGAATCCAGGCACAAGTAGAGGGTTGGTAGGATGACAACAGAGACCCAGCCCCAGGGCAAAGAGAATGCAACCAATGTCCAACTAGATGGGTGGGGAGAGGAAGGCCACCTGGGCTCCTACTCCATCCTCAAGCAGGACTCAGGTTTGCCAGGATAGATGATGAAGTTACAGCTCTGTTTCCCCAAGGTCAAAATGGGACGAATTGGCTTTGCTAACCCCAGAGGTCTGTGCTCTTTATCATTCTCTTGGGGAAGAACGGAAAGTTCTGTCTGTTGTGATAGAAGAGGAAACCAAACAGCAAGTGCCTTGAAGAAGTGCCGAGGTGTGTGCATGAATCTGGGGAGTTAGTTCCTCCATCTTGATAGGCAGTATGTGGGCATGGAGGGCACTGGGGGAGAGGAGGTGAGGGTTGCCAGCCCCTGAGCCTCAGTCCCACGTGTACCACCCAAACCCCACCTGGTCCTATGCAGCTGCCGGGGTCTCACCATCTAAAACTTGTGGTAGCTACAGGTTTCCAACATGGCTGCAGGTTATTACCTTCAGGTTATTACGATGCTGGTACCGTGGTCAGCATCCCCACTCCCTTGAGCTTCCAAGATTTCAAAAAATAAGGGCATGGATGTGGAGGTACTCAAGCCCCACCCCAAACTCTGCCTCTCAAATATTTAGTTAAGCCCTGTCCCAGATACCACCCTCTATCCTATAAGGGACAACCCCAAACTTTGTTAAGCCACCCCCGTCTCCCCCTGTCTTCCTTTCTCTCTCTCAGCTGCCCACATTCCCTTCTGAGCGTGTGCTTCCTCTTTGCCTTTAACTTAAATCTTGCATCTCTACGCACCTTTATCTGTGTCTCCTCCTTGAATGCTTTCCCCTGTGAAACCCCTAGCCAGGGGCACCCCCCCCCACAGTGGTACTTGAGTTGGTCAGAGCATCACTCCCAGGTGGTTGGGAGCTCAGGGGTCTCAGGACTGGGACCAGGGTAGGAGTGGGATGAAGAACGATGGTGGATGTGCTTGAGGAAGCAGCATACCCATTACAGGGGCACTCCCCTCTCAACAGCGACTTGGGCTGTGGAGTTCTACTGAACCCAGAGGGGCACAGATGCTGGTTTAAGTCATGAACCAGTGAGCTCTTTTCATCTAGTGCTGGCTCCCTTGGAGAGAGTTAATGAGCAAGTTTTTTTCATTTCCTAGGGATGATGTCACAAAAGTACCACAGACTGGGTGACTTAAAACCACATAACTTTACTACCTTAAGTTCTGGAGTCTGCAGGTCCCAAATCAAGGTGCCAGCAGGGCTGTGCTCTCCTCGAAGAGAATGCCCCCCATGTCTTTCCCTTAGCATCTGTTGGTTTCTGGGAACCGCTGGTATTCATTGGCTTGCAGGTGCATCACTCTAGTCTCTCTCTTTCTCTCTCTCTCTTCATACAGATCTCATCCTGTGCATCTTCACATCATTTTCCCTTTGTACATGTCAGGCTCTGCCTTTTCTCCTTATAAGGACATCAGTCATGTTGTGTTAGGGCCTATCTTTATGACCTCAACTTAACTTTATTCCATTTGTAAAGACTGTATATCCCGATAAGATGGTATTCACAGGTATGGGAGTTAAGACTTCAGTATGTCTTCTTGGGAGGTCATAATTCAAACTATAGCAGCATGGAAGAAAAAAAAGCATTGTGGGAGATGTGTTTTCATCTGTTCCTGGTGAGGAGTTAGGAGATTTTTTTAAAAAGACTTATTTATTTGAGAGGCAGAGTTACAGACAGAGAAGGGGAAAGACAGAGAGAGAGAGAGAGAGAGAGAGAGAGAGAGGTCTTCCATCCACTGGTTCACTCCCCAAATGGTCAAGTGTGGCTGGAGCTGGGCTGATCTGAAACCAGGAGCCAGGAGCTTCTTCTGGGTCTCCCACACGGGTGCAGGGACCCAAGAAGTTGGGCCATATTCCCAGGCCATTATCAGGGAGCTGGATTGGAAGTGGAACCATACCAGGCGTATGGGATGCTGACGCCACAGGCAGAGGCTTAATCTACTATGCCTCTGTGCTGGCCCCGAGTTAGGAGAGTTAAGGCACCTCACATCACTTTTCTGGCTACCTCTAAATGCAGCCTCAGTTCCAGATAAGTTCAGACTTAAATTGACAGTGCAGTAGTCATTCCTTATCTGTGGGGGGCAAGTCCTAAGATCCCCAGTGGATGTCTGAAAGATAATTCTGAGTCCCACATACACTGTTTTTCCCTCTAAATGCCTATGATATAAACTAGACACAAGGAAAGAGTCACAGTAATAGCCACACATAGAATAGAGCAGGTACAGCAATATACTATAGTACAGTTGCCAGCATTCCTACTCTTGCTCTATGGAATCATTATTAAGTAAAATAAGGGTTACTTGCACACGAGCACTGCAAAACTGTGCCTGCGGATCTGAGTCCAAAGGGTTACTTAGTGTTTAGCTAAAGGATAGTGTATACAGTGTGGAAACACTGGATAATGGGAAGATTGTTGCCCTGAGTCGGACAGGGCAAGAGAGTGCAAGATTTTATCATGTTGTGCAGAACAGTGTGCAGTTTCAGACTTGTCAATTGTTTGGTTCTGGAATTTTCCACGTAATATTTTTAGACTGAGGTTGAGCCTGGGTAACTGCAACTATGGAAAATGAAATTGTGGATGTGGAGGGACTTATGTCCCATCCATGTCAATGCCACGCCCTCTGTGAAACTGCAGGGGAGCCAGGAAAGTGAGTGTCTCTGGGAGTGACCATCAACCCACAGGAGGTAGGAGCCAGGTGTCAATGTCCCACCTGACCCACGGCAGGAACAGTCTAGGGTATGTCCTGTGTGCTTCTCAGGGATTCCAATAGAACTGAAACCCCGAGTGTACGGCAGCTCTTCAATGATACATGCTTCCTTCCTCCTCCTGTCACTGTCTCTTCTCTTGCACCTGAGTCCTGGGGCTGCTTCATTCTCCTCCCCATCGCCCACACCCACCCACCCCCACCCCACTACCTGTAAAACTTGGTATTAAAGCCTCAGGTGCAACTTAGGGTGGGTTCCAAACTAGGACATAACAAGACATGGGGAATGGAGAGGACCGGAGGTGTTTGTTTCCCTGGTTATAACCTGGCTCTGACCCTGCAGGGCTGCGAACGTCCAGGCTATGAGCCCTGTAAGGCCTGTGAAATCGTCTGGTCTGGCTGTGCCAGCACAGCTGCAGGTGGGACTGGAGATTCAGTCAATCCATAGCAGGCCAGCTTTCAAGTTGATCATTTTGTACGGCCCATGAAGGATGCCATAAGTATCCCAATGGCCCTTGGCAGAAGAAGCGTTCCTACCCCTGCTTAGAGAACGCCATTCATCAAATGCTTTACCTTGTGCTAAGCACAGTACTAGCATCATCTCTTGCCATCCTCTGTCATGGCTGGAACCATGGCTCTCCAAAGGTCGTGTCCACTCGTAACCTCTGGAAACCATGACCTTGATGTTACTCGGAAGAAGGGTCTTTGCCGATATAACTAAGGGTCTCAGAATACCTGGGAGGGGCCTACAGGACGGGTGTCCTTCTCAGAGACACGCAGAGGAAAAGGTGTGATGGTCTGTAATCCAAGAGATGCCGAGGATTGCTGGAGGCGTCAGAGGCCAGGAGAGATCCGTGGGTAGATGCTCCCCGAAACCCTCAGAAGGAACCAGCCCTGCTCACAGCTCGATATCAGCCTCTGGTCTCCAGAGCTGTAGGAGATCCACGTCTCTGATCTTAAGCTACACAGTGTGGCCATTAGATATAATAACCAGCAAATGAATATTCCTACCAGTCCCCTAAGCCAGTGGTTGCCGTGTCAGTATCATGGGTGTGAACACTGAGCCTTGCACAGTTGCATTAATGTCTCTTAAGTGGATTTGAATCCAATTCAGTAGTGCTCAGAGTCCTTACCTGTATTTCTGGACAGTCTTCTTCAGGGACGAGTGCCAGATTCCCTCCGGGGAGAGGAAGAGTAGAGGTGCCCGAAGAGGCTCTTGTCACAGAATTCAAGGACTCTGTAGTTCTTCTGTAGAGCTCAGGTGGTGCAGGGCGCACACAGAGAAGATCACGAACAAACTTGGCAAAGGAGGCCTCGCTGGGTGCTCCGGACAGCACTGGACAATGGAAGTGAGAACGATCCTGAGGCTCTGCCCTTTCTGAAACCTGTGGATACTGAAGTCATTGTAACCTTATTAGGATGCGGAGGCCTGGGTGTGCCTTTGTCGTGCAGGGCTTCTCTGTAAGCCATGTTTTAGAGAGAAAGGTCACTGCGGGGCTGGGGGAAGGACGTGGATAGTGAGGTCACCTCGGAGGTGGCGAGAGGCCAGGAAGGAAGCAGGCAGGGGTCAGGATCAGAGCTGAGAAACAAAGGGTAAGTGCAGCTTCTCCCGGAGAGTCCTTTCGCCCCGAAAACAGGGCCTCTGCCGTCACGCGGCCTGCAGCCAAGCCAGCTGGACGTGTCGGGCATAGACTATCCATTGCATCTGCACACGAGTAGAGAGGATGGAACAGCTAAAGGGAAATGTGAGATTAGCTGGACGGAAAGTCTTTCTCAAAGCTGGTGAGTGCATGAAGAACCACCCTTCAGGGTCCGTGAGAAGCCTTGCGCATCCGTCGGATGGGCGCTGTGTGGCTGGGCTGGTACCTGCTACTAGGTCTCTGTCTATCTTTTATTTATTTGTGCATTTGTTTATTTATTCAAGAGGGAGCGCAAGCACTTGCATTCACTGTTTCACTCTTCAAATGCCCCCGTAGCCCCTGGTCAGGGCCGTAGCCAGGAACCAAGAGCTCAGTCCAGGTCTCCCACGCGAGTGGCAGCCGCCCAGTCACTTGAGTGATCATTGCTCCTTCCCAGCACTGGCGTTAGCAGAATCTGAGATCAGCAGCCGAGCTGGGTGTGGAACCCAGGCACTCTGATAGAACGTGGACTTTCAACAGGAGGCTCAGCTGCTAGGCCAAATGCTCACCCCCTAAGCCTTTCGACGTTAGAGAAGTAACATAGACTTTGATATGCTTGTAGTTGGATGAAATAAAAAGTGTTCATCTCTCAGAAGAAAAATGTGTAAGGGTGCACAGTCAAAACCAGAGTGATGTTTTTTCAAACTCCACATTCCAAGGAAGATGAGAGAAAGTGGTAGCAAGGTGACGCGGTGGTGAGACTCTTCGTAGGCTGCAAGGAAAAGGCGCCATAGATTAACTTAAGCCCCAGCTGTCAGCTACGCATCACACATCGCTGTCTCTCCCTTTCCATTGCCCGTGGCAGGCTTCACTAATCTATCGTGGCGCGTCTTCTTTCAGAGTTCTGTCAAGGCTTTGCATCTCAGGACTTAGGCTGAGCACTAGCAGAGCAGCTTGAGGATGGAGCCCTGGGCCCCCTCCCGCCCTCGCGATGAGGGTTTGGAAGCACCGAGCAGCTGGAGATTTGTGTATACCTCACTGTTTCCAAGACGGGGCTCCAGAACTTCAGGAAACTGAACTAATGGTGCATTTCCACTCTGTGGCCAGCAACAGTTTTAGCAGTCTCCACTTCCTCTTTGGCTCCCATTTATATGTAGGGATGGAGCGAGAGAGAGAGAGAGATATAGAGAGCATTTAATTGGGACAACTTGCCATCAGTCAGTAAGGTGTGTCTTTGCCAGTGTAGACCCTCTCCAGAGCCACTTATGGAAGGCCGACGGCCATCATGCACCCCTATTCTCTGACCCTTTATCCAAGGCTCAGTAAACGTTTATGAAAAGGGCCACATAGGAAAATTTCAGCCTTTGTAGGCCATGCAAACTACTCGGCTCCATCACTGGAGAACTAACTTCCCCGTAGGTAATATGGAACCTGATCATTGCTGTGTTTCAGTCAGACTTTATTTACCAAAACAGGTGCCTGCAGCCCACTGTTTCCGACCATTGCTTCGGCCAATCAGTTGTGGCCAGGGCAGCAGGGTCAGATAGCAGCACATGGGCATCCTTCTGCCAGAGGACCTGTGTCTTCCTCAGCAGGAGACTGTGTGTTTTGTGTTTTGCAAATGTTGAGTGGGTCCTGGACTCTCTGGAGTGGAAATGAACTCCATAGCTGCAACTATGCTTGCCATGCCCAGGTCGCAGTGAACAAAGCTGCGTCTGTTTTTGACCTCTTTTTCCTGCTTTCTTTTATTGTGGTATCTTTTTTGCATGTAACAAAGGTGGACAGCACGTGGCATGCCTGCCGCCACTCCCCTCGGCCTCGCCCGTGGCAGACACTACCAATTGATCCCAGCGCTCTTTCTCACTGAGTCCATAGGTGACCCCAAATCCTTCTGACTTGCAGCAGTCACAGCCAGTCAGTCCCTCAGAGGTGACAATCCAAATGCAAATCCGTTTGCTTTGATGAGAAAAAGAGAACAGGAAACAGGAATGACAATGAGGTTTGAGAACAGGGTAAGTCCAAAACGCGTTCAAGCTATGATGGTCAGCTGCTTCTCACCTCTGGGCCAGCAGCTCTGCTTCAGCAGCTCAGGGCCGCCGAGTTGCTGTGCATACTCCCTGTTTCCATAGACGGCCTCACTGTCGCCATCCGGGAGGGCCCCTGGGAGCCGTGTCCCAGCTGCTTCCTGCAAGCTGCTTGCAAGAGATGTTTGCAGCCCCAGAGTTTGAAGCCAGACCCAGCGATGTATACAGCGCCCCCAGGCATCAGGCCCAGAGCTGACTTCTGCCCGAGCTGGCACCTGGAGGAACACCGCCTCTTCATCTCCCCATTGCAGTCGGCACCTCCTGGGTAGCACCGCGAAGAGGAGGAGAAATCGGCTTTTAACACCGACAGTGACCTTTCTTAAGCGCCTTCCTCTGCGTTTGATCTAGCAAAGTGGGAGAGGTCAGGCCTGGGCCTCGGAGAGCGAGAGGCCTTGTCAACAGGCAGTCGCAGCCGTGCGGGGATGGGGGCGGTCAGAGGCGAGGCTGGCGGGTGCAGCCCGGGAGCTCACCTGGAAAATATTTCAGAAGAAGCTGTCACGGGCACTGCTGAGTGCCGACAAGACGTGTCGGGGAATCCAGTCAGTGCTTTTAGGAAGCACTCATTTTCTCTCGCAGAGTCTTGCTGGCTTTCTAGTTAGGGGCCCACAGGGAGTTTGCTGGCATTGAAAAATTAGCCAGAAGAATTGGAGCAGCAACTGTGGGGAAATGGGCTTCTTTAGGCGGCCGGAACAAGGTCTTGTCTTAAACTCGATTTGCTTCTCTTCTCCTCGCTCTGACCTCGCTGGCGACCGCGGCAAGTTGGTTGGGCTCTGTGTTCCCCATTGGCAGAGAAGGGTGCAGTGGTCGGGACGAGGGCTCTGCATCACCCTCCCTGGGGCTGAGCCCGAAGCCCACCACTTGCTAGCTGGGCGACCCTTGACAGGTGACTCAGCCTCTCTGTCTCCGTTTCCTCGTCTGCAAAAGAGCGATAGAACAGACGGCCATCAGCTTATGATT
Source organism: Oryctolagus cuniculus (assembly GCF_051225735.1). Classification (NCBI taxonomy): domain Eukaryota; kingdom Metazoa; phylum Chordata; class Mammalia; order Lagomorpha; family Leporidae; genus Oryctolagus; species Oryctolagus cuniculus. The sequence goes on along the minus strand of NC_142887.1, from coordinate 16,248,849 downwards.
TCCTGACTTCATGATGCCGACATACACTTCCAAGGGTCCTGCACTTTGGAGGTTGAATTTTATTGTGTCTTACGCAGTAAGACTTTCTTTTTTTTTTTTTTTTTGGACAGGCAGAGTTAGACAGTGAGAGAGAGAGAGAGACAGAGAGAAAGGTCTTCCTTCTGTTGGTTCACCCCCCCAAATGGCTGCTACGGCCAGCGCGCTGTGCCGACCCGAAGCCAGGAGCCAGGTGCTTCCTCCTGGTCTCCCACGCAGGTGCAGGGCCCAAACACCTGGGCCATCCTCCACTGCCTTCCGGGCCACAGCAGAGAGCTGAACTGGAAGAGGAGCAACCGGGACAGAACTGGTACCCCAATCAGGACTAGAACCTGGTGTGCCAGCGCCGCAGGCGGAGGATTAGCCTAGTGAGCCGCAGCGCCGGCAGAGGCACACCCTTTTTCAATGTGCAGTACTGAGTTCTGGCTCTGGTTAGCTGTGCTCAGGTAACCACCACCACAGTCGGAGTGAAGAACATGTCCATCTCCCTGGAAAGTCCCTTCTGTGCCGCCTCCACCGGAGCCATGGCAGCCACTGGTCTGATGTCTCTCCCCGTCACTTCCTGTTCTCCACCACGTCACACAAAAGGGATTGCTCAGCACATAGCCTGAAGTGTTAGCTTCCGGCCCTCTGTGTAATGTCCTGGAGAGCCACCTGTGTTTTCGTGTGGGCTTGGCTCCCTTTCATCACTAAGTAAAGTGTCAGTGCCCACATGTTGTGCAGCCATTCATCAGTTGATGGGCGTGGTGGCTGTGTCTGGTTTGGAGCAGCTATGACTGGCACTGTCGTGAACATTCAAATCCAGGTCTCCTTGCGCACGTGTGTTTTACGTCTCTCAGGATAATGCCTTGGGACAGTGTTGCTGGGTAACAGTGCACGAGTGTGTTTACCCACTGTTTTCTAAAGCGGCTGTACCGTTTTGCCCAGAGGGTATAGAAGTTCCAGTTGTAGGGCCAGTGCTGCGGCATAGAAGTTAAGCCTATGCCTGTGGTGCCGGCATCCTGTTTGGGGACTGGTTCGAGTCCCATCTGCTCCACTTCCCATCCAGCTCCTTGTTAATGCTCCTGGGAGAAGCAGCAGAGGGTGGCCCAGGTTCTTGGGCCCCTGCACCCATGTGGGAGTTCCAGAGGAAGCTCCTGGCACCTGATTTTGGCCTGGCCCAGCCCCGGCTGTTGTGGCCATGCCATTGGAGGAGTGAACCAGCAGGTGGAAGATTCTCTCTCGCGCTCTCGCTCTTGCTCTCGCTCTCGCTGTCTCATGGGTGCACTCGCTTGCTCTCATACTCCATATTCCTGCTGGCATTCGGTCTGGTCAGTTTCTTTGCTTTTCATTTTCTTTCTTTTTTACATCTTATGCTGGTAGGTGTGGCGTGGTCTTTTTATTGCGGCTTGGATTGGGACTCCCTGATGGCTAATACTGGCGACCATCTTTGCATGTGCTTTTCAGCAAACACAGCTTTGGTGAGTGTTTGGGATTTTAGGAGTAAGAACAGAGTTTGTTGGAGGCCTTTCAGTCCTCTGTCCTTAAGGATTCTGCGATGAGAGATAAAGGTGGAAGCCGTGCGTATCTGCTTGGATCCATTGTGTTTTGAGTGCCAGGTGGACTTGCCTAAGTGAAGGGACTGGCGGGTTCTGCTTGCCGCCAGCTTGAATGAAGTCTGTTTCTTACCATTCCTCGGCTCTGCCTTCTGCTCTGTTGGCCTCACTGCCGAGCTCCCCAGGGCTGTTCCCTTTTGTGGGAGAGACAGTGCCAGTGCTCTAGCAAACTCCCTCCCCACAGATCCCAGTGCGGCAGGTGCAATACCTGCTTCTCTCCTGACTGGGAGCGCACACTGGCTTCATGGCCTGGGGGCGGGGCCAGCTGGAGCCCATCCCGTGGTCACATCTGGCTGTGTGGGGCTCTTTGACTGTCTCTGGGTTGTGTTCCTTCCCTCAAAGGAGGGCAGCCCATGGAGGCAAAGGGAAGACTCTGCTCCGGGTGTCTGGGACCCCTACATTCCATGGGCCGAGAGCTCCGGCTCGTCTTCCCGGCTCTGCAGACCCAGCCCCCTCCCCGGCCGGCCCTTCAGCGATGCCGATGCTTCTGCTCCCGGACCTGAGGGCTGGAGACCTGAGTGGACTTGAGGCCTTGGGGTGTGGGGGGTAAACGGGTGGAAAGAAGCAGCGAAGGCTTTCCTGGTCCTCTGTGTTCTCCAGGAAACTCTGGGAAGCCCGAGTGGTCTAAATCCAGGCACTTCCTCTGGCCTCAGGTTCCTTAAAAACCTTAAAAAGTGGAGTCTAGTGGGATGCATGCTTGGAGAACTTTATGGGTACAGCTGGCTACCTCAGACTAGGAGGGGTGAGCACAGCCCTTACGGGGCTTGGTTTGTCCTCCTGCCCTGCATGTCCCAAGGCCAGTACCAGGAAAGGATTAAGGGTGCCAGCGTCTTATTAAGAGGAATAGCTACGGCAGGCCTCGCCGAGGGAAGGCTGGGGTGGTGGGTGTCACACAGATGCACATCTGACCCCTGGTGCAGGGATGAGGGAGGGACGCTTGGGTGGACATGTCCCAGACCACCCTGAAGCCTGAGGAAGTTCAACAAGGCCTTGGTGGGAGGTGGGGATGCCAAAGCCAAGGTTGGCCTTCAAGGGCATCCCTGTGTTCCCAGAACCCATCTGCCCTGGTGTCCATCATTCCTAGTCCCTGGCTGGGGTATCCCATGGGAAATGCAGCCCTTCCTGAGCAAACACAGTGACAGGTGTCAGGTGCGGTGCTGGGGTCCTTGGTCAACTTCACTTTCCGGGGCCTGCTCGGTGCACTCTTGTGGTCTCCACACCCTGAGACGCCATGTGTGTGTGTGCGTGTGTGTGGAGGGGATGGTGGGCCGGCTCAGGGATGCAGCTGGGTAGGAGGAGCTGCTTCAGATGCTCCTTCGCACCGTAGGGTAGCTGTGCCTGGTAGCAGTGAGCTGTGTGCATCAGCACGGCTGACAGAGAGGACTGGGAATGGCAGATGTTTGAAGGATAGTGCTGGACTATACCGGTGGCCTGGATGTGGTCATTACACACTGCATGCGGGTGCTGACATATGACACCATAATTCACAAATATGTTCCGTTATTAGGGGTCAAGTAAAACAGCTCTAAGATTTTAGTTTTTATTGGAAAGGCACAATGACAGAGAGGGAGAGAGAGAGAGAGAGACAGAGAGAGAGAAATATCGTGTCTGCTGGTTCACTCCTCAAATGACCGCAGCAAGCAAGGCTGGGCCATCCTGAAGCCAGGAGCCCGGGACTCCATCTGGGTCTGCCACAGGGTGGCATCCGTTGCTTTTCCAGGCGCATTAGCAGGGAGATGGATTGGAAGCAGGTCACAAGCAGCAGCTCAATCTGCTGCACCATAGCGTTGGCCCCACGGACAATTTTTTTTTAAACTACCTCCCTGCAGATAAAAACAGCACAAGGACGCAGGTGGCCACTGGCAGGCCTGGAGCAGGGGCCGAGGTACCGTGCTTACCGGCTTCCTCGGCCTGAGCCGCAGGGCCACGGGGCTGGAGAAGAGGTCGCCCCGGTCACCGTCGCGTCTTCCCCAGCCGCGGGCTGGGCACAGCTTTGGCTCAGTGTCCCCTCATTCCCAAATGGGGGTCAGTGCTGCGAGCAGTTGCCAGCTCAGGAACAATGCGCTGACCCGAGACGGCGGCAAACATGGAGGCTAATGGCCGACACGTGCTTCCCTCGGCAGGTGCGGGGAAGGCAGGGCCGGCTGAAGGGGAAGCATCTAATTGGCCGGGAAGTCACTGGGCTTAAACAGGAAGCGGAGAGAAGCCCCGCCAGGGCTCCGCGGCGGCCTTGGGATTGTGCTTACAGGGAGCGAAGGAGAGTGGAGCCAGGAAGTCAAGGCTTTCCCGGTCCCTGCACTTGCCATTACGGGAGGGCCCGGCCGTGCGCAAAGACACGTGGGCGGGAGCCCTATTCACATGCACCTGTGTGTGTAGCAGAGCTCCTAGATGACCTAATCACGGGTAGGTCCCCCTTGTCTCGGGCAGGCATCACGTTTCAACTTTTAAAAATACTTTCATTTAAGCAGGCGCCGCGGCTCAACAGGCTAATCCTCCGCCTGAGGCGCCAGCACACTGGGTTCTAGTCCCTGTTGGGGCACTGGATTCTGTCCCGGTTGCCCCTCTTCCAGTCCAGCTCTCTGCTGTGGCCCGGGAGTGCAGTGGAGGATGGCCCAAGTGCTTGGGCCCTGCACCCCATGGGAGACCAGGAGAAGTACCTGGCTCCTGCCATCGGATCAGCGCGGTGCGCCGGCCGCGGCGGCCATTGGAGGGTGAACCAACGGCAAAGGAAGACCTTTCTCTCTGTCTCTCTCTCTCACTGTCCACTCTGCCTGTCAAATAAATAAATAAATAAATAAAATACTTTCATTTAGAGAGAGAGAGATCTTCCATCCTCTTGTTCACTGCCCAGATGACTTCAATAGCCAGGGCTGGGCCAGGCCAAAGTGGGAGCCAGGGAGCCAGGTGCTCGATCAGGGTCTTCCACACGGGTGGCAGGCACCCAAGTACTGGAGCCATCAGCGGCTGCCTCCTAGGGTGTGCGTCAGCAGGAAGCCAGAATCAAAAATGGAGCCAGGCCTCACGCCCAGGCGCTCGGATGTGGAATGCAGGAGTCCCGAGTGGTTGACTGAACCGAACCAAATGCTTGGCCCAGGTAACTTTCTAGAGCTGCTACAAAAAAAATCACTAAAAATGTAGTGGCTTAAAGAACCATAACTGCATTCTCTCACCGTTCTGGAGGTCAAAGCCCGAAGTCAGGAAAACCAGGGTGAAGTCCAGCTGACGTCAGGGCCGCCAGAGCCCTCCAGGGACTCCAGGGCAGAGTCTGCTCCACGCCGCCTCTGGCCTCTGGCGGCTGCCGGGGCTCCTGCGCTCGCGTCTGCAGCACTGCAGTCCCGGGGTCAGTGTGTTCCAATCTGTCTGCCCCGTCAGCACAGTGCTTTGTCCCTCTGCACCCCTCTTACGGTTAGGTGGTACGTGTAAGGGTGACCTGCGTTTCGGATCCTTTACGGAACCGCGCCTGCCAAAGCTCTTATCCCTTGGCCGCGTGAGGAAGCGTGCCTGAGTTCCAGGGACTGAGACCCGGATGTCAGGGACTGCGTGTGTCTTGTGCGTGGTTATGACCTCAGTGCTTGGAACAGTTCCTGGTGTGTAGTAAAGGCTGGACAAACAGTCACTCAATGAACGAATCAGTGAGCAGAATTAAGAAGACAAGGAGCAGCAGGCTTGCTATTTAAGGGCAACTTGCACCGGCTCGTTTGGGGAGCAGTGTTTGACCACCTGAGTGATGAATTGCCCTCAGGGCAGGCTCTGAAATAGTGAGGCTCCCAGCACCCGTTTCCTGGTGGTGTCCACCTTCCCGGCGCTGCCCGAGACCCTGTTCTTAGCAAGAGCAGCGATGAACGGCTCGTAGTGAGCAGAGAGTCTTGGTGTCCGCCCAGCGCCGCAGGCCCTGCACCGTTTCCTTCCTGAATTGCATGGCAGGTGTCTGGGGTCAGCCTAACGGACTGCGCCCCAGCCCTGCGCCCTGAGGGCAAGTGGAAGAACAGCCTGCCAGGAGCTTCTTCTGGGTCTCCCACGTGGGTGCAGGGGCCCAAGGACTTGGGCCATCTTCTACTGCTTTCCCAGGCCACAGCAGAGAGCTGGATGGGAAGTGGAGCAGCCGGGACTTGAACCGGCGCCCACATGGGATGCCGGCCCTGCAGGCGGCGGCTTTACCCACTACGCCACAGCGCGGCCCCCGTGATCACCCTTGTTAGAAGAGGCAGCCATGTGTTCGCCTCCTCATTGCGGCGCGCCACCCCCGCAGCCCTGCTCTGGCTCCTGTGTGTGACTGGAAGGAGCGACCCTAGCACTGGGGCCAGTTGGGGTTCAGATGTAAGTAGACTCGCCCTCCGCAGGCCGGTGTGGACGGAGGGAGGAGTTCCTCCGCGTTGCCCCAGGGAGGAGGCGGGGAGAACTGGATGGGGGAGGGCAGCACGAGAAGTGAGAGCAAATGGACTTCTACCCCAAATGCTTTTGCTGAGCTAAAATTCATGGTGTCCAGAAATTCCCCCACCGTGTGTGCCCTGAAGGCTCGTGCCTGTAGGAGAGGCAGCCGCTGGGTGCCTGAAACCAGGGACAGAATGCGAATTCCCCCACAGGGAGCTGGGACTGTGGCTAAGCACGTGAGCGCAGTCTCAGGACCCGCTCTGGGCCGAAACATCCCAGCTGCGGTTCCTCCGGGGGTGGCAGAGCTGTGGGCACGTGATGCCGTCCGCTTGTAGTGTGACGTCTTGTTTTCCTTCCTGCCTCATTGGAGAGCAGGTTCCTGGGTGGAAACACTGGGCCCGTCTTGCTCACAGCAGGCCCTTACGTTAGGAATACGTTAAACAAGTAACAGAAGACCCAGCCCTTAATATGACTTATGCAAATGATCGTATGTTTTTCCCTATATAACGAGAAATCCAGGAGAAGCGGGATGTTGGAATTAAATTAATATGTTATGCTTAATGCTTCATGGTCACAAGATGGTTGCTGTGCCTCCAGCATTACATCTCATTCCCAGGCTAGAAAGAGAGAGGAGAGTCAAAAAGATCTCCACTAGCCATTTCCATCCCCGTTTTTATCAGGAAGGAAATGCTTTACCAGAGCCCCTTTTAGTGGTTGTTTGCTTATGTCCCTGTGGTCAGAACGGAGCAGTAAAGCTACCAGAGCTGCGGGGAGGACTGGGAAATGAAATATTAGTTTTTACACAATTATCCTGGCGCAGGAGGCCGTGGAAAGGAAGCTCGGAAGCAGTCTTGAGAATGAAAGAAGGAACGCATCAGAAATTGTCCCGGACGATGGAGCCGCTGGGCGGTTGCGTGCGCCCCTCGCCGTCGCAGCCCCGCCCCTTGCCAGGATGCGGCATCTCCCAAGAAAGGACGTTTAACCGGGTGGTTAAGAGCCCCACATCCCCCACCTTCCATCCCCCATCCCCCACCCCCCATCCCCCAGCAGGGAGCCCTGGCTCCTGGCTCCAGCTCACTCCCAGTGCACCCTGGGAGGCAGCAGTGTTGGCTCAAGTAGCTGGGTCCCTGCCCTCCATGTGGAGACCTGGACGGAGTTCCCAGCTTCTGGCTCCAGCCCTGCCCTAGCGTCAGCCATTGCAGGCGTTTGGGAGAGTCAGCCAGTAGATGCAAGCTCACCTGTGCCCTGCCTGGCTTGGCCTATGTGTCTGTCGTTCTCCCTCCTTCTGCCTCTCATGAAAATAAAAAACAACGTGTTAAAGATTAACTTATTCATTTGAAAATCTGAGTTACAAGGAGAGAGATATTTCATCCACTGGCTCACTCCCCACATGACCGCAATGGCCAGGGCTGGGCCAGGCAGAAGCCAGGAGCCAAGAGCTTCATCCACGTCTCCCATGTGGGTGCAGGGACCCAGGCTATGGGGCGTTACCTTCTGCTTTCCTGAGGCCGTTGGCAGGGAGCGGGATTGGAAGTGGAGCTGGATGGGAAGGGGACACAATCTGGTACCCATGTGGGATGCCAGCATCTCGGGCGCCCGCTTTACCAGCTGGCCCACAATGCTGACCCTGCAAAGACAAGTCTGAAACCTGTTGAACATCTCCTAGATGTCCCTAACAGTACTGTGGGCCCTAGAGCTCGAAGCCCACTGGCGCTACTAATTAAGGGCATGATAACTGGGGGACGTTTGATTTTTATGCTGCGTGTTTGTTGCTCATAACGGGCTGCTCCTTGGGGAGGGGGGTCCCTCTTGAACTTGGACTAGGAAGTCCTACTTTGGCGCAATATCAGGCCTCCTGCAGATGCCGCTGGGGATGTGTGTAAGGCAACGAGTGAAATGCAGAGCGCTCTGGGTCTCCAGGAAGAGGAGGCAGCGCTCCGGGTCCTTGTCTTGCTTTCAGTCTTAATTAGCTCTCCTTTGTCCCTGCCCCAGCCGCAGGAGCCGGCCAGGGTTCTGCCCCTGAGCCCTTGCAGAGCAGGATGAAGTCCAACTGGATTGAATTGGGGCATCTCTGCCCACCAGCTCCTTCTCCCGGGCCCCTGGGGAGAGATGTTTGGCCAAGACCTTGTCCAACAGGGGCATTTGGGTCCAACAGCCTTTTCTCAGAGGCCCTGGGAGGAAAATGCCTGACCACTGGTCCAGAAGTGGAGATAGGGAAGTGTGACCTTGGCCAAGTGACTGAACTTTTCTGAGCCCCGGTTTTCTGCTCCGCGTTGACTTGCTTCTGTGACGAACTCTGGCACATGCTCTGTGCTGATAAGACGCGGGGCTCCTCTTCCTTCTCCCCGCGACGGTGCGGTGAGATGGCTTCGGACATTTGCTCATTGTTTAACGACACTGTTCGCCTGTGCGAAGTGGGGTGATGGTGGGACCTCCCAGGTTGGAAGGAGTCAGAATGGCATCAGGTAGACTGAGTTCACATTCTGAGAGCAATGAGAAGCCTTGTGGGGCTGTGGGGCTCCCGCCAGGTGTCCCAGACGCCAGCTTCTTCCACGCCCCGTGGACGGGACACACACAGTTCCAGCCTGTCTGCCTGTGGACGAGGCGGCTCTGCACCATACGGGGCAGTGCACGCACAGCAGACGACCGTGAGCCGAGTCTGCCGCGTGCCCACTGTGCGTGGCACCTGCACACCTGCCGTCCATGTGCCCTCCCAGCTGCGACCGGTGGGAATTGGGAGTGCGTTCTAAGACCATGAGCCGTGTGTGTGGCACACTGCGTGGCTGGCCTTGCTCTTCATCCTGGGGCTCAGGATTCGTGCCCGCAAAAGCAAAATGGAGCTGGCTGGAACAATCTTCCACCTCTTTCTGCCTCAAGTTTATTTAAGGTGGAAATCATGCATCTTTATGAAGAAACCTGTCACATACTCTGGCTACGAGGGCCGTCACTAGGTTAGAACAAGGCTAAGAAACCCCTTCTAGGAAGTACAAGACAGTAATTATTTTTGCCTTTGTGCACCACACGGTCTCTGTCCCTAGCACTCAGCTCTGCCCTTGTAGTAAAAGCAGCAGTCTATCATGTATAAATGAACAGACTATGGCTGTTTCCAATAAAGCTTTACTTACAAATATAAGGGGTTGGTCATATGTGGGGTATAATTGAGAGAGCTGTAATACTTATCTGTCACTTCCTTGCTGTGTGACCTTGTGCAAGTAACAACCTCTCTGAGTCTCAGAGTCTTCATTGATAACATGGAGATGATGATTGTACCTTTTTTGTAGGTTGTTGTGAAAAGTTAGAAAAGGCCACTCCTAAAAAATCCATAGCGTGGCACCTGTCCTACCATAAACACTGGATGGGCGTTAGCCACGAGAGTGACGTTCTTATCATGTGTGTGTGCTCAGCAGGCATGGGTGGGCTCAGTACACAGTGCAGGTACGGGTGATCATGGAGAGGTGTGTGCAGTGTGCCCGGGCACCAAGTCCATCGGTGCAGAAGAGAGATGTGCATGGGATGTGTGGGGCTGCACAACTGTAGGCGCGCACACGTGAGCCCAGGGGCGTGCACGGGGCAAGCCTGCGTTTGGACAGGAAGCCCAGAGAAGGAAGAGGATGCACGGAGGGAGAGAGAGGTCAGGTCAAGCATCAAGGAATGAAGGGAAGACAGAGAACCTTCGAATGCACAGGGTGGTGGACGTCCATCTGACCAAGACTTCACAGGAAGACAGCAGCGGGGAGGAGCCTGGGGGCGTGGCTGGGGCAGGCAGGCCTGGAAGGGTCCCAGCCTAGGAGCATTGACACAAAAAATGAGCTTTGAGCAATGGGCGCGCAGTCTGGGAAAGAACTTCCACCAGGGCTGGGAGCAGGGGGAGGCAGGGAAGCTCTGCTTGTCCTCTGTGCCGAACAGCTGCCCCTGGACATCCCCTTCTTGGGGAGGCTGGATGCCCTCCGTTTCTCCCTGCGTGCTACTCTCTCCCTGGCCCTACTATTGTGAAGGCCATCGCCACAAATCCTAGCCACATCAGTTTCCAGTGTGTGGCTTTCACGCTTGCTCTCCAGGAAGGCCGTGAATGAATAAATGTCTTCCCACGAGGACCCCTGGGCACAGGCACCGTCCTGTTGACCTCTGACCCTCTAGCTGAGCACAGGACCTGGGACAGTGCTCAGCGTGTTGAAGGGGCCCAGCAAATGAAAGAACTCCTTCAAAACCTTTGCCCACCCATTGCGCGGATCTGCGAGGCAGCAAGTTCCAAGCCTGCAGAAGCCTTGTGTTTATCCACCACTGCGGAATCCCCAGGCCCTGGCACCAAGTTGGCGTCACGGGTTGAGCAGCTCAGTGCCTGCGGTTCGCACTGGGCCATAAATAGGCAGCTCCCAGAAGGTGCCTCTAGGCCCCAGTGTTGATTACAAATCCCTCAGCCACGCCGTGAGCTCCTCACGCGTCAAGGCAACTTTGATCCTGCTCACCTGTCTCTGCCTGGCCAGGTGCGCTCAGGGTGCTTGGCACGTGCCCAATTGCCGCTGAGGCCCGAGACCTGTCACACAGGTGCCAGGAGATAGTTTTGGGGGTGCAGGGGAGGGAGCACACTTCTGTCCCAGGCCTGCGAGCCCCTTCAGTGTCCAGCTTCCACTTCACAAGGGCTTCCTCGCCAGCCTCTGGCCCCGACCTGGGGCTGGCTTCCCAGTGATCAGAAAGCGCGTCACGATACAAAACACGCGTCAGGACGCATTTCAGCTCCAGGACTTTCACGGAGAATTAACTCTTTGCCAAGGCCGTGGATCCCTCCCGGCCCAGGTTGCCTCACTCCCAGCTGAGCAACCGAGATGCCAGCCAATGTCACCTCAGGACGAGCCTGGGAAAGGCCTTGGTCCCACAGCTTCCTTGCAAAGATGGGGGAGACGGAGGCACAGAGGAGGAAGGGGCCCTTCCAACCAGACAGCCTGACCCACTGCTGAGGTTAGAGCCACACCCGCAATGCGGGCCCGCGAAGGCTTGTGCTTTCTGCTATGAAGTGTCTTGCTTTGGGTGGGCTTGGCGTGCTGCTTGCAATGCCTGCCTCCCATCCTGGCGTGCCCAGGTTCAAGTCCTGGCTCCCCTCTTGATTCCGGCTTCCCGCTGAAGTGCACCCTGGGAGGCAGTGGTGGGGGCTCAGGTACCTGGATCCCCACCTCCCACGTGGGAGACCTGCCTTGTGTTTGCCCAGCTCTCAGCTCTGGCCTGGCCCAGCCCTGGTTGAGGGCTTTGGGGGAGTGATCTAGCAAACAGGAGATCTCTTTCTGTTCTCTGCCTCAGGGAGAGAGAGGGAAAGAGGGGAAAAGAAAGAACTAAAAATGTAATTTCTTCAAACAAAATTTCCAGAGTAGTACAGAGTGTGTGGCACTGCAGAGCCCTGGCTCCTGAGTGGGAAAGGCCCACCTCTGCCACAAACCATCTGGTGGTTTTAGGTGCATACTTCACCCTGTTAAGACTCAGTTTTGACATCTGTGAAATGGGCGGAGATATAAATGGAGAAACATAGCAAATATATTTATTTAACAGTGAAGTGAAATGGTGTTCATAAAGAGCCCAGTGCATATTTAATAAGTAATAAAGAGCTATTGGGGTTATTATCAGCCTCTCCCACTCCTGCCTCAAACCAGTACTTCTGGCTGCCTTGTCTACCTGGGTGGTTACAAATGCATTCTTGTTCTCCCCGGCGCCGCGGCTCAATAGGCTAATCCTCCACCTTGCGGCGCCGGCACACCGGGTTCTAGTCCCGGTCGGGGCGCCGGATTCTGTCCCGGTTGCCCCTCTTCCAGGCCAGCTCTCTGCTATGGCCAGGGAGTGCAGTGGAGGATGGCCCAGGTGCTTGGGCCCTGCACCCCATGGGAGACCAGGAAAAGCACCTGGATCCTGGCTCCTGCCATCGGATCAGCGCGGTGCGCCGGCTGCAGCGGCGGCCATTGGAGGGTGAACCAACGGCAAAGGAAGACCTTTCTCTCTCTGTCTCTCTCTCTCACTGTCCACTCTGCCTGTCAAAAATAAAAAAAAAAAAAACAAATGCATTCTTGTTCTCAGGCCAAAGCCTCGGAGCCATCTCCTCTCCCTCTCTCTCTCCCTCTCTCTCCCTCCTCCCTCTCCCTCTGCCCCTCCCTTCCTTCTGTTGACCTGTCAGGGAGCCCCGTTGCCTACTGGCCGTCCTGGGCAGTACAGGCAGAATCTCCACCTGCCTGTACTGTTCCCACACTGGCCTCCCGGCCTGAATGCGCACAGCAGGGATCAGCACATTACAGCCTCGGGGCCAACTCTGGCCCCACTGCCTTTCTCTGCACAGCCGTGAACCAAGAATGTTTCTTTACATTTTTCAATGGGCGTGAAAAAAGCACAAGAAAAATAACATTTTATGACACCCGATGGTGTTACCAAACCCAGCGACAGCATCCAGATAGTTTTGGACATGCCTGTTCCTTTACGTATTGAGGACGACTGATTTGTTGCCATAGGGACAGAACTGAGCATCTCTGATGGAGGCCGTGTGGCCCCCAGAGACCATGTGACCCTTTTCACTGTCCCCCTGCTGGGGCCTTCCAGGGCCTCCCTGCTCTCTGGCCCCGCCCTGGCTTTCTGTGTGGTCCCCTCAATGCGCAAGTCTCGCCCTTCACGCCTCAGCTGCCCAGGTCACCCAGAGGAAAAGCCAGCACCCTCACAGTGGCCAGCAAGGCCCTACACAGCCCCCACCGCCAGCTCCCTCACTTCTGGGGCCCTCCACGTTTTTCTAATCTCTCCCTTGCCACACATGTCCCACTGACTGTGGCAAATCGGGCTTGCCTCAGGGCCTCTGCACTGGCTGCCCCCTCCCTAGGAAGGTTCTCCTTCCAGAAGAAGAGAAATCAAGTCTTCCCCACGTCTCACCCTCTCACCCACCACCCAGTGTAATCCCATGCCATGCCCTCCTGCCCTGGGGTTCCGTGACTCCTGTTAGCCTGCTCCATTTTTCTTTCTTTCCTCTACAACCCCTGCTAAGCCTTCCTACAAGCTAACCAGTGTACACTAATCCATTTTGTTCAGCATGTATTGAATGTCTCCTTCCATTAAAATGTGAAGTCGTCCAAGGCAGGATTTTTGTTCAGGTTTTTTCACTGCTGTATTCCAAAGCCTTGGGTGGGTCTGGCTTCACAAATGCACGACCTGTACAGGGCTCCCCTGTTTAGAGGATCCATGCATTTGGCTTAGTGTCCCCTGCCACCATTGCGCACTTAACAACCTTTGGGCAGCGAGTCCCAGGTTCTCATTTTGCACCAAGCCCTGCTGTTAATAGAGCCAGTCCTGGCTTCAAGAGCATGCCAGACATGCAGTAGACCCTCCACAAGTGTTTGTTGAATGAATATAAGGATGCAAGCGTGGTCATCCGATGATGTAGCTCGCAGCTTTCTTCCTGCCTCCCTGACATGGCAGCCTCCTCCCCCCGCCCACCCTGTTGCAAGGAGGAGCGTGTGTACTGATGTAAGTGGACAAGGAGAGGAGTCAGTCTGGGCATCAGGGAGCTGGGAGAAGATTGCCTGCAGCAACCGAGAAGACACAATTACTCCAGCAACTGTCCACCCGACCACAGCTTGGAGTCTCCACTTAATGTAATTGGGTGTGAAGGCCGGCTGGAGACACAGGCGCCCTGCCGCCCCTCTCCATACTATAGACACTATTGGTTGCTAATTGGCGCCAGTGGGCTGGTGCTAATTGTCCTAATGCACTCGGGTTGATGGAGCAGGGGCCGTGCAGGACGTGGGGTGGGGGCTCCTGGGAAAATGGTGGGGGTGGCGGGCGCCCAGCCCCAGCAGATGCTGCTACCCGGCTCATGAAAGTTGGAACAGGCTTTAATTTTGCATCAAATATTTAAGTGGCTTTGGGCTGGGTACCGAGAGGGGAGGTGGATCTCGGAGCTTTGCTTGCGGTAACCCGCAGGGGCCTAGGGAATAGGCCCCCTGCCATCTTTATCAGTGAGTTATCCAGACGGCTGTGTCCCCAGCATTGTCTAATTAATTGTGTGAATTTCTAACGACCCTTTTAGCCGCACCCCCCCCCCCACGCACGCACACACACACACACACACAACCCTCCTTCCTCCATCACAGGGGCTGGTCCTTCTCATTCTAGCTGTTCCAGAACAGTGTGCTCCAATGATCTGACTGCGACTTGGTGCCGTCCACAGAGTGGGGAGCGTGAACAGAAAGAGGCCCGGGGAAGCTGGGGCACATCACTGGGCCGTCTCAGGGAGCTCACTGCCCTCCTCTGGGCCGCAGTTTCCCAATAAATGACTTCTGCACCTCCACCTGAAACACCAGAGGTCTTCTACAAGGACCGAAGAGACATAGAAGGGTATTTAATTTATAGCTAACGCAGTTCAGCGTGCGTTAGGGAAATAGATTTATTTACATAGTTGTCTAATTAATAGATATTTAATGATAGCACAAAGATGTGATATTTGGGTAAACCTTTAACAACAAGCTCCCAGGGTGGGGGCGGAGGCTCTGATCTGTAGCATTTGCCAGTTTCCATGATGTGAATTCTCCCTCCGTGATTGACATTACTCTGTGCAGAATTGGCGCGCAGGGTGGGGGTGGTGTTGGTTGATATATGCAGTGGCAAACTCTGATACAGGGTTTCCACTACATCGGTACAATAGATGAAGATAACTTCAAGTGCAAAGATAATGGTAAAATGTAGAAAACTAGCAAGAAAGAGATGTTTTGAGTCCCTATCATCTTTAAAAAAAAAAAAAAAAACAAATTGTAAGTTCATATAATTTGACTTGTAACAATGGCTGTGTGTAACAACTGGCTGGCAAGATCCCTGCAAGTTTTACAAGTTTATTTAGTTGAAAGGCAGAGTGTGGCCGGCGCCGCAGCTCACTAGGCTAATCCTCCGCATAGCGGCGCCGGCACACCAGGTTCTAGTCCCGGTCGGGGCGCCGGATTCTGTCCCGGTTGCCCCTCTTCCAGGCCAGCCCTCTGCTGTGGCCAGGGAGTACAGTGGAGGATGGCCCAGGTGCTTGGGCCCTGCGCCCCATGGGAGACCAGGAGAAGCACCTGGCTCCTGGCTCCTGCCATCGGATCAGCGCGGTGCGCCGGCCACAGCGCGCCGGCAGCGGCGGCCATTGGAGGGTGAACCAACGCCAAAAGGAAGACCTTTCTCTCTGTCTCTCTGTCTCTCTCTCTCACTGTCCACTCTGCCTGTCAAAAAAAAAAAAAAAAAAAAAAAAAAGAAAGGCAGAGTGACAGAGTGAGGGGGAGAGACAGAGAAAGAGAAATATCTTCCATTTGCTGGTTCACTCCCCCAAAAGGCCTCAATAGCTAGAGCTGGGCCAGGCTGAAGCCAGAAGCCAGGAACTCCAGTTGGGTCTGGCATGTGGATGGCAGGAGCCCAGGTACTTGGGCCATCTTGTGCTGCTTTCCCAGACACATTAGCAGGGAGCTGAATTGAAAGTGGAGCAGCTGGGACCTGAACCATCTCTCCGACATGGGATGCCAGCATTGCAAGCAGTGGGTTAACCATAATGCCAGTCCCCTGGCATATTTTTAACATACCAAGAGATAAGCAGAATTCCAACTTAGCAGTCTCCAATGCTAGTGTTTTCTAATTCTTAACCCTTGATCTTATTCCTACAATGAACGTGGTTATGTGGTCATCTCCACCTCCATCTTAGGTCGTGAGCATTTACTTCAGTGAGATCTCTGTAGGCAGCGATGTTGGCTCCAGGTGTCTGGACATTGTTGAGGCCTGTGATAACTATTCTGCCAAGTCACTTCCCAGCACATTGAACCAATCTATTTTACTTGCTCTGTCCAATCACCCTCCCCAAAAGTTGAGCCAATTTACTTACACTCCCTCCAGTGGCCCATGAGGGGCCACCCCTTTGGGCCCTTAGATGCACACACATTTTGATGCTATGTTTTGTGAATGTAAGTCCTTCTGAGTCTGACCACACAGATGTCAAATCATCACGAGAACTCACTCCTCATGGAGAATTTTCCATCATTGAAGCTAAATTTCCACTTCCCTCCTGCCTGCAGCCCTGAAAAGAGTTTACAGAGTTAATTTCTTAGGCAAACAAGGGTTCAGGACCTGACCCTGATGGGTATCTCCTACCTTAATTCACAAATTCAGGTATATTCTCCTGATATCTTGATTTTGTTATTGCAATAATACAATAGTAATATAAAACGTGACCCATAGCCTCTGCAGGACATTTGAGGATAATACAGGCTAGGCTGCTGGTTTTACGAGCCAGGACCGGGACAGGAGCGCCCAGACTGGCTGGGGCCAGGAAGCTCCAAGGACAAAAGAGCTGCCCAGGAAGTGGCTAGCAACAGTGACAGTGACGATGACAACCAAAGGCCACCAAGACCACCAAGGAAGGGTTTGCATCCTTGGTGAGCACAAGAACCCATTCAAAGCTCCTGGAGAGAAAGCAATCAGGACTGTGTCTGTAGAGTTTGTGAGACCAGTTCCGCCTCTCCCTTTTCCTCCTCTCCTTCCTGCTTCGTGTGGGAGGGAGAAAGACCACTTGCTGGGGACGTCGTACCAGGAGCAGCATTGAGCCCAGCAGCGCCCACTTCACCCTCTGAGGAGCCTGTGGGCCGACCTTGTTGTCATCTCCAGGTTATAGGGAAGCTTGTTCAAGTGCTGCTATCGCTTTCCCAGCTTTGCAGGCAGTGGGTGAAGTGGGAGGCGGGATGAGATTTCCCCCCCTCCTCACTGCTTTTGCTTCTGTACATTTTCTTCCCCACCTTGCTGCTACGTGGAAGGGAGAATTTGTTAGCTTAGAGAGGCAGGACAGAAACTCTATCAGTGACATCACGCATCAACGGTAACTCAGCATGGAGTGGGCTCGGGCCCAGCTGCCTGCCGGGTACAGTGCAGGATGAATGTGCAGAGTCCCTGCCCAAAGCTCAGAGGCTGTTTCCTTTCTTCCGTGGTCTCTCTGGACTTGTCATGGTGTTTACTTCAACACATTGAGGAAAGTGAAGTGCCAGGGTTCCACCATTAGAAAGATTTCTACTGTTGGTCTTTTTTTTTTTTTTTTTTTTTTTACAGGCAGAGTGGACAGTGAGAGAGAGAGACAGAGAGAAAGGTCTTCCTTTTGCCGTTGGTTCACCCCTCAAAGTGGCCGCTGTGGCCGGAGCTATGCCAGTCCGAAACCAGGAACCAAGTGCTTCTCCTGGTCTCCCATGCAGGTGCAGGGCCCAAGCACTTGGGCCATCCTCCACTGCACTCCCAGGCCACAGCAGAGAGCTGGCCTGGAAGGGGAGCAACGGGGACAGAATCTGGCGCCCTGACCAGGACTAGAACCTGGTGTGCCGGCGCCGCAGGTGGAGGATTAGCCTAGTGAGCTGCAGCGCCGGCCTACTGTTGGTCTTCAGATCAGGCAATGCCAGTTTAAAATGCAGGTAGCAGAGCAGTTAACTTGGATGCCGTGTCACCAACGTTGTGCCATTGAGGCTTTGTGGCTTCTTCCTGGAGGGTGCCTGGAACTGGCCAGGAGACCAGAACGTGAGCCAGGCTCAAGAACGTTGCGAGGAAGTAGAGAAGCCCCTTACCCCCAGGCATGGAGCAGGCCTAGGCCCAGGTATGCTCATGGGGGGAGTGCAAGCCCTCCGAGGCAGCCGGGACCGTGCCCTGCCATTCAGGGTGTGCACCAGCAGCTCATGCAGGTCCCTGGATGCTGGGTGCCCCTTGCTGTAGCCACTTTTCCCATGGGCCTGTTGTTCTAACCACGATAGATGCACCCCAAGGGACTGCAGTGTCTGCACTAGGGTGTGGCTGAGTAGTGGATGCCCAGTGTGTCCCCGCTGAGCTGTGGACTTGCCCCAGCCTCCTGCTGGGTGCACCACAGTTCTGCCAGTACCGGTTGGGCATGGCAGTCACTGTGATCCACTCAGACACACTGCAAGGTGCACACCCCAGCTGTTAGCTCAGGCCCTGTTGGGAGAGAAGGGCAGGGAGGCCACTGGGCAGGGTGGGGAGGGGGGGTGCAGTAGGGGTAGGGGTAAGAAGAGAGGAGAGTCAAGGATCCAGCCCAGGAGAGAGGCGGTGGTGGGAAGCATGGTGGTGCAGGAGCCAAGGAGCCACGTCCCTGTGCATGCGCCCCTGTCACGTTGGGCTCCACATGTGTGGGCTGCCCAGCTCATCCTAGACAGAGTGCATGAACCATCGGGACCTAGAGAGTCATCCCCCCAAGCAGGCTTTCTGATCTGCTGAGTGCTTTGAGCAGGAAGGCGACCTCCGATCCACGGTCTCTGACCCGCTCCTGCTCCGCTGTCCCCCCACCCCACCCCCACCCCGCCACCGCCTTACTCTCTGATGACACAGAGAGGAGCTTCCTCTGGTGTTCCTCTGGCTGCTTAAAGGGGACGTAACTGCCTGCTAGCCCCTCCCTGTCGCCTCGCCCATCAGGGAAGATTGAACTCCCGTCTCAGAAGAAGAGACGCCCAGCGTCCAGCTGACCTTTGTCCAGCCTTGGCTTGTTCTTGGGGCACTCCTGTCCTTTAGAACGACCCTTCCTTGAACATCACCTGCAGCCCATCTTCTCTCTCCCCTGCGAAAAGGGTATTTAAGCTCCAGCTCTCTGGTCCTTCTTAGAGTTTCGTTCTTGGTGCCTGTACATGCACGAATTGATGTGAATCTGTCCACTGCTGGCTGGTTTTACAGCCTCGGAGTAAGGGAACTTTAGAGCAAGGGCAAGGTCATCATTTTGTCTGGACCTGCCAAGGCACCCACAGGTGGGCCTCAAAATCAGATAAATCCATAGCGGGCTAATTTATAAATCGGTACTTGTGTATGGCCCACAGATGATGATATAAATATACCAGTGGCCCTTGGCAGAAACAAGGCTCCCCACCCCTGCGACGGAGGGCAGAGAGAGAGTTCCGCTTGTTCCTTCTCAGGGCAGGACCCCGGGCTGCTACTGGTCACACACTCAGAGTGGGGTGGATGAGATTAGCCAGGGGAAGATGTGTTAGCCCCTGCCTGGGACTCTCAATCTTACATATTCATCTCTTGGCAAGCATTTCCTTTGAAGTGACCTTCACACGCATGGTGGCCCAGATGTGACACAGAGGGCAAGGTACGTTAACACTGATATTCACAATGATAAGCGTCAATGACTAAGCACTTACTAGTGGCCAACCATTGTTCCAGGGGGTTCACACAACACCATGTTGTGAGTCTTATTGCGATGTCGTTTTTCCGCTGTGGATACCGGGGGACAGACACTGGGGAGAGGCGGGGCTGCCTCTGCAGCACACATGCTCACTGGGACACTGGGCCCCCTGAGTGTTTGCTGAATGACTGAATGGTGGCTGGCATCAGAAACGACATAGTAGGTGGGGCAAGGCAGAATTCCTGGTTGACACTGACCTGGTTATTAATGGAGTGCCAAGGCTGGGATCCCGGGAGAGGGTCAGATGATCAGGGGCTCTGATGGGCGGGACATCCTGCCTGCCATTGTCCAGGGAGGGAACGTGTGTCAGAGAGGCCAATATCACCTCCCTGGCCTCAAGTGGACGAGGGCTACACAAAGCAGAGGGAAGGAGGAGGAAGCCAGGGGAGTGTTCCCTCGGCTCTGGGATTTGGAGGAGACAGGAGTGAGTGAGCCATGCAGCAGGGCCAGCTCTGCCAGGATATCTGGGACAGGAGGTGGCAGCAGCTGGTGTGACCTGAGGGTGAAAACAGGCCCCCCCCCAGATGCTTGGATTAATCCTTTCTCAACGCCCCCGCCTGTGCACTTCCCAGAGCGACCTTTCATTAACTCACAGCCATGGGGTGGCCTTCACTCTAACCACTGATGGGCGTGGCCTGTGTGCAGCCCTGGGCTGGGCAGGGACGGCCTCGCTGAGAACTGTGAAACAACGCACTGAAGTCAATGTATCACCCCCATTTTTCAGATAAGGAAAACTAAGCTGTAGGGGGCCCCTAGCGGATAAAAGCAAAGGTTGGGCTTGATCCTCAGTCTCATCCTGACTTTAGCGCTCAGATCTGTAACAGTTCCAGCAGGAACCAGTTAGGAGCGTGTCCTCCTGTGCCATGCTGGACGGGGTTTTCTCCCTGTGAAGGTGACCCACTGGTTTACCCAGGGCTGAGGACCTGTAGCTTTGAGCGCTAAAACTGGGACTGTCCAAGCTCCCGGATCTGCTGTCACCTAGCTGATGAACGTCTCTGTATCTCTGTAAAGGAGGGATAACGACAGTGATTCGAGTGTGTGTAGAGAATTTTACAACAGTGGCTGACTTAGAGCAAGTCTATAAGCTAGCTAGTTTTATTGACTTCTCTTTCTGTGTGGTGGTCACCAGGTCAAAAATGTGAGGCACTTTGAAGGCCACTGTTCAAAGCTCAGCCTTGGCATGCCTGGAGAGCTGGGGCACCCGCTGCCTTTCTTGGGGCTGGCTGGGGCCTTGAGCATGGTTGCCCAGGGGCTTGGCTGTGCCATCCGATTGGGCCAGCGGTCCTGGTGACAGGTGCAGGGCATAGTGCCTGGCACGGGTGAGTCTTCAGTCAACAGTGTTTGCTTTGAGGATTTCCCCGTTCCTCCCTTGGTTTGCAGATCTTGCCCCAAGGCCCCTGTCTAAAGTCTTCAAGGGGAGCTGAAAGGACCGTGCAAGTCTTGCCTTGCATTTGTTCCTCCCAAGGAGAAAGGACACCAAGAATCCCACCCAACACGTCTGTCTGTGTCCAGCCCCGAGTGCCTTGGCCAAGGGCAGGGCTCGGTCTAGCTCAGTTTGCACTGGAGGGGTTGGAGTCCAGGAGCTCTGTGACCCCGGACCCCTTGGCTTTCCCCCTGCATGTTTGACAAAGAGGTAGAGATGCTCAGGTCTGGGAGAGGCAAGACCCACAGGCCAAGATGAAGTGCACTCCCCACGGCTGGCCTCGGGGAGGTGGAGCTCCTGGATGGCTGGCATCGGAGTCCCTTTGAGGTGTTGTCATACAGGGAGTGGTCAAGATATTCAATCATTCATCCACTCACCCCTTCATTCACTTGTCAGTTAGTGCCTCACTGTGTGCCCTGCGCTGTCCAGGCTCAGGGAATGAGGCAGATCATACCCGTCGTGCCTCAGCACAATGCGGACTCCTGTCTTCCCGATGAGAAATTGCACTTTTTAAACTCGAATGCCCCAGCTTTGAAGGAGGTGGAAACGAAGCAATCAGAGGTCCCTGTGCCATGGCTGATGTATAGCTTGAGAAGAGCATGTTAAATCGCTGTCATCGGATACGTTGATTCTGAACTTCTGCTCCTTTGCCCTGCACTTCAACTCCTGTTTTCTGCCAGTTCTTCCCGCGCATCCTCACCACCTGCCTTTCTTTGTCACGGGGGGAGTGTTGGCAGGCGCCACGCGGGAGGACCAGAATCGATCATGGCCATTTGCATCCCATCGGCCAACCCTTTCTCTCATCTCCACAGCACGCCGTCACTGGACACTGCCGCCAGGCCACTCACACCCGCCCATTTGTTCCCTTCACGTGGTGATGGAGGGGTCTTTCCCCTGTAGATTTTATGTGTATTGTGTCTGATCTACAACGGCTTCTTAGCAGTTCCTGATCACAGTCTCATCATCTGTGGATGTTAACTCTCCATGAGCAGTTCTTGCTTCCTGTCTTTTTAGCAATCTTTGGAGAGATAGCAGGGCGTGGGGAGAATGCCCATCCATTGGCTCACTCCCCAAATGCCTGAAACGGCCAGGACGTCAACCCCGGTCACTCATGTGGGCAGTGGGGACCCCACCCCATGAGTCCGCACTGCTGCCTCTCAGGGTATGCACTAGCAGGACTCCCATGTCAGGAGCCAGAGCAGGGTATCAAACCCAGGCTCTCCAATATGAGACACAGGTGTCTCAGCCAGCATCTTAGCCAGCATCTTAACCATGAGGTTAAATACGTCTGCCACCTCTGTTTTAAAAATGATGCCATTAAGTGACTTAAAAATGTCTACAGCTGGGAAGGTGATTAAGCCGCTGCTTAGGAGACCACATCCCGCCCTGGAGTACCTGGGAGTCTTAACTCCGCTTATAACCCAGCTTCTTGCTAACGCACACCCCGGCAGGCAGCAGTGACGGCGTAAGCAGCTGTGTCCCTGCCGCCCACAGGGAGACCAGATTAAGTTCCACACTCCCAGTTTTGGCCTGGCCCAACCTTGACTGTTGACTGTTGCAGGCATTTGGGGAGTGAACCAGGGAGTTAGGAGTTTTCTCTCTCCCTGTCTCTCTCCCCTACCACTCCTCCTTGTAAATAATAAACTTCAAAAATGCCCATAACTGACATTGATTTATTGAGTATGTCATTGAGACCAATATCCTATTCAAAATAAAGTAATTGCTTCCCCCTCTCCATCCTACATGCAATATGGGAAACTTTCTAAGGATTAAAGGGCGCAAATATTAGCAATAAGTATTGCATGGAAAGGCTTCACAGGGTGCCTGGGTACACAGCCTTCAGTGTCATCATTGCCATTGTTATCCCATTTGGCAGTAGCCATAGCAACACCAGTCTCCACTGTGCAAGAGCTACCACGAAGCAAGTTCTGGTTCACTGGCATCACTCCGTCCGGATGGCCCACGTGGGAGCCGGGGGCCCAGGTGCTGGAGCCATCACCACTCCTCCCCAGAGTGTGCATCAGCAGGAAACTGGAACAGAGAGTGGAGCCAGGGCTCAATCCCAGGCGCTCCAAAACGGGGCTTGGCTTCCCAGGCAGTCTCAAGTAGTTGGGCCCCTGCACCCATGAGGGAGGCCCGGATGAAGCTCCAGGCTCCTGGCTTCAGTCTGGCTCAGCCCTGGCTGTTATGGCCATCTGGAGAGTAAACCAGCAGATGGAAGATATCACTCGCTCTCTCCTACTCTACTTTTTAAATAAATCTTTAAAAACAAAAGAGTGAACAATGCCTGGCACCACAGTCACAAGTGATGGAATAAAGTTGATTTTAGAGTGAACAAAAGAAGGCTGCAGAGGAGACAAGGCAGCACACACAGGCCCCGGGCGGCGTGGCCAGACCGCGGTGAGCTGGTCGGCAGCCCTGACTTCAGCAAGGGGAGGCCCAGCCCAAAGGCTGAGTGCTTTTCCCGGTGTCCTTGGACCAGGGCATGTTTTTCTTTAGAAAACTCTTGCCAACAGTTGCATTTTATTGCACCCAGTAAAATTGAAGGAATTTCCAAAATTTAAAGAATTCCCCAAATCACTCATTTTTCAGATGAAACATTATACACAATGTATTCTGGAGCACCGTACCCACCTCCACCCCCTCTTTCCCCACCTTGAACTTGGAGGTGTTGGACTCGCTTGCATTTCTTCTTTCTCACGCATGCCTGAGCACGCAAGCCCACCCCTGGGAAGGCCCCAGCAGCTTCTCCTGATTCTCCAAGTGTGCCTGCCTAAGCGCCCCTGCCCCCCAAGGGGCGACGAGCTGAATGAAGCCTTCAGGACCCCAGACCCCTGCACGCTCCTCTCTGCTGCCTGCCACACTTGCCTCTGTGACTGCCGCCTCCTCTCCCTCCACCAGGAACGCCTGACCTATTTTCTCTGTCCTAGAAAATTCCATTCACCCTTTGAGGCCCTTGCTCTGTGCAGGTCAACAACACATTCCCAAGTCCTGGCCAGGGGCACGGACAGCCATGCAGCAAATAACGGACGAGGTCACGAGCGTGCTGTTGAATAGCTTCCTTGCCACCCTCCTTTGCAGAGACGGGATTCAGAGAGGTTAGGTTACTCGGCCCAGACACACAGCTAGAGAGAATGGCAGGGCCAAGAGAGAACACAACGCAGACTTTGGTGTGCTTTATATTTTTTTTCCCCATGTGATACCCAGCCCAGTTATAAACTTTCAAACTGTTTCATGAGTATTGATTGAGGGTCTAGCACTTCTACTTAGAAGAAGAGACTTTAAAAAAGGAAATGATGACAATGAGGGAGGGCTCCTCATCCAAACTTGGGGTCATCGGGGGGAATTGGAGGGCAAGCTTGTGTTGTCGTTTGTTTTCAAAGGGAGGGAAGGAGGGGGAGGGTAGAGAGCAGAGAGAGGAGAGAGAGAGAGCGCGCTCCCGTCCAATTGTTTACCCTCTAAATGCCTGAAACAGCCAGGGCTGGGCAGGACTAAAGGCAGGAGCCAGGAACTCAATCCATTTTCCTACATGGGTGGCGGGGACCCAACTACTTGAGCCATCATTGCGCTTCCCAGGGTCTGCCATTAATAGGAAGCTACATCAGGAGCTGGAGTTGGGACACAGACCCAGGCCCTCTGATGACGGATGACGGTGTCTACCAGTGTCTCAACCATTCACCCCAGCCTGACACCCACCCACCTGAAGTAGTAAGAGTTGCTTACGGTTCTCTCTATCCTCTCAACAAACCAAGGAGTTTTTATTGTCTCCGTTGAGCAAGCAAGCGGAGATAATGAAGTTCAGAGAGGTGAAGCAACTTGCTCAAGGCCACACAGCGCAAACCCAGCTTTGCAGAGATGGGATGGGAGCCAGGTCCCGCCTGCCTCTTAAATAGCGAGAATCTCGCCGTAGAACCAGGGTGAACTGAAGCCTGGGAACCAGGCTCTCAGCTCTGGGCTGTGTCAGAGGGAGGAGGGGCCGGGGAAAAGAGAACCTCTTTGTTTTATCTCAGAGGCAGTTCC
Source organism: Oryctolagus cuniculus (assembly GCF_051225735.1). NCBI lineage: Eukaryota > Metazoa > Chordata > Mammalia > Lagomorpha > Leporidae > Oryctolagus > Oryctolagus cuniculus. The sequence goes on along the minus strand of NC_142887.1, from coordinate 16,224,209 downwards.
CAGGCCAATAAAGGCAAATTTGTCGTGGCTATTTAGAGGAGGTACAGTGGTTTGTCTGGCTGGGGGGTGCAGCAGGCGTGAACCCCCGAGAAAGGCTAGGGAGCAACCCCGTTCCAACGCTGCAGTGGGCTCTCACTGCTCTGCAAGGCCGGCGGGCACGGAGGGGAAGCGAGCGAGGGAGCATTGCGAATTCATTAGGGAATCTAACTGCTTCCAGTTGTGTGCGTGGGTGAGGGCCCACGTTCAGAGAAGTGCGAGACTCCTTTGTACCTAACTCTGCCCCCCAGAAGCCAGATCCTGGTCGGGTTGCACCTCGTGGGAGCTCCCAGGCCAGGTGCTCAACCCTGAGCACCGTGTTTGGGGGGTGGGGTTGGAGGCCCGAAGTGTCCCTGGTGCCCTGGGCAGACGTATTCCGTGCCGTGTGACCCCGCAGCTCCCGCCTTGCATGAGGACAGGACTGGAGGCACCTTCGTTTGTGGGGTGAGTGGCCACCAGACCCAGCAAGCGGTGGGTCTTCCTTGAGTACCTGCCATACCAATGCCACACATCCTGAGAGGAGACACTGAGCCAGGGGAGCTTGTGAGAGCTGAATTGGAAGAGAGGAAACTCGCCAGATCAAAGCCGGCCATTGTGGGCCGCAGACAAGCGCTGTTTTGAAGACAGTGACCTCCTAAGAGGAGAACAAGTGTCCAGTAGACTTAGAGGAGAGGACAGACGGCATGTGGAGACAAAGGAGAAAGGCTGGGATGGGTTCCAGGTACTGCTTTCTTGCAAAACCTCATTTTTTCAAGATCGCGAGCAAATCTCAGTTGCAACTAGTAGAATTGGAAAGAGACAGTGGCCTTGCTTTTTTAGCATCAGGGGCTCAACCCCGTGACTGGGGCCAAGCAAATCCTGCACGTGCCAGAAACATGGGAACTGGGAGTGATGAGGATTAGGGAGGAGGAGACCACGTGTTTGGGACGCAGGGAACCCCTTCCTGTTACTGGTCAGCATTCATCCTGCGAGGCTCTGAGTCCAGATGCTAGAAATCTGGGTGCTTGGTTTTTTATTTCAAGCTTGATTTATTTATTTGAAAGGCAGAGTTACAGAGAGAAAAGGAGAGGCAAAGATAGAGGGATTTTCCATCTGCTGGTTCATTCCTCAAATAACCGCAACAGCCAGGGCTCTGCCAGGCTGAAGCCAGGAGCCAGGAACCAGGAGCTTCTTCCAGGTCTCCCACGTGGGTGCAAGGGCCCAAGGACTTGGGCCATCTTCTACTGCTTTCCCAGGCCATTAGCCAGGAGCTGGATCAGAAGAGAAGCAGCCAGGGCTTGTACAAGCATCCATATGGGATGCCGGCATTACAGGCAGCTGCTTAACACCACCCCCCTAGAAATCTGTTTCTCACATGAACCCCCCTTAATATTTAAGTGTTGACAACTAACTTTTAAAATACGCTAAGGTCTGAACAAGCAAACTTACATGTCTGCTGCATCCTGTGGCTCACTCTCGGTAATCTTTTGGTGTCGATTCTAGAATCTTCACCATATCTGAGTGGCATCAGCACAAGGTAGTTGTGTCTTTAATTGCTAAAGAAGCAAAAATCAGGGTAGGTGTTTGGTGCCATGCTGAGTTACCAGCATCACGCGTGTCCAAGGCCTGGCTCCTCTGCTCCCATCCAGCTTTCTGTTAACGTGCACCCTGGGGGGACGCAGGTGATGGCTCATGTACCTAGGTCCCTAGCAGCCCCATGGGAGACCCGGATGGACTTCCTTGCTCCTGACCCAGCCCTGGCTGTTGTGGGCATTTGGGGAGTGAACCAGTGAAGGGAAGGTCTCTGTCTTTCCTTTCACTCTCTGTCTTTAAATAACATGAAAATACATTTTTAAAAAAATGTTAAAGGCTCAAAAAAATCATGGATTATAAAGCATTTCCCCCACTGAACAGACCCTGAAACTGATACTGTGATTTTTTTCGCAAAGTTGTATTTAATTCATTAATATAAGGTTTAGGAATGATATCCATATATGATGAGTAGGATTCTTATAGAGTTAAATATAATTCAAAAAATGCAAGTGTCTTGCAACTACTCAGAGACAAAAAGCACAGCCCAGACACAAGTCCATAGAACAGCCCATTGTCTATGTTGCTTGATAGTCCTTCATTTTTCCCAACAATTTATAAGCTTACTCATATGTATCTGAAAGCATCAAAACTAATTTCTTTCCAAATGCTTTAGATTTTACTGATTTTTTTTCTCATAACTTCCCCTTTTCCGGGCCTGATTTAATTAGGTTTTACTTTATTTCCTTGGTTCTGCTGTCTTTCCCCCTTAGAGACTAAAAATTTCATATTGTAGTTTATTTGCTTACCAAGATGCCTGAGTGATGAAGTGTGGCAATCAGTCATATATTGAAAGGCAGTTTGCGTTTTCTAGAAAAATTACTTAATAATTAGGGTGTATGTTCCTCTGCTATCCTTCTCCTGAGAGCACGCCAGGCTGAGAACTTACAGGCCAGTTCTGGGTCCTTGATTTGATCGAAACTTACCCAGGTCCTTGTCTGCCACTTACGTTAAGCATAAAAAGGAAAAAAAAGTTCTCATTATGATGATTATTATGAAAATAAAAAATGAAAATGAATGAGGAGACATCAAAGTTCTGTGTGAATATCCGTTTTAAGTTTGATATTATAAATTCTCAATAAAATTTGCTATTATAAATTATATGTTTGATATTATGAATCAAAACATATATAAGCTGGACATTATAAATTAAAAGCATGACCTCTAGCAACTCAGGGTGTGGTCAGTGTCTACGTGTGATGTCATATGCTCGGCTTAAGACGAAATCTCAGCTCAGTTCAGAGACAGGAAGCTTGCTTGTGGCCTCCACTTATTCAGGAAACATCTGTGACCCATCTCCCATGACCACTGTGGTGGACATGGGTCATGCAAGCTGAATCGTGGCAGCCATGGTCCCTGCCCTCATGCACATGGTGTCTGATGTAATGAATGCTATTATGAGCGGAGTCACGGAAGGTTTGCATAGAGATCCCCTAATCTGAGGTCTGAGGATGAATCGGCATCAGGTGGTGGGTGCCGGCACTGCTAAGAGCAACCCAGGAGGTGGGAACAGCCTGCAGGGTGGTTCAGAAAGAAGAATCTTTGGACTTGTATTAGTCGTCCAAGGCTACATAACAACATCCTAACCCCAGAATGTGGAGGCTCAAAGCAGCCAGATCTGTGGACTAGGAAACCGGTGTGGGTGGCTTTGCCTCAGCTCCTCGTTGACATTGGCCAGAAGCATCCATTCTTGCTACTTGGCACTCTCCATAGACCTACTATAACATAGCAGCTTGCTTTCGCTGAGCTGGGGAAGGGGAGAAGGAGAGAGAGGGCCAGGGCCAGGGATGCGGTAATATACAGAGAAAATGAGAATATGTGGATCCCAAAGTCTCTTTGTAACCTAATCTCAGCATTCCTTCACTTTTGCCATATTCCCATCACATTCACTGTATCCTGTCCATAGAAAGCCAGTTACTAGCTCCATCCCGCGCTGAAGGAGAAAGGATCACACACATGGGTGAATGCTGGAGACGGGCTCATTGATGCCATCTTGGAGGCTGTCTCTCAATGGCATGTCCAAGGACTGAGAATTCAGTCCACATGGAATGCACTCTATCAAAGAAAGGGTAGTACGAGATAAGAATGGAGACGTGAGTGGACAGCAGCTTGTTCAGCCTCCATGGCCTTTTTAAGGATTGGGATTTGATGCAAGAGTAATAGAGACACTTCTTAGAAACTCAGGAAAGCTGGCACTTGATCAGATTTGCATGTTACGATGACCATTCTGGTTGCAGGCTGAGAAGCATATGGAAGGACAGTAGAAGACTGCTACAGACAGCTAAGCAAGCAAGATGGTGGTCGGGAGTAGGGCAGTGGTGGGAGAGTGAAGGGAGGTGGAGGTCCCAGGGAGCCATGGGCAGGAAACCAAGTCAACAGAACCTGATGAACGGACGTGAGAAGGGGGCAGTGGTGATTGCTGTGATCCTAGGCTGCATGGTTGGCTACACGGAAGTCCTATTCCCTGAGCTGGGGACAGACAGAGAAGGAGTGAGTCTGGGTAAGGAGATGTTGGAGTTCGAAGGCTCCATGAGGCACTCAAGTGGAGATGGCTGGTGGGCAGTTGGCTGCTTGGCCTTCAGAGGAGGAGGGAGATCTGGGTCGGATAAAGACTTGAGTCACCAACATCTGGTACCCAACTGAAGGCGTGGAACTGGATGAGCTCTCCCAAGGAGAAGGCTGGTTGTCCTCAAAGAGGCCCAAGTGCCCAGGGTAGATACTGGGCCCTGGAACGGAACATGGTGACAAGATGCTGTGTGGGTCAGCTTCCCATCACTTGTTGCAAGACCAAGATTCAATTTCATGGCTGTTGGACATTTTCTCCTTTTTGTACTTCGTGTGGTGCTTTGTTTTCCCAAATTATGCCACTGCTGATCAGTTGCAGATGGTAAGTAGGGAGATAATTCTGTTTTCCTTGAGTCCACTTTCCTTTCTGTTCTCCGAATCCGTGGTAGAAGCTGGGGCATTGGGAAGGTGTGGGGTATGGTGGGAAGACTGGTTCACTTGCCACTGCAGCCTTGTAGTTTCCCGTGGGCTCAACATACAACGTTCTAGGGTTGTTTAGTGTGATTTCACCTTCCGTCTTCAAAGGATTTGAGAAGAGTGTGGTTAGATGCCATTGTTTTCCTTTACTTAAACTTGAGAGATAGTCGAACATAGGGGTTAAATGCACAGATCCTGGGGTCACATGGCATGGGTTCAAATCCCAACTTCAAGTCCCATTTACTAGGTCGATGAACTTGAAAAAATTACTGGACATCTTTATGCCCGAGTTTCCTCATCTATAAAAAGGACTAATTTGGTTTTTTTTTTTTAAAGATTTATTTATTTATTTGAAAGTCAAAGTTACACAGAATGAGGAGAGGCAGAGAGAGAGAGAGAGGGAGAGAGAGAGAGAGAGAGAGAGAGAGAGAAAGGTCCTGCATCCAGAGGTTCACTCCCCAGTTGGCTGCAACGGCTGGAGCTGTGCCGATCCGAAGCCAGGAGCCAGGAGCTTCTTCCAGGTCTTCCACAAGGGTGCAGGGATCCAAGGACTTGGGCCATCTTCCACTGCTTTCCCAGGCCACAGCAGAGAGCTGGATTGGAAGTGGAGCAGCTGGGTCTTGAACTGGCACCCATTTGGGATGCCGGTGCTTCAGGGAGGGTGTTAACCCGCTGCGCCACAGCACTGGCCCCTATAAAAAGGACTAATAATAGATTATGTGAAAGGAAAGCTTAGAAGTCGATAGGCGTCTTTTACATCAAAATAACACAAGTGCGGCAATGGGCACTTTTTGGAATGACTGCCCTCTCCATAAATCTTCATTTCCGAGAAAAGCCTCTCATTTTCCAGTGTGGCCCTTAGTAGCCATCTTGGTGTCATGAGACCCTCCCTGGTTGGTACTGATTGGATCTGATATGAGCTACAGAACCCAGTTGGCTCAGTTGGATTCTTGCTTACAGCACAGAAATGTCAGCTAGTCTCTGTTGGTGCTTGGAGCAAACGCGATGCTAACTTGTTATTAGATGGAGAGACAGAGGAAGCAGGTGGCCGTGGGGAGTGAGAAGGAAGCAGAGAGGGGGTGGGCCCAGAGTGTCCCCTGCGTTCAGGGTGCCTTTCTAGCTCTTCCTGGGGCCGCACTGAACTTCCTGCCCTGCTTCCTGCCAGACACCCTTCTCTTTCTCCCTAGCTCCCTTTAGAATTTAAGCTAGTCTAGGAGGACTTGGCTGTCTGTAAGATAATTTTCTGCAGGGCACTTAAATCCCACAACTGTTGCTGGGAAAAGGCCCTATTTGGGAGCTGCATAGGCGGCCCCTCTTGCTTACCCTTCCGCACCCAGGGGCTGCCAGTTGCTGACTCTACACACGAAGCAAAGCCTTTTCCCTTCCAAGTGCGGGCTTGCAGCGGGAACAGGGAAGGGAGAGTCCGATGCATGGCTTAGGGCACTGCCTCCCTCCTGGAGGGCCTCTCAGGCTGGCTGTGCCTCGGAGCAGAGGCGTCCCGCTCAGCGGCTCTTTCTCCTTCTGCTTGCTCTCACTCCCATTGTCCCTCTGGGCTCAGGGCTGGGAACGGCTCTGGAACCTGCACCTTGGGCTTTGTGCTTTCAAGTGTAATACTTTCAAGCAGAAACTTCTCTTTAAAAAGTGTTTATGTGAATGGCAGGAAGGGGGAGAGAGGGAGGGACGAAGGGAGGGGGAGAGAGAGAAGAGAAAAAAGAGAGAGAGAGAGATGGCTTTTCCTCTCCAAATACTGCTCAGCCAGGGCTGAGCCATGGAAAAACCAGGAGCCCAGAATTCAATATGTGACTCCCAAGTGGAATGGCAGAATCCTGAAGGCTTGAGACATCACCACTGTGTCCCACAGTGTGCATTAGCAGGAAACTAGTTTCAGAAGCAGGGGTGGGACTACAGTATGGGAGGCGGACGTCTCAGATGGCATCCTTAACTGCTGTGTCAAGCACTCACCTCCTAATAAACCTTTCTTAAGTAATCCTCATTTGAATAAGCCTCTGCTTTCTTATTGAGATTCTTGATGATCTGCTAATAAGACAGAAAAACGGATGTCCTGGGTGCTTCAGTACAGGATATCTTCTTTTTGCATGAAGGTGCAGGATTGTAAGAATGACAATGAAACTGGAAACCTTGCAGAATGATCTTTTTATTTGTAATAATTTTCTAATTTCAATTTATTTATTTATTTATTTATTCTTAGTTATTTGAAAAGAAGAGCAAGAAGAGCAACACAGGCAGATGGGTGTATGGATAGACAGATAGATAGATAGACACACAGACAGGTAGGTAGGTATGTAGGTAGATAGGTAGAGAGTGCTCTCATCTGCTCATGCGCTCCCCAAATGCCTTCAACAACTGGTGCTGAGCCAAACCAAAGCCCAGAGCCTGGAACATAATCAAGGTCTCCAACGTGGGTGCAGGGCCCAAGTACTTGATCTATCACTTGCTGCCTCCTAGGGTGCACATCAGCAGGAAGCTGGAGTTGGAAGTGGAGCTGGGACTGGAACGTAGGCACCCCAGTATGGGATGGGAGTGTCGCAAGTGGTGTTTTAACTGCTGTGCCAAATATCCGCTCTTTTGCAAAGCAGTCATAATCGATGGGAAAAATGATAAGCATTCCAAAATCCTTGAAAATTGCTTTTCAAAATATTAGAGATGCTTTTACTGGTAGGTATAAATAGGGAAATGCAAAAAACACTAAATAATTACTTTATACACTGTATTTGAAACATTAGAAACACTGAATATTAGCATGTTTTTATTTCTTTGTTAAAATCTTTTCAGAAGTGGTTTGAACCACATTGGCCTTCGCTGTATCCAGGATGAGAGCAAATTTCTTTTCAAGCTTTATTGAGTCATACTCCTTTCTAAATTTGAAGCAGCTTCAAACATTTTATTCTTTGTGTTTTCCATGTTATGGAATATCTCCAAGCGTTCCTTTAATGTGAAGTTTTTTTTTTTTTACTGACATTGCTTTCTCTAGATTTTCATCTCTGTTGTCACTGTCCTTATTTATGTTAATAAGGTGACTTCACTAAGTTCCTCTGTGTCATATGGCTAAGGGTCCCTATTTCCACACCTCACTTGCTCTTCCGTAGCTCCATTTACATTTGATGCCAATTGAACTCCAAGCATTGTCAGCTTTCTTTGCAACACTTTCATCTTCAATGGCCAGTTCTTTCTGCTGATTATCATTTGTATGAAAGAGCATGTCGGCTTATCCCTGAGGACAGGGAGGCACGCTCAGCGACTCGCTGTGCTGTCTGTGGGTGAACCACAATGGTCAGCCACCTTCGGATTTGGAAAGGAGTGACATGATTGGTCCCTGCTCATGATACACATCTGTTATGCGCCTAGCAACTGGAGTGCTAGCAGTAACATTTGTACTTCACACAAGTACACACAGTTGTTATGGGATAGCAGCTAAAATTTGAACAATATCACTGGGTATTGGTATTGGTATCGTGCACTCCCCAAATGCCTTCAACATCTGAACATCTGGTGCTGAGCCAAACCAAAGCCCAGAGCCTGCAACTCTATCTGGGTCTCCAACGTGGGTGCAGGGCCCAGGTAATTGATCTATCACTTGCTGCCTCCTAGGGTGCACATCAGCAGGAAGCTGGAGTTGGAAGTGGAGCTGGGACTGGAACCTAGGCACCCCAGTATGGGATGGGAGTGTCGCAAGTGGCCCGGCATTGTGGCGTAAAGGATAAAGCCACCACCTACAATGCTGGCATCCCCTATGGGTGCCGGTTCAAGTCCCAGCTGTTCCACTTCTGATCCAGCTCCCTGGTAATGGCCTGGGAAAAGCAGCAGAAGATGGCCCAAGTGCTTGGGCCCCTGCTGACCACATGGGAGACCTGGAGGAAGCTCCTGGCTCTTGGCTTCAGCCTGGCCCAGCTCTGGCTGTTGGGGCCATCTGGGGAGTGAACCAGCAGTTGAAGGTCTCTCTTTCTCTGTCTTGCCCTCTCTCTGTCTATAATTCTGACTTTCAAATAAATTAAAAATAAAAAAATGACAATGGGAGCAAGCCTTTAGCCTAATATTTACCTTTATTCCATAGCAGTTGAGTTCAGTCCTGGGCTGTATCTTCTGATCCTAGCGTTTCTGTCAATGCAGATCATGAGATACAGTAGTGACGGTGCAAGTAATTGGATTCCTGCCACTCAGAGAGGAGACCTGGATTGAATTCCCAGGTCCTGCCTCTGACACCGGCCCTGCTTCAGCCAATGAGTACATTTGGGGAGTGAACCTGCAGAGGGGAGCTCTTTGTGTATCTCTCTCTCTCTTTCTCTCTCTCCCTCTTTCTCTCCTTCCTCCCCCCCAAAAAACAAATTCATAATAAAAGTAACCTCTTCATATCGGAACTGTGCATATTGGGACCCTGTGGGGACTTCTGTACTATGAACTATCGCTGATTTAGGCTCCAGTACGTTGTCATCTCCTTAAAGCCAGGGAAAATGTTTGCTTTGGGGTTTTGTGTTTGTAGCATCAAGCCCAGAAGATGTCATAGAGTTGGTGGCTAAGAAATGTTCACTGAGGCCGGCGCCGCGGCTCACTAGGCTAATCCTCCGCCTGTGGCGCCGGCACCCCTGGTTTTGGTCCCGGTCGGGGCGCCGGATTCTGTCCCGGTTGCCCCTCTTCCAGGCCAGCTCTCTGCTGTGGCCAGGGAGTGCAGTGGAGGATGGCCCAAGTACTTGGATCCTCCCTGCACCCCATGGGAGACCAGGAGAAGTACCTGGCTCCTGCCATCGGATCAGCGCGGTGCGCCGGCCGCAGCGCGCCAGCCGCGGCGGCCATTGGAGGGTAAACCAACGGCAAAGGAAGACCTTTCTCTCTGTCAAAAAAAAAAAAAAAAAAAAAAAAGAAAAGAAAAGAAAGAGAAATGTTCATTGAGTGAACGAATGAACGAATGACTTCAGCCCCTCACCCAGCATCTCATATGTCATGAGAGATGTGTGGAACTGTGGTCCTGGACCAGGAGTCAGGAGACCTGATATTCCACTAACAAATGGGCTATGCAGGGCACAAAGGGGTCACTTTGTGCTTAGGCCTTGGTTTGCCCATATATGAAGCAGATGCAGTTAAATCGTCCCCACCTTCATAGCTCGGGCTGACACACACGTGTTACACACGTGGATGTGATGCCTTACTGCTTCTCATCTCAGACATCACTTCCAATTTAAAACAGGTATTTGTGCTCCTGCCTGCTGCCATGGGGGACTGCAGGTGGCACCTACCCTAGTTCTGATACAACTGGGTGTTTTAAGAAGGAAAGCCTGGGGTGTCGGCTTTTGCTGATGCTCTCTGCGTGGGTGGGCTGTGTCTGTGCTTTGTATGAATTTGTTTTTCGTGAACTGTGATCTGTTTTCTATGGCTAGATTTGTCCTTGAAGGTAACTTTACTGGAAAGATGTGTTGACATTCTCATGCCACCCCCTGAGAGTCGCTCGACAGTCATACTCCTGTTTGGGAGGGGGATTGAGGATGGGTGAGGAGTGGGAATGGATGGAGTGGAGAGGTGGTGAGGATAGGGTGGTTGATGATTTAGTTTAGAGTGAAAGGTCAGGAACAGGCTGATGGATCAGGATGGAGTATGAGCAAGCCTGGGGACTTAAGCTGAATGTTGCTAGTTGGTCTCACATGCTGATTGATCTCCCTCTCATCCTGGTCCTGGGAAGAGAACTAGACACAGTTGTGGGGATGACAGCCTGCCTAGAGAATTGTAGCTCAGTGTGTGTGTTGACTTTTCTGGGGTCCATATGGGTGTCATGTTCCACATTTTAGCTGTATTTTTCCTATGTATGTGTGTGTGCGTGAATTCACACATTTGGTCTGTGGTTCTTTGATCTTTAAACTTACGTTTGAGCTCTTATGATGAACATGTTTCTGTGATAAATTCTTACCAGACTTTTCCAAAATGCCCCATTATCAGATGGACACAAGTTGTAAGATCTTCTCTAAGACACGTGGCCAGAAAGGGAAGCTGGTGTGGCAGTAACATTCCCCACCAAAACCCACTTTCACCAAGATGGTGGCTCTGAAGGTCAAGTGGGTTGGAGGGGAAGATCTCTTAAGAGGAGACGGGCTTTGGGCCCAGGAAGAAGAAGCTATTACAGGAAGTAGCAATGACAGGGCCCAGAATGGATATGTAACTGACAACAGCATGAGACAGATCAGCTCAAACAATTAAAGAACTTCACACCTGTAGCCATGCATTCAGCCTGTAGAAGAGGGATTCCTGGGGCCCTTCCCCTAGCGATGGGCCCTGGAATCTGTTCAGAAACACCTGCCTTCCTAGGGGTTTCATAGTCAGCCAGCTGTCATTGTAGGACAAATCTAAGTCCTCCATGGCAGCCATTAGTCTTTTTTTTTTTTTTTTTTGACAGGCAGAGTGGACAGTGAGAGAGAGAGACAGAGAGAGAAAGGGCTTCCTTTGCTGTTGGTTCACCCTCCAATGGCCGCCGTGGCCAGCGCACCGTGCTGATCCGAAGCCAGGAGCCAGGTGCTTCTCCTGGTCTCCCATGCGGGTGCAGGTCCCAAGCACTTGGGCCATCCTCCACTGCCCTCCCGGGCCACAGCAGAGGCAGGACTGGAAGAGGGGCAACCAGGACAGAATCCGGTGCCCCGACCGGGACTAGAACCCGGTGTGCCGGGTGGAGGATTAGCCTAGTGAGCCGCGGCACCGGCCAGCCATTTGTCTTCCACTCATAGTTTGAGAATCCTTGCCACCTCCAAGCTTCTTAATCAGTATCGATGGCAAGACACTCTCTACCCAGCACCAGGAATAATTTGGATCGAATGAGTGATTTCTGAGGACTGGCTGGGCTTCATTTTCTAGAACTGAAGCTTGCAGGGCAGTGCGTAGTGATCCTCTCTACATCTGTCCATCTGTTTTTTCTCCCCCTTCTTTATGTCTTTCTGGTTACATAACACAGAGCGCCAGCCTGTTCCCCACCCATAAGTGTCCAGTGTCAGTTTGCCATGGAGGCCTTATGAAATGAAGGAGTGCTGGAATCAAGGTTGACTTTGGCCTGTGGCTGTTGAGATGGCAAGGCTAAGAAAAGCAGCCTTCTACTACATGTGATCCAGCCCAGGCAACGCTTATGCTTTGCTTTGGGGCTTTGGCACAGAGGCCTCAAAAAATACCACCATGCTATTTTGCTTTCCATTTGTCTGGCATTGTTCTTGAGTGACCCCCACCCCGACCCCAGGAAGGGGTAACTGTCTGGATTTGGTATTTTGGGTTCTCTGTTCAGAATATTTTCTCACTTTACCTCCAAGTCTACCAAATTTTCTAATGCAAGTAATTAGAGAGAAGCAATTAATTGATCTCTGTAAATGGCGGCTTATCTTAACAACTACTATCTGCAAGAGACTTTATCACCTTGGTCTCCTCCTGTGCGCTCAAGAACTTTGTAGGGTTGGCATTTCCTCTCCCTTTCATAAAGACAGAATCTGTAGGAATAGTGTCTTCCCTTTTTTTCTTTTCTTGTTGTGGCTGGTGGTGGTGAGTTGGTAAGTAGAGGAAGGATCCAAATCCAAGTCTGGATCTCCTAAGTATAAAATCTTTCCTGGATACTGCACATCTTGGAGAAAGCTTTGTCCTGGCAGATTCACGTTGGCATCCCGCTGAGCTTGACAGGAGGTGAATCCAGGGAAAGACTTGTGTAGTATCTTAAATATCACCATGACTATTGCACCACCTTTGGCAAAGAACCATTCTCAATCCCCTAACTCACCAGTGTCTGAAAGTTGGATTAACCAGACCGCAAGCTGACTCACGGGCTCTGGCCCTTGAGCGTGGAACAATGAGCGTATTTCTGGGTTTTCACGGGGTGTTGTACTTCATACCACAATGTCACCTGGTATTGACACAATGTCTTCTTGTCAGGAGCTGGGAAATAAATTCACTGTGGACTGGCAGTTTGGGTGAGAACCTGGAGGAGTTAGGGAATGTGGGCTTGGCAAGGGTTTTGCTGGATAGGGGAGTGGAGGAACAGGGTAACTACAGCTCAGCTTTCAGTGTTTCCAAGTTCAAAGAATACTATTGTTACTTTTGTAGTTCTTCCTTCTCCAAGTCACTCCTGGGAACCAAGACAAGCACTCGCTACTCTGCAGGCTTTTAAAAAGGTCTCTCAGCGGAGAATGGAGACTGTTGCCCAGAGGGGATCACGTGGTCTTTGAAGGTGTTGCTTTGGACCCCCGTGAGGACCACCACTTACATCCATGGACCTAAGTCAGGTGGGACCATTTGATGGAGCCCACTCTCCAGCCCACAGGCCACTGCTGGGCACAAGACATGACCGGTAGCCCTGGAAATCTGGAGTCTTCATCTTAAGTACCTTAACATGAAACAGTCACACGGCCAGTCGCTTGTGCATTGGACAGCACAGCCTTAGAGCTGGTCAAATGCGAGAGTCCTCACTCTACCTCTTGTAGTGTGGATTGTCTTAGGAAAGTCGCTTCACCACTCTCAGCCATTTCCTCATCAATGAATGAGATTAAAGATGGTGCTTACCTCTTAAGGCTGCTGTGAGGATTAAACCAGGCAACACATTAAAGTGCCTGGTAGCTAACCTTTCAGTAATGTTAGAGGGCAAAGACTGAGGAAGGAAGTGAGCCTGGGGGTGGAGATGCAAATACAATGCCCTTGGGTGCCTCCTCTACAGCCACTCCATCTATTCTCTGTGGAATCAGACCCCCAGTGTTTCCCCTGACTCACTTGGTCGGCGTGTGATTCCTAACAAGTGGGTCCCTCACCAGCTCCCAGCCCATTTGGAAGGAGATCCGTGAATCATGTCTGATCAGAGACAAGTGTGTGGCTGCATCCTGCTTCCCAGCTCAGAGATCATGCAGAAGGCACGTTCCTGTACCACCTCGGAGTGTCCTCTGTCCAGTGACTGCCTCAGCATCTCCCTTAGGGCATACAGGCCATATTATGACACATCGTAGAGTGGGTTAACCTAGGACTGCAGCTGCCTTTGGCTGTCTGTGTTGGATTTGTCGCCCCAGAGCCAGGGCCGTATTGATGTATTAGTGACCTCTGGGTCTCATCTGAAGGCTCAGCTGGGGAAAGAGCTACTTTCAAGGTCACATGGCTTTGGGCAGATTCAGTTCCTTGTGGTCTGAGAGACTGAGGACCGCCAATCCTCCTGAGCTATTGGTTGCAGGCTGTGTGGACCTCTGCAAGTTGCAACATCAAAGATGCAAATTGACAGAGTGTGCACACTGAGAGGTGTGTGATAGCAAGACAGAAGTTGCACAATCTGGAGTTGATGTTGCTTTAATGTTGCTGTATTCTGTTAATTAAAGGCGATTTACTCCAGGGGAGGGATGACAAAGGATTGTAAGTAGCAGGAGGTGGGGATAATTGAGCCCCTATTAGAAGTCTACCAACCACAGTTGTCTAGCCTCTTGGATCTCACCCCCACATCTTACCTGCTAGACCCCGTTAGGGCACACGTTAGGTTTTGTTTACGACCGTGTTTCCACTTCTCATTACCTGGCGTGTAGCGTGTAAGCCACAACCTTGCTTCTGTCCCAGGACTCTCTCTTGTCTCATTCTCCCGTTCTATGTTACAAACATACTCAGTGTAGAACCAAAATGCCTTATTTTGCAACGTACTTTCCCACGTCAACCAGAATCAAGCTCAGGGTCATGTCAGGTTCTGCAGGACCCTTGCTGCTGCTTCTTCAGTTAACAGAGTAAAACATGAGTTGGTTACGGGAAGGATTTTCCCTCACCCGCCAGGTCCTTGGGGCTGTAATTCACCCCGACACAGTCAGTGAACTTCCCCCAACACCTAACTCACGCCCACGGAGTAATTTACTCACCTGGTACCCTGGTTCCCAGAAGACTCCTGTAACTGAAATGTAATTTTCCTTAAGGAGTTAGGTGGAAGAGACTCCAAGGCTCAAACCTCGATGATCCAGGAACATGTATTTCCCATCACACCTTTCACTAAATCTCTCTGTTTGTGTATTAAAATAAAACAGCCTTGAATATCTATTAAATAGTGCAGGAGATCATAACCTAATATTGTAGCACAATTTCTCCCAGTACCTTGGGGGGAAATAATTTATTATTATTTTTCTATATAACTCATAAAATGGGGAAATGATTTAATACGCAGAGTAGAACTAAATTGTTTCCAAAGTGGCCAATTTTCACAAAGTTTGAAACGATGCTGTGCTTCCTTGTATGGTTCCAATATCCTTTGACACTTTGAAAAGATCCCGGGGAATGTCACTGAGTGCGGCTGGGGCTCCGGCCTCTCTGCATTTCCCCGTAGGGGCCCCGACGCATCTGGACCCACGAGAGGATTGTTGGGTCGCCACCTGGAGGCATGTCGCAAGCACGGGCTCCGCTGGTTTTGTGACCTGTGACCGTCCATCCAGGAAATGGTCTCGCCTCGACTCACGTACCAGATTTCACTGACGCACGCTCAGTCTCACAGCCACTCACTTTGATTTTATTGTACAATTTGAGCTAATTTCTCAGAGCTCTTAGGAGAATAAAGGTGATGTACATAGGGTCTTCAAAAAGTTCATGGGAAATGCATGGGTGTGGATTTCAAATTTGCTTGGCACCAAGCTAAGTGTATCTTTTCATTCCATTTTTCCGAAATGTTCCAAGGCACGCTCTTAGATAAAACGCCTACCATGTAGCAGAAGGTAGCACGTATAGTTTACTCCCTAAATGCTTGTTCCAGGTGTTCTTACCCATAAGAGCTCATTTTATTCTTGCGGTAGCTCTATGGGAGGAGAACTGTGGCTGTGCTCACGGTACAGCAAAGGCAAAGGGGAAAACAGCTCCAAGTGCATACTCTCAACCGTGAGGCAGTTCTGCTTTTCTAGAAGGTTCTCAAGGACTAGCAGTAGCTCCTGCGACTGAACTCTGCCTTCAGAATGTGGCTGACATGTGAACGAGGCAACCGGGATAATTTCCACAAACCCACTATGGACTTGAAGTTTTTATTTTTTTTAAAGACATTTATTTATTTGAAACTCAGAGTTATAGAGAGAAGGAGAGGCAGAGAGAAAGAGAGAGAGAGAGAGAGAGTGAGAGGTCTTCCATCCACTGGTTCATTCCCCAATTGGCTGCAACGACCAGAGCTGTGCCAGTCCAAAGCCAGGAGCCAGGAGCTTCTTCTGGGTCTCCCACGTTGGGCACAGGGGCCCAAGCACTTGAGCCATCTTCCACTGCCTTCCCAGGCCATAGCAGAGAGCTAGATTGGAAGTGGAGTAGACAGGACACAAACCAGTGCCCGTGTGGGATGCCGGCACTGCAGGCAGCAGCTTTACCTGCTAGGCCACAGCTCTGGCCCCCAGACCTATAATTTCTACACTAGATTTTCCACTGTGTTAGACCCATGAGCTGCTGAAGAGGGGAAAAGATCTCTATGGAAAGTTAAACTGGAGGATTTCTCAGCATTTTAGAACAAAGGCTCTGAGAACATTTGCCAAAAGGGAACTTGTATAATTTTATTAAAGAAACAATTCTAAGATTAATCGAGCATGGAATGTTTTCAGTTTGCATCCGTTACCATCTTAGCTTCCTGTGGAGAAGGGTCCCACAGAGGCATCTGGGAAACACCGCTCCATCCAAGAGTCCAGAACATCAAACCTCTCCAGGGAAAGCCACAGACCCCCCTTCTTTCCAGGCCTTGTGGAATGAGGAAGGATTTCATCAACACCAGGACTCCCCAACTCTAGATTAAGCCTCCTAGCATAGCAACAGTGTGGAGAAACTTCCGCGTGCAACCAGCTCTGCCTATGGACTTCAGTGTTTTATTCCCTGATCCTAAACACAATGGGAGACACCAGTAGGTACCTGCCTCGGGTCCTGTTGTCTGTGGATGTCGTTTAGAAGGCCAGCGAGCAGGCCCCCTTGGTGAGGGCATGGTGGAGCCCGGGCTCCGCAGATCCGATGCTGTGGGGGGCATGACTGGCTGATCCTGTCAGTGACTGCCTTTCTCGATTCTTCCCTGTGCTCGTCAGAAGTGACTGAGGCTGAGGGAGGTGCTGTCTGGCTACTCTGTAGATTACGGGGCTGCTCTAACACAGGACAGTGACTTGAATCTCTCCATTAGCCTGATGAGCCTTGGAAGTCCCTGGACCTGAGGCTCTTCCCTCCTAGCCTGTCCCCTTCCCCTTTCCTTTGGAGGTGTCGGCCCTGCACTGCAGCCTGAGATCACCCTGCCCACTCCTGCTTCCCGTAACCATTCATAAGTGGTCCCTCCATAAATCACTCGCATGCCTAACCTTTTCTTGGGGTCCGTGTCTCCAAAGATCCTGAAAGAAAGGCCAACCCACCCTTGGCTTCTGTGGCCAATCGGAGCCTGATGGCTGTGTTCCCGGTCAGGATGCTGCTGTGGGCTTCCCACGGCAGGAGTTAGCCAACCACAACCATGGGCCAAACCTTGTTGCCTATTTTTGCAAATAAAGTTTTGGAACACAGCCAGACCCTTTTTCCATGTCTTGACTGTGCAGTTGCTCTTGCGCCGTAACCGCAGTTGAAAACTTACCACGAAGATCACTAGCAGGAGCCGGAGCTGGGAGCTGAACCTGGCACTCTGATGTGGGACACACACACACACACACACATATAATGCTAAAAGTATCTACTTTTAGCCTAAAGTATCTACTAGCCGTTGACAGATGAAGGTCACCACCTTCCTCACTGTCTTCCAATAGCATTTGGAGTTGGAAACATTCATTATTCTAACTTATTTTTTTTTAAAATGATTGGTGTATTTATGTGAAAGGCAGAGTGGCAGAGAGAGAGGGAAAGACAAGAGAGAGCTTCTATCTGCTGGATCATCCCCTACAATGGCTACAGAAGCCAGGATTGTGTCTAGCCAAAGTCAAGAGCAAAGAACTCCATCCAGGTCTCCCACATGGGTGATAGGGGCTCAAGGACAGGAGCCATGTTCCACTGCCCTCCCAGGCACATGAGCAGGAAGCTGGATTAGAAGCTGAGTAGCCGGGACATGAACCAGCACTCTGATATGGGATGTCGGCAACGTAAGCAGTGGCTTAATCTGTTGTACCACAATGCTGGTCTCTGATTGCTCTAATTTGACCAGTACACACTATATATACCTTTATTAAACTATCATAATGTGCTCCCTAAATGTGTACAATTATTTCAGGTTAATCAGAAAAATTAGGAAAAAAAATACTTAAGGAGAAGGGAATGCTAAATACCTTGATTTGATCTTTCAGCATTATGTGTGTGTGTGTGTGTGTGTGTGTGTCCCACATCAGAGTGCCAGGTTCAGCTCCCAGCTCTGGCTCCTGCTAGTGTAGCCCCTGGGAGACAGAAGGTGATGGCTCAAGTGGCTGGGTCCTTTCCACTCAATGCAGGAGACCCAGACTGAGTTCCTGGCTCCAAGTTTCAGCCGTGGTGCTGGGAAAGACTTATTCATTAATTCACCAGGCTTTGCAGAGTTTTCAGTTGGGCTCGTCCCTTCCTTCTCTGACAGCAGTCTGTGGAGCTCTGACATTGTGTCCCGAAAGGCAGGAGGGAGCGGAGGATCTTTGTGGTCCCTGAGGAGTGTGGCTGGGGACAGGTGCTGTTGTTGACTTCCTCACCTTGTTTTTCCCATTTTCTTTCCTAACAAAACCCAGATTTCATTCAGGGTGACAATGAGCCAAGTCCCAGAGAATGATCCCAATTCATCCACAACAACACCAGCTAATTCCTTTCCCTTGTCTAGTGAGTGGTCCAGAATCGGTGAGTGGCTGGAATCTGGCCAGTGAGATGTAACAGCATCCTGATGGTGACTTTCAAACAAGATCTTCTTCCCTAATAAAAGAGGGGTGCAAGGGGAGAGCCCCGTTATACCAGCCCTCACCTTCCCACTTTGGGTGGTGCAGGCTTGTGAAGGTTTGATGACAGCAGCTGTTTTGTGACCATGAGGGGAAGCCCGTGAGTATATGCTGTAGCCCTTGACTCTGCCACCATCAGCCCCTCCAACAATGTTGTGGCTGCCTCTGATAGGACTCCTGCTGTGTGTGGAAAATAATGTCTTCTTTGTTTAAGCCGCATTCAACTGGATATTCTCTTCCTTGTACCCCAAAGCACTCAGTAAAATCCTCTCCTGGAGGAGGACACATTTCAGTCAAGTCTCAGTGGCCAACCGAACCTGTCCCAACCTCATTTGAGAAAAGCCTTTTGTCAGGGACTGTCCCCTTGCTCCGTGCACCCCATTCTAGTCTTCCAGAAGCTTCCAGATTGCTCTAGAGTCTCTTATTGCTCAAAACATGGCCCAGTAATTCAGAATGTCAGAGACGGATCAGCTCAGGAGTCTGCGACCTTGAGAGGCTTCAGAGAGAGATCTGGCTCCCATGTGCACCTTGGCACCTCCCGTTGCCGCTGGCAGGTGCGCAGGGTGCCGGGTGACTATGGCAAGGAAACCACCCCAAGCAACCCTCACAGCACAGTGGGGGCTCTCAGAGACGAGCCGGGACGGAATGTGAAGGGTGACCCTTGGTGGTGGCAGGTGGGGGGTGATGGTGAGGTGAGAATTGCATAAAACAAGTGATGGATTCTGGGGACTGAGGGGCTAGAGGCAGGACATTTGGCTTATTCATCCCTTTAACGAATCGCATCACTCAAAAGTCACAAGAACGGAATGTATAGTGATGGTTTTTTTAAATGTATGTTTATTTTTTTTTAACTTTTATTTAATAAATATAAATTTCCAAAGTACAGCTTTTGGATTACAGTGGCTCCCCCCCCCATAACTTCCCTCCCACCTGCTACCCTCCCATCTCCCACTGCCTCTCCCGTTCCATTCATATCAAGATTCATTTTCAATTATCTTTATATACAGAAGATCAATTTAGTATATATTAAGTAAAGATTTCAACAGTTTGCACCCACACAGAAACACAAAGTGTAAAGTACTGTTTGAGTACTAGTTATAGCATTAATTCACATTGTACAACACATTAAGGACAGAGATCCTACATGGGGAGTAAGTGCATAGTGACTCCTGTTGTTGACTGAACAATTGACACTCTTGTTTATGGAGTCAGTAATCACCCTAGGCTCTTGTCATGAGTTGCCAAGGCTATGGAAGCCTTCTGAGTTGACCAACTCCAATCTTATTTAAACAAGGATGCATGTTTATTAAAATGCATGTTTATTGGAAAGGGGGGGAGACAGAGAGAGATACAGAGAGAGTCTTTTCACTCCCCAGATACCTGCAACAGCCAAGCCTGGGCCAGGCCAAAGCCAGGAGCCAGGAGCTCATTCCAGGTCTCCCACGTGGGTGCAGGGGCCCGACTACTTGAGCCATCACCGCTACCTCCCAGGGAGTATGCACTAGCAGGAATCTGGGATTGGAAGCAGATCTTGGACCCGAACATCAGCCCTCTGACTGGGATGTGGGCATCCCCAAGGGACACTTTAACCACTGCGCCGAACTCCCACCCCAGTGGACGGTGCTGTTTTCATTGAATCTGTGTTTTCAGTCACCACAATCGTCTAGCGAGACGTAAGTGGTGTGATCCTCAATGTTTTGTAGCTGAGCCAAGTGAGGTGCCCCAGGGTGACATCATTCCTTGGTGCAGAGCGGGACACCAACAGCCACACTGACTCCCCCTTCCCCATATTTCCTGATAGGATCTCGTCTTGTTACTTGAATCACGAGGAGCCCTGAACTCCAAAACCACCTCCAAGCAAATGACCTCGGTGCTACCACAATCACAACAGAAACAGCAATGGCAATAATGACATGGCTAGTATGTAGTGAGTGCTTAGCGCCTGCGCATACCGCAACATTGTGCTAAACTCTCTCCTGGCGTTCTCTGGCTTAATTCTCATAACAGTCCAAGGAAGTAGCAATTAATATTATTCAATTACAGGAGGAACCTGAGGTTTGGGGGGATTAAGGGACTTACCCACGGTCCCAGGGCTTGCGAATGGCAGGCTCCAGGTGTGTGTCTGATGCTAGATCCACGGTATGTCAGCGCCCCCAGATGCTGCCTCTCAGGTGAAGCTCTCTCCTTTGTCTCCATCTCTTGTTACAGTTTAACCATCTTTTGGTGCCGGCTGTCTCTTCCCTCTCAGATCCCTCCTGCTGCTACTCACCTACAAATCCGTTGCCTGTTCCTTCAGTGTAGATGCCACGTGGGCGTGCATTCCTGCGGGCACCAGCCTGCTCTGTTTTCCTGGTGTCCCATGCCCAGCATGCCTTGCGGGTATTGAAAATAGGAGTGGAGGAAGCAGCGGGTCTCTGGGGATTGGAGCAGGGGATGTTATTAACTACAGGCTTTTCTAGGGGAGCCCGTGTTAACTATTATGAGTCAGCAGGTCAAGTGCTGTAAGATTGCCACATCTGGTCAGCAGTTCAGCCCGGTGCTTGCAGTTTGTGGCGGGAACTTGTCCCGTCTACCATGGAAAAGCAATGTGATGGCCGAATTCGCGCCTTCCAGGGTAAGTGACACTGCACACGCGCAGCTGTGACAAACAGATGCACGGCCTTCAAGGACACCCCAGCAAGCGCTCCGCGAGGGATGTTTAGCTCATCCCTGATGGCTTCCTGTTATGCCACCTGGAGGAAGAAGGGCCGGAATGAAGCCTGCAGCCTCTGTTTCCACCACAGGCAGGGCAGGGACTCCTGGTTGTAAACTGAGCTCTGGCATCAGAAGGCTCGATGCCAGAATTGCAACTCCTTCACCATGCGTCTTGAAAAATTAGCTCTCTTTCCTCAATTCAGCCTGCTAGAAAGGGGATGATAGGCCGGCACCGCGGGTCACTAGGCTAATCCTCCGCCTGCAGCGCCGCCACCCCAGTTCTAGTCCCAGTTGCCCCTCTTCCAGGCCAGCTCTCTGCTGTGGCCCGGGAGTGCAGTGGAGGATGGCCCAAGTGCTTGGTCCCTGCACCCCATGGGAGACCAGGAGAAGCACCTGGCTCCTGACTCCTGCCATCGGATCAGCGCGGTGCGCCAGCCGCAGTGGCCATTTGGGGAGTGAACCAACAGAAGGAAGACCTTGCTCTCTGTCTCTCTCTCTCTCCCTGTCTAACTCTGCCTGTCAAAAAAAAAAAAATAAAAGGAAGGGAGGGAGGAAGGGAGGGAGGAAGGAAGGGAGGGAGGGAGGGAGGGAGGGAGGGAGGGAGGGAGGAAGGAGATGATAGCGTTTCCCATAGCGAATAGCTGTGGAGTTTGACGACTGGGAAGGAAAGAAGTGGGCACATCTTGACATGTAGTAGGCACTCATTTAATCATAGCAGTTGTGTGATTACAAGTTTTGGAAGAAGACTGTTTTATTGGCTTTTTTTTTTTTTTTTTTGGTGGTGGTGGTGGGGGACCTCCTGCTACTCATCCCAGCCTCAGAATATTTTCTACAAGTAAAGAGTTCACTGTTTGGAGGATGGTCTTTAAAAAATGGACATTTTTGAGTAGCATGAAAGTCGCCTAGTATGTTTCGTGGCTATAAGGGTACGGCTGGATAGAAGAAATGACTCCTAATGTCCCATTGCACACCAGGGTAACTATAGTTGACAGCAATTAATTGTGCATTTCAAAATAGCTAGTGCAGGGGATTTTAATATTGTTAAAACAGTAATCAATATTTGAGATGACAGACATGCCACTTAACATGTTGGATACATGTACTGAAATGTCACACTGTACCCCGTAAATAGAGGTGCTTCTAAAGTTATGGGAAGCAGAATTAAAAGATAAACTTATTGGCCGGTGCTGCGGCTCAATAGGCTAATCCTCCACCTGTGGCGCCGGCACCCCGAGTTCTAGTCCCAGTCGGGGCACCGGTTCTGTCCCGGTTGCTCCTCTTCCTGTCCAGCTCTCTGCTGTGGCCCAGGAGTGCAGTGGAGGATGGCCCAAGTGCTTGGGCCCTGCACCCCCATGGGAGACCAGGAGAAGCACCTGGCTCCTGGCTTTGGATCAGTGCGGTGCAGTGGCCATTGGGAGGTGAACCAATGGCAAAGGAAGACCTTTCTCTCTGTCTCTCTCTCTCTCACTGTCCACTCTGCCTGTCAAAAATAAATAAATAAAAAAGATACGCTTATTTTGATTCAAAATAATTTTAAAATGAATATTTATTTTTATTTATTTGGCAGATAGAGTTAGACAAGAGTTAGACAAGTTAGTGAGAGAGAAAGAGAAAGGTCTTCCTTCCGTTGGTTCACCCCCAAATGGCCACTACAGCCAGAGTTACGCCGATCCGAAGCCAGGAGCCAGGTGCTTCTCCTGGTCTCCCATGCAGGTGCAGAGGTCCAAGCACTTGGGCCATCCTCCACTGCCCTCCTGGGCCACAGCAGAGAGCTGGACTGGAAGAGGAGCAACCGGGACTAGAACCCGGCACCCATATGGGATGCCAGTGCCTCAGGTGGAGGATTAACCAAGTGAGACATGGCGCCGGCCCTAAAATCAATTTTTATAACATGAATTCCCCATGAACTTTAAAAGAAAGGCTCATATTCATGGGTCTGAAAATTTCTGTACCAAAATAAACTTATTTTTAATTCCATTTTCCATGAGCTTTTCGATGTATCTTCACATGGATGATTATTATGTGTCAATTAGTAATTTTAAAAAATGAAGTCATATAAGAGTCATTGTGAGGAAAAGCGAGATAACAAAAATTTTAAGAATAAGAGGCTGGCATTGTGGTGTACAGTAGGTTAAGCTGCTTCTTACAGAACTGGCATCCCATATGCAAGTGCTGGTTCGAATCCTAGCACATCTGCTGCTGATCCAGCTTCCTGCCAACCTGCACCCTGGGAGGCAGCAGGTGATGGCCCACGTCCTTGGATCCCTGCCACCCGTGTGGGAGACCAGAATGGAGTTTCTTGCTCATGGCTTCAGCATGGTCCAGCCCCAGCTGTTGTGGGCATCTGGGGAATGAACCAGTAGATGCAAGATATCTCTCTCCCTCCCTCTCCCGCTCCCCACTCCTTCTCTCCATCTCACCTTCTCCCTCTCCCTCTCTTCCTCTTTCAGATAGATAGATGATTGATTGATAGATAGATAGATAGATACATAGATTTTTAAGGAGTCAGATACAGAGCTGTGCAGTCCCACTGTTGTCCTGAAGAACTCGCTGGTACGTTTCCTTCCTGGCTGTCCTTTAGTTTGTGGGTCAGCAAATATTGTCCACGAAGGGCTACAGAGAGATCTTTGCATCACAGCCGTCTGTGACAGCGACTCAGGGCGGCCTCTGTAGATCAGAAGCAGCCGCCGACAGCGCACAAAGGAATGAGCGTGGTCATGTTCCAATGAAACTTGAGGTTTGAACATTGAGATTTCAATTTCGTATGATTTCCATGTCACGTGAAACATTCTTCTACTGACTTTTTCCAATCATTTAAAAATACGAAAAACCATTCTTAGCTTACAGGCTGTTCAAGAAAGAGATGGCCAGCTGGATACCGGCTGTAGGCCATGGTTTACCAGTCTGTGAACCAGTGCCTGGGTGCTACTGGCATACACTCACATAGATTTTGCAAATGGAGACTCTGTATGTCCAGTTCTGACTCCTGCTTGTGACATCTGTATATATAAGAATTTTCCTATGCCACCAAATCTATGAGAACCTAATTGCTTAAAAAGATTAATTTACTTGAAAGGCAGAGTCACACCCACACCCACACCCACCCACACGCACGCACGCACACACATCTACTGATTCACTCCCCAAATGCCTGCAATAGCCAGAGCTGGGCCAGGCCAAAGCCAGGAGCCAGGAACTCCATCCAGGTTTCCCACAGGGGTGTCAGGAGCTCAGGTCCTTGAGCTGTCATCTGCTACCTTCTAAGGAACAGCAGCAGGACACAGGATCAGAAGCAGAGTAGCCAGGACTCAGAGGGGCACTGTGACTCGGACTGTAGACGTGCTTAATCCACGGCACAACAGTGTCCTCCCCAAGAGAACCTCATTCTTGATGCTTGCTTGAGAAGCCGGTATAGAAACACCCATGAGATATTTTTAACAATTCCCTTTAGTTTGCGATGGAGGTGGTTTGCATTTTTTCACCTGTTAAGGAAATTGTTGATAAAACTTGATCTGTATCACTAAATTAAAAAAAAAAAAAGGGGGTGGGTGGGCCAGCGCCACGGCTCAATAGGCTAATCCTCCACCTTGTGGCGACGGCACACCGGGTTCTAGTCCCAGTCTGGGCGCCGGATTCTGTCCGGGTTGTTCCTCTTCCAGGCCAGCTCTCTACTGTGGCCAGGGAGTGCAGTGGAGGATGGCCCAGGTCCTTGGGCCCTGCACCCCATGGGAGACCAGGAGAAGCACCTGGCTCCTGGCTTCAAATCAGCGCGGTGTGCTGGCTGCAGCGCACTGGCCACGGTGGCCATTGGAGGGTGAACCAACAGCAAAGGAAGACCTTTCTCTCTGTCTCTCTCTCTCACTGTCCATTCTGCCTGTCCCCCCCCCAAAAAAAGGTTCAGTTACTTACAAGAGTGTGAATGATTCTATAATGCTGTCTTTATTCAAAACCCAGAACAACCCTTGAACCTGGGTGTTGTGCAGTGGATTGATTGTTGGGACAACTTTGGGATGTATCCTTGGAAATTTGGACAACTCAGCCCCTCCCACAAATACCTTGTCCCCAAATCTCATCTTCTTGTCTTGCACTGAATCTGGCCTTGAGAAGCAAGATTACCACCAGTTGAGGCTCTTGGGGGTTAAGAAATTTGCCTAAAGTCATTCAATAAGCGACCGGTGACACTGAATTAGAACTCACAACGCCTTAATTCTTACTGGGTGTTGGTCCAGTATCTTGAACAGAGAGATTATGCTGACAGAGGAATATGGGGGTTACACGCCCCCTGAGATGCCGGCATTCTGTATGGATGGGCCTTTGTTCAGGTCCCCGCTCCGGTCTCCATTCCAGCGTCCTGATAACGTGCACCCTTGGGAGGCAGGAGTGATGGCTCCCACGTGGGAGACCTGGATTGAGTTCTCAGCTCCTAGTTTCAGTCTGGCCCGGATCTGGCCATTGCCGGCCTTTGGGGGAGTGGACCAGTGAGGGGGACCTGTCCTTGTCTACCTCTGTCTGCCAATCTTTCTTCCCTCTGTTTCCAGTGAAACAAATATATAAAAATGTAAAAATATCTACGTGGAAAAGGAACAATGCTGATATTCTCTCTCTCTCTCTCTCTCTCTCTCTCCCTCTCTCTCTGTGTGTGTGTGTGAGAGAGAGAGGGAGAGAGAGAGGGAGGGAGAGAGAGAGAAAGAAAAGAAAAAAAGGAGAAATAGACCCTGGCCCATCCAGTCGGTGCCGATTTCCCCCCTTGGGATTTAGGTTAATTCAGCCTTTCGGCTTGTTCTCCATGTATGTCAATTTCCTCCTTTCCCAGAAACAAATCGAGGTGTCTCTTGAACTTGTGTATACCCTTACTTCCCTCACCTCCCCCTTAACATGTTCCATATGTGTATTAACCTAGTGGGACGCCAGCTCCCTTGTTTCCCGAGATACCTGATGCCTGGGTAATGTTCCCAAGCGTTTAAACCTCCGCAGGATGAAAAGTCTCTCTCTTTTCCTTCTGCCCTTTCATAAACGGGGGCATTTCTTGGGAATCTCATTTCCTTTGTGTGGGGGTCCAGTGCTTTTATTATTAGTGCACGTTTGCCGTGAGCGAGTCACTTCTGGGCCTCTGAAACCACTTTGTCTGCACCCTGAGGGGTGAGAAGGACCTGTGGAATTCCGCGAGATTCCCTGGGCTCTTGTCAGTAGGGGCCAGGGCCTGAATGGCTGCTTGTGGCTGAAAGGAACATCTGAGATGGTCCACAGTGTACAGACAGGGAAACGTAGGCCCAGAAAGGTCTCGTGGCTTGCCTGAGGTCACACGGCTGGTTAGGGGCACCTATAAGCTTTCTGATTCATTCATATAAAAATCGAGTTGTGGTGAACTCCCATGGGAGGGCCGATGGGAAGAGAATGAAACCTTGTCCTCCAATCCCTGACATGAACATGAGGGGCTGTAGGCTCAGGCCTGATAAGTCATCGCCGCTGCAGTGTCAGCATTCAGTGTGCTGATTCCTGTCGGGAGAAGTGTATGCATTTATTTATATATATATGGGCACTGCAAAAAGTTGACGGTGACACATGTTATGAAAAAAAAAACTATGTACACACTGCACACATTTCAAACGTTTTTACACCAAAATAAGATAATCTTTCAATTCTGTTTTCCATGAACTTTTTGAGAACTGTTTTAAGAAACAAATAGTGATGTACATAAAATTATGAGGTTTTTTTTTTTTTAGTTTTTGCAATTAAACTATGCTTACATTATTTATTGGTCTGGACAATAGCAAATTAAATATTTACAGTATTAAAGGTCTCACTTTGAGAGTGTGATATTAAGAAGAGTTTATTTGAAAAGTAATAACATTGACATTAAAGATGGGAACGGGCACTGGGTGCATTCTGACCATGAGTCACTGGACTGGAGCCCATTGCTGCTTCCTGCTCTGCCCAGCACATTCTGTGAGCTGAGAGGACCGGAGTGGGTGAGAGGCTCCCCGGGTGCTTCCACCCATTCCTCTCCCTCGGTTCCACCATTCTACTTCTGATTCTACAAGTATGTACCGGCCACCGAGTGTGTGCCAGTCACTGCGCAGGATGGAGCTTCAGCAGTGGCACCCGCACGTCTCAACATTTCTTATCAAATCTTTTTTTAATATTTATTTATTTGACAAGTAGAGTTACAGCCAGTGAGAGAGAGAGAGAAACAGAGAGAAAGGTCTTCCTTCCGTTGGTTCACTCCCCCAAGTGGCTGCCACGGCTGGTGCTGCACCGATCCGAAGCCAGGAGCCAGGTGCTTCCTCCTGGTCTCTCATGCGGGTGCAGAGGCCCAAGCACTTGGGCCATCCTCCACTGCCCTCCTGGGCCACAGCAGAGAGCTGGACTGGAAGAGGAGCAACCGGGACTAGAATCCGGCACCCATATGGGATGCTGGCATCGCAGGTGGAGGATTAACCAAGTGAGCCAGCCCCATCTTATCGAATCTTGATTTAAGTAATGTGTCCTCTCTAAGATAGGGGCTCCAGCCAAGGTTTAGGAAGCATAGTTGGTGTGGCTGGGCCTGTGTGTGGCTCTAGGAAGGGAAGGCAGTGTTTAAGCCAAAGACAAAACCTGTAAGAAAATCTGTTCATCTCCACTCATTCTTAAGTTACCCCCAAAACAACTCCCCGAGAGACCTTGAGACTTTTATTCTCATGTAGACCCTGCGAGAAGAGGTGTGAACAAGTCTGGCCGCTGATGTCTCAGAGGTGATGAGCTGGTGTAGAAGTCGGCCATCGTGACAGTACCATCTCAGTTCCAAACCCGCTGTCTATACTCTGCCCTGTGATGAGGAGGCTGGGCCCCTGTCTGCTTTTCCAGAGGCTCTCACTGGGAGAGCAGTGTAGGGAGACTGGGTGGCTAAGAGGAGACGGAGAAACTGGCTCCTTCCTCGCTGAGGGTCACCAAGCCTCCCCCTCCACCCAGCCTCGGGGTGCTGCCTGCTCACAGCAACAGCTGAGTGTTGCTTGCATTTCCCCCCAAATGTTTTATGCTTTATCCCCTCCTTGAGACTCCAGCACCAGTCAACGGTGCCCCTCTCTCCAAAATCAGGCCCAGCCCCTGGAGCCTCTTCACCTCAAGTTCTGTGGAGTGTCTCTGTTTGTCTTCTAATGTTTAATAACTCTAGCATCTTCCCTTTAATCCCCAGTCCTGGGAGCAGTCGCGGCTCCCTGCAGTTGCTGTCTCCAAGGTAACCACTGTCCTTTCTCCACTCTCCTGGTTAGCAATACTCAATAATAAATCCTCGCAGTTAAAATAACTGGTATGATTTCCGTCTCCCAGTTGAACTCTGATGCAACCAGTCTCTGCAAGTCCTACATTTATGTCATTACAAATGATGACTGTGTGATTCAAGAAAGGCTCGGGGAGCCAGGGCAGTGTTTATGGGGAGTAGCTGAGGTCAACAAAGGCATCTCCAAAGAAGTAGCAGGCGTGGGAGTTCATAGAGGAAGGCAGGGGCCTGGGATCCAAGTCAAGAATGGAAATAGCGTGAGCAAGACAGAGGGAGGTGCACCGGCTTTGCTGATCAGTGGCTGCGGTCGGTGAGTACAAGATGGCCAGCCTGGGGCTGAGTGAGGGCAGCACTGGTAGGTGCAGATGAGAGAGAAGGCAGGAGCCGGAGCGGGGAGGGTGGACAAGCGAAGTTCACAGCTGGGCTTTTGTGGAAGAGAGATGTGTGGGCACTGCGAACTCCAGGCATGGTCTCTTGGTCCCTGAGAGTGTGTACCTGATGGTGAGGACTCTAGCCTTGCACCACAGCCCAACAGGAAGACAGTGTGAGTCGGGCAGAAAATTGTAACTTTCCTAATGGTTTTAGAAAGAAATAGGAAGAAACAGGGCAAGCTAATCTTAGTACTGTATCATATATGTATTATTAAATTGGAACCATTATGTCCAAAGTATTCTCATTGTAACATGTAAGCCATATAAAAACTATGGATGCTAAATTTATGTTCTCTTTTTTCATACTGAGTCTTCAAAATCCAGTGTGTGTGTTACACTCACAGTGCACCTCCGCTAAGGCTCGCTACGTTTCAAGGGCTTACTAACCACATGGGCTACTGGCCACCATAGTGGACAGCAAAGCTGCAGAGCCAGGCCACTAAGGTTCAGGTTCCAGCACTGCTACTTTCTTCGTTGTTCACCTGGCTAAGTTTCTAGGTCTCTGTTTTGTCATCTGTAACATGGAAAGAACAGGACCCACTTAAAAGGACTATTGAGAGAAGGAAATCAGTACACTTAATGAGCCCAAAACCGACATAGCGATTTTAGTAATTACTTGAAATAATCTCACCTTGGCCCAGGTGTAGGCTCACTTGGAAAGGCTAGAAGTGGCTGTAGGTAAACCAGTTAGACCTTTGTTACAGGCATCTTCTTAGCCAAAGACATTGGCAGATGAGGTGACATGATGCTTTTAAAATGTGGCTTGCATTCCAGAATATCACTTCACCCCGAACTCTGTGGGGTTCCTGAGGCCTCAGAATAGTTCCAAAGTCAGGGGTTCACTCTGTGTCTGTCTCAGCCCCTACTCTGCTTTTACAGAGTTACACTGGACTCTGAAGTTCATCAGGTAAAAAAAATTCTAATCAAAGCACGCGCATTCTTTATTCTGGAGGTGGGGCTTGGGAGGAAACCTTGGTGTGGGCAGGTAGGAGTGCCTGGGTTGGAGTCTCGGCTCCACTCCTGATTCCAGCTTCTTGCTAACGTGCACCCCGAGAGGCAGCAGTGCCGGCTTCCGTAGTTGGGCTCCTGCCACCTGCACGGGAGCCCCGGATTGAGTTCCTGGCTCCTGGCTTTGTCCTCACCCTGCTTAGGCTGCTGTGATTTGGAGCATGAACCAGCAGATGGAATATCTCTTCCCTCCACTCTCCCCACCCCACCCCACCACGCACCGTGTCTCTGCCTCTCAAATTAAAAAAACAAGCAGTACAGGGCCATTCTGGTCCAACCAAGTGGAAATTGGCTGTTCAACCTACCTGGCCTAGTCCCAGCCCAAGCCAGCTGTCTCTCCTAAGTGCCACAGACTGTCTTCTCCATGTGAGAGACCAGGCAGCAAGGACCGAGAGCCTTTTTCCTTGTAATCAGACCCTGAGCCCAGACCTTGGCCACAGTGAAAACATGGAATTCGTGGGGATTCCAGGGACGGGGGAGAAACTCACTCTCCTCTTGACCTCATCTGGTCTCCCTCCTCCCTCCCCAGAGGTGATAATTACTGAAGGCTTAACACCTCCCTTATATCTTTGTATACCAGTCCTGGAGGGGAGGCACAGGAATTCCCAATGCTCTGAGAACATTTGTCCTGGGGCAGAAGTCAAGGGAGTCCCCAGGGTGGAGGAAGTTCCCTCTCTTCCGACCCACCCACCCACCCGTGAGACTGGCGGGCGGGCGGGAGGTGGGCCAGCTCAGATCACCTGGCAGAGTGATGACACAAAGGTTCCTCCCCAGCCCTGAACTCCCACTGCCAGGGAGAGGAAGCTCGGGTTCCAGCCTGGATGGGGATCCTTCGAGAAGAAGCAGAGCTTTGTGTTTGTATGATAATGCAGACTGTGCCAAAGGTGTGTCTGCCCGTGTCTCCCATTGCTCTAAAAATGAAGACGGAACTTTTCACTGAACCTGTGAAGCCCAGCATAGACAGTGTGGTTGCTTTTGTGCACATCAGCTGGAGCGTTGCTTTGCTCTGGACAACTGCCATGAATACCTCAATTCTGTGGACCTCAGGGCCTTTGCATGGCTGTTTCTGTCTCGATTCTGTTCTCTTTCCCTTCTCTCTGATCTTCAACTCTCTACCTTATTTTAGGCTTCAGTTCAAAGTTCACCTCCTTAAGAATGGAAATAGCATGGCCGGCGCTGTGGCTCACTAGGCTAATCCTCCGCCTTGCGGCGCCGGCACACCAGGTTCTAGTCCCCGTCGGGGCGCCGGATTCTGTCCCGGTTGCCCCTCTTCCAGGCCAGCTCTCTGCTGTGGCCAGGGAGTGCAGTGGAGGATGGCCCAAGTACTTGGACCCTGCACCCCATGGGAGACCAGGAGAAGTACCTGGCTCCTGCCATTGGATCAGCGCGGTGCACTGGCCACGGCGGCCATTGGAGGGTGAACCAACGGCAAAAGGAAGACCTTTCTTTCTGTCTCTCTCTCTCACTGTCCACTCTGCCTGTCAAAAAAAAAAAAAAAAAAGAATGGAAATAGCATTAATATTTATCAGTATGGACTAGTGAAATGAATTGTGGTAGAAGCAGACAATAGAACATGATGCAGTTTTATTTAAAAAATGAATAAGTTCTTCCCATATGAATAAGAAATGGTCTCCAAAAAATCTAATTTAAAAAGAAAAGAAAGGCATAGAATATTATGTAAATATTATTTACATATTATGTGAATATTATTTACATATTATGTAAATATTATGTAAAAACAGAGGAAAATCTGTATACCTTGAGTTGTATGTACATTTCTATGTTTTTGGTAGTCTATGCATAGAATATTGTAGGGGTTGCCTCCAAGAAAGAACCTGAGGACGGTGAATCCTGGATGTCCTTTTAGATTTCTGGTCTACGAAGTTGCAAAGCAGTTTACAAACATATTTGTCAAATGTTAGGTCCTGGGGTGGGGGTGTTTAGTGCAATGGTTAAGATGCCCAGGTCCCACAGTGGGGAACCTGGGTTCAAGTCCTGGCTCTGTGCCCAATTCCAGCTTCCTGATAATGCAAACCCAGGGAACAGCGGTGATGGCTCAAGTACTTGGACCACTGCCACACACATGGTAGACCTAACTTGTATCCCTGGCTCCTGGCTCCAATCTGGGCCCTGCCCTGGTCATTGAAAGCATCTGGAGAGTGAACCAATAGATGGGAACTCTATTTGTCTCTGTCCTCTGCCTCTGAAACAAATGAATCATAATTTTAAAAACTGTCCCATTCTTACCTGCAATCAATCATGGAAATCCTCGTCCATATAGAACTGGGCAGGTGTCTGAGTGTGTTGCAATTTCCACTGATCTATTTTTTTCTTCTTTTGTGATTTCTGTTTTCCCCCCTAATGAGCATAATTTTTAGGAAATTGAAAATTGAGACAAGACGCAGAGGCAATGAGAGACAGTCCAGCCTAGAGGTTAAGTGCACAGATGATTTTGAAATCGATATATACGTAGTTTTTTTTCCATAATATGCATTTTCCATGAGTATATTTAAATTTATTTATTTATCAGAGAGGCAGAAGGCCAGAAAGAGACAGACAGAGAGAGCACCCATCTCCTGGTTCACTTCCCAGCATCCGTAGTAACTGGGATTTGGCCATGGCCAAAGCCAGGAATGGAGATCTCAGTGCAGGTCTTCTGCGTGGGTGGCAGGAACCCGATGACCCGAGCCGTCACTGCTGCCTCCCGAGGTCAGCATGTGCAGGAAGCTGGGCTCAGGAGCCGAGGCTGGGACTGAGACCCAGGTGCTCTGATGTGCCCTGCAGGGCTCCAACCTGCAGGACCAAATGCCCACCCTCTCCCATGAACTTTGTGAAGATTCCTCACACACATGGCTTTCAAGTATTTTTTGCACCAAGATTATAGTTACCCTTTAGTTCCATTTTCCATGAATCTTTTGAAATATCTTTGTATTAAATACTATGGCAGTTTTTGCCATTATTTAAAAAAAAAAAAAAAACACTGCCATATGCTAATACTACCTATTTAAAACAGGTAAAATAATGATGAATTAATTTCTAGGCATATACCAGTTGAAAATGAATCACCATACACACACACACATAGCAGCTGCAAGAACCTGGCATCTCCTTGCCCAGCCTGGTCCCTCAGTGGGAGGGGCCACTCCCTAAACATGGAATCGTGAGCACCCTGGCCTCACGCCGTGGAAACCCTGGGGATAGGTGTCACGCTGGCTGTGGACACCACGGACACCTTGGAGCTGTGGCATGTCAGGTGCCAAGAGCAAGTGCTCTAAGTTGGCCAGCGTGGCTGATGCTTTCCGATCGCTTCGCTGGGGAGGAGGGGGAAGGGCTGAAAGAAGTCTGCACTGGCACCTTCCAGCCCCAGCCTGGGCAGGCACATGCTGACTCGGTGTGACAGCTGGCTGAGCAGCTTTGATTAATTAAATATTTCACCCCGAATTTGCAAAACATCATCTCCTGCAAGTCCACGTAACGCCTGTAACGCTGGACTAATTAGCCTAGCGGGTCCCCCAACTGGTGTGCTGATACCTGCCTTGCTGGGAGGCAGGCGGAGAAATGCTGAGTTTAGAAGAGAGGGGAAGGGTGTTTGCCGGGAGTCCTGTTGTCCCCTCGAATCCTGTGCGGAGGAGCAGCGGTTAGGAATGTAGCCAACTCAGGTTGGCTGGTGCTAAGCAGGCATAATTGAAGATTCCGTGATTGTCGGTAATTTTCGATCCCTGCCATTGAGAAGTTCTGGGGGATGGCGAGATCCAGGGCCCGGCCGATTCCGACTCTCTCTGCTGCTGCCTCCCCACACAGATCTCTGAGCAAGGTCACAGAATGCCTACAAGGGTCCAGTCCTCATTTTCTCTTCACTTTCAGCCCCACAGAAGCGAAACAAGAGTCTCTTTCCAGAAATATTGCAACGTCTCTGTCCAAACATACCCCACATCATTCATAGGTTGTCCCGTGCCAATGGCTGTGGTCAAGGCGACGTGCTGTTTGGACGGGTTTAGAGGCATCAATGGCCTGGTACGAAGAAGGGTCCTGGGCCGGCACCGTGGCTCACTTGGTTAATCCTCCGCCTGCGGCACCGGCATCCTATATGGGCGCCAGGTTCTAGTCCCAGTTGGTACTCTTCCAGTCTAGCTCTCTACTCTGGCCCAGGAGGGCAGTGGAGGATGGCCCAAGTGCTTGGGCCCTGTACCCACATGGGAGACTAGGAAGAAGCACCTGGCTCCTGGCTTCGGATTGGCACAGTGCCGGCCTTAGCGGCCATTTGGGGAGTGAACCAACGGAAGGAAGACCTCTCTCTCTGTTTCTCTCTCTCACTGTCTATAACTCTACCTGTCAAATAAATAAAAAAAAGAGGGGTCCCCAAGCCACATGGGTAAGAATTGGAACAGGGATTTTTTTTTTTCTCAAAGAAGTTTGGAGTGCTGCTATTCCGAAGGGTGAGCACATATTGGAAAGTGATAGGTGTCGACAACAGAGAAGTATTATCAAAGTTCCCATTCTCCAATAGAGAAAAGGAAGCTACAGAGAGGTTATATTAAAGACGATAACACGTGATCTCCCTCGTGTTTGGAGATATTGCTCTCACAGCGACTGAGAGCGGAAGGGTGGCTGCCAGGGACTGCAGAGACTGGAGGAGAGGGAGGTTTGGAGAAAGGTTGATCAACATGGAGGTTCCAGAGGAGAAGGAAGCTGTCGCTCCCCCATTCGCGGAGGAACGACACAGGACCCTGCGCTGTTCTTTTGTCTGCTCGGCCCTTCCCGGGTTTGCTGCTGGTCCTTCCCGGGTTGGCTGTCGACCCCTCCACCTCCGTGGAGGGGCAGCTCCCCCTGCCACTTTCCCCACTTCCGCGGGGGAGCGGCACACCGCCGGCCGGCTCTCTCGGGGGCTGCTCAGATGTTATCCGGATGTTCCTGGTGCGTGTTGTCTCTCTCCTCCTTTATAGTCCTCTTCCACCAATCCCAACTCTGCTGCCCACACGCCGAGCACGCTGCTCTCCTCCAATCAGGAGCAGGATCAGCTCCTGCAGCTTATCAGTCAAGTTGGCGAGAGGCAGCTGCGTAGAAGTTGTTTCCTCCTCTCCCAGCGCCATATTGTGGGAGAGCAGATGCATAGAATAAGTCTTAATTCCAGTAACTCAGTCTAGTCCGAGTTGCTCCCCACAGAAGCTGTGCATTTCCGGTGCACAGTAGGGCGACTACAGGTGACGATCATGTGCTGTGTGACAGGATTCTTCATGGAACCAAAGAGAAGTTGATTTGGGTACAAAAAAAAAAAATGAAACCCTTGCTTATTGTTTTGTCAGTACACACTTGCTGTGCGCTTTCTGAAGATCCCTCATGTATGTATGTGGTTTTAAAATTTCCCACCAAAATGAACTTCTCTTTTAATTTCATTTCCATGAACTTTTTGAACTACCCTCATATTTCTAAAAGGCCAGAAGAAGGAGTTTGGAATGTTTTCACCAGAAAGAAGTGGCACATGTTTGAAGAGCTTGATCTGCTTACCCTGATTTGAGTGTTGCACAGTGCATACATGCACACAGGTAGACATTACGTGGTACACCACGTGAATATGTACAATTGTCATGTGCCAAGTAAAAAAATTGCAAATTTAGAAAGGTTGCTTGACTTGCGGCAAGTTTTACGATGGGTGTGTGCTTTGGATTCAGGTTGGCCTCACTTGTACACCTGTATCTTCACCGTGACTCCACGTCCTGCAGCTTACCTGGCCAACGTCCTCTGCTGTGTCATTGAATTTTGTCCTTTTGTCTCATTCTCATCCATAGTCATTGATCCTTTGCTTGGTACAAAGTGTATCATTGTCAAGCAGTTGAGAACATCACTAGGAAGCGTTTATGTCAGGAACCACCTCCTTTCCATGTGAACTAAACAGTCATTTGTAAATTTGAAGACTATTTAAAACTAATTTTATTGATATAATAAACTATAGTCAACACATAATGATGTCCATGCTACTATTTTTGTTCCCACTACTTGCCGAGGGTTGCACCATGCACTATATTAAGTATATCTACATTTAATTTTTTTTAAGATTTATTTATTTACTTGTAAGAGTTACACAGAGAGAGAAGAGAGAAGAGAGAGAGAGAGAGAGAGAGGTTTTCCATCTGCTGGTTCACTCCCCAGATGGCTGCAATGGCTGGAGCTGTGCCGATCTCAAGCCAGGAACCAGGAGCTTCCTCTGGGTCTCCCACACAGGTACAGGGGCCCAAGCACTTGGGTCAACTTCTACTGCTTTCCCAGGCCACAGCAGAGAGCTGGATCGGAAGTGGAGCAGCTGGGACTCGAACCGATGCCCATATGGAATGCTGGCACTACAGGCAGCAGCTTTACCCGCTACACCACAGTGCTGGCCCCTGCACTTCATCTTAACTATTTCTCCAACTTAGCACCTGTTGTTATGCTCATATTACAATCAAAGAAACATAGTACAAAGAATTTCTTTTTTATTAAAAGATGTATTTATTTGAAAGTCAAAGTTACACACAGAGACAAGGAGAGGTAGAGAGAGAGAGAGAGAGAGAGAGAGAGAGAGAGAGAGAGGTCTTCCATCCACTGGTTCACTTCCCAATTGGCTGCAATAGCTGGAGATGCACTGACCTGAAGCCAGGAGCCAGGAGCTTCTTCTGGGTCTCCCATGTGGGTGCAGGGGACCAGGGACTTGGGCCATCTTCTACTGCTTTCCCAGGCCATAGCAGAGAGATGGATCAGAAGTGGAGCAGCCGGGACTCGAACCAGTGCCCATATGGGATGCTGGCACTGCAGGCGGCGGCCTAACCTGCTACACCACAGCACCAGTTCCATGAAGAATTTCATCAACTTGCCCAAGGTCATGTAACAAGCAAGTGGCAGAGCTGGGGTTCAAGCCCAATTAGTCTGACTGCAGATTTCTGCTTAGTAGTCTCTCATCACATCGAGTGTGAGATGTTGCTCAAGATAAGGCTAATATTTACAGAAAAATAACATAATAAGGTAAATCTTCATGCTGGTGCTTGTGCTGTGAGAAAGGCTGAGATCACCAAGAAGTGGCAAATAGACCCAGAACTCACAGGGGCTCGGCGTGAGGATGGTGACGGAGTCCTCCCCGGCCGTGCACGCAGGAGTCCCTTCTGGGGAGTCAGCCTCCTCCGGAGATGCATTCCCAAGCCCCCACAAAAGCCTCAGCCCCAGCTCCGGGCCCGGCAGCCACTGTAGGCTTGTGAGGCTGAACTCATTGGCCCTTCTGTTGGGACCACGGGGGTTACCTTGCCCAAGATGCTCCCTTCAGGGTGGCTTCCCCGATGCTCCAGAATTGAGAGGAAATAAAAGCCACCTACGTGCTCACTTGCATGTGGATTCATTGTCTTCACAGGGTCAAGCCAGTAAATGGAAACTTGGGCAATATCAGGTGCCTTATGATACAGCTTAGAGAAGCAACTGGAGACGCTCTCAGCCGGTCTGTAGCCAGAAGCAAGCCAAGGGAGGGGAATACACTTTGGGTCCCCAAGAACATGTGTTCCTATTCTAGTTCAGCTGTATTCCAACCTTAAGGGCTCTTAAGAAATCTTTTATAGGGGCCGGGTGGTGTAGCTGGTTAAGCTGCTGCCTGTAGTGCCGGCATCCTATATGGGCATTGGTTCAAGACCCAGCTTCTCCACTTCCCATCCAGCTCCCTGCTAATGTGCCTGGGAGAGCAGTGGAGGACTGCCCAGGTCCTTGGACCCCTGCACCCACGTGAGAGACTTGGAGGAGGCTCCTGGCTCCTGGCTTCAGACTGCTGCAGTCCCAGCTGTCCCGGCCACTTGGGGAGTGAACCAGCGGATGGAAGATCTCATTCTCTCTGTCTGCCTCTCCCTCTCTGTAACTCTGCCTTTCAAATAAATAAATAGTCTTTTAAAAAGAGAGAGAGAGAAGTCTTTTATAGTCCTTTATCATGTATCCTGCCTAAGAAACTTTGATTATTTCTGTCACTTACAACAATATGCATCTAACTGGCTCACCTGGTTTGGCCTCAAATACCCAACCCCTCTTCCCAGAGCAGGTAGAGGCCGGTGGGGCAAAGAAGCCCGCAGGGGCGTCCACAGAACAGGCCCTTCTTCCGACCGCAGTCTCAGCTGGAACTGTGGCTTCCAGCAGCCCGCGGGAGCCCTGATCACGGGGGCCAGGTGAACCAATGTGGATTTCTTCCCTCCAAGGTCAGCAAAACCTGGGGCAGTGATTTCCCTCTGTCAGCAACCGAATTGATCATTTTTTCTCAGGCCGCCTGAGCCTCAGATGTTTGCTGTGGAAACCTGTCTCTTCTCAGGGGGGCCCTGGGGCCTTGTTAAGCCTCTCTTCAGCTCCAGGAGTCAATGGCCAATCTCACAAATGGCCCCATCTCACAATCCATCCAAGAGGGTGGGGGGCGGGCAAGATTAAAATCCCTGGTGTCGCTGCTGGAGTCTCACTGTCTCTCTTTAGGGTTGATAGTTAAAAATTCATGGTTGTTTTCAAAGGAGAAAAAATGCTTAAACTGCTTTCCTATTTGCAAGCGTTCCCTTTTTTGATTCAAAATCAAACTTTGGTCTAGACAGGCGAGGGCTTTTTGCTGACGTATCTTGCCAGCTCAGAAACCTTGAGGTTTTCCAAATGCAGCGCCCCACCCCCACCCCTTCCCGTCGCTGGGTCTCCTGGACCATGGTCCTTCCGACACTCTCTGAGCAGCTCGGGCGGGACAGAGCTAACTGGACAGGGAGGCCCACGATGGACATTGGCAGGTTTGTCTTTTGCATCCCTCGTCTTCCTTAACAAGCCGTCTCTACTGGCAGCCACACTGACTCTCTGACACCATCCACCTTTATGTCAGTGCTTGAAGCAGCTGATGAAAGGCCCCCATCACCCAGCTGCTGTGGCCACTTCTCCTTCTCCCACTTCTTCTTCCTTCTAGTCTCCTCTGCTCCAAATAACATCTGTTTGCTATAGAAAGCATAGAAGTTAGCACTAAGAAGAAAAGAAATCTCACCAGCCAGAATCATCCTTCTAAAACTTTTTTCTGAATTTGCATACAAATATCCTATAGATGCCTATTGCATATCTTAAACGTTATACAAAAGCTTTGTAGCTTAAGTAATAAAATTTATTTTTTCACAGTCTCCCTGGCTAAGGAATTTGGAGGCTTGTCTAGGCAGGTGTGGCTCAGGATTGCTGACAAAGTGGCAGTCAGAGGGCTTGGGGGCTGCAGAATCGTCTGAAGACTTGACTGGGGCCGGAGGACCTGCTTCCAAGATGGCGGCACACTCACATGGCTGATGAGCGGGTGTTGGCTGTGTTTTCTCACCAGGTGTGTCTGTCTTTTCCACGGGCTGTTTGGGTGTCCTCACGGTATAGCAGGTGATGTCCTCCAAAGTGAGGGATCCATGGGGATCAGGAGCAGAAGTAGCAATGGCAGTTTGCTGTGGCAAAGTCACAGTCCTAGTCCATCATTTGTGA
Organism: Oryctolagus cuniculus; assembly: GCF_051225735.1. NCBI lineage: Eukaryota > Metazoa > Chordata > Mammalia > Lagomorpha > Leporidae > Oryctolagus > Oryctolagus cuniculus. The sequence continues at coordinate 16,184,922 of NC_142887.1, read as the reverse complement.
CATACTGTGTTAGACCACACAGCCCAAACCCATGCAGTGAGGAAGTGCAGGAGAAAACTCGACACTTAGAAGACCAGGACCATGTTGGTGACTGGCTGCCATCATGTAAGTATCCCATTAGTCAGCGTTCTCTTACTATAATAAAATACCTGAGATAGCCTAACTTTAAAATGCTCATTTGGGGGCCAGCGCCACAGCTCATTAGGCTAATCCTCCACCTGTGGCGCCGGCACACCGGGTTCTAGTTCCGGTCGGGGCGCTGGATTCTGTCCCGGTTGCCCCTCTTCCAGGCCAGCTCTCTGCTGTGGCCCGGGAGGGCAGTGGAGGATGGCCCAAGTGCTTGGGCCCTGCACCCCCATGGGAGACCAGGATAAGTACCTGGCTCCTGGCTTCGGATCAGCGCGGTGCATCAACCGAAGCGCACCGGCCGCATTGGCCATTATGGGGTGAACCAACGGAAAAAAGGAAGACCTTTCTCTCTGTCTCTCTCTCACTGTCCACTCTGCCTGTCAAAAAATAAATAAATAAATAAAATGTTCATTTGGTTCACAGCTACAGAGATTCAGAGTCCAAGATCTAGAACACCCCACTGGTTTGATCTAGAACACCCCACTGGTTTCATCTAGAACACCCCACCGGTTTGATCTAGAACACCCCACTGGTTTGATCTAGAACACCCCATTGGTTTGATCTAGAACACCCCATTGGTTTGGCCTCTGCTGATGATTTTCTTGCTGGCAGAGGGTCCTGGGGTGGCACAAGCCACCACATGGCAAGAGACAGGGAGCACATATTTGTCTGAGTCTGTGGGGCTTCCACCCTAAGGACTTGGTCCAGTCAGTTCACTATCCAAAGGCCCTACCTCTACACAACATCATTTGATTTTGTCTATCCAATAAGCACCATTAATTATGACTTTGAGGCTAATAGTCAACTTCTGTGTGAGTTTTGGGGAGCAAATATTCAAGCCATAGCAAATAAATAATAACCATATTTTGTAACCAAAAAAGAAAAACAAAACAAAACAAACACACACCTGGCACTGTGATCAGGTGCCCTTGGAGCAAATCCTCCCTCGTCTGTCAAACCCTCAGATGACTGCAACCCTAACAGCACTTACCAGTAACTCGTGGGACATTCTGAGCTGCAGCCGCCCAGCTGAATGCTGCCATATTCCTGACCACAGAAACTGAAGTGATCAACTTACTGCTGCAAGCTACCATGTGTCTGTGACTTGCTGTTTTGAGAATCAGGTATTGTGATCATCTTTTGCCATAAATGAAAGTTGTTTTACATAGCATCCTTTTTGATGGCTCCCTGGAGGGCAGGTAGAAATCTGTGTTGTGTTGTGTTGTGTTGTGCTGTGTTGTGTGTAGGGTGTGTTTGGCTGGTACAGTAAGTGGTAGACACTCTGGAATTGGGTAGGAGCCGGGTAGGAGAGCCGTGGGAGACACAATTTCTGATCACGTATATTCCCAGTTTCTTCTGTAGAGCGTGTGAGATTACACTTTCCCCTTCATCTGAAATTAATGACCGTGTGACTTTGGCAGCCCATGCACTGAGAGAGGAAGTGATGGAAGTCACTTCCAAGGGGACACCTTTCTCTAGCAGTGCTGGGCTCGGCGGCTCGCTCTTCTCTTGCCAGGTTTCTTGTGGAGACACAGGGACGTGCAGTGCCTTCCTCAGCGTGGTCCCTGCACAACAGTCTCAGAAAGCCAGCCCTTGCTGACCCACTTCTTCCGTGGAGCATGAGCCACGAAGAACATCTGTGGCTGCAGGTCCCTGGGATCCGCGCTGCTTTTGTTGCTGCAGGACCACCTAGCTCGGCCTGGCTCAACCCACAGCCCTGCTGCAGAAGGAGAAGCTGGTGTCCTTCGGGGCTGGCCCAGGACCCATCTGCTGGCAGATCTGTCTCCCCACCCTTCCCACACTCTGTTCAGTTTCTCGGAATATGGCTGTAACCCTGCGAGCTGCACATCTCGGCATTTCCACCGGTTTGTTTCCACTGGGGATGCTCATGACATGGTGGAGGGCAGGAGATGGAGAGGCCAGGGTGTTCCCCCTCCTCCGAGTATGTCTCCAAAAACAGCTCCAGTAGAAACGGCATCTTCTCTTTGTGTTCAGCCACCTCCGCCAAGGCTGCCACGCTCCCGTCTTTCAACAGGAGTCGCCCAACCCCAGGCTTCAGCCACATCGCCGCCTCTTTCTGTTGCCCAGCCTGCGGGTGGCAGGAGCTCCCGGCTGTGGGTCACCTCTGCTTTCCACACCATCTCCCTTGGCTTCTCCGACTTCCCAGTAATCACTTCCCTGCGTTTCAGCCCCTCTGTCTCAGGTACCCACTCAGTCTTCTGTGCCTTGTCTTTGCTCACCTGCCAGCCAGACACAGAAAATCTAGAGGACTTTGATGCCAAGCCGAGTTTCTCAGCGATTGATACTGTGGGTCAGACAATTCTTTTCAGGGGAGAGGGGGAGCTGTCCTGTGTGTTATAGGATATTTGGATGCATTCCTGACCTGTCCCCACCACACGCCAGCCCTTGCCCCATTGGACCACCACTGTCACAGAAGATGGCAGAGCCATGGGACAGAAACTGCCTGTGTTCCCGAATGCTGCGGGAACAGAGCTGGCCCTGCTGTCCCCACCGGACTGTTGCTGTGGTAGGCCACAGAGACTGGGGCTTGTTTATGACAACCACTTACCCACTCTTCACAACCTGGAGCCCCTCTAGGTCTGGGCTGGCATTCTAGACTTTAAAATAACCCATCAAAGCTGTGAGGAAGCCTGCAGTGACCAAGATGAGAAAGCGCCTGAGGCCTGACTGCACAGGAAAAGGACGTTTTCAGATATGGACAGAAGAGGAGCAGATCCCCAAAGGGCATGGACAGGGGAGGCGGGAGGCTCACAGGGGAGAGAGGGGGACACTGGTGAAGGCGCAGACTGCATGCCCAGCAGGGACGGTGGGTGATAGGAACTTGCTTGGATTACTAGCTCCTGGGGGAATGTTCACGCAAGCCTAGAGACTTAGTAACTGGGCAAATCAACAACACTCGGCATAGAACAAAGACGTGCACAGTCAGGCAGCTGGTTCTCAGTCTCCACACATTCCTGGGCTCTGCAGAAAACTGGCCCCTTGCTGTAAGCTCTGTGTCTGTCCCCTAAAGGCTGCCGGCCCCAGCTTTGCAGGATAAACGAAGCACAAATCTATTTAAGGCTTTCATCTGGCTCCCACCCCCTTTCAGCCCAGCCCTGGCCCCCAAAGAAAGGTGTTATATAAATAAAAATTACTGTCACTACAATGTGCTGGACAAGCGTTTGATAAGGATCAGAGGAAGGCTGGGACCCTTAATGGCCGCTGCAGTGGGGGCAGGGGAGGCAGGATTCCATCTTTGGGTTTGCAAAGGAAGCCATGTGGCAGAGACTCTCCGGGATGGTTTAGAAAAATGAAGGAAATTCCCCATTTCCTGGTTGTAAGAAAATATGGGTGGAACAAGCCTCCACTGAGCTGAGCATGGCTCCAGCTTTGATGTCAGATGAATGACAATGATCTCTAAGGCAGGAACACAATGTAATGCTCCTGCCCCAGCTTTTCCACGAACAACAAGATCACTGAAGGGGCCTTGTGTTGGAAAACAAAGGCGTTCTGACTTGCGAGGCCTGGAAGAGGAAGGCTTGGGGGTGTTCTTGAGTCGTGGCCCCTGGGAGATGAAGGCGAGGGGGTGGGCCAGGTGGTGGGCCCCCGCCGGGTTTAGTGGAGGCAGCTGTGTTGCTGCCGGGTCACTCGGTCAACATTTATGCAAGGCCTACTGTGCGCCTGGACCTGGACTTGGGTCAGTCAGAGCAGAGCGTAGGAAACAAGTTCACAGACAAATGAAACAGTCAGAACACTCGATGGCTCGCTGCTCCCTTTCTTCTTGTTTCTTCCTTCCTTTATTTCCAGCAACTTGTATCGGATGCCTCTTTTGTCCCAGTCACTGTGCTGGACACTGCGGCTATGACAATGGATGAGGACCAGGGGCCCGTGGTAGATATGATCGGTAACCAGCGCCGTGCCCATCAAACAGAACCGTGTCCACAGGTGCACCAAGAGAGGCACATGGGGCGTATTAGCAGCCAACAACTTGAAACAAATTCAGCACCACCAAATGCACAATAGGTACATTATGTTGTAATCTCACAGGGAAATATTATGCAGCAGTGATAAATGCTCCTCCATGGAGCAGCATGGATACATCCCCCAGATTTCATGCAGAGGGTAAGAATACAGCCACGCTGGGAAATAAAGCTCTATGGTTAAAATTAAAAAGGCGGACTGGTGTCGTGGTGCAGCAGATTAAGCCACTTCTTGGAATGCCTGAACCCCATATGGGCGTGCTGGTCAGCTCCTGATCCACCTTCTTACTAATGTGCCGGGGAGGCAGTGGGTAACGGTTCAAGCACTCGGGTTCCCATTACGCATGTAGGAGACTCCGGTGGAGCTCCTGGTCCAGCCTTGGCAATGGAGGGCATTTAGAGAGTGAACTAGCAGATGGAAGATTCTCTATATGTATCTCTCTGTCTATCCTTCTCTCTGTATCACTCTATCTTTCAAATAAAAAAAATCTTTTAAAAAATAGTTAAATGTGTAAAAGCTACACTCTAGGGAAGCTGTCCGTGCACCTGCTCCCCCTTCCAGTAAAAGCACCGTGATTTCTGTAAGGAGAGAAGAGATGGGGTATGAAGCCACAGCCAGACCAGCTGTGTTCAGAATCAAGCCTGGGAGGGGCTCACTCCCAAGTGACCACACGGCGGAGAGAGAGCCCTTTCCCTTGCAGACTGGTGGTTTGCATAGTACAAAGTGGCGGGAAGGGGCTTGGAGCCTGAGCTGAAGCTGGGCTGCCGAGACAGGGAGAGCTGGGGCTCGTTCTAAAGGTCCCGCGAGATCGCAGTGTGAGCTGGGAGGGGCTTGGGCTGAGGCTGAGCCTGGACTCTGGGGCTGAGCTGCTGAGTGGGGGAGAGGGCTTGGGAGGAGTGGGGAGAGCTCTGGCTGATGGCTGCACTCTTCAGACAGGGGTGTGTCCAGCAGTCCAGGCAGGGCGGGGCTGGTCAAGGCAGGGTGGGGCTGTATTAGCAGGCAGAGAAATGGGGGCTGCTTGCTGTGTGTAGGTGAGAGGTCAGCATGGATCTAAGGCTTTCTGGCTTTGCTCCCTCAGTTTCCCCTCGGGTTCCCATCCCAGTGGCTTCTCCTCATTGATGACCAAGGAGAACACACCTACTTCCTTCTCCAGATTGGTCAGCCAGCACATTCCATCCCTTGTGATAGGTGCAGGCGGTCACATGACCTAAGGCCTTCCAGGGGTAACCAGCAGTGCCAGAACCAGAACGTGGGCTGGAGTTCACGGAGGAGCAGGCTTGCTTCTTCCCTGGGGTTGCGGAGCTGGTTGGACATCCGTTGGGAAGTGCTGGTGGGCACGTGGCTGACACCAGACACGGGCCTGCCTGAGAGTGAACTCACACAGGCAGGGCTGAGACCAGCCTGGGTTGGTTTCTCTGGCTGGACCAGGAGGTGTCTATCTGCTCTAATACCCACCTTAGCTCCTGACTGGGTGGGGCATGAGGAAGTGCCCTGGGGAAGAGGAGTGTGTGTGTGTGTGTGTGTGTGTTGGGGGGGTCCCTCTGAGTTTCTTGCCACTGTCATTTTTCCTGGAAGGTAAGGACCCTGAGAAAAGTGACCTGATTTCTGGGACCCATTGCTTACTCCCGTTTGACAGGTAGAAAAACTGAGGTTTTGCCCTGGAGGTGGGAAGGTGCTGCTCTGATATTGATGTCCTGTAGGGAGCCCTGAACTAGGTCAGCTCTGTGCGTTGTAGGAGGCAGAGGTAGGATTCTCAGGACCATTTCACGGAGGAGGAGACTGGGGCTTACTGCACAAAGCCACTTAACCCTGGTGACGTAACTAAGCGTGATGGGCTTGGAAGCCAGGCGGCTGGACGCTACAGCCCACTCTCCTAAGGCTGTCTTTCCAGAATAGGATCCGGACCCCACACCGTCCCATTATTCTGGAAGAAACTCTGTAAGGGAAGGGTCCAGCAGCCCTCCCTCATTGTTCCCCACTTGGCAGCCCCCTCAGGTTCAGGTAAATAGAAGGGATTCCGTCATTGTTTGTCCCTGGTCCTAATGACTTTCGTCTTTGTGTCTTGGGAGCCAGCCCTCACCCCTGGGAAGCTGGCCTGGGGCCGGGGAGGCACCAGCCGCCTGCTCTGAACAATGGTCTTTGTTCTTCACACTTTCCCTATCAAAGCCGCACAGCAGGGATGGCCTTCAGAGGCCACCGGCGCTGTGACAATTCCTGCGCCAGCGCCAGGGAGGGGGAGGGGCAGGAAAGGAGGGGTCAGGTGCAACTTTGACCCAGTTGAGCGACTCTGGGGTCGCTGTCCGAGTTGGTACGAATGAAGCTTTAGCGGCTTCCTAATGGTGCCTCCTGTGAGTGGTTCTCTGGTTCACTTCTGGGAGTCGCGGGTCTGGAAATGATATCGGTAGACAGGGAGTATTAATAATAACCGCAGTAACAATAGAGATGACGACGACAACGCCTAGCCCTACTTATTGTGCACCTACTGTATTCCAGCCTCTCTGCTAAGTATTTTACCGGGGTACTTCAAAAATCTCCTGGGAAATAGCACTCCAAGGTCAAGTTTATTTTGGAACCATCAAGTTTCAAAATCCAAGCCTGCAAGGAATCTCCTAAAAGCTCATGAACTGAGGGTCAGGAGCTCAGTCCAGGCCTCTCTTGTAGGGGCCAGGGGCCAGGAACTCAATCGCTTGAGTTATCAATCGCTTGAGTTATCACTGCCCTCTCCCAGGATGAACTTTACTTATTTATTTATTTTTGACAGGCAGAGTTAGACAGTGAGAGAGAGAGAGAGAGACAGAGAGAGACAGAGAGAAAGAAGGGTGTTCCTTCTACCACCGGTGTGTTGCAGCCCCGTGCGCTGCCCTGATCCAAAGCCAGGAGCCAGATGCTTCCTCCTGGTCTCCCATGGGGTGCAGGGCCCAAGCACTTGGGCCATCCTCCACTGCCTTCCCGGGCCACAGCAGAGAGCTGGACTGGAAGAGGGGCAACCGGGACAGAATCCGGCGCCCTGACCGGGACTAGAACCCGGTGTGCTGGTGCCGCAAGTGGAGTATTAGCCTAGTGAGCCGCGGCGCCAGCCAGGATGAACTTTAGCAGGAAGCTGGAGTCAGGATCAGGAGACTGGATGGAACTCAGGCACTCTGATGTGGGATGTGGGCATCTTATCCACCGAACTTTATCTTTTAATTCAATTTTCCATGCCTGTCTTGAAGTACCCTCACATATACAGTAGCATTTAATCCTGATAACAACCCTGGAAGGTAAAAACTTATGATTCTCCATATCTTTCAGATGAGGAAAATGCAGGTCAGAGGGAATAAATAGCTTGCCCAAGGCCACAGAGCTGGACTTTAAATCCAGTCTCTGGGACTCTGAAGGCCCCCTCTTAATGGTGGGTTCAGGTGGGCCCTTGCAACCATGGGGCCCATGGGAAATGCACAGAGCAGGTGCCTTGGCACCCCTAGATTCTGCCTCCCAGCCCAGCCAAGTGGCCTTTGGCTGCTGGGGCCTCCAGTTTCCGAGCCTCTTTCTCCATCTGTAGTACGGGATTCGGTGTCAGTGCTTCCATGCTGGGCAGGCTCCCTTCAGGGACCAGAGTCTACCCTAGGAGGTCCCAGCTTGAGGATTTAATCCAGGGACTACTCAGAGAAGAGTGGGAGGAGGGTAAGGAGATCAGCGGGGATCCCCAGACACCCACAGTCAAGCAACAGGGAGCAGCTGCTACTGTCCCTGGGCTGAAGCAGCCAGGAAAGGTTTCTGGGAGTTTAGTTAGGGCAGGAGTAGGGGCTGGACTCATCCCTGGGTCTGAGCTAGGGAGGAAGCTGGCAAGACATGCCCCAGCCTCTGTGTTCACCCTTGATCTCCTGCCAGTGCTTCCTGGGGGACCCTTCCCACGGGCAGCTGGACCACGGGGGTCCTGGAAAACACGGTCCCCAGGGTCTGGCTCCTGGCTGGGCAGAGAAGAGTGGGGAGCAAGGGAGGAGGCAAATGGGGAGTAGCGAGGGCCCGGCTTTTGCTGTTCCTGTGAATGGTACATCGGGTTATTTTGGGAGGCACGTAGCAAATCAGTCCCATTGACGAAGCGCCCGCTCGATGCCACCTTGGACAAGGGCCTGTGGGTGCTTGTTGGCACACGCCACATACTGTGTCCTCTTCCCGTGAGTGGCAGGAGAGCATCTTGGTAAAGGGGAGGGGTTCTGGAGCCGGACACCCGCTTCTCCTGCCTCTGAGTTCCCCATTCCAGGGAATTCAATGCACTCTCTTGTGCCTCAGTCTCCCCATCCGTCATGACGGAAGGAGCCACACCTCCCAGGCATTTGGCTAGGAGTGAACACGCGCGACTCCTCCCAGAGCGCCTGGCCCCTGGTCAGCCCTCAGTGGTGCGAGCTGTCACTCTGTTTCAAGAAGCTTACATTCCAGAAGGGCTATCAGACGGATCCACCCAGGACCCAGTGTGATTGGGAAGCAGAGACAGGAAACCCGTTTCAATCAAGTGAGGCAAGGAAGACCTCTCTGATGTTTGAACTGAGACCTGAAGGAAGAGTGAGAAGCTCCCAGGGTCTGGCAGCAGGAAGGGCAGAGCAAAGTCCCGGAGGCAGCAACAACCGGGGATGTTCAAGGAACAAGGAGCCAAGGGACAAGATTTTAGTAGCTGGAGCCAGAGGGGCTGTGGCCTGTGGGCCTTGGAGGCCAATGCAAAGAATTTGGATTTCCTTCTGGTAAAGCCCAGAAGCTCCTGGAAAGATGAGACACCCGGGAGGGACAGGACCCAAAGTCTTCCAGGAGGCAGGTGCCTGGATGGGAATAGACGTTGGGCTGCTTGGGTGAGGTGTGCAGCGCCATGGGTCTGCTTCTTAGAGGAGAAGGAGGGAGGGTGGGGTGGCCCGGAGCTGTCATGCAGTCTGGAAGGTTCAGCAAAGGCCAAGGGAGTCCCTGAGCTGTCTGGCAATTCTGTGTCTCCCAGAAACGAGCCCCCACCAGGACCCTGCTGCCCCCAGACGCTAGCTGCGGTCACCAGTTAGAACCGTAACCTCTACGAATGCAGGAGGCGTTCAGAAGGCAGCAGTCTGCCAGGTGCCTCCTCCCAAGGCCAAGGCCTCTGACTTGCCTTTCAGAGGTGCACTTGGCTCTCCCGAGGAGTGGCTGGGAAGGAGGGCAAGGGGCACGCTAAGGGTTACGGAAGCCTCTGGCTGCAGACACCCCAGATGGAAGTCAGTGCAGGCAGACAGGGGAGCGCCTGCCGGTGAGTCAGGGCCTGCCTGGCTCCATCCCTGCCTCCCGACACCCCGCAAATCCCCTGTCTCCCCGGAGGAAGTCAGGCCTGTAGCCCAGCTTCCTGCTATTATGCCATTTTTACAGCCTGGACTTGATTTAGGTGTTACGTTCTTGCTAAGAATATGCCCTGACACTTGAAAGGAACCGTTATTATTGTCCTAATTTGTGAAGAATTAGTTGTTGCTGTTTTTTTTTCTTTCCCTTCTCCCCTTTCTTCTCCACAGGGTCAGGCTGGAGCCGGGTTATTGTTGTTAAATATAGATCTGAAGCTATATTGGGCCTGGGCGGGTGTCCTCACGCTTTCACTTCTTAAAACAGGAAGGAAGGCCCCAGCTGGGGAGTTTCAGAGAGCCAAGGAGCTGCTCCGAGGGCCTCGGGAAGGGTGTTGCCGTGGAAACATCAGATGTGCTCGGAGGGACAGCATTCAGCACCTAGGAGATTGTTTTCATTACCCAGCCTTCTGGTATACCTGCAGGCTGGGTCTGTAAGTGTGAGAGGTACAGCTGCGGTGTGTGGGTTCAAATCCCAGCTCTGCCACTTTCCAGCTGTGTGGCTCTGGACAGGGAACTCCTACTCTGCTTCCTCCTGGCCTCGGTTTCCACAGCTGAGAAAAGGTGATGAGGTGTCACCTCCCTGCCGTGGCTGGTGGTGGAGGAGCCGAGGGAGCTTGTGTAGCGAGTGTCAGCAAGTGCCCGAGACTCGCACACGTACACTGCGCTAGCTGCTGCTATAAGCTCTGCGTCTCCTGGCGGCTGCGGCTTAAACTTACTACTTATCAATGTTCCTAGAAATGAAAAGGGGGCCAGCACCGCGGCTCACTAGGCTAATCCTCCGCCTTGCGGCGCCGGCACACCGGGTTCTAGTCCCGGTCAGGGCACCGGATTCTGTCCCGGTTGCCCCTCTTCCAGGCCAGCTCTCTGCTGTGGCCAGGGAGTGCAGTGGAGGATGGCCCAAGTGCTTGGGCCCTGCACCCCATGGGAGACCAGGAGAAGCACCTGGCTCCTGCCATCGGATCAGCGCGGTGCGCCGGCCACAGCGGCCATTGGAGGGTGAACCAACGGCAAAAGGAAGACCTTTCTCTCTCTCTCTCTCTCTCACTGTCCATTCTGCCTGTCAAAAATAAAAAAAATAAAAAAATTAAAAATTAAAAAAAGAAATGAAAAGGACCCCACGGTCTTGCATTAAATCATCAATGGAATGAACTCACTCAGTACCTGTGAATTAACCAGCAAGAGGCATTAGGAAATAGCAAGCATCAATGATACCAGCTAACTTTTTAAAGAACTTGTCTTCATTAAAGCTGTGTTCTGTCTTCCTCATGGCCCGGCAGCAGTAGTTCCACTCTGCTGTCTTCGGCCGTGTTCTATAAACTACACTGACAAATGCTGGTGACCAAGCAGGCCATGGCAAAAGCTGAGATCCACCATAGCCACCAGGCTGGGCCGCAGTGGAGACACGATTGGCTTTCAGACCCTGTGCTATGTCTTGAAGGCTGCGCCTTGTGCCTGCCACCTGTTAGGACCCAGAACCCTCAGGCCAGGAGAAAAGTGATGCAGAGAAAGGTTTATTGCCTTAGAAACAACTGGAATCAGCACATGGACAGGGAGCTCGACAGAGGGAGTGCTTGTCCAGGTGGGGGAAGGAGGGGGTGTTCTGAGCGAGGGGCTGGAGGGGAGCACTTGAGGAACGGGAATGAGCGCATGCAGAGGCCCAGGGGTGAGAGAAGTGAGCTCCCAGGCAGTCGTGACAGCTGAGGGTCGAGAGGCACCCCACAGGTCACTTCTCATAGGGACACTGCAGGCCGTACGGCAGAGTGGCACCCAGCATAGGAAGTGCTCCGCAGAGCGGCTCTGAGTTGCATTGATTCCTAGTCACTTAGCCCTCTCCCTGTCACCCCACATCGACTTCCTTTCCATTCTTCAGGCACACGCCTGCCCATGCCTTTGCCAAAAACACCCTTCCCGCAAAAACACAGACTTTGTCCCTCGGCTCCCGGCGCCTGTACTCAGAGGGGCGCTGCCACGGTAGCCGGTCTTCCCGGCGCCCCACTTGAATCGTGCCCTTCTCCCCACTGGAGCACACGCGGGTCTCCACTCTCCCTTTTCTGTGTGGTGGTTTTCATGCCCAGCTGAATACCTCTGGTCTACTATGTGGTTCAGGTTTTCGTTTTACTTGTTTTAGTTTCTACCACTGCAATGTGCTCTCCTAAGGAGAGAGATTTTGACTGTTCAAACACGCCACGTCCCCAGAACTGATACCTAGAAACTTTTAGGAAATGCTTGTTGAATGAATGAATGAGTGAGTGAATGAATGAGTGAATGAAAGGGAGGGAGGGAGGCCGGCGCCCCGGCTCACTAGGCTAATCCTCCACCTTGTGGTGCCGGCACACTGGGTTCTAGTCCTGGTCAGGGCACCGGATTCTGTCCCGGTTGCCCCTCTTCCAGGCCAGCTCTCTGCTGTGGCCAGGGAGTGCAGTGGAGGATGGCCCAGGTGCTTGGGCCCTGCACCTGCATGGGAGACCAGGAAAAGTACCTGGCTCCTGCCTTCAGATCAGTGCGATGCTCCGGCCACAGTGCACCGGCCGCTGCGGCCATTGGAGGGTGAACCAACGGCAAAAGGAAGACCTTTCTCTCTGTCTCTCTCTCTCACTGTCCGCTCTGCCTGCCAAAAAAACAAACAAAAAAAAAAAAAAAAGGGAGGGAGAGAGGGAGGTTTGAAAAGTCTGTGAAGGGGGCCAGCGTTGTATCGCAACAGCGGGTTAAGCTGCTGCCTGAGATGCAAGCATCCCATATGGGCACCAATTTGAGTCCCGGCTGCTCCACTTCCAATCCCACTCCCCGCTAATGCACCTGGGAAAGCAGCAAAGGATGGCCCAAGTGCTTGGGCCCCTGCCACCCGTGCTGGATGGAGTTCCAGGATCTCGGTTTTGGCTGGGCCCAACCCTGGCTGTTGTGACTATTTGGGGAGCGAATCAGCAAAATGGAAAAATCTCTCTCTCTCTCTTAAATAAATAAATCAGTCTTCTAAAAATATCTATAAAAGGAAGGAAGAGATTCGCTTCTCCTGCTGTCTTTGTCCATGTAGCTCCTGGAAAGTAAGAGTTACTGATTCTCCTTCATGTGACAAAGTGAAAGGCCCAGAGAGAGAGAGGCGTCCCTGAAAGCCACACACCTAATGACAGCAAATCCTCTGCAACCACTACATGCTGGGGACCGTTCTAGGCCACTGATCTTTTTTGAAGATGTATTTATTTATTTTGAAAAAGTCACAGAGAAAGAGAGACAGAGTTCTTCCATCCGTTGCTTTACTCTCTAGATGGACACAATGGCCAGAGCTGGGTCAGGCCAAAGCCAGGAACCAGGGGCCAGGAGCTTCATCCAGGTCTCGCACATGCGTGACAGGGGCCACACTTGGGCCATCTTCTGCTGCTTTCCCAGGCACATTAGCAGGGAGCTGGGTCAGTAGTGGAACAGCCAGGACACAAACTGAGCTGGCATCCACTTGGCAGGTGGCACCTCTACCTGCTGTGCCACAACACCAGCCCCTCAGGGGTTTTATTGGAAACACATGTTAGTTTGCTAGAGTTGCTGTGACAGAGTCTTATATAAATTAATTGGCTTAAGAAACAGAAGTTTATTGTCTCCCGTTTCTACAGGCTGCAAATTGAAGCCCAAAGTGAGGCAGGGCCCTGCCCACAGTGAAGCCAGAGGGAGGTATCTGTCCCAACCTCTTTCTTGCTGTCTGGTATTTCCTGGGTTCGTGACGGGATGACTTCAGTCTCCACCTGGCCTTGTCTCTTGTGCATGACTGCGTCCCGGGGGCCCACCTTACTCCAGTAGGACCTCATTCTAACTTCACTGATTCTGTCTCAACAAGCATTCCAAATATGGCTGCATTCGGAGTCCCTGCAGGTTGAACTTCAACATGGGAGACTGGGGGCTTCGCTATGCAACCTAGAATGAAAGGAGACTGGGGCACACGGTCCGTCATCAAGTCTTCAAGCTCCACTTGATGGTGGAGCTGGGCTTTGGACCCCAGATGGTCCGACTCCATAGCCCAGACCCCGAACCCTGGCCCAGCATGCAATGGTGAGCTCGAATGCTCGGAAGCATGTCTGAGCGCTGGGTTCTTGCTCAAATTGCTGCCAGAGGAAAGGAGAGGGAGAGAGATTGAAAGAGGAGCTGCTAGTTGAGGCAGGTGGCTCACGTCCAAAGCCTTGGCCATCCTTCAACACAAACAAGAAGGGCAGCCACAGGAGATGGAGATTGGCAGGTGGCACTTCCCTGCCCCCTGCTCCATTACCTTCCCCCTTTTCCTGCTGCTGACCCCCAGTGCTCATCTGGACAGGCAGCAGGAGCCAGCTGTCCACCCAGGGGGGACGGAGCAGAAGGCGGCTGGTGAGAAGGAAGGGTAACGTTCCTTGGAGAACTTAATGGAGTTCCCCGAGCAGAAGGACCTCCCCACTCTGCCGAGGGCGCAGCAAGGGCCCAGCAGAGACAAAAATATCTCTTGTCCTTTTTCATAATTCAGAAGCCTGTCAGTCATGGGAGGGGACCACACCAGGAGGTGGAAATGCGAGCAGGGAGTCTGAAAACCTAGAGGGGCCACGTGGCCCAGCCGCCGCACCAGGCTGGCTGCAGGCAGCGAGGCAGGCCAAGGGCCGAGCCCATGCGTTTTACACCTGCTCGACACCACGCTCCTCCTGATTTGAGTGGGTTTTATTTCAGTCAGGACGCTGCTTCGATTGATTACAGTTAATCCCCACAGTCCCAAGCTGTGGTTATTTTTATTATCATCCCCCTTTCACAGGCGAGGAAACTGAAACCCAGACCATGGAGACAGAGCCGGGGTTTGAACTCAGGCCGTCTGGTCTCAGAGTCCAGGCGTTTCACCAGGGTGCAAGTCTGTTTTCTGGAGCTGGAACGTGGCCAGCTTCCCCCAGCCCTGGCCCTGCCCTTGTCTGGATCGGGTTTGGTCACCTTTCGGCCTGCAGCCTCCTCCCTGGGTCAAGCCTCCTCCACCTTCTTCTGCCCTCCATGGGTGACCGTCATGGCCCTTGGTAGGTCCCTCAGCGCTTCCTGTCTGTCCTGCCTGGAGCAACCAGAGTGACCTTTGAAAAAGCGCACCTGAGCCATTCCCCCAGACCTTAAAGCTAAGCTCACCTTGGGACCTTGCCATCCTGCTTCTGAGTGATGCCCCACGAGGTCCGACACGGGGACCAGGAAGAGACACTCATGCACACGCCCATGTTCATAGCGTCATCCAGTCATGCAGAAGGGAGAAGCACCCCCCCCCCGGTGCCCACAGATGGATGAGTGGTTAATGGAAGGTGCCGTAACCACAGGGAGCGCAGGTGGGCCTTGAAGAGGTCATGCTAGCTGGAACAAGAGACGAGCACCGTCTGATTCCACTTCTAGGAGGCACCCAGAGGAGACAGGAGGCAGAATGGGGGCTGCCAGAGGCTGGCCGAGGAAGGAAGGAGGAGCTGGTGTTTGATGGAGACAGAGCTTCTGCTTTGGAAACTGGGGAGCTGTGGGGATGGATGGTGGTGAAGGCAGCCCAGCAGTGTGAACAGCCGCAAGGCCGTGATCAGCGCCGCTGAAGTCTGTAGGGTGATGTGTCTGTGTCCTGTGAATTTTACAATTAGCTATTTTTTAAAATCCTCTAGATGTAGTCATGTCGATTGACGGCTTAAAATTCATCAGCTATTACTCATTGCCTTAGAGTTAAAATAAAAGTCTTTACCTGAGCCTGCAAGCTTCAGGTGGTCTTTGCCTATCTCTGTCACCTCCTCTCTTTTAAATAAACCAACAAAAAGACCTGTGTTATTAATTTGAAAGGCAGAGTTGCAGAGAGAGGAGGGAGAGAGAAGGATCTTCTGTCTACAGGTTTACTCTGCAACAGCTGGGCGTGGGCCAGGCTGAAGCCAGGAGCCAGAAACTCCATCCGGGTCTCCCACGTGTGTGGCAAGGGCCCAAGCACTCGGGACATCTTCCGCGGCCTTCTCAGGCACATCAGAGAGGGAGCTGGATCAGAAGTTGGGCAGCCAGGACTTGAACTGGCTGGTTCTTGTCAAGGATGCTGGCATCACAGGTGGTAGATAACCCACTACACCACAATGCCAGCCCTCACCTGATCTCTTAAAGAAAGGTAATGAGATTTTAAAATGTCCCAGAGCCTGGAACAAAGATGATAATCAAGGTCAGGTTCATCATGGGGGATAGACTCCCAGGTGTCCCCATGACCCCTGCTGTGGTCCACTCCTTGTGTAATCCCGTCCCCTTGAGGGTGGCAGAGCCTGCCCATGACTTCCAATCAGGCAGCAGAGATGGGAAAGTCACTCACCTGTCAATGCCGTACAAGACTGTGCTGTCCACCTTGTAGTGTTCTGTCCCTTGCTGGAGTGGACAAAGCTGGCCATCGTGTTGGGAAAGTCCCTGTGGCCATCGCAGGAAACCAGCAGGAAACCGAGGCTGCCAGGCCAACAAGGGGCAAGGACCTCCGTGCTGCCAACCACCACGCGAAGCTTGGAGTGCGTCTTCCCGCAGTGGGGTCTCAGATGAGGCCTCAGCTCCACCAGCCCCTTGACAGCTGCTTTTGGGTGTGAGGCCGGGCACCTTGCGATGAGAAATCTCTGGTCCCTCGACTCCAAGTCCTCCATCCTCTTAACCCCAGGGGTGGCCTGCCTGGCAGAGGGTGGGAGACTAGGGTGAGAGGGGAGAGCTGACCGAGAGTCCGAGACCCAGAGATGAGAGGCCGAGGTGTTGAAGGGCAGCCATGTTGGTCTTCCTGCCCAGGAAGGAGCAGCAAAGGGATCCTTATCAGTTGCCCCTTCCCAGCCCTTCCTGGCCCCCCAGGGGCCGCCCACCCCCTGGAAGCCTTCCTCCCAGCATTCCTCTGTGCTACTGGGCAGGAAGCAACTGCCGCCCTGAACCCCAAGACATCTCAGCCGGCATTGTCCTTTAGCCTCATTCTCAGAGCTCTCCCGGGACGGGGGAAGGGGCTGGCAGCAGGATTTTCCTGTGCACCCATGCTGCTTGCAGGTGGGCTGAGTGGGGCTGAGAGCTTAGACTTAGGCTGTCCTGTTGGTCTCTCTCCCCCTCCATTCCTCCTCCCCTCCTCTCTTTTCTGTCTCCTCTCTTTCTGTCCCCCTCCCCTTTCACCCTCCTTCCTGCCTGTCTCTCTCTCTCTCCCTCCTCCCTCCCTCCCTCCCTCCCTCCCTCAGTGCTTGTGTAACTGTGTGTGCAGCTGATGCTTCTTCCTTCACCTGTGAACCCTCATACCTGGTGAGTCAGCGCACCCCTCGTATGTGTGTATGTGCTATGCCTGGATGACTGTGTCTCTGTTTAAGTAGCATTGCTCGTGTTTGTACACCTGGTAGCTGGCATGTGCTCTTTGGGTCCCTGGGAGTTTGCGTGTGTGGATGCATGGAGGTGCAGGTTTCGTGTGTGTGTGTGTGTGTGTGTGTGTCGGGATGCTGGTGAGCCTTGGCATGCCTGGGTATTTGTGCACTTGCATATTTGTCCATGGCTGTGTGTTTTGGCTGGTTCCCTTGGGTGTGGGTACCTATCTAGAAGTTTGTGTGCTCCTGTGGGCCCTAGGGTGTGACCCTTTGGGTGTCCCCAGGGTTTGTGTGTTTCTCCCACCCTTCCTCGTGCAAGAAGCAAGGATTTTGCCTCCGTGGGTTAGCGCTGTGATGCTCATGGCTTAAATGTTCACAATTAAGACTGTGGGTTGGCAGCGTTTCCCTTAAGAGGCCAGCGAGCTGACAGTTTAGGCTTTGTGAGCCATGTGAGCTGCACCACAGTTACTCGTCTCTGCCTTTTAAAATTATTTATTTTATTTGAGAGACAGAGACAGAGGTCTCCCATCTGCTGGTTCACTCACTGAACGTGCTGTAACCGCCGGGGCTGGGTCAGGAGCTCCATCGAGGTCTCCCAGGGTGCACATTCACAGGAAGCTGGAGTCGGGAGTGGAGCCGGGACTTGAACCCAGGCCCTCCAGTGTGGGATGCAGGTGTCCCACGTGGCGCCTTAACCTCTACACCAAATCCCTGTCCTCCCTTTGTGAAGTAAGACTTTTGTGTACATGAATGTGTGTGATTATGCACCGCTAAAACCCAACGTGTGTGCACGGAAATTTGAATTTCTTGTAAGTTTCATGTGTTATAAAATCTCATTTTTTTTTGCTTTTAACCATTTAGAAAGGTAAAAAAAAAATTCCTAGCTCACCGGCCACATGCAAACAGGCATGGCCAGACTGGGCACTCAGTCCATACATAGCATAAGGACTCGGATCTGTGCACATCTGAGTGACCTCCCCGCTTAGGCCTTGCCCGTCTGGGACGAGTCGTGTGTCCTGGGCGATTGCTGAGCCCTTAGCAGTGGACCTCGGACCTGCACGGGGGACCCGGAGATCAGCCCTGGTGAGGAGGCTGTGGTCTTCCAGGGGGCTCTGGGGATGCTCTCGTGTGGATTTAGAAGCTGAGGTCCCGGGCTGAGAGCAGAAAACAGCCCATGCTTTCCTCCCAGCTATGCCACTGCCCGGCCTACCAGTCCAGTAACTTCAGACAAGTGACATCACCCTTCCAAGCCTCAGTTTCCTTACCTGTGACGTGGAGCTACCCATGGTGCCTTCTTCACGGCACCGTTCTGAAACCCCGAAGACCCGGCAAGCATGCCCTCAGTGCAATTCCCCACAAACTCAGTAACTGGGGCCAGATCAGTGATCGTCTCACCCACAGGGAGCCCCTGAAGAGGCGAGAAATGGTTTGTGGCCGGGCCCTGGCGTTCTGCTCACCTGTTTATCAGCCTCTGAAGTTACCTAGAAATTATACCTTGGCATTTTTCTGACATTACCCAGATAAAAACCTATGTCGTTCCTGCCTTTTGTCTTCAACAGGCTATTTAGCGACGGGGCTTAAGTAGTAGAGCAAGGGTTTGTTAGAGACACTGGCCTCCAGGGCCCTCCCCGGCCTTGGGGTCTGCATAGCCCCGCTTTTCCAGTCTTCCCCCTCTCCAGGGCCGGGAGGCAGGCAAGTTCAGAGGTAGCTGAGAGGTCCATGTTAGGGATGAGCAGACTGGTGGAGCAAGGCTGTCTTTCTCATTCAACGGCAGGCGTGCCTCCCTGGGCCAGAGAGAGGCCTGCTCCTGTCCCCACGCCTGCGGCCCCAGCTTCCTCTTGCTCCCCTTCGCTGGACGTCTTAACCTGCATGACTCCACGTGTCACAGGCTCCATGCCACTCCCCTCCAACGCGATCCAGAATCTAATCTTGACACTTCTAGTTCCGTGATTTGGGCAATGGAAGGAAAATCCAAACCTCGGATTTCTCACCCGTTCAGTGGGGCTGTTGTGCACAACCTGCCCGGATGACGCATCCTCCAATTCTTCCCCCAAGTCCCCACCCTGCTCACAACGTTCCAGGGCTCCTACCTCTGGAACAAAGTCTGAACATCTTACTCCAGAACGCAAGGCCTCCATACCGTGGTTCGGACCCTAGTTTCCCTCTCACCTGTCCTGTGACCCACCTGCTCTATCCAAATCGGTTTCCTCACTGCCCCACCACGCTGTGCCTCTCCAGCCTCTGGCCTTCACACACACAGTCCATCCCATGTCGTGTCAGAGGGCCTGGGTTTTATCCCCAGCTCTGCTCCTGATTCCAGCTTCCTGCCAAAGCAGACCCTGGGAGGCCCCGATGACAACGGCTCAAGCGATTGAGTTCCTGCCACCCGTGTTGGAAACCTGGATTGTGTTCTTAGCTCCCTGCTTTGGTCCCAACTCAGCTCTGTTCTTTGTGGGCAGTGGTGGAGTGAACCGGGGCATGGCAGCTCCTTCTGTCTCTCTTCCGGTCTCTCTGACTGTAATACACACACAGGTGAGTCCTGGGTTCCGGACTCTTTGTGAGTGTTCTTTTGACATCCTGTGTTTTCGTGACGTCTCTCACGGTGGAAATACATTACCTGTTTTGAAGTTTTTACTTTATCTGTATTCTGGCAGTGTGCAGCACACGAAGGCAGGCACTGCGTCTGTCTTATTTGTTCTTCCTCCTTATTACACAGCGGATGTGAGGCCCTAGGAGGCACCGATGGTTCTTTACGGACTGCACAGAGTTCTTGTCCTGGGCCTCTCCAGCAGGTGCCAGGCGGTTAAACCAGGGACAGAGGAGCCTGCCTTTTTCTCTCAGGCTCACACACACTCTTCGCCTCTCTCCTGTGGGCTCCTTCTGCTTGCAGATGCCAGGACCCCATTAGGATAAATGAGCACGACTGGGGAGAGCCAAGTTCAGTAAACCCAAACTGCGTTTTTCTCTTTTGTCCCTGAGTCTGTGTCATGTGTCTTCCAAGTCACCTCTATGCTCAGCTATGACAATAAATCCAAGAAAGATGGAAGAAGACAGAAGGGCCCAGAGGGAGTGATTTCCTTCTCTGATGCACTCTGGTTCACCACAAAGGAGTGAGGCCTTTGAGGTGCAAAGAGTGTAGACAGAGAGGTGGAGGAGGCACCGGGCTCATACCGAGAGGCACCACGGCTGAGCTGCAGAGTCTGGAGCCAGTGCCGTCTATGTTCATTCCTGCACCTGCCGCTTTCTACCTGTGTGGCCACGGACCGTTCCTCTGGCCTCTCTCAGCCTCAGTTTTCTCATCTGCAAATGGGAGCAGGTGTAATTCCTACCTCCTCAGTCTGTTGTGAAATCAAACAAGGAGATTTGAGCGTAGGGTTTAGCAGAGTAAGGTCTTCTAGCCTAGGAATAATGTTTATATTTTTATGTTTTTATTTACTGTAATCCATTTAGAAAGGCTTGTTGCTGTGACTGTTTTATAGCTCTGATCCCGTTCTGGGGTCCTTGAAACCTTCCAGATGGGCTGGAAATTGACCGTGATGGATGATGGCTCTGAATTGAGAAGAAATAATTCATTTTCTACCAGCCACACTGACGATGCACAAGTCAAAGCGCTCGTGTCCAGCCTCGCGACCCCTCCCCTAGTCAGCGTCGCTTATTCTCTTAGCAGGTGTTCGGTATTCCCTTGCCACACATCTGTATAAGAAGGCCCGGCTTTATCGGGGTGTAGGAAGAGCGGGATGCTGGGAGTGCACACAGACACCCCGGCTTTCACGTGCTGTTGTGGATGGCAGACAGCCAGTTCCTCGTCCAGGTTCTAAGTTGAGAGGAATCAGGTGTGGGAGCCAGTGCTTTGCAGGTCCTAGGGTCTCTGAATGAGACTGCTGCTTGCATTCAGCTTGGACTCGAGTCCCAGTGTTCTACCAGAGGTGGGGGACAAGCTCTGGGAGGGCATCAAGCACAGGGACTGCGTAGAAATCAGGACTGTCTGATCGTTCATATTCCAGACAAGTGCTCAGCTGTGCTAGTTACCCAGCAGCACGTGGTGGGGCCCACTGGCTGCTGGTGACCAAGAGAGGTCTAAGAAGTGGGTTGGATGCTTATACTCAATGGTCGGTGGAACCCAGCAGTTACAGGAAGTGTGCACTGGAGTCTAAAGTGCCCGGGGAGAAAGGCAGGCACAGCTTGTCGCAGTCAGATCAGCTCACTTCAAAAACATAGTGTGGAATTCACATCCCACAGCCATCGCCCTCTTCAGGCCTGCGATTCCGGGCGTGTGGCACCCTCACGATGTCGTGCGGCTCCCCCGTCTGTCCAGCCCCACAGCATTTGCACTGCTCCCAAAGCAGACTCAGCACCCACTCAGTACTCACTGCCGTGCTTCCTCGTGGTGCCCCGCTCCCGACCTTGGTCCTTGGCAACCCCCAGCCTCCTTCTGTCTCCGTGAATTTGCCTATTCTGGATCTATCATACAAATGGAACCATGCGATGTGGGATCTTTTGTATCTGGCATCTTGCATGCGCCATAGTTTCCAGGCTTGTCTATGTTGTAGCATGTAGCAGCTTCTCTCTTCTTTTTGTAGTGGTGACTTGTCCATTGTTGTGTGCAGGCTACGTTTTTCCATCTGTTCACCCTTTGAGGTACGTGTAAGTTGTTTTTACCTTTTGACTCTTGTGAGTAATATTGTGATAAATATTTGTGTACAAGTTTGAACTCTGTTCTCAGTTCTTTCGGGTATATATGAAGGAATACAGTTGCTAGGTCATATGGTAATTGTATGTTTAACTTTTAAAAATATTTATTTATTTATTTTGAAAGGCAGAATTACAGAAAGGCAGAGGCAGAGAGAGAGAGGTCTTCCATCCACTCCTTCACTCCCCAGATGGCTGCAATGGCTGGAGATGTGCCAATCTGAAGCCAGGAGCCAGGAGCTTCTTCAGGGTCTCCCACATGGGTGCAGGGGCCCAAGGACTTGGGCCATCTTCTACTGCTTTCCCAGACCACGGCAGAGAGCTGGGTCGGAACTGGAGTAGCAGGGTCTTGAACTGGTGCCCATATGGGATGCCAGCACTATAGGTGGCGGCTTTATCTGCTACACCACGGCACCGGCCCCACGTTTAACTTTTTGAGGAATGAGCTCACATGTTTGTGCACACACATGAGACACTCCTAGTGGACTCTTAGAAAAACCTGGTGCAGGGAGAGCTCGGTACACAGAGAGCTAAATGTTTGCTTGAGCAAGGGGCAAGTGTAGCCAAAGTTGGGTTATTACTATTATTTGGCGTTGTATATGCTAGAGAAGCCTTGACATCAGGAATGCAGAATGTCCCATGGGCTTGAGGCATCTTTAAAAAACCTTGCTCTCCTCTGCTTTCCCCAGCAGCTGGTTGTGGAAGGGAACTGAGGGGGCGGTGCTAACCTGTTCACAGACCTGAGGGATATGCTAACCATGACCAGGCCACTGCTCTGTGAGGCCGATGCATGAGCCAGTCTTGGGGGCAGATCACCACTGGGGAGCCTGGTGCTTTCTGCTGGCCCTGCACTGACTGGAAAAGCTGTCAAGTGCAGGCAGGAGCCACCCACACCTGACCTCTGTTTGCACGACTGTGGCTCCACACAGGGTGGGGAACATCAGTGTTGCCACTGCTGATTGTTGGACTGGAAGCTGACTTCCTGGCCTGGGAGGGTTTTCTCAGCCAGGGTCCAGCACCTGTCATGTTCGTGGAGTCCGGTTCCTCCAGGACGGGCATCCTAGAAAGGGCAAGATGAATGCCCAGGGCCTTTTCTACGTTCCCTAGTTTTCTTACCCTCAATTTCCTCACTAGACCACAGGCTCCTGAAAGGAACAGGCCACGTTTTCATTGCTTGTATCTTCAGTGATAAGCACACAGCAGGTGTTTAATAAATGCATTTTGCTTTCTATGGTTTCAGTTACCCATGGTCAAGTGCTATCTGAAAATAATGAATGGAAAATTCTGGAAACACACAATGGGTAGGTTTTCAGTGGCACGTCATGCTGAGTCCTGTGATGCAACCTCAAGCCATCCTGCTCGGGGTGGGGGTGGGGCGAGTCATCCATGCTGTAGATGGTGCCTGTCCATTAATCATTGAGTAGACATCTCAGTTATCAGGTCCACTGTCGTGGCATTCCAGGGCTTGTGTTCAAATAACCCTTACTTTAAGTCAAAATGCACAAGAACTGAACCTAATTACTGTGCCTAATTCACAAACTAAACTTCATCACGGGTTTGTATGTTTAGGAAAAAGTTTTGTACTATCCAGCTCTTCACACGTCCGCTGCGGGGCTTAGGACATACCCCTGTTGGATGAGGGAGGATGGCTGGGATGAGTTCTGAGTGTGTACATGAAGGCTGCCTGCTCCCGTCTTGGGTTCTGCAAGGGCTCCGTGCACCTAAGGCCGTCTCACTTGCTCTTCCTGCACCCGCATGCTCTTCCCACAGCGGTGGCTCATTTTCATTGCCTTCCCACCTCTGCTAGACGGCCACTCCTCACGAAACCGTTCCCAGGCCACCAGCATCAAACAGCTTCCCCTAACCTTCCAAAAGATCTAAGTCCATATTTGACACATACAAAAGGCTGCATGTAGCACCCATGGAAGGTACAAAAGCCCAGTAGTACAGCTGCACCTTGAGCTCACCCCTCAACCTGGAAGCTAACCCAGGCCATTTCTGTTGGAGCCACTTCTGCTCTTGGTCCTATCCCTCCTCTCTCCCATCCCACTCCTACTATCATTTATTTTCACCCTTTTCTGGCCTTGTGTATTATGTAGCATTTCTCACCACCTGACATGCTATACCTATTTGTATGTTTGAGGTCGTTCCTCTCCAGACTGTAAGCTCCACAAAGACAGCGATGTCTCTGTTTTGTTCTTTGCTATATCCACAGTGGCTGGTCTACAGTAAGCTCTGGGTAAATATTTACTCTGTCGACTTAATCAATCACTGAATGAATGAATGAATGTCGGTTGCTTGTTTCAGAAACAGAGGTGGGGAAGAGCTATAACTTGCCTTTTATTCTTTTGTTTTTAAAACCATTTTATTTATATGAAAGGCAAAAGGGATCTATATATAGAGATCAGTCTTCCACCTGCAAGTTCATTCCCTAATACCTGTAACATCTGAGGCTGGGGCAGGCTGAAGCCAGGGCCTGGGAACTTGGTCCAAGTCTCCCATGGTGCACCTGATGACTCCCAGGGTGCACATCGGCAGGATCTGGAATGAGGAGTAGAGCTGTGGTTGAATGCGGGCATTCCCGTATGGGATACAGTATTCCAAGCAGCATCTTAACCACAGGGTCGAGCACCTGCCTCCAGTACAGCCCTAAACTGGTTGAAGCCTGGGCTTCCTATGTGATCAGAAAACATCCAGTCTGGAAGGTGACAGATCCGGCTTGAAGGCTGCTGGGCCCCTTGGTTGCTGTGCACTGTCGGTGCAGTCTGTGTGCATCTCCCTCCTCTGTAACGTGGAGAGCTGGTGACATCCAGGGCACTGCTCAATAAACAGAGGCCACTTAGGATTTACAGAAACCTTATTCTCATGGAAGATGCTCTGAGGGTTATTCTGGACACCTGTGACTCTCCGTGGCTGTAACTCCTTTCTGTAACCTGCTCCCCCCCCCCAATCTGACCCCACCTTGCCCCCTGGACTTCCACCCCCTGCCCTTTGCTTGCATCTCAGTAACTGGCCCCCCCCACCCCCCGGCTCCCAGGTGCCTGCATCTGTGTCATTCTTCCTGCAGTACTTTCAGCGCTGCCCCCTCCCCATACACCTGCTCTCCACTTCAGGGACTCACCTGTGTCCACCCTCCAGGACCTAACCTGACTGTCTCTGGGGAGGCACGCTTCCTTACCATGTCCGGCTGGCAAAGAGGGCCCCTCGGGGCATAAGCCATCCACCCAAGTTGGATTGTTCACCGCACTGCATTTTCTCAACGTGCTTTTAACCCTTCATACCGCAAGCACATCATTCCTGACACTACTGTTTCTCTCTGCTTCTCAACATCCAAGAATGGTACAGTGGGAATGAATGAAGGATAAGGTGACTTCTGTTCCCAGCTCTCATACAGTGAGGACCCCAAGGAAGGAAGGTTTCTGGCTTTACCATGAACTAGAGCTGTTCCTCTGACAGTCAGCTTGACAGTCACACATTCTGATTTCTCTTTTTGCTTCGGCTGCCAGGAAGCTGAGAGGCAGACATGTGGTTCACCTAGCAAATAAGAAGACGGAAGCCTTCTTTGTTGTGGTTTGTGCCCTCACCATTCAAGATGTTTTCAGGAAAAAAATACCCGAAGCCAGTTTCCCTTTTGATTATTTTTGCCATATTTTATGTATCATTGGAATTGGCCCCCAGACCTTCACAGAGGAAAGCAAAGCAGGAGCTAACAATATCGTCTCTTTTTCTGCTATGTCAAATCATGGAAAGTGTAGTTGCCTCAAACAACAGACGTCTACTGTGTCATAGTTGTAGGAATCAGAAGTCCAAAACAAGGGCCAGTGTTGAGTGCAGTAGGCTAAGCTGCCACTTTCAATGACCACATCCCACGCACCGGTTTTAGTCCTGGTCGCTCGTTTCCAATCCAGCTCCTGCTAATTGCCTGGGAAGGCAGTGGGAGATGCCCCAAGTGCCCACGTGGGAGACCTGGATGGAGTTCCAGCCCCAGTCATTGTAGCCATTTGGGGAGTGAACCAGCAGACAGAAGATCTCTCTCTCTCTCTCTCTCTTTCTCTCTCTCTCTCTCTTTCCTTGTCACTCTACCTGTCAAATAAATAAGTAAATAAGTTTTACCCAAAACCCGGTCTTCCAGGGCTGGAAGCATGGTGCCAGGGAAGCTGGGTGTTTTTCTGGGGCTCTAGGGAGGAACAGGTCGCCTGCATCCCTTAGCTGGGTCCCTGCATCACCCTGAACTCTGCCTCTGCTCTGCCATCCGCTTCTCTTCCCAGCCCTCCTGCTTCCCTTTAGTAAAGGCCTTGGTGATCGCATTGGGCCTGTCTGGCTACTTCAGCACAAGCTCCCTGGCTCAAAGTCCTTATTGTCATCACACATGCAAAGTCCCTTTCCCATGGGCCACACATTCACAGGTCCCAGGGATAGCGGGGATCAGGAAAGACCCTCTCTGGAAGAGGGCCGGTCTCCTGCCCACCGCACCCCCAACCAATCAACCAACTAGCTAATTACATCATTTCTGGTAGGAGGACACGCATGGTGATCTGGGATTTTCAACAGGTAGAGTAGAAGTTATTCTTCAAGAATACTAGACAGGAACAGTGACTTAAAGGGGTTAGTATTTCTTTTGTTTCTTTGTTTTAAAGATTTATTTATTTATTTGAAAGGCAGAGTTAGAGAGAGAGAGAGAAAGGGTCTTCAATCCGCTGGTTCACTCCCCAGATGACTGCAATGGCCAGAGCTGTTCCAATCTGAAGCCAGGAGCTTCTTCTAGGTTTCACACATAGGTGCAGGGGCCCAAGGACTTGGGCCATCTTCTACTGCTTTCTCAGGTCATAGCAGGGAGCTGGATCGGAAGTGGAGCAGCCAGGACTCGAACCAGTGCCCATAAGGGATGCCAGCACTGCAGGCGGTGGCTTTACCTGCTATGCCACAGCGCCGGCCCCAAAAGACGATAGTATTTCTAATTTCAAAGATTTATTTATTTGAAAGGCAGAATGAAAGAGAAAGACAGACACAAAGAGAGATACAGAGACAGAGACCAACCTTTTGTCTACTGATTCACTCCCCAAATATCTGCAACAGCCAGGGTTGGGCCAGGCCAAAGCCAGGAGCCAGGAACTCCAGCTGGGTCTCTCTCATGCGTTTGGCAGGGACCCTAGTACTTGGACCATCATCTGCGGTCTCCCAGGGTGCACAATAGCAGGAAGCTGGATCCGAAGCAGAGGAGCCGGGGCTTGAGCCAGCACTCCCACATGGCCATGTGGGTATCCCAAGTCATGGTTTAACTCACTGTGCCACAGTGCCTGCCCTGGCATTTTTGTTTTTGAAGTTAAATCTTCCAGAGAAAGTGGAGTAATTCTGTAATGAACAGAAAGGATAAATCTCTCCTGAGGCCGTGTCCCCAAGGCCTGGCCCTGTCCGTGACTGGAGCGCCTGGCTCACCCTGTCCTCCCTCCCCCTCCTTTGCTCCTTTCACCAGGCAGTGCCTGGGCCCTTGAGCAATTCCCGGAAAATGAAAACCTGTGAGGTTTCTCAGTGCAGCTCCCAGCGCTGTGCAGGCCTTGCTGGCACCCAGTGTTCATTAAGCAGCTGGGGAGCCGTGTCTTAGCAGAAAGTCAAAGAGTTTCGGAATAAGTTCTGGACAGTTCAGCTCCTTAGGGAGAGCCCAGCTTGCCCACTGGGCATGTTGGGATCCCCTGATGGCTGCCCTCTGCAGCACTGTCAGGCAGGACGCTTGGGGCAGTCGCTCCTTCTCCCTCACCTCCTGCTTCTCCCCTCTTAGCTCTCATTGCGTTGCCCTCAGCGGCACACGATTCCCCCACTGCGAGACTGAGTCCCTCTGTTAAATCCAGTCACTCCGATTGATTACTCAGTCACGTTTCAGGAGCATGAGGCGTGACATGCTGTCTCTGTTCTTGGAGCATCAACTGCAGGCACCAGTGCAATGGAGAAACCCAGAGTCTCGTGATGAGAACAGAAGCACAAACCCCTGACCGTGCTTCTGTGACAAGATGGCACGTTTGTGGCCTGTCTGGCTCTAAAGAAGCGAGGCGGGGGACGGAAGTGGACTGGAACATCTTGCTTCACGGATTGGCTCTAGAAACCTCATAGATTATCTGAATTTGGTGAATTTCACATGGGGGGGGTGGTGCAGTAGGTACACACACACACACACACACGTATACACATTCACACATACACACACTCCTTAGGGCAAATTTCCATGACCCCAAAAATATATTCCTGAGGCTTGACTCCTGCTATAAATACTTTAAGTCAGTACATAGAAGTGTGAGGGGGAAAGGTATAATCAGAATTAATAGGTTATGCTACTGTTTACTATGCATGGGTTCCCAGACTTTTTTTTGCAGGGAAATAACTAATCCTTTAGTTCCACTTTTTTTTTTCTAGAAATTGTTTAAAGTACTCTCACCCATGGAAAGTTTTTAAAAGAGCATCTGGCACATAAGCGATAGCTATTTTACTATCTTTATTATCATTCTGTGAGATGGAGATAGCCTTCGAAATGTACACAAAAGGCTGGATGGTAGAAGTGCAGTAAAAGTTAACTGCTACTTTGATGGACAGTCATTTTTGCCTGTGGAGCGTGGAGCCTGGTTTAGGAAATGCTATCACGCTAGTATGAGAGGTTGATACAAAAGAGGTGCTTCGGCTAGTCCATGGTGGTGGAAACACTCAGAGGAAGAAGAATGAGTTTCCAGACAGGTGGAAATCGACTGGCAGAAAGTACTTTGGGACCGTGATTGAGGAGGTTGAAGTAGATACTGAAGCAAAGATAAAGAATTATTTCCTTGTGTCTAAACCTCTGCACTGCAGATGATAAACAATACAAGTAATTAAAGAAAAATGGAGCTGATAGGAACATTTTGCCTTTCAGCTCATCATAAGCCAGTAGCTGCTTTTCGCTGGTCAATATTTACCTCCTGAATTGAGCAATGGCCATCAATACTGACTTCCTATTGTTAGTACATCTATTTTCTGTACACTACACGTAAGCGGCCTATACACACAGGCACCAATACACTAATAGCTATATCAATAGAAAAATCAACAATAATCATTTATTTTTAATGGTCATCACCACTGAAACACCAAACAGTGCAATATGTTCAAGACGAAGAGGAACACTTAGCATGATAGATGCCTGTGGATAATTGATTTAGGTTAACAACTTCCTCTCCTAATGGTGCTAATTGCGTTAATCAACGGGCTGATTTCATCAGAGGCTTTCAAAGTCTTTTCCTGCAGGTTGCCAGCTCTTTTTTCTGGTTGATGAGTTAGCTCCCCAGGTGAAGACACCCAGGCTCAATTTATAATCATCAGCAAAGCTGTTTTAGCAATGGCTTGCAGTCCAACCAATTAACCCATTCGCCAATGTGTGGCTCTGTTAGAGTTGCTGGGCCTGGTTAATCAGATGGTCCATGTCTGGTACAGTATATAGTTGCAGCGGGGCTGGTGCTGGGGTTTTGGGCTGCCCGGAATCCTTTTTCACCCTTGTATAGTCTCTGTTTCCTTTGTGGGCACTCAACTCCACTCTAAATTGTTCTATTGAACAAATGATCTCTACTAAAGCAATAGGCACCCTCTCAGGAATTTAAATTTTGAGCAGAAGAGCCCAAGGGAAAGGGGGAGATAGACTCAGAGTGCACTGATTTTGGCAGGGATGTCCACACAAGCCGTTCAACCCAGGAGCTACCGACTCTCAAGGCCCCCAGGAAATTTCTGGTTCCCAGAATTCCCTCTAACCCTCTGAGTTCTCCCATAGCTGTTTAGTGGAGTCCCTTTGGCTTATATTTTTGTTTATTTGTTTTTAAATATTTATTTTTTTATTTGAAAGGCAGAGTTACAGAGAGGCAGAGGCAGAGAGAGAGGTCTTCATCTGCTGATTCACTTCCCAAATGGCCACAACAGCTGGAGCTGTGCCGATCGGAAGCCAGGAGCCAGGAGCTCCTTCCGGGTCTCCCACATGGGTTCAGGGGCTCAAGGACTTGGGCCATCTTCTACTGCTTTCCTAGTCCATAGCAGAGAGCTGGATCGGAAGAGGAGCAGCTGGGACTCGAACCGGTGCCCATATGGGATGCTGGCACTGCAGGTGGCTGCTTTACCTGCTATGCCACAGCACCGGACCCTGGCTTATGTTGTTAAACTCACACAATATCAGCTGACTTAGTTGTCAAACTGGCTTTATCACCCATGCTACTTCCAAATGATTGATAATGGCTACATGGAGTGTTGTGCTAAGAGGGATTCAGAAGATTCATCCAGGAATTGTGTGAAATGTAGCCCTCAATGTGCGATATCTGTTCAGGTAAGTGTGGAAGGCTGGTGGGGGTGGATGAAGTAGAACATTGCTGGTGCTAAAGAAGTGGCAGAGGCCTAGAGACACAGACGGGTGAGGGAGGGCGGCTGTGGAACCAGCATGCTCGAATTCAAGTCCCGTTGCTTCTGCGTCTTAGTTGTGTAGTCAGTGAGGGGTCTAGTCCTCCCCTCTAGGGTTGCTGAGAGAATGAAGTGGATTAAAAACAAGAAAGGAATGTAAGCCATACTGGGCACACAGTAAGAGCTAAATAAAGCGGCCATCTGCTGCCACTGTTGCTGTAGCATTGTAGATCTGTTTGGGGTGTAGGTCACGGAAACCTGAACCGTGAACCTGCGAACCCGAGGAAGCAGAAGGATGGGTTAGTTGCATTTGGGGCTCAAACAATCAGTTCTAGAATGTTCAGCAGACTGAAGTCTGTAGCCGCCCTTTGCTGAGTCTTCTCTGAAGCTGTGACTCTCCAGGACACCTGTGTGCAGACTGAGTCCAGTCTGGTTTTCCAGGGGAAGTCAAAGTGCAGCGTCGGGGTCTCACGCTCTGCACACACCTCCACTCATGCACTTAAACCAGTACTTCCGTGGGACAGAGGCCACCTCTTTCTACCGGACACCTTGAAAATGTCTAGCCATTTCCTCTTACCCATTACTGATAGGTACTGTTACTGTTTTCATAATCTATTTCCACCTTCTTTATAGAGCAAAGATGGCAAACTACTAAAAAATATTCTCCTGCCCCCTTAAGCTTAATTTGCCTAATTCTTGATAAGAAGCTTATATCAAAAGTTTTGATGCTGACCCAGGGGATATTTTCTGTATGTGAATCTAATACATTTAGCCTACTTCCAAAAGCTCAAGGAAAAGATGAGATTAAAAGATAAATTTAGTTTGATACAAAAAAAAATCTGTGTTTAGCCTTTTCATAAATTTTTGAAGACCTCATCTGCATGGACTTCAAGATGTTTTGACACCAACATGAGCTTATCTTTTAACTCTATTCTCCATGAACGTTTTGAATTGCCCATGCACAGTGTCTAGCACCTCTCACCCCTGTTAATCCTTCATTACGACAGTTGTGTCTATTCCTCTCCTATTATGTTCCAGCCACTGTGAACACCGATTTTCTCATTGCAATGTCCCCAGGACTGAAGAGGGAGATGCTCTTTCCCCCTGTTTCACATATGAGGGAATTGAGGCCCAGGGCACTTGGCACCTCCGCAACAAACAGTGGTCAGAACTGCAGCTTTGGCTCTGAGCTGCCTCCCAGGACTGCTCATTTTCAAAGTGCCGTCAACATAGAAAGGTAGAAAGAAGAAAACAGAAACCAGGCAGAACCCCCTCCCCTCTGTCTAACGAGTAACTTGAAGGCCTCTGATGCCAGCCCATGGGGTTAGTAATAACCAGAGTAGCGTTTGTGAAGTCTCTTGTTACTGCCAGGCACCGTGCCCAATGCGTCACAGCGCTGTCATCCGCTTCGCACCTGAAGCCTCTGAGTGAGGTGCTGTGGCTGTACCCATTGTGCAGATCCGAGAGACAGGACTGGAGAGTAGAAGAGCGGTTACCGGAGGCTGGGCTGGGGAAGGTAGGGAGCAGGAAGGAATGGGGAAGGCTGGGTTACAGGCACCAAAGCACAGGTGGACAGAGGACTGTGCTCCGGTGTCCTGTTCCACAGAGAGTGATTATGGTGAACAGCATTGCAGCATATGCTTCAGCGTGACTCGAAGAGAGGGTTTTGAATGTCCCGTGATAAAGGATCTCCAAATGTTTGAGCGGTGGGTAACCTGCACGCCCTGAGCTGATCATTGCACTCTCCCCACGCCGATGTAGACTTCTTATCTGCCAATTAACAATATTGCTTTTTCACACACACAAAAAAAAGGGTAGCTACTCGAGTCTGCAGAAGAGAGACCCTGACCCAAATCCGGACTCCGAGTGTGGGAGGTTTATTCGGAAGCTGATCCTGGAGCCCTGGGTGGGGAGTGGGGCACACAGGTGGAGAGACAGCCAAGCCAGGTGTCTGCTGAGCAGGTCACCTCTGCGGGCAGCAGGGGCTCCGTCCCACCAGAAGGCAGAGAGCCATGGCAGGGCATGTCCCAGAGAAGAGCAGTGAATGACTGAACCCCGAGTGGGAGCATTCCTTCACCCCACGGCTTCATGACTTGTGCACAAACAGACAAAACCTTCAGGCCCCAGGGTCCAGGTGCCCAGAGCTGCAGGTCTGACCATTCGAACTGAACAGGAGAAGCTGAGACGCAGGTGCCTCTCAAGGTGGCTGACTTCCTGACTCGAGGGTGCGCACCTCCTAGCTGCAGCCAGGTTAAAAAGTCAAGCCCTTGCTTGTTTTAAGTTATCCCAGGGAAAAGTCCCGGCCCCTCTCTGCTCCTGCCTGCCGTGTTTTCTCCCTGGTCCTTCTTGGTGCTCCACCCAGTTCAGCAGATCTGTGTTCCCCATCAGCGGCAGCCATCCGTGAAGGCTCAGCTTCCTGGAAATACATCACGAGAGACAGCTGCATTACCACGTGTTGTTTTGTTTTGCCCATTTGGGGGGACTTGTCCGAGACACTGGCTCCTGTTGACTGCTTCAACGCTGGCTCCAAGTCCGCTCCCTCCCTTCTATTAAAGGCTGGTGCATTACTATTAGTAAGAGTATTGATTTTTCAAGACGAGCCTGTTACTGAACCTATTTAACAGCTATTGAACTTCCCATGTTTAAATATTTACTCTGCATGGTTGCAACCTGTTGGTCCTTCCTCGCCTCTGACGTGGGGTGGACGGTCCGTCTCTAGAACGTCCATCTCACAGCTTCCTTGAACAGAAACCTTCAAACATCATGATAAGAACCCGTATGTTCCCAGGCCTGGGTCTTGAGGGAAGCTGGTTTTTACACAGACTGTCGCTCCCCCATTTTGTGGAGGAACGACACTAAACCCTGCGCTGTTCTTTTGTCTGCTCGGCCCTTCCCGGGTTTGCTGCTGGTTCTTCCCCGGGTTGGCTGCCGACCCCTCCACCTCCGTGGAAGGGCGGCTCCCCCTGCCACTTTCCCCACTTCCGCGGGGGAGCGGCACACCGACGGCCAGCTCTCTCGGGGGCTGTTCAGATGTTATCCGGATGTTCCCTTTAGATGTTCCTGGTGCATGTTGTCTCTCTCCTCCTTTATAGTCCTCTTCCACCAATCCCAACTCTGCTACCCACACGCCGAGCACGCTGCTCTCCTCCAATCAGGAGCAGGATCAGCTCCTGCAGGTTATTGGTTGAACTGGAGGCAGCTGTGTAGAAGTTGTTTACTCCTCTCCCAGCGCCATATTGTGGGAGAGCAGATGCATAGAATAAGTCTTAATTCCAGTAACTTAGTCTAGTCCGAGTTGCTCC
This sequence comes from Oryctolagus cuniculus, assembly GCF_051225735.1. Classification (NCBI taxonomy): domain Eukaryota; kingdom Metazoa; phylum Chordata; class Mammalia; order Lagomorpha; family Leporidae; genus Oryctolagus; species Oryctolagus cuniculus. The sequence continues at coordinate 16,151,811 of NC_142887.1, read as the reverse complement.
CCACAACAGACCTGAGACTTAACATGAGATTGAGATGCCTGGCACGCACCCCAGTCCTGGTGTGAGCCGCCTTTGCCTCTCACATCATTCATTCATTCATTCATTCACAGTCAACTGTGCAGCGAGCTAGGGCCAGCCCACGGAAGGCAAATGCTGATTTCTTAGGTGTGCATTACGATCTGTCATTTGAAATCACTTTTCTCAACCAGATTTGAGACTGTAAGACTGAGTTCCTGGAAAAAGGTGGACCCCCGAGAGACTGGGAAGAAAGGCGATGAGAATCCATCATTGTGTCTTCCCTTTAGTCCAGTTCCCCGCTGCCCCCAGCCTTCTGGGAGTCAGGGTGAGAACCTGGGGGAGGTACTTCTGGAAGCTTGTCTCTCATTCCCAACCACGTCTTCCCTCCGTTTGTTTTCTAAAATTTGAATAGAGCAAGAGGTTTGAGTTAACTGAAAGTTCCCGGTATTTAGGGATTTCTGTGCTAAGTGCAGGTTCTTCGCGTTACTCAGCTCTCCCTAAGTTCCCTTCAGGGTGAAATTCCTTCTCCACTCCCGGTAGCACAGCCTTGCTTTCTACTCACAGGACAAACACAGACACAACCCTCTCTTGTGATTTATGAGCATTTCTCTAGAAAAAAAAAAAGGGAAGGGTTGACCCCTATCAGGATTTCAACCTTGCTCAGAGTTCTAATGACCACAGCCCTCACCAGCCCTCGGGTGCTGCTCCACACGGAAGTAACCATATCTGATGATTTTTAGTTATTAAGTTCAAAAATGTTTACTATCTCTTTCTGATACAACATGTAGTATATTTAAATTTTATAAAGCTCACTATACTTCTATTTTATCATACATACATGGAATAGCTCATTTATTAATCATTTATTATATTTTTAATATTTATTTGAAAGGCAGAGTGATAAGGAAGGAGTGAGAGAGGGAGAGGGAAAGAGAGAGAGAGGAAGAGTGACAGGGGTCGATCTATCTTCCATCCGTTGGTTCACTCTCCAAATGGCCACGACAGCTGGGGCTGGTCCAGGCTGAAGCCAGGAGTCAGGAACTCCAGGGTGGCAGGGACCCACGTACTTTGCTCATCGTCCGCTGCTTTCTCAGGTGCATTCGCAGGGAGCTGGACTGTGAGTGGAACTGCTGGGACTCGAACCAGCACTCTGATATGGGACGCCAGCACCACAGATGGCTGTGTAGCCCGCTGCACCACGCCACTGTCCCCAGAGGCTTACTTTTGATATTCTTGTCTTACTCTTGATTTTGAGAACATTTAAAAATTAGGAAATTTCGTTTTATATACTGCCTTTTGTCCTAACATTAGAAGCATTTATTTTATTTTATTTTTTATTTTTTTGGACAGGCAGAGTGGACAGTGAGAGAGAGAGAGAGAGGGAGAGAAAGGTCTTCCTTTGCCGTTGGTTCACCCTACAATGGCCGCCACGGCCAGCATGCTGCGGCCGGCGCACTGCACTGATCCGATGGCAGGAGCCAGGTGCTTCTCCTGGTCTCCCATGGGGTGCAGGGCCCAAGCACCTGGGCCATCCTCCACTGCACTCCCTGGCCACAGCAGAGAGCTGGCCTGGAAGAGGAGCAACCAGGACAGAATCCGGCACCCCAGCCGGGACTAGAACCCGGTGTGCCGGCGCCGCAGGCGGAGGATTAACCTAGTGAGCCGCGGCGCGGAAGCATTTATTTTGCAAGCCAGTGAAAGCTTTCCAAGCATCTCTGCTACATAACAAGTTTCCTGTAGATTCACTTTTATCCTCCGCTGGATCAGGGATGCCAGGAAGCCATGCAGCGGCCCCAGGGCTTACCATCTCGTATCTGGCCATGAGTGGGCATTCAGCAAGTGGTGTTGGAAGCAAGCAAGCAAGCCAGCTAGTGACAGACAGTCTCGCACAAACACACGTGGGCGAGGAATCAGTAGTTAGCAGTCTTGGAGCGGGGGAGGACTTTGCAATCCTTTTTGCCAGCGTCCTAAAGGAGAACTTTTCAGAAACCAGCGATTTGCAGGAAATGACGAACTGAGGTGGGCGCTGGGGGTCAGGATGACGACTGTGATGACACGGCCGGGATGACTTCCATCACACTTGAGGCTGTGGACGTCGCACCTGTTATAGGCCCACTTGGAGGGGGAGGACTCCAGTGTGATTTGAGCAGACCTCCACCTCACTGAGAAAGTCAGAATCGCCTGGCAGATAAGCTGTGCCGTGCCAGGCAGGGCGGGCTGGATGGGGGCCCCACACCCCTTCTCGGGGAGCTTTCTTCTTGCTGTTTTATGCAGCCTACTTTGAATTTATGGAATGCTGTGGACGGCCTGGGATCATCTGTCTGACCCCTTTCACTTGCTAGGCAGGAACACTCTCCCAGTTAGCCTCTTGGTCTGCAGATAACATCACTCTACTCCGGCTGTGCAGTTGTTGGCCTCTCTTGACTTCCAAGTTGGTTCCTTATCTTCTGCACTCCTCACAGGCTGTGGAGCCTGAGAATTAATTTATGGGGCTATGAAATGTGCTGGCCTTATCAAGGGATTTTATGGGTTAATGCCCTCACACTCCACCTCCCTTACCTTCAGTCTTGGGGATGGTGTTTACAGTGCGGGTTTGAACTTGAGGGAGGGGCCAGGTAGGAAGAAGGCAATTAAAAGACTCCCAGTTGCCTGAAGACCTGTTTGGAGCAGGTAAGACTTGCCCAGGTGTGGGCAGAGGGCCCTTCACCCAGAGCCCTATCTCTGTGGGGAGATAAATTCACAGTTAATAAAGATAAGGGCCCTAGAGAAGGGCCCTGAGCCCGGACTACATTGCCAGCCCAGCCCAGCTGATCAAAGCCAAGTGTGACTAATTCTCTCAGAGGGAAATACCGAGGGTCAGAGAGGGTGTCACAGTGCTGGTGAGGAAAAACCCAGCATGGGTAAGAATAGCTTTGAACCCTGCCTCTTTCACTCACAGGGCAGGATCTGGGGCAAGCGCACTTCGCTCTGAGTTTCCACCTGCTGGGCTTCCATGTCCTCTGTTTGAGGGGTGGGAGGAGGGACTACAATAACTTCGAAAAGATGTCATGATGAGCCAGGGCCAGGTTCCAGAAATGTGAATTCCCCTTTTCCCTCTTCCTCCCTTGGACTGTGCCTTTGCTGGCAAATTGATCTGTTGAGCCTGCACCATCCATTCAGTAAGTCACTGATTCATGCAACGGGCATACGAAGCACCTACTAAGTGTCAGAATCCGGGGGTGGGGGTGGAGAATCATGCAAAGCTGTCGTTACTGTGATCTCCGAGGGAGTGAAAATGTAACCATACCAATGCAAACCACATTAAACACTTATTAGGTACAGCGTTTTTCTTGTATTTGTTCATTGAATACTTGTAGCAGCTCTCTCAGATTTCATTATTTTGTAAAATTTTATACTTATTTAATTTGAAGAGAGAGAGAAAGAGAGGGACAGAAACTCCCATCTGTTGGTTCACTCCTCAAATAGCCTGACATACTATATTTTTTTTAAAAAGATTTATTTAAAAGGCAAGGGAGAGCCGGCAACGCGGCTCACTAGGCTAATCCTTGCGGTGTCGGCACACCGGGTTCTAGTCCTGGTCGGGGCGCCAGATTCTGTCCCGGTTGCCCCTCTTCCAGGCCAGCTCTCTGCTGTGGCCAGGGAGTGCAGTGGAGGATGGCCCAGGTGCTTGGGCCCTGCACCCCATGGGAGACCAGGAGAAGCACCTGGATCCTGCCATCGGATCAGTGCAGTGCGCCGGCCGCAGCACGCTGGCCGTGGCGGCCATTGGAGGGTGAACCAACGGCAAAGGAAGACCTTTCTCTCTGTTTCTCTCACTGTCCACTCTGCCTGTCAAAAAAAAAAAAAAAAAAAGGCGAGAGAGAAAGAGATCTTCCACCCACTGGGTCACTCCCCCGAATGCCTGCAACAGCCAGGGGTGGGCCAGGCCAACTCCAGGGACCAAGTGCTCCATCCAGGTCTCCCACGTGGGTGGCAGGGACTCAGCCACAGGAGCCATCACTGCTACCTCCCAGTGTGCACATCAGCAGGAAGCTGGGATCAGGAAGAGAGCCAGGACGCAGACCTGGCCCCAGGGTGGGTGCAGGTGTTTCGAGTGGCATTCTAACCATTACACCAAATGCCCGCTCCTGCAGATACCACTGTCAGCCAGTTTGCTGCTGGGGAAACTGAGGCCCAGAGTTGATGAATCACCCCAAATTCCCTAACTAGTAAGTGTCAGGGTGCAACTGGACATGTAATCCTCACGCAGGAGACCGTTGGGGCCTTAGAGGGGCACAGTTAGTTGTCTGCATTGGAGACTTAGTCATCTGGGGGCTGTTGGTAGAATCTAGCTGACTCAGCTGTTTGCTCCACGGACCAGGAGGGTTCACGTTACTTGGAAGCGGATTAGAATTACAGAATCTCGGGTGTAGCGGGTTAATCGGCTGCCGGGATGCCCGCATCCCACACTGGAGTGCTAGTTTGAGTGCCAGCTCCTCTGTTTCTGATCTGCTTCCGACCCTGCTTTCTACTATGCCCTTGGGAGGCAGCAAATGATGGCTCAAGGGCCTGAATTCCTGCCATCCACATGGGACACTTGGATAGCGCTTCTGGCCCCTGGCTTTGTTCTGGCCCAACCCTGGCTGTTGCAGGCATCTGGGGGAGTGACCCAGTGGATGGAAGATCTCTTTCCCTCCCTTTGCCTTTCTATGGAAATTTACCCATCCACTTTTCTTTTCTTACGATTTATTATATTTATTTGAAAGTCAAAGTTACACACACACAGAGAGAAGGAGAGGCAGAGAGAGAGAGAGGTCTTCCATCCGCTGGTTCACACCCCAGTTGGCCGCAATGGCTGGAGCTGTGCTGATCCGAAGCCAGGAGCCAGGAGCTTCTTCCAGGTCTCCCACGCGGGTGCAGGGGCCCAAGGACTTGGACTATCTTCTACTGCTTTCCCAGGCCACAGCAGAGAGCTGGGTCAGAAGAAGAGCAGCCGGGACCTGAACTGGCGCCTATATGGGATGCCAGCACTGCAGGCGGTGGCTTTACCCGCTACGCCACAGCGCCAGCCCCATAAATAAATCTTTTTTAAAAAAATACAGCATGTCAGGCGATTCCCCTGACCCTTTGAATCAGTACCATTTGGTGATGTCCTAGGGGACCTGTGTGCCCATTGGAATTTGGAAAGTGCTGCTCTGTGTGAATAAACTCTCCTTTCAGTGGTGTGTTTAAAATCACAACGAGAGGCTGGCGCCGCGGCTCACTAAGCTAATCCTCCGCCTGCGGCGCTGGCACCCCAGGTTCTAGTCCCAGTCAGGGCGCCGGATTCTGTCCTGGTTGCTCCTCTTCCAGGCCAGCTCTCTGCTGTGGCCCAGGAGTGCAGTGGAGGATGGCCCGAGTCCTTGGACCCTGCACCTGCATGGGAGACCAGGAGAACCACCTGGCTCCTGGCTTCGGATCAGCACGATGCGCCGACCACAGCACGCTGGCCGCAGAGGCCATTGCGGGGTGAACCAACGGCAAAGGAAGACCTTTCTCTCTGTCTCTCTCTCTCACTGTCCACTCTGCCTGTCAAAAAAAAAAAAAAATCACAACGAGAAAGAGCTCATATGGACCTGGCCACCCAGGCAGTGCCACTGTGCAGCCTCGAAGTCAGTGGGGTGGGGAGCCTATGGGGCACCACTGGACTAGGTTGAGCAGCCTCACCTGGCTTCAGACCCCGGGACTCTGCTACTAGCTGTGTAGTCTTCACCGCGGCCAGAGCACCTCCTGCAAGGCTCCCTTAGGAAGCAGGAAGATCTAGGGCCCAACTCATTGCCAAGATCTGCAGCAGGGCCTGCGACTCTGCATGGTTAATCACCTTCCCGTGGGTTCTGGGGCTGGGCGTCCTTGGGTATCACGTGGTTTGAAGAACACTAATCCAGAGCCACCATTCCTGCCCCGTTTCTTGCAGAACATAACCTGCTGTGGACACGGACAGGGTTAGGGTCACTTCCTGGTCTAACGCAGCTGTCTCTCTTACTGTCAGAGAAGTACCCTGTGATGTAATCGAGTAGGATGCCGTGCCACGGTAACCATGGTAACCATGGATCTTTCAGGGCGTTATAGGGAGGGTCACTGACTCCTGCACAGAACCCTCCAGTGGCTGCCTAGTCACTTGTGCTCCTTACTGTGGCCTTGAAAACCTTACATGATGCGTCCCTGGCTCCTCATTGAACTCATTCCCAGCCGGCCTCTCTGGACTCGTGCAACGTTTGCCTCGTTGGCTTCCTTGCAGTTCCTCAGACCTACAGACCAGTTCTCCCCTGAGGGCTGCCCAGGGTTTGGCAGATACATCACAGTTCAACATCTCCTTCTCAGAAGCCATGCACCCTCCGCTGTCTCCACGGCCCTCATCAGTATCTGCAGTGACAGGAGTCACTGTTCACGATGGGTCTCTCCGTTGGACTGTCCCTCTCAGCCTGGCTCCATCACACCCGCGTCCTCGGGACCAGGGGGAGACCAGGCCCACACAGAGAGCTCCAGACCAGGTGCTGAGTAAACGAATGACGGATGCAGGAACCTAGCCTGTATTTTTAAGAATTCCCAAACTTCAGTGATTCAACTATTACAGAGGAATTATGTGTGTTCCATTGCGACTTCACAGCTCTACTGCACATTTAGCAAAGTTAGTACGTGTGCCTCAGCGGCTGAGGCTTAGGACGTTGGTGTCAGTCGCTGTTTCAGGACGCCACAGTGACACCAGGCGTCACATTGACACTAGGTGCCACGGGATGCCCAAGATTCGTTTTCCTTCTTTGTTGAGCATTTGTGGCACTGACAGACGTTTAAATACTCTTGGGAGAGTCGTACCACCACACTGGTATCTTTCAACATCAAAGAACAAACATGAAATCAACCCCTCACATGCGTTCTGTGAAGATCTATAAAGAAATTATTCTTTTTGCCCCAAGCTCACAAGGGAAATCCCAGGAAGGAAACAGAAAAAGTGGCTTTTTAAAGAAATAAACCCAGCTCCATGTTTCTGTGAAAGGCATCTCCCGAGGTGATGAAGTGAGAAGCTGGATTATGAGAAATATGTCTTGCTGGGCACCGTTTTCTCTTGAGTCCAGAAAGGGTCAAGTGCAGCCCCAACAGCATCCAACAAAGAGCCTAGAGCTAAGTGTTGACTCTAAAACCTACTTAGGGCCCTACTGCCCTAAGGTTCCGGAACTTTCTCTGTCTCAGGCAGTGGAGGCTTCTGAAGGCCCGGGTGGGGTTTGTGGTCTTGTCCACAATGAACCTCTTTGGGTTCATTCTTGCCCTCTCAGGGCATCTCCCCTCACATCTCATGATTCATGAGACCCTCGCCCCAGAGCGCTGTGTTGAAGAGAGGGGTGCTGCCTGTCACGGAGCCCCCCCCCCCCCCCCAGCTCCTAGGTGCTGTTGTGCTCTGACTGGTATTAATAATTGATTTATATAGCACCTTTTACAAGCCTGCAAATGCTGTCTATAGTCAGCCCCCTCTGTGGACACACGCATCACTCCACTCACCATCAGATGATAAGCTGCCACCTCATAGCGGGGTGGGGGGAGGTGGCAGCAGGCGCCAGTCACTTCAGTGGCGCCAACGACATGACAAGGAGACAGTTTGATTCAGGAAGTAAAGCTGCGTGTTATCTCCTCCAGCTGGGGTGAGGGAGTGGGTGGAGGCCATGCTGGGCCTGTTATTAATAAGTCGAAAGATGCAACCTCTGAGAAGCCAAGGAAGCATGTTCTGACCATGGAGCAGGGACTTCTAACCTTGGGTGCTGAATCAGCCCAGTATAGACATGAGAAAAAAAAAGCAGTTGATGAGAATAAAAGATCAGTGACAGAGACGGGGAACGGCCAAGGCATTTGAGTCACCTTAGCACGTGGTGCCAGGGCTAGATGCCCTGTTTACTCCACCAAGGTCAAGTGGAAGGTGGAGGTGGCCATTCCAAGTCTCAGGTCATTGGCCTCCATGTTTTCTGGAGCTTCGGATACTCGGCTTGTATCTTGACTAGTGTTTGAAGGGAGCTGAGGTCTTTCAAAGCCCTGGTATGGGATAATCCTGCAGTTCTGCCTGTTGCAGTTCGAGATCTTCACCTACTTGTATGTTTGAGAGGATCATTTGCCATATAGTTTAAGAATGTGAATTTTGCTTTAAGTCCATTTTCTAGTGGTCTTCAATGAGGTCATTCACTTAGGGACAGGTTCTGCACTTAGCTGGGTGTCTCCGCTAATCTCAGTTTCCCCAATTGTAAGAGCACCTACTTTGTAGGTGTAGAGCCCAGTGCTGCGTGCATCATATGCTGTCTGCAAAGATGAGTTCTTTATTATTTTATCATCATAACGTTCCTCACTGTGCCCATCATCATCATCTTCATCGAGTGTCCTTCTAGGAGAAGCAGCAGCAGCAGTTGCCCAGGGCGGAGGGCCGAGACTCGAGAGAGCAGCTCCTGCATTTGTTCAGAGTCTAGTGTCCCCCCATCCGGGAGGCCCCTGGGGTAACCCAGACTCTCCCAGGCGTTATACCAAGCTCAGGAGCCAGTCAGAACTCTTGGGTGGCCAAGTGGAAGAACTCAGAGACCAGGAATAAAGGAGCAGCTTCCAAAGAAAGCAGGCAGTGGCGTTTGGCCTGAGATGAGGCAGAACCGAGGCCCCTGGCAGAAGCATCCAGATCAGAATTTTCCAAATCCATTCCATGCAGCTCTAGTCCACTGACTGCTTCATGTGCCGCGGACCCAGAGCAGCGTGGCCAATTAGCTGAGGGGCTGGACATGCTCTTCCTTCCTCATAGAGAGTCACGCATTTTATCCACACAGTGAAAGCTTGGAGAAGGCCTGTGGTGAGGAAACCCATTACATTTGCTTCACTCAGTATTTCCCTGGCCCATTTTACTCTTAGACTGTCTCGTTTATTTTACTTTAATTTTTTTTTTGTAAAATAATCGGTTAATTCCCTGAACATGCTCTTGGGAAGATTAATTTAGACCAAGAGAATTTGGGAGAATAGTCTTTTCCAAGACCGGAAAAATATATAGCTTTTTAAAAAGTCCATGTATTTCTAATGCATAAAACCTGAACATTTTGTTTTAACTTATAGACAGGCTCACTACCACTTAAAAGTTTCTGCTGTTTTACTTGAAATTGTCTGCCTGAGACTTTGTAGCTATTATTTTTTAAGTCATAGATTGATTTGTTTATTTGAAAGTCAGATAGATAGATGGAGCTCTTCTATCCACTGGTTCACTTCCAAAATTCCCACAATCGTCAGGGCTGGGGGAGGCTGAAGCCAGGAGCCCAGGACTCAGTGTGGGTCTCCTGCGTGAGTAGTGGGGACTCAACTATTCGAGTCATCATTGCTGTCTCCCGGGGTCTGCATTAGCAGAAAGCTGGAATCGGAATCAGGCCGGGCCTTGACCTGAGGCACTGATTTGGGATTCAGGCATCCCCAGTGGCATCTCATCTCTTGCACCAAATGCCTGCTCGGGTGGCTATTGTAAATGGCTTTTGTAAAGGAGGAAGAGTGGGGAATAGCTGCGTTCCGCATTTGTGATAATATCAATAATATTCACGATAATGCCAATCCAGTAATAACAACACTGTCTGCCAATATGGCTACCGTTTATGCAGTCCTGTCTGTGTGTCTCCTGTAATCCTCCGAAGAGCAAACAGGGGCTCAGAAAGGACAGGCAGTTGGCCCCAAGTGCTGTCATTAGAAACTGCCGGAGTCAACACTGAGATTCAGGACCAATCAGAGCGATCCCACTGCCCTCACGTTGCCTCCCCCACAAACACCTGGTCATTCTTTATTCCTACCCACGTCCTGGATCCTGTCGGAGTGCCTCCAGGGTCACACCTGCCCTCAGGAGCCAGGGCTGTGCTCAGTAGCAGGAAGTCCTGAGACCCAGAACACGCCTGGTCTTTCCAGTGCTGCTGCTTAGAAGGCTGTCGGCTCCCGGGCCGGCTGTGCTGTGGCTGGATGGGAACAGGGCTGTCTCTGGGGCTTTGTCACATGGACCTTGTCCCCTGTGCCAGTTGTGGCTGTGTGCTGGCCAGAGCTTGCTTTCAGTTTTGGAGCTCCCACTTGGGCACACACGAGCACTCAGGAGATGGAGGGACCGTTCCAGTTTGCCCAGGACGACCCTGCTGTTAGCACTGGGAGTGTCATGACGGGAAATTCCTTGGTCCCTGACAATCTAGGGACAACAGGTCACCCTAGACAGGGTCTGTGGCCCATTAGAGATTGACAGGCAGGAGCCGTCTAAAGTGAAAAGGAAGTTAAGTTCAGGGCCTTCACAAATAACCAGGTTTTTTTTTTTTTTTTTTTTTTTTACAGGCAGAGTTAGACAGTGAGAAACAGAGAGACAGAGAGAAAGGTCTTCCTTTTTCCGTTGGTTCACCCCCCAAATGGCCGCTATGGCTGGTGCTGCGCCAATCCGAAGCCAGGAGCCAGGTGCTTCCTCCTAGTCTCCCATGGGGTGCAGGGCCCAAGGACCTGGGCCATCCTCCACTGCACTCCTGGGCCACAGCAGAGAGCTGGAGTGGAAGAGAAGCAACCGGGACAGAACCAGCGCCCCAACCGGGACTAGAACCCGAGGTGCCGGCGCAGCAGGTGGAGAATTAGACTAGTGAGCCATGGCGCCGGCCAAATAATCAGGTTTTACAATGGTAAAATGTAGCTGAAAGTATCAAGATCCATTCTGACTATTTAAAAAAATCCTCACGTTTAAAAAAAATCCCGGCAAAGTCTTCTTCATTAAATTCAGCACTGTCCCAATTAAATACAAGTGCTTTTTAAAAATACCCTCTACTCCTATTCCTCAGTAAAATATTGGCACCCACAACAGCTAAACCTCCATGGGTGTCTGTGCACGCCAAGCGCCCTGCTCAGCACTTGACTTCCAGCACTTCATTAAACAATGCTGTAAGGTAGGAGCTCCTCCCGTGCGCAGTTTGACAGACGAGCAGACCGAGGCTCGGCAGAGTTCACGTCTAGGAGGTACCTGGTGCAGGTAGCTGGGCCCCAGGCACCACCTGCTGTTTCCTCTGGGAGCTGGTACTGGGCACTGTGTGAAATCATCATATTTGACTCTTAATCATGCCAGGAATAAGATTCCTGAGGGCAGCTTCTGACCATCACCGTGCCCTAGAGAACCTGGTATGGGGCTGTAAACATGGTAGATAATAGATGCCCATTAATGTTAGCTGTGTTAGACTGAAGTAGAAAACTATTTCTTTACACAGCAAAAAGTATTTTGCCAAAGTCTTGGTGTATTTGAACTGGGAAGTTTTTTTAATTCCTCTGCCAGAATAAAAGCTACTTTAATAAGTCTGACACTGTATTGGATTATAAGCTCTTATCTCTCTCTGATACACATACACATGTAAAAATATACACATATAGGCCGGAGCCGCGGCTCACTAGGCTAATCCTTCACCTAGCGGCTCCGGCACACCGGGTTCTAGTCCCGGTCAGGGCGCCGGATTCTGTCCCGGTTGCCCCTCTTCCAGGCCAGCTCTCTGCTGTGGCCAGGGAGTGCAGTGGAGGATGACCCAGGTGCTTGGGCCCTGCACCCCATGGGAGACCAGGAGAAGCACCTGGATCCTGCCTTCGGATAGGCGCGGTGTGCCGGCCGCAGAGCGCCAGCCACGGCGGTCATTTGGGGGGTGAACCAACGGCAAAAGGAAGACCTTTCTCTCTGTCTCTCTCTCTCACTGTCCACTCTGCCTGTAAAAAAAAATATACACATGTAATATGCATCGTGCATACACATATGCAATAATACTATACATGCATGCACACGCAGAATTGAAAGGACAAGCCTGAACTGCTATTCACAGCTGTATCTCAGCTCCTAACACAGTGCCTGACACATAGGATGGATTCAGTATGTATTAGTTGATTGTAAGATTGAATAACTATAACATGGCCAACAAGAAAACACTGAGAGCTGTGTTGTTTCTATGGAAATTTCCCCATCCACATTTTTTTTTTTATATTTATTGTATTTGTTTGAAAGGCAGAGTTACACGCACACACAGAGGGAAAGATAGAGAGAGAGGGAGAAAGAGAGATCTTCCATCCACTAGTTCATTCCCTAAATGGCTGCTATATTTGGGGCTAGGTCAGGCTGAAGCCAGGAGCTTCTTCCTGGTCTCTCACCTGGGTGGCAGGGGCGCAAGCACTTGGGCCATCTTCCGATACTTTCCCAGGCACATTAGCATGGAGCCAGATGGGAAGTGGAGCAGCTGGGACTTAAACTGGCGCCCGTAAGGGATGCCAGCACTGTAGGCCACAGCTTAACCCATTATGCCACAACACTGCCCCCATCCCCAACCACTTTTTAAATAACTTACAAGTCTTGTCCAGGTCCAGCAATGTCACTATAGAGGCTGGGCTACCTCAGCTATGAGGATATTGTCTCTGAGCACCTGTTTCATAGTAGAAAAAAAGCAAACACCATCTATCTGGGAATTGGCAGCTCCTGAAGATTTAGGTTTGGCTCACAGGAACTATCAGTAGATAAAGAAATCATCAGATAATAGCAAACACATACATAGCACTTTGTGCCTGTCACTCTGGAGGAATGTCACATGTGATTAGCCCAATTACACTTTGCCACAACTCTATGAGGTCGGTGACATTTAATCCCCAATTTGCAGATAAGAAGACAAAGGTACAAGAGTTTACATAACTTGTGTCAGGTCACAGATCTGTGGCTTGAGTTCAAGATTCTAATCCCAAACCCTATAAGATTAGGTTAAGATGTCCTGTAACTTGCAAAGCGAAGGTTGGGGAGCTGACCGGTGGTCATTCCCATTAAATGCTGTTCATTGGTATTTATTGCACAAGGGTTGATAGTCCCAAAAAACCAGGATTCATATCTCAAAATGGCACAAAAATATTAACAGTCATCAATATTCATAGTTACTGTGGTTGAACAATGAATACATAAGCATACTCCAAAAAATTTTGTGGAAATTGTAATTAAAATATAAATTTACTTTGATGCAAACATTTTTTGAAATCCACACGCTATTTTTTCATTTACATTTTCCATGGAGTTTTTGAAGACCCCTCCTCAGTGAGATGCCTCATCGACATTTATTTGTTGGCACAAGGAAGTAGTTGTCTTTTTCTCCCCATTCTATAAAAGAGGAAACTGAGGCCGAATATGAGAACATGACTTATCCAGAGAGAAATCGTTGAAAGACGTGGAGGTGGGATTTGACCCAGGACTTCCTGAAACTCATGAATTAGCTCAACCACTGGTGCTTTATTCTCTTAGAAATAACAGGGGAAATCGGGGCTTACTGGTTGAGAATTCCAGAAAGCTGCAGCCGGGACTGCTTCTTCTGCTACACAAAAGGATGGCTAGATCATGAGGGAAATTAGCAGCGAAGCAATGGATCATACCATGCTCAGATGGGCTAGAACGTGACCCAGTTTCCCACTCTCTTCCGAATCTGGCAGGCGATCCACAACCCTGAGTTGTGACTTTTCTCCCCTGCCTCCCTCCGCTGCCTTTGACCATTTCTTCTTCCTTTTCAAGATAGCTGAAGTTATCACAGCCTTCGCCGGCGCCAGGGCTCAATAGGCTAATCCTCCGCCTGCGACGCCAGCACCCTGGGTTCTAGTCCCGGTTGCTCCTCTTCCAGGCCAGCTCTCTGCTGTGGCCCGGGAGTGCAGGGGAGGATGGCCCAAGTGCTTGGGCCCTGCACCCCATGGGAGACCAGGAGGAAGCACCTGGCTCCTGGCTTTGGATCAGCACGGTGCGCTGGCCATGGGGGCCATTGGGGGGTGAACCAATGGCAAAGGAAGACCTTTCTCTCTGTCTCTCTCTCTCTCTCACTGTCCACTCTGCCTGTCAAAAAAAAAAAGTTATCATAGCCTCTGCCAAATCTCCCTACCGTTCCCCAAACACCACCCTTTCAACTTTAGTAGGCACACTGTGTGTACCTCGGTCTCATCTGGTTCTAGTCCTCCTGGCTCTCAATTTCTCTAGTGGAGAGGAGGGACATTAGATCTTTGAGATGTTCTTCACACACAGTTTTCAAGATCAGGTCAAGTTGGGAAGCCGTGTAAGTCTATTCAACTGAGGGAAGTTTGTAATAAAGGCACTGCTGGGGATGCCCACCTCCCATATCAGAGTGCCTGCTTCGAGTCCCGGCTACTCTGCTTCTGAGCCAACTTCCTGCTGATGTACACACGGGAGGCAGCAGGTGGTGACTCAAGTGGCTGAGCCCCTTCCATCTGCTCGGGGTTGAGTTCCTGGTCCTGGATCCAAGTACTGCAGGCATTTGCGGAGGAGCCAGCTAATGCGAGCTCTGTCTGTCTGTAGTCTATGTCTGTCTCGCGAGATGCCTCTCAAATAACAAGCAAATAAAAATGTAAAACAAAAAATACATTCTCAAAGAGACATTCACAGAATAAGGAAGGAGAGATCCTGCAGTAAAGAGACCAGATCGTGCCCTTGACCATGGGATGCTTCTCCCACCTAATCCCAGCTTTTCTTAGGCAGCCACGGGGGTCAGTGGGGAACGCCATCACAATTGTGTGTTCAGGAGCTCCTTCTCCGCTTGGCTGAGTTCTCAGCTTTCTCTGTCACTCCAGATCTCCAGCCTCTGTGCCTGTCACCGTTTCTTGTGCTGAAGGCAAGTCCCAGCAAACTGAAGCATAGGCAAAGCTGCAGAGAGACTCTGGACGGGAAGTGGATCCTCCTCACCGCCCCTCTGGGCATCTGGCACCTGCACGTGGTCAAATAAGGCGCTTCCTCGCCATCCATCTCCTTGCCATCCATTTGGGTGCCCCCAGGATGCGATCACTCATGCAGATCGTTAGTGAACTCATTTCTTGCTTTTTTCCTAAATTCCTAGACTCGACCTTTTGGAGCCATCTCCAGATTGTTCCCAAGGGGGATTTTCCTTGCTCTTGTAAGTTGGAGATTTATGTTCTTCAGGCGGACTTTCCCTGGCTTAGGCAGATCTGAGTTGTGGGTGTTTTCCTTCAGGCGGAAGTGTGTGCTGCAGAAGATATTGGAGCAACTGCTGTGCAGTGAGAGTTGCAGACACGCTCTAACCTACAGGGCGTGATTTGCAGGTCAGTGGGGAGAGGGGGAAAGTTCCTGGTTTCTGGAATCAGAACACCTGGCCCCTCTCTGCGTCCTTATCCACAGAGTGGTGACCTCTTGAAGGAGGCTGAGAAGGCTCCTGTCCCTGTCACTCATGCCTCGTGGAATCCTGAGGTCTGTCCCTGTGGCCAGCGCGCTGCGGCCGGCGCACTGCGCTGATCCGATGGCAGGAGCCAGGTGCTTCTCCTGGTCTCCCATGGGGTGCAGGGCCCAAGCACCTGGGCCATCCTCCACTGCACTCCCTGGCCACAGCAGAGAGCTGGCCTGGAAGAGGGGCAACCGGGACAGAATCCGGCGCCCCAACCGGGACTAGAACCCGGTGTGCCGGCACCGCAAGGTGGAGGATTAGCCTAGTGAGCCGCGGCGCCGGCCCTGTCCTAGTCTTTCTCCCCTTCCACCTTCTCATCACTCCTGGTGCTTTTATTTTATTTTATTTTTTGGACCACATCCCTTCTTCACCTGTTCCAACTTAAAAACTTTGTTTAAAATTTATTACACTTGAGAAAGAGGGAGAGAGAGGGAGAGGGAGAGAGAGAGAGGAGAGATCCTACCCTGTCCTCTGTTTTTTGTCCCACATTGGAGTGGCCTGAGGCTGAAGATGGGAGCCAGGGATCTAGCCTACGTTACCCGTGTGGGTGGCAGGGACCTAATTACCTGAGCATCACTGCTGCCTCCCAGTATCTGCATTAGCAAGAAACGAGAGTCAGGAGCCAGGGCCAGGAATCAAACCCCTGTACCCCAGCGTGGGACACTGCGTCTTAACCACTAGGCTGTTCCACCATCTAAACCAGACATCTTTCTTTTATTCACTCGCGCTCTTTCCTACATATTTGGGGTCTCCTGTGAATCCCCCTTTTTTTTTTTCTCCTTAAAGCAACTCAAGTTCTGTCTGTTTTAAAGACAGACTGATCTTGTACCTGTGGACTTTACTGGGCTTAGTTAAAATACAGGGAGTTGAGTGGATCCAGCTGTCAGCAGCCAGGGCTCTGCCGGACACATGTCACGGCATATGTTTCAGGCGTTTGTTCCTTCTATTTGGCGTGATATTGATGATTGAGATAACTTAAAGCTACAGTGTGCGTCACTCGATGCTAGCCCTAAGTAGGTCTCCGTGATTCACATCTGATCACTTTTCACAGAAGAAGTAAGATAAAGAACATCAAAACAAGCAACAAAAGCACAAGAAAAAGGGACCAAGAAGAAATAAAAAATAAGGGCTGGGAAATCACCAGTATTGGATGAAGAAGCTTAAGAGGTTGTTCTCTGATAGACAGATTTGAAAAATGAATATTATTGAAAAACTTACCAAAGAGAGAAATGGAGGGGGTGTTTGGTATAGCAGTTAAGACATTGTTTGCGATGTCCCCATTACCTTACCAGAGTGCCTGGGTTTGAGTCCTGGTTCTGCCTCCAGTTCTAGCTCCGGTAACATGCAGCAGGTGATGGTCCAGGTATCTAGATCCCTGCCATGGGAGGCCTGGATTGAGTTCCCACGTTCCAGCAGCCTTTGTGGGCATGTGGGGATGTAGGGACCAAGGGCTGGACTTGCTCCCTCTGTCTCTCTTTGACTCTTTGCCTTTCAACTAAAAAAAATTTTAAAGTTTTTGGAGTATAACTAAGTAAAAAAAAAAAAAAACAAGAAAATGAAGACACTTCAGTATGACATCAGTTCTGTCTCAAGGCTGCCGCTTCGATGCGTTCATTCCCATTTTACACACGAGAAAATGAAAGTGTATGTCCAACGTGCACATCACAGTATCTACATCTAATTTGGGAGTAATGTGAACAGACCTCCCCATTGGCTTGTCCAGTCCCCGTTTACCTCTGTCGTCTTGGCGTGACGAGTGTCCCCTCTGGTCTGGATGCCACATTACATCACCACCTGTTAGAACACTGGAGGCTTCCAGCAACAAGAAGATGAGATGTTAGGGACTTCATAGTCCCCCAGACCTAGAGATGCGGCTCAGACAGTTCCCGGGTTGAGTAGTCCACTGCTCAGACCTTCCTTCTCTCTTCTCATTCCTCAGCCTCTTTAGGTTGGCTGTGCTGCTGCTGGGCCTGCGTTTCAGGGTCACCGTCTCACACACCGAGGCTGAAGGCAGCAGAGGGGCCGCTGTGCCCATGCCTCTTTACAGACTGCAGAAGCCTTCTAAGCAGCACTAGCAGATGCCTTCTCATGGTGGGGTCACGTGTTCCCTCTTCAGCCAATCACTGGCAAGGAAATAAAGTCCCATGATTAGCTCTGTCCAATCAGGATTTCTCTTTTAATCTCAGAATAGTTTTAAGCTTACAAAACAAGGATGGTGAAGAAGTATCAAGAGTTCACAAAGACCTCACTCCAATCAGGATTTTTTTCTCCCCAGGCGACACAAGGACAATGAAGGAAAAGCTGGGCTCTTCAGCAAGTGGCTGCTGGACAGGTGTAACAGAGCACCTGCTGCAAGCTGGGAGGCGGTGAGAGGCCAGCGAGGCTTGGGGAACACGGAGGCCAGCATTTCCACCCCCCAGCCTCGCGCCCCCAAAGACTGTGCCCGCCAAGAGGTGGAGTCTGCAGGTGGGGAGGTGATGGGGTCCCTGTGGAGAGGAAACATCAGCTCATATGAGAGGACATCAGAAAGCTCATGGAAAGTGAGCATTGTTAAAAAAAAAAAAACCAACTATGCAAGGCCTTTATTTTTGTTTTGCTACACAATGAGCGTATCTGTTAATCCCAGTTTTCCATCAGTATTTCAAGGTGCCCCTTAGAGCCGTAGCAAAATAATAAGGCCTGAAGGAAGACACTGAAGGCATTTGTGAAAATTTTGGAGAAAGATGGGATTTGCAGGAGTGGACATTTGGCCTAGCAGTTGAGACCCTGACTGAGATGCCCGCGTCCCACAGCAGAGTGCCCGGGGTTCTGCCCCAGCTCCGGACTCCAGCTTCCTGCTCATGCAGACCCTGGGAAGCAGTGGTGATGGACGCAGTAACAGAGGCCCTGCCACCCACGTGGGAGGCCTGGGTGGAGTTCCCAGTTCCTGGCTCTGGCCCTGAGCCAGCCCAGGCTGTTGTGAACATTTGGAAAGTGAACCAGCAGAAGGGAGCTCTGTCTCTCCTACTAATAAAAAAATAAAAAGAAAGTGGCTTTTGGGCCACGTGTTAGAGAGTGAAGGGGAGTCTGCCCTGTAGCTGTTGGCCAGGCCCAGTGAAGAACACTGTGGCTCTCGAGCTGTGCATATCTGGGCTTGAGAAAGAGCCTGCTGAATCCTGGATCCTGCCCGGCGCACGGCAGTGGGCAGTGATGGAGGCTGAGGCTGGAAGGGAAGCAGCACCACTTCCTGGAGGGCGGCGAGCCTGCCAAGAAGGGGGCGCTGATTCTCGGAGAGTCACTGGGGTGGGGGTGGGGGGTAACTTGGAAGTGGCCAGACTTGCCCCTCGCCGCCCTGAGGCAGTCCTGTTAGCGGGGAGTCCAGACTTCCAGGACCGACCTTCTTGTTC
The DNA here is from genome assembly GCF_051225735.1 of Oryctolagus cuniculus. Classification (NCBI taxonomy): domain Eukaryota; kingdom Metazoa; phylum Chordata; class Mammalia; order Lagomorpha; family Leporidae; genus Oryctolagus; species Oryctolagus cuniculus. The sequence goes on along the minus strand of NC_142887.1, from coordinate 16,133,201 downwards.
AGGGCTGGAAGTGCCAGCTGGTGAGATGTAGGAGATCCCTCAGGGGAGGAGCTGCCGCAGGAGAGGAACCTCTCTTTGCTCCGTCTCTGTATCCTCAACACTTTGAGGCAGAGCCTGCTGTTATGTTCAACGCAATTATTTTGTTTGTCTTCCCCGGGCACAAGCTATGTTACCTTCCCCAACGTCGCACGAGTTGAGTGTGGCATGGCCAACATCAGTGACGCTAGCGAATGCCAGACCTGGCCCCTGAAGCCTCCTGTCTGTTCCCATTCGATTGCCAAAGGAAGGGCACTCTAAGGACGCAGAGGAAGGCGCAGGTGGAGCCTGGAGCCCCGTGTGACTGCAGGGAACACAGCCCTCGGCTGACTTGCCCGGCGCTTGGTGTTGAAGAGAAACAAACTTTCACGGTGATAAATCCCTGAGACTTGAGAGTGGCATTTGTTACAGGGGATCGTCTACCCGCCATCATCCTTCCCAGGAATCCACGCACCCCTGAAATACCTGGGAAACAGACAGAACAGCGGCTGGAGACAGAGAAAGCGTGTCGCAGTATCAGGGAGGGGAGCAGCCTTGGAGGGGCTTCTGAGGATCGCTGCCTGTGAGGCAAGGACACGGGAGTCCTGTGTCACCTGGCTAAGGTGACTGCTCTGTGGAATCACGGCTCTACAGCCTGAGTTGCAACTTCACAGAATAATTTCGGGAAGGTTTCTGGAGTTGGTAGCTCTTGGCCTTATAAATATCTGTAAAAGGGAAGTGATAATAGTGTCCACCTTGGAGAGTTTTTTTTTTTGCGAGGATTAAATGAGACAGTGCTTTTAAAGCACTTTAGCACAAGGCCTGTCCAATAAGACGGAGGCTGCTGTTCGAGTAATTACTGGTTCTTATTGACCTTCCTGTAAGCAAGGACTGGACAGCGAGAGCCCTTGGTTTTAGAAGGCATTTCAGGCTCAAGGGGCTGACATCAGCCAGAGGGGGGGCAGGTTCAGAATGGAAAGAGAGCTTCCAGGGACAGTATGGGGAGGGGACCCCCTGTTGGGGGAGTGGAGGGGGTGCAGAGGGGTGAGGAAGACTACAGGGGCAGGGGAGGGCAGATGAGGTGAATGACAGGCAGCAGCAGGTGCAGCAGTGGCTAAGCGCCCTTCCCAGCCCACTGTCCACTTCTGCCCAGACGGGACCCGGATGGTTCCACTGCCACCGGGCACGCATCTTTGCAGCCCACTGGCGCCTGCTCCTATCTCCAGCACCATTTCCAAAAAGCTCAAAGGGCTCTCTGGAAGTTATCTGCTCGCTTGACCCGACAGCCCTGCATTATCACTCCCATCTCACAGATGGGAAAACAGGACACAGGGAGGTAAACCTGCTCACCCGAGATCAGAGCGCGAGGCAGCGGCGCGCCTGTAATCACATTCTGGATTTCACCGCCGCCGGCCCCCTCTGCGCTCTGCCAGGCTAGCTCCGGGCTGGGTCGCCGAGCAGTCAGCATTTCTTTTTCCTCTCTGAGCGTCACGAAGCATCCAGATCCCGCATGTAATTCAGTTATTAGCTGGACGCTGATCTTGGACAAGAAGTTTGGTTTACAGACTCAGTATTCTCTTTGGAGCTGGTGGACACGCTATCCTTTTGTTCCCGGCATCTGTTATAAAAACATTCAGACAGATAAGTTGAAAGACTCTTAGTGAATACTTATATACACGGCGGCTAGATTTTACAGTGGACCCTGGGTTTTATTTCACTTTATTTGCCAAACTGCTAAGCAGAGGTGAAGAGCTTTTCAATGATAGTCAAAATAAATGAGGCTATTAAAAGTCTTTTTAAATGAAGAAGAAAAGATCTGAAGCGAATTTTTGGTCTTTCAGCGCTTCACCAGTAGACTGTAGTATTTGCCTCCGAACTGAGATTACAGCAGATTTCAAGAATGTTTGCACAGTGAGAATGCATCCCAGCATGAACCTTTAAAATAAAACGTCAGAGTATTTCACCAGGTGTGTGGAGTGTTAAAAAAAAAAGAAGATTCACCGCCCCCACCCTGAACAAAGCAACGGAAAGCGGGGACCTGAAGCAGAGGGATCTGAAGCCTGCAGTCTTGGAGTCAGGTCCCTCCTCTGGGGAGATAGAAACTGCAAGAGCACAAGCTTGGAGGGGCCAGGAAATCTTCAGATCAAGGGCCTTCATTGATAGAGAAAGCCCAGAGAGGGCAAGTGGCTTGTGCGCGGTCGCACAGCAGAGGTGTGTCAGCCACAGTATCAGAGCAGCGCTCTCCTGCTAGGGTGGAAAAGCACCTGCTCCCAGTCTCACCATCCCCAGGGAGATAAGCACTCAGACAAGGAGCCTTCCTTGTGATGCTGCCACCGGAGTCGGTGCCAGAAATATCCCTTCTGGGCGGTTTATGGGGAGAAAAACATTGGTTGGGCAAAGGGGCTTGGATGCGGGCCTGAAAGCTTCCTAAAGCCCAGCCGCCGGCCGGGTTCCGTGCCCAGCTGCTGCGACCCTGACTCCAGCTCGAGAGCTGCCCAGGTCCGGCCGGCAGCTTCTGAGACCCCTGGCGGTTTAGGGACCCTGCCGCTGTTTCCCCCACTGCTTCCTCTGAAATTCTGCAGGCGCAAAGGGACTGTGGTGCCACTGGACCCCTGCTTGCCCCATTGGGGCGACAGAGGCACCGGCCCAGGTCCTGTTTGGAGAAACTGAGGCTCTTGGGCAGTCTGGGAGAGGGCAGCTACTTAGCTTCTCCTCCCCCCACCCCCCCAAGGCCGGAGGGCAGGAAGGAAGCGGAACCTCATGTCCCTGCTCTATCAGTTTGTCATCTTTGGCCTGTGCAACCCAGAGAGACTTTAATCTCTCGGGCGTCAGTCGGGATTCTGTCCCCTGCACTAAACTCATTTAAGGGAGGGGGTGTGTATTAATAATGAAGATAACCAAACAGCCCCGGCTGTGATATTCCCTGACCTGCCCCCAGGCAGGCCTTAATGACTGTTTGTGAAGTGCAGGGAGAGCCCCAGATGAAAGCCTCCCAGGTGAGCAGGGCCCTGCCCACTTGATGTCAGGACACCTGCAAGCCAGCCGCCCGGGGGGTCCAGCTGTTCCTGTTCCAGCTGGATCCGGAGGCCTGACTCTGGCATGCAAGGGCGAGGGACTCTGAGGCTGGGGACAGGGGACAGTGGGCGGGGGCAGGGAATGACTCAGAGGGGGAAATGGAAGGCGGAAGATAGGGAGAAGGGAGGAGAGCAGTGCTACTGATTCAGGGAGAGGCAGAGGAGTGAGGAAGAAGACAGCGCGGAGAGCCGGGGACGCAGCCAGAGGGGCCGGGAGCGTGCAGAGACCGGCACCTGCGCACCCGGCTGAGCAGAGGGGTAGAGGCCAGAGACAGACACTGGCAAGCCGGCGACTTTAGGGACAGACTCAGCATCTCCCCGCCCCCCCGCCCGCATCGTCCTCCTCCCCCACGCCCCCGCGGCTCTTATCAGCGGAGCGCGGCGCGCGGGCGGCCTTGGGCGCGAGGCGGCGGCGGCGGCGCGGCCTTATTGCAGGTGCGCTGGCGCCGCCGAGTCTGCGGCGGCCGCTCGGTGGCCAGCCCGGCGGCCCGGGCGGGTGGCGGCGGCAGGCACGGCGCGAGCGGGGCCGCGAGGGCGCGGCCTGGCTTCGCACGCAGGGCGGCGAGGGCCGCACGGCCTCGCGCCACTAGCCCTGGCCCTGGCCTTGTGAACTTGCCCCAGCCACCTGCAGTGGCGAGGCAAGCCAGCTGGCTGGGGAACCTGCCACCCTGCCCCGCCCCACCCTGGGGCTCGCAGTCCACAGGGACAGCTACACAAAGCTACTGCTAGGGAACAGCCATCTGGATGGAGATCCCTAGAGACCCGTCATTGCCACTGGACTCACCCGTTCTTTGTCTTTGCTTTGCTGGAGTTGGCAGGGCCACCTGGCCCTTGCATCTCAGCCTTGCGGGGGTTACACCAGCTGTGGCCTCTGCTTCCTGTGCCTCCGTTTGCCCCTCTGTGAAATAGGGAGAATGAAATGCTGGCCTTGTCTCTTGCCAGCCACGGTAGCTCAGGGTACCCCTGCACAGCCGGCCCCTACGGTAAACCATGGCTGTCTTTCCCCCAGTATGCCTCACGTGGGGCAGGGTGGCTCCAGGCTCCTAACTGGTACTGACAGTCTTTCCACTTGCCCAGTGTCTTCTCTGGGAGACGGCCATGGGAACAGTGGCTCCTGGGAGTTGCTGGGAGGGCGGACTGGGTGCTGCAGCCGGGGGCTGAGCTGCAGGGCTGCCTGGGGGCTGGCTGCAGCGAGGACAGAGGAAGAGGGTCTCAGTGTCCAGCTGACCCCTGGGGTGTCAGGGCCCACGTGGAGCCCAGGCCACCCCAGCCCGCGACTGAGCCTGGCAGAGCTGCAGAGGCCCAGCCGTTCCTGCCTGGCACTGACCTGGAGTTTCAGGCTCTTCCTGCCCCGACCTCCTTTCTCCCCCTTCCCTTTGCACCTGCCAGGCCTGCGTCCTGACGGGGGTCCCCCCCCCCCCCCGCCTCTGCCTGCTTCTGAGCTCCTCCCCCACCCCTTGAGTCTCTTGTCCCTCCTGCTTCCTTTGGGCATCTGCCTCTCAGAGGACCCAGACAAATGGTACGGATTCCTATATGGGAGTCTTTAAGAAGTTCCTTGGAAATGTGTGTTATGAAAAAACTATGCATGGATTTCGAAGTTGTTTGCACCAAAGCAGATTGGTATGAATTGCCCTTTCCTGTGAACTTTTGGAAGCACCCTGTGGTGTTTTTCTTTTTTTTTTTTTTTTTTTTTTACAGGCAGAGTGGACAGTGAGAGAGAGAGAGAGAAAGGTCTTCCTTTGCCATTGGTTCACCCTCCAGTGGCCGCCACGGCCAGCGCGCTGATCCGATAGCAGGAGCCAGGTGCTTCTCCTGGTCTCCCATGGGGTGCAGGGCCCAAGCACTTGGGCCATCCTCCACTGCCTTCCCGGGCCACAGCAGAGAGCTGGCCTGGAAGAGGAGCAACTGGGACAGAATCCAGAGCTGGCCTGGAAGAGGAGCAACTGGGACAGAATCCAGCACCCCGACCGGGACTAGAACCCGGTGTGCCGGTGCCGCCAGGCGGAGGATTAGCCTAGTGAGCCGCGGCGCCGGCTCGGAAGCACCCTTGTTTAAAAGACTCACCTAGGAAGCCCCCAGTAGGAGTAGGAGTCAGGTACTATTACTGTTACTGTTTCTTCCCTTTGTCTCATTCTCTGTCTGTTCTGCAGGGACTTCCCCAGGGACCCTGCCAGGTGCCAAGCTGCGTGCTTAATGCGGGGCGCACAGCCGGGCGGAGGAGACAGAGGAGAGACAGACATTTCCATCCAGAGTGGTGAGAGCACGCGTGGGGACGAGCAGACTGCAAAAGGCAGCCGGCAGGCATGGGGAGTAGCCAGGGGAGGCTTCCTGGAGGAGGTGGTATCCGTGCTGCGTCATGAGAGGTGAATGGAGTTATTCAGGGAGCCCAGACAGCTGGGAGGATCTGTACCCAAATGAGTCAGGCAAATGAAACACAAACCTAAAGCAAGGCCGGTGGGGGGGGGGGAGGGGTTGGCAGTATGTATGGAAAAGGTGGAATATCCTTGGGAACTGTCTAGGGGATGAGAGGACAATGTTGCTAGATGGTTAGATGATGGAGGAAGGTGGGGGAGGATGTGTCCCTAGCTGGCTGCTGACCAGAGAGCCCCCAGCAGGTCAGGGACCTGTGGGAGTCAGGTGGGTGGGCTGCACCTTCTCACTGACCAGGTTGCGACTACGCCTGACTGCCAGCCAATGTTATCTATGTGGAAATGCAGGTGCAGAGGGCAGATTTTCCGATTGTTCAAGAACTGGACGTGTGAAATGTTTATGTATTTGAAAAGGGGAGAGACAGGGCCTCCCATCTGCTGGTTCACTCACCAACGTGCCCGCCAATGGCATGGGCTGGGCAAGTGCGGAAACCTGGAGCCGAGAACGCAATCCGAGTCTCCCGTGTGGGTGGCAGGGACTTGGCTGCCTGGGTGTCCCGGGGTCTGTGTTAGCGGGAAGTCAGGGGCTAGGGTGAGGAATCAAACCCAGATGCTTTGATGGGGGACACGTAGACCCTAACCACTGGGCTAAATGCCCACATCCAGTACTGGACACTTTCATGGGAGAATGTCCTGTTATCTTTAGCTTGACTACACAGCAGAAATATTTTAGGAAAAAAAAGGCAAAAAAAAAAAAAGAAAAGAAAAGAAAAGAAAAAGAAACTCATGAGCCCCAGACTGATTGAACAGAACACATCCAAGGGGCCAGATCTGGCCCTGGAACTGTTAGTTGGAGACCTCTGGGAATGAGCCTGAATGCTGGGAGACAGAGATGTCCCAGAAAAACAGGCCCCTGACTGGCTGATTGACAAGTGAGCACTTTATTCTTCAAGTATCGACAAAGTCTCTTTGCCTTTGCGCTCTCAGCATTTCAGTGTTTAACATTGAACTTGAACCCTTCTCCTCAAGTCCGTCCCTTCGTACACAGCCTTGTGCAATGGCTGTCATCGTTTCTAGCTCAAACAGGAAGGCTGATGGGGTCCCACGGCTGCAGACCCCCTGGGCCTGACCCCTTCCCTACTGCTCCCGCTGTCTCCTGCAGGGCGGGAGGGTGCCGTGTGCCTTCCAGAACCAGAGGCGTGGCCCCCACTTCTCCTTCTCTGCAATGATGGCTCTTTCCTTAATCCTTTCTTGGGGCTGCCCATCTTTTCCAGTTTTCATCATCATTAGGACTGGGGCACACTGACCCACACACTGAAACGCAGCAAATCAAATAAAATGAAAAGACCTGTCAAAGACCTCTCGAGACAGCCGAGGGGAAGCGCCCCCAAATCAAAGCCGCTCCTGTGAGCGCAGCAGCCAGAGAGAAAGCTTTTTAGCCGCCACCAAGAGCGCTCCTGGCCGAGGTATTTCATTATAATAATGGTCTGTGTTGGACGTGCAATTCAGGAGAAAGGTTAGTGGCTGAACCCAGTTCTTTCTGTAAGGATGGCGGGATGCTGCCACGGGAGCCGGAGGCTGGGTGATTGAGTCCGTACGTGCAGCTTTCAGGTTTAGTTTCCTGGTTTTCAAGCCTGTGCGTTGCAGATCGTTTTTGCTTCGAGACTCCCAAGGGAGGCTTGGCTGTAGGACGCCGATGGCAGCCTCTGATGGCTTCACCCGTGTGTTAGTTAACTGTTCAGCGGTGAGGGGCTTGCGGGGCAGGCCCCTGAGGCTTCTCAGGGTACCCCAGTTGTCGCTCCCCCTCTTCGTGGAGGAACGACACAGGACCCTGTGCTGTTCTTTTGTCTGCTCGGCCCTTCCCGGGTTTGCTGCTGGTCCTTCCCGGGTTGGCTACCGTCCCTTCCACCTCCGTGGAAGGGCAGCTCCCCCTGCCACTTTCCCCACTTCCGCGGGGGAGCGGCACACCGCCGGCCGGCTCTCTCGGGGGCTGCTCAGATGTTATCCGGATGTTCCCTTTAGATGTTCCTGGTGCATATTGTCTCTCTCCTCCTTTATAGTCCTCTTCCACCAATCCCAACTCTGCTACCCACACGCCGAGTACACTGCTCTCCTCCAATCAGGAGCAGCTCCTGCAGTTTATTGGTCGAACTGGAGGCAGCTGCGTAGAAGTTTACTCCTCTCCCAGCGCCATATTGTGGGAGAGCAGATGCATAGAATGAGTCTTAATTCTAGTAACAGTCTAGTACGAGTTGCTCCCCACACCCAGTAGCCGCAGGATGGAGCAGACAGGCGTCCAGGCCCTTCTGAATCCGTGGCTCTTCCTGGGTGTTGCAGTGAGAGAAGAATTCAGCAACCTGGACCCTGGCCATGCATGGCTGTGTGGTCCTGGGGCCACCTGGGGGGTGAAGGCCTGGGTGGCGCTCAGCTAACGCGGTGAGAGGGCCTGCCTTCCATGAGTGCATGTGAGAGCTGCCGACAGGGAGCCCTGGGTGCTCTGCAGGGGGTGATGCCGTCTTGGGGCTGGCACCTGAGTGGCAAAGGGCCGCCGATGAAGCGCACGCCAGGTGCGACAGGTGCGTTCCAGTAGGAAAAGGCACGTCTTCCTCCCCTGTGCCTGCTCTAACAAAGCACGATGAACGGGGCGGGCTGGGGGTGGCTTCAAACACCAGAAATGGTTTTCTCTGGGGCCCCAAGTCCCGGTATCAGTGGGGCCCCGCTCCCTTCCAAGGCCGGTGAGTGGAATCCTCCCTTGCCTTCGTCACTCCCAGGTCTGCCTCTGTTGTCACACGGCCTTGCCCTGTGTGTCTCTCTTTATGGAGCGTTAAGGGTCCAGCTTAGGACCTCATCTTAACTTGATTCCACTTGCAAAGACCCTGTTTCCAAATAAGGTCCCACTCACAGGCACTAGGGTTAGGACTCCAATCTATCTTTTTTGGGGGACACAAGCAACCCCTAATAGTCAAATGTGGGAGGGGTGAATGAGCCTCGAGGGAGAGGCTGGTTATAGATCAAGGGACTTGTAAGGCTTCTCTAAAAAGCTGAAGCTTACAGGAGGGGTGAGGATGAGACGTGCAGACTGGGGAAGGGTCTGGGACAGCAGGATTGGGAATGGTTTGCAGCAGGCGATAAGGACAGAGGAAGTGGAGAAGAGCCAATGGTTCGCTCCAACGTCCTCACAGAAGCTGTTTGTGTCTTTGCGCTTCAAATTCGTTTCTTTTCCAAGCCAAGAAATGTTTACCTGGTGCACTTTTATTTATTCATAGGGAATTCTTTTATGCCAGACTTTTGTGTGATGTTGTACCCAGGTCCTAGGCAAAGAGATAACAACCAAATCAGGGATTGGGCATTTGGTGTCTCAGTTCACATGCCACTTAGAACAGCTGCATCCTGCACCGAGTGCCTGGATCGGAGACCTGGCTCTGTTTCCGATCCCAGCTTCCTGCTTATGCACACCCGAGAGGCAGCACGTTCTTGGATTCCCGCCGCTCACATGGGAGACCTCGACGGAGTGTCTGACTCCTGGCTTCAGCCTGGCCCAGCCCTGGCTATTGGAGGTATTTGGGGAAGTGAACCAGTGAATGGGAGATCTTTCTCTGTCTATGTCTCTCTCCCTTTTAAATGAATAAAATAGATTAAAAAAAAAAAACCTTCAGCAAATCAAGGTTGAAAATTTAAAATCCAATTGATTGTGCTCTTTGAGTATCCTGAATGAGGTGGTGAGAAGGACACAGATCAAAGTAAGAGAGGCAGTGGAGGGCTTGGAGGTTAGGCCTTGACTGTCAAGAAGTGGGTTTGAGTTTTGCTTTGTTGCTGCTGAGTCTGAGTGGCCTTGGCCATGTAAGGTCACCCATTGGTGCACTAGTTTCTCATGGACAACATGAGTTCCTCATCTTTGTGTTCCCAGCTCATTTGTCCTGAAGAGATCAGCAGTGGACGTGATACGTCCCAGGTACCCCGTAGATGGTGACTAAAATGCATTCTTGGACAGGAGACAAAGCAGATACAATACCTGCACAGGAGAAACTAAATCTTAAAAGATAGGAACCAAGCTATAGGGTGGAGAGAGAGGAGGTATCACAAAGCAAGGACTGATGAACCACATGGAGCCGTACAAATAACCACTGGTGTCAGCGAGAGACCAAGCTTGATAGGGGAGATTTGGCGGCTGAGACGCACCGGCATGGTCAGCAGGATTTGGTTGCCAGAGGACAAGGTGGGGGCGTTCCTTATGGAGCAAATGGAGTAACTAAAGGTGTGAACTGGGCAAGTTTGGACTGGAGAAGTTTGAATATAGATATATATTTAATTAGAAAGAGAGAGAGGGAGAGAGAGTACTTCCATCCACCGGCTCACTCCCCAAATATCCACCATGACTGGGGCTGGACTGGGATGAAGCCAGGAGGCTGGAACTCATTCTGGGTCTCCATGTGGATGACAGGGACCCAACTGTTTGAGCTGTCACCTGCTGCCTCCCAGGGTGTGCATCAACAGGCGCTGGAATCAGAAGCTGCAGCTGGGAATTGAACCCAGGCTCTCCACTGTGGGATAAGGGTGTCTTAGGCTAAGTGCTCCACCTAAGTAGGTTTTATTTATTTATTTATTTGAAAGGCAGTTACAGAGAGAGAGAGAGAGAGATCTTCCATTTATTGGTTCACTCCCCAAATGGTCACAATAGCTGGCCAGGAGCCAAAGACAAAACCAGGCCAGGACAAGGCCAAAGCCATGAGCCAGGAGCTTCTTCCAGGTCTCCCACATTGGTGCAAGGGCCCAAGCACTTGAGTCATCTTCCACTGCTTTCCCAGGTGCATTAGTGCCTATATGGGATGCTGACGTCACAGGTGACATCACTGTGCTACAATTGGCTCCACTAGTTTGTTTGTTTGTTTTGACAGGAGAGAGAGACAGAGAGAAAGGTCTTCCCTCTGTTGGTTCACTCCCCAAGTGGCCGCCACAGCCAGCGCTGCGCTCATAAGAAGCCAGGAGCCAGGTGCTTCTCCCGGTCTCCCATGTGGGTGCAGGGCCCAAGCACTTGGGCCATCCTCCACTGCCTTCCCGGGCCACAGCAGAGAGCTGGACTGGAAGAGGAGCAATCAGGACTAGTACCGGCGCCCATTTGGGATGCAGGCGCCACACGCAGAGGATTAACCAAGTGAGCCACGGCGCCGGCCCCCACTAGGTATTTTTATTAAACAATGAAAAAAGTAGTTGGGAGCAGATGATGCAGCTGACAAGGGCAATTGTGGCCTGTATGCTTGGAAATGACTTTGGGGCTGATAGCAGCTTTAAAACGCAGCCCCCAGTTCCCTGATACTCATCTATCACGCAGCAGAGGCCAGTGCCCTCCCCTCGAATGAGGACAGTCACTATGACTTGCAGTGTGACCTCCAAGGCTAAGATCACAGTGTCAAAAGAGATAAGAATAATGAGTGATATTTCACGGGGGTGTTCTATTGTTCTGCAACAACAGATAAGCCTAGCAGGGCTGTAGAGACGGTGGGAGCCACGGGAGGTGTCTGAGCCATGAGCACCACGACGAAGTGGTGCTTGAGGAGAATTCACGGGGCCGGCGCCGCGGCTCACTAGGCTAATCCTCCGCCTTGTGGCGCCAGCACACCGGGTTCTAGTCCCGGTCGGGGCGCCGGATTCTGTTCCGGTTGCCCCTCTTCCAGGCCAGCTCTCTGCTGTGGCCAGGGAGTGCAGTGGAGGATGGCCCACGTGCTTGGGCCCTGCACCCCATGGGAGACCAGGATAAGTACCTGGCTCCTGCCATCGGATCAGCGTGGTGTGCCGGCCGCAGCGCGCCAACCGCGGCGGCCATTGGAGGGTGAACCAACGGCAAAAGGAAGACCTGTCTCTCTGTCTCTCTCTCTCTCACTGTCCACTCTGCCTGTCAAAAAAAAAAAAAAGGAGAATTCACTCGACGACTCCTGCAGGTAGGCCAGTGAGGAGAGGTGGGTGAGATGACACCTGTTCAGCGGTGGCTCCGAGCTTGAAGGCCTGGACCATTCTCTTCCTCCCGATTGTCCTGGGATCCCTACTCCATTCCTGGGAATCGTGATATGCTCAGGGCACTTGTCTGCAAGCAGAGCCATTCCCGGTGCTGGGAAGGGAGTGTCGGGGTTGCCCAAGGACAGGTACCCAGGAGAAAACTGAAGTGGAGGCAAGGGCGCAAGGGGCATTGTGGGAGGTCCCTCGGCCTCGCTGTGCCAGCTCCAGGGGTGTGGGCCTGAGTGTCTTAAGTGAGTTCGGGATTAGAAGGTGCATCTTGCTGAATTCTCAAGTGTCATTTACCGCATGGATCACCTTGGGGAGCGTTAACGCGCAACGTGCAGCCCGCAGTGGCAGTGAGCGTTGTTAAGAAGCCTTGGAGTTGGAGGCACCTCTGTGCATAGGTGATGGAGCAGATGGACAGTGGGGGGCCTGGGGCAAAGCTGGGGGGACCTGCAAGCTGGGTTCCAGCGGCACAGCCATGGGATGGCCCATGGTCCTTTGCAAAAATGTCGAGTCTTAGACTTTCCTCTCAAAAGCTAGATCCGTCAACAGCAGCCAATGGAAAACGTTGATGGGGACCATGTTCTACCTGAGTGTGGGCCAGAGCCACCTGCATCAGACCCCTCTGGGGGCGTGTTCTCTAAATGCCCAACCCCAGGCACTATCCCAGGCCGGTTGCTGTAAGGCTTAGCTGGAGGCTGGGCCTGGGAATGGTATGTTCAAAAAAAAGTATTGATTTGATTTGATTTGAAAGGCAAAGAGAGAGAGCTCCCATTCCCTGGTTCACCCCTCAAAGGCCTGCAACAGCCAGGACTAGTTCTGGTTGAAGCCAGGAGCCAGGAACTGCGTCCAGGTCTCCCGTGTGGGTAGCAGGAACACAGGTACTTCAATCATCACCTGTTGCCTCCGAAGGTGCGCATGCTATTGGAAGCAGAGCAGCCTGCACTCCAAGGAGGCTCTTAGAAGTGGGATACAGGCATCCTGTGGGATCACTCAGCCGCAGTGCCCATGGGATCATGCAGCCGCAGAGCCAAACGCCGCTCTCTGGGCATTGCTATTTTTAACAAGCACCCCAGTGCTCACTGTGATACTTGAGAAACCTGGTCAAGTCTTTTAAAAGAAAGTTCTTCTATCCTAGTTTGCACATAAAAAGAGTTTTATTTTTTGGATTTTTTTTTAATTACAAGAGTATGCATGTTCACTGTCACCAATTAGGAAAGTCTGGTCTGCTTTGAATAAGGAATTAAAGACGGAACATTCCCAGAGTGATTCATGTGGAAACGTTCGCGGCCGTGTTCTCTGCACCAGTTTCCATCTCTGCACAGAGCTGAGCAGTAGCTCGGTTCGCTGAGGGACAGAGAGGACAATTCCAGCTTGTCCTAGTGCCCGAGCCCAGGGCAGCTGCCAAGCACGGGCACTCCGGTCTGCAGGCTTCCCGAAGTTTCTCAGACAGACCCGCCTGGAACAGCTAAGCTGTGTTTGAATGGGAGAGACAAACCTGCCCCAAATCAAAATCTCAGCGGATTCATCCATTTGCAACTACTCACAAGCGCCCGCCGTGTTCCGAGCATTTTGGGGACACCAGGGGGACAGCAGTGAGCAGAGCTTGGGTTTCCCTCCAGTTCTGGAGTCTGTGGGGCGAGGCATCCACATCACTCTCACCCTGGCCCACAGAAAGCTGGAAGAAGGATGCAGAGCCGCCTCCGTCCATCCACCTCTCGGAGAAAGACTTGCCCTTTCGAGGGAAGACACCACTGCGTGAAATGCAGAGGCAGACGCCCGAGGCCCTCGCGTGCTTTGTAAAGCGGGGGGCGCACCCTGGGATGCAGAGGTCGCCTCTGGCCCCCTGCCTATTTCATGGCAACGCCATACCGCCACATTCCTGCGCTGTTTCGTAAATCGTGGCTGCTTCTGTGCCGTCACCGTGGGCTCCCTAACTGGTCAGAAGCGGTCACTGTGGGACCCTTTCCTGGGGAGCTCGTGTGTCCTGCTGTGGAGACCCCAAGTGCTCCAGCCACTTAGGTTTCTTTTTTTTTTTTTTAAGATTTATTTATTTATTTATTTAAGAGGTAGAGTTACAGACAGTGAGGGGGAGAGACAGAGAGAGAGGTCATGAGAGGGGTCTTCCATCTGCTGGTTCATTCCCCAAATGGCTGTATTGGCTGGAGCTGCACTGATCCTAAGCCAAGAGCTAGGAGCTTTGTCTGGATCTCCCACATGGGTGCAGGGGCCCAAGGATTTGAGCCATCCTCCACTGCTATCCCAGCCCATAGCAGGGAGCTGGCTGGGGAATGGAGCAGCCGGACTTGAACTAGCACCCATTTGGGATGCCGGCATTGCAGGCAGTGGCTTTACCTTCTACACCCCAGCGCCGCCCCTCACTTAGGTTACTTAAGTGGGGCATCACCTTGGAGGACGGCGCAAAGCAGCAGGTCATGCTGTTGCCCTGGAATCCAGGAAGAGGAGGGACCTGTTCGTGCCCGGGCCCTCTCGCATGCATCTCACCTGCCCTGCTGGGTGGCATTCTCTGGGCTTGCCCAAGGCAGAGGACAGCTCTATCAAAGGTCACACTCCTTTCCTGCTCAGGGGACTTCCCTTCAGGGCCCTGGGTGGTGTCTGGGAGTCGCGCCTTAATGCACCGGCAAGCCCTGGGTGGGAATCTGAACCTTGTTTGGCTTTGTAGCTCCGTGCGCAGATCTGGAGATAAGACTGGCCGTAGCTGTTCTGGAAGCAAGGTTGATAGGGGTCAGGCAGAAGCTTGTTGGGGGAGGCCCCGGGCAGGGCCGAGAGCCCGCTGTGACCTGTGACCGCCCATGCCTGTACCTGGTCACAGCCTTTCTAACCTCTGTCTGCCAGAGTCCCTCTTTGTTGGGGGCTGCAATTACAGGTAGCAGGGATGCTAAGAGGCCCCTAATCCCCAGACTTGCTGGGCAGATCCATGCTGCGAGGTGCCTTGGTACTTCTGTTCTCTGGAAAAGTGGCTCCCGGCACCAGAAGCCCAAGTCCTGGGGCCAGTCCAGCTCCCATGGATTTCCCCAGAGCTGGGTTCCCAACAGCTGCCCACGGTCATGACTCAGAGGGCTCTGACCAAGGGCATGGGCATGGGAAGGGAGCTGCGTAGACCGTGGGCAGACGAATCTCTGTCCACACGGGGCACCAAGCGTGCCTCACGAGTTATTTTCTCATCTGTAGAAGAATCTAAGAAGACGGTCGAGAGGATTCCGCGAAACGCCCTGTGCCGCCAGCCCCCTTGTAGGTGCTCAGTAACAGTGAGTTCTCTCTCTAGTGCACGGTAGCCTCTGAAACCTGTGGCTCCCTCCCACCAGCCTGACGGACCGCGAGGAGGACGGAACGCAGAGAACAGCGTTGCAGGCAGGGAAGACAAGGAGGGCAGAGGCGGGGCGTGTGGCCAGGCTGGCCAGCGAGGGAAAGAGGAGTAGGGCTTCTGCTGGGTGGGGTGAGCAGGGGCTGCCTGAGAAGTTTGTAGCGGACAGCGAGACAAAAGCGGAGGGATTGAAGCAGAGGCGCTGTTTGACCCGGAAGCAGCGAAAGCGGATGGCTCCGGCTGCTGCAAAGGAGAATTGGGAGCCGTGGCGCTTCCTTCTGGAAGGGCTTCTGTGGATGTCTCTGTTCCAGGGACCTTCCCAGAGCAGGCGCAGCAGGTGCAGAGTGGACTGAGAGGCTGAGGGAGAGCCTGGGCTTCCCGAGGGTCCCCAGGGTCTTTGCCGGGTGCCTCAGGAAAGCTCTGTTATTCCGCAGGAAGGAAGGGCAGCAGGCACAGGTGTGGGTGCGCCCACGTGCCTCCTGCTGCTTGCAGTTGCCCAGGGCTGCTTCAGATCCAGGGGGAAGAAGCCGTAGGACGAGCAGTCGCAAAAATCCATGCTGTGTTCTCTAAGCGCTCAGGAGTCAGCCATGCTTCACGCTGAGTGGTGGCTATGCCACTTTGTAGCGGGAGGCCTCTCTTAGTCTTGATTTTCCTATCCATAAAATGGGAGCAAAGATAGTACAGCTTCAATAGCTTGAGTCTGAGCATTCACAGAGGCGTTGCATGTAAGACACAGTCGTGTTATGGCCGTGCAATAACTAGAATGCATTGCCGTTATTTTATTAGCCACGGGTCTGCAGTCTTCAATTGGTGTCTTCTGAGAAATGTGAAAAATAAAGTACGGAGATAATGCTATATCCTGACAGTTCCCACCCCCTAGATTTTAAGAAGCTTGGCATCTTTGTAAAGTTTCATGGACTTGGGAGGGCTGGGCAGTGAGGGAAGCAGCTCAGGTTTTGTGACTTGGATTGAAACTGAGCACTTCTCCCCCAGCTGACTGGCTGTGTGACTTTGGGCAGCTCACTTCACGTCTCTGAGCCTGTTTTCCCACCTTTATGAGGGCAGTCCTGCCTTCAGAACGGTGATGATGGATGGGCATTCGTGAGAAACATCCTGGAACTTACATTTCAAAAGAGTTGGGTGTTAAGTGCATTTTATTCTAAGTTCTTGAGAAACTGGTCAGTCATGCATTTGGGACCAGGCAGTGAGCTGTCCGCTTACGCAGGAGAGCTGTGTGTCTGGCACACTGCAGGCTGCTGGCGTGGGGGCCCTTGCCTTTGGCTGTGGTGGACTCCATTGGGAGAACTCTGCTCGGATGAGAAGGCTTGATGTTCACTCTGACACTGAAGCCTCCTTGAAGACTGGGCTATGGTTGATCATTCTAGAAAGGGAAAGGCCCTTGGCCTGACTCACAGGGTGCTGGGGACATCGGCTTTGTCCCCTGGAGCCTACAGAGCTGCGGGAGGACCTTCTTCCCAGCTCAGAGCTTGTATAGCTGCCCGGGTGGATGTGACAGAGCAGGGGCCGAGGCCTGGCCAGGGAGGGGCTCCTGTCTGCAATGCTGGTGCCAAGCAAGGCCCACTGTGGCCACTGGCGGCCCCAGGCTGGGTCACGGGGAGACCTCCCTCTGGTTGCCCTGTGCCTTCCTTGATCCTCGGCTTCATTCACTGAGAAACTTTGGAAGAGCAAGGTCAGATCACGCAGCTCACCCACTGTCAAACTTGCCACTGCTTCTCTGGACCCTAGAGAAAGCCTGAAACCCACCCCGTGGCTCGCGAAGCACAAAGCCCAGCCTGCGGTGGTCCAGAGCCTTCTACTGCCCTGCTGTCCAGGGCACCTCACGCCAGACCAGTGGTTCTCATTGCGGAAGAAGCTGATTTTGCCTCCTGGGGGGACTTTGACAATGTCTGGTTGTCACAACTTGGGGGAGGGGAGGGACGCTGCCAAACACCCCATAATGCACAGGACAGTCCCCTTCCCCTTGAAAAACAATTATCCAGTCCAGAACTTTTAAGTGTTGGTTTGGAAACTGATGTAGACACCACCTCCTCCAGGAAGTCTGCCTTGAACTCCCTAGATTAAGCAGCGTCCATATCTCTTCATCACCCTGGAGGTCATAGGCTTCCAGAACAATCGTCCATACGTCTCGGTCCCTGTGTCTTGGTTCTCCTTCCCCTGGGCTTGGAGCATCCCTTCCGACCAGAGGTCAGGGGCCACATCTTGTCCGCAGTTGTGTCTCCAAGATCGAACGTCAGGTGTGGCACACGGGGGACACCCAGTAAATATTCGTGGAATGAATGGATGAATGGAACAATGGGCCGAGAATCAAGAAAACTCATGTTTTTAAAATCCTACCATTTTTATTATCTACTTTTTTAAAATAACAGTTTCTCTGGATTCCAGTCCCTCCTTCCACGCTGGCTCCATCGACATCCCTTTGGCCTGATCCTAGTGACAGGCAGGGATATTCTGGTGGAAGTCCACTCAGCTCTTGGGAGAGAGAAGACGTGCCCTTCATTGTATTGAAGCAAGATGTTGTTATTTGCATGTGTTGCTCTGATGATATCTGCTAGGAAGCCCTGGATAAAGGCTTTAAGCTCTCAATAGAAGAGCAGCAATTTCATGATCTTAATCTCTTATCTATGACTTTATTTTGGAAAACTGTGCTCCTAGCCCCACCCTTTCCCCCAGTTCGAGTTAATACCTTCAACAAAGATCCCTGGAAGGGGAAATAGGATTGAGTAGTTCATCCTAGCCAGGAATTCCTCCCCCCAACCAAAGTGGGTGGAGGGGCAAGTGGGTCCCACCCCTCATTCACTGTTGTGCTATCAGCACTCCGCACACCCTCGGGAATCACTATGTGGAGTTTAAAACAATGGAGGTTTGAAGAGGAAGAAAACATACACACAATAGATTTGGGGCTCTTCCCCTAAACCAGGCTTTCTTAAGGGAGGCCCTATTGGCATTTGCGACCTGATAATTATTTGGTTGGGGGCTGTCCTGTGCATGTCAGGATCTCTTCACTGCACAAGGGCACTTGGAGTTGCGGTATGGCGTGGCATCAGTCTGTGTCTGTGTCAATTATATAAGGAAAGTGAACCCTTGGGATAGGAAGACAGGTCCTGAGGTCTGACCTCAAGTTCCTCACAAACCAACTGGAGCAAGGTTGTGGACCTGAACCCTAGTGTCCTGATGGCTAAATTAGACATCCAGTTATTCTCCACTAGTTCACTCACGCACCCACTCACTCACCCACCCACTCACCCACCCACTCTCCCACCCACTCACTTACCCACTCATGCACCCACTCACTCACCCACTCACTCACCCACTCACTCATCCACTCACCCACCCACTCACCCACCCACTCACTCACTCACCCACTCTCACTCATCCACTCACTCACTCACTCACCCACCCATTCACCCACCCACTCACTTACCCACTTACCCACCCACTCACTTACCCACTCACCCACCCACTCACCCACTCACTCACCCACCCACCCACTCACCCACTCACTCACCCACTCACTTACCCACTCACTCACCCACTCACTCATCCACTCACTCACCCATTCACTCTCCCTCCCACTCACTCACCCACCCACTCACCCACTCACTCACTCACCAACTCTCCCTCCCACTCACCTACCCACTCACCCACCCACTCACCCACCCACTCACTCATCCACCCACTCACCCACCCACTCACTCATCCACTCACCCACCCACTCACTCACCCACCCACTCACTCATCTACCCACTCACCCACCCACTCACTCACCCACTCACTCACCCACTTCATTCGTTGGTTATTTAAAACCTGACAGTTGCGCACTTGCTATGTATGGGGTTCACCTGACGAGTTAAGTCTCAGGACCATTCTACAGTCATCTCTGTGCTCGACTTCTGCCCCACCTTCCCACCTGGTCCTGCCTTCCTTGTTATTCTCCAACATCCCACACAAACTCCCACCTCCGAGCCTTTACGTGTACGATTCTTTCTGCCTAAAACACTCTTCCCCGAGTGTCTGGATGGCCTGCTCTTGTCTCCTTTAGATCTTGTTTCCAATGTCACCCCCTCAGTGAAGCCTCTCTGGGCCTCTCCATCTATGCACCCACTCCAACTCCCTCCCTTGTTTCCTATCCCCTTCCCTGTTCCGCTTCTGGTCCATCTAACTTCCTGTGTAGTTTTCTTATTCATCTTCTCCACGATCTATCACCCTGTGCACGTGTGAGGGTGGAACATGCATTTACCTTGCTCAGTGCTCCAGCTCTGGTGCCTAGAACCCCAACTGCCCCCAAAGTGAGTGCATGATTAGATGACTTGGGGGCTGTGCTCCATGTTCTCTGGGTTTTGCATCTCAGGAAGATTGGCCTCACGAGCTGAGGACCCTCTGGTGGTGGCTGGCACACTTCACCTGCCCATAGAGGAGGTCGATGTACGGTTTTAGGACAGCCGTGGAGAACAATGCCGTTGTGTGCGGAGAACTCACCAGGAAGCTGCCTCAGATATGTGCATCCTCTTTATCTTGTTAATAATTAAAGGGTAAAACAATCTATCTTTACAATAGCATATCCGTGTCCCTTGTCATTTCAGATTTGGGTTTCAAAAAAAAAAAGCCCAAACCAATGAAGGGAAAAACATCCCGACAGCATGTTTATCTCCATTGTTTCAAACCCAACCAGGAACGGCATTCTGCTTTTTAAATAGACTCTCTGAAAAACAACAATATCCGCCTGCCACCCGCACCCTCCCTAACTCCTCCAAAACAGAACGGCCAGAAATAGGACTTGGGACGCAAGCGCTCGCTTACACCAGCTCCTACAAGAGCTGAGGAAGGTTCAGGCTGCGTCACACAAGGGCAGGGTTCTGGTGGGAGCGTGTGTGTGTGTGTGTGTGTGTATTCTGTGCGTGCGTGTATGTGTGTATTTGTGTATGTGTGTGCATGTATGTAAGTGTATATTGTGCGTGCATGTGTGTATACATATGTGCACATGTGTGTATACATATGTATATATGTGTGCGCACATCTGCATGTGTGTGTGAGTGTATGTGATTGTATATGTGTGTGTTCTGTGTGTGCATGTATGTGTATATTTGTGTATGTGTGTGCATGTATGCAAGTGTATATCATATGTGTATACATATGTGCACATGTGTGTATACACATGTATATATGTATGCACACATCTGCGTGTATGTGTGAGTGTATCTGATTGTATATATCTGTGTGTGTGTGTGTGTGTTTCTGGGGCTGGGGGATTTGCAAAGCCTTCTCAGCTGTAGAACAAGGTTTGCCTGCCTTAGCAGTTAAATGCATATGTCTGTGTCTATGCATGTGTGTATGTCTATGCGTATGCATGTGAGTAGCTGTACATATGGATGTGTGTATGTAACTGTGTGTGTGTAGCTGCATGTGCATGCGTATGTGTGTGTTGCTGGGCTTCAGCGGTGGGGGTTGCAGAGCCTTCTCAGCTGTAGAACAAGGTTTGCCTGCCTCGGTAGCTGAATGCTCCTGGGAGCGAAACATTGGGTCCTGGCATGCAAAGCAGGAGGCTCCAAGGCTCTGATGCACGCATGGCTATTGGTGGCAGCATGATACCAGACACACTTGGCTTTCCCACTGAGGGTGCCCGGCTGTCCTTGGGGGCCACTCCCATGTTTTGCTGTGCTCAGAGGTCTTGGGGTGCCCTCAGCCTGACCCCTCGCAGTAAAGGTGGTGAGCCCTCCTGGTGAACTTGCTCCAAGCCTGGCTCTGTTCCCAGCACTCTGTGCAGTTGAACCAGCCTTGCAGAGAGGCCTTGAGCCCATCCTCTGTCTACACAGGGAAGTGATGGTCGGAGAGACAGGTGACCTCTTCCCAGGCCCAAAGCTGGGGAGTGGCCAAGCTGGGATTCGCATGCAGAGAGTCCTGTCTGAGGTGACATCCTCAGCCTCCCGCTAGGCCTGCTCAGAGTCTTGGGCTGGCTCTGACTTCATCCTAAATCATGTCCCCACCCCGTCCCTATCCCCTGGTTTAAATATTCATCGATTCCCTGTGTGCACAACTCTCATTTCTGGAGATGCTCACATCAGCCCTCCAGCAACTGGACTAACCATTTCCAGCCCTATTTTCCCGGTGTAGGAGAGAACTTCAGAAAGTTGGTGGAAAAATTAAATTAAAATAATTTTATTTTAATGCAAATAAATCTTTGCAGATTTCCTTTCTTCTTTCATTTAAAAAATTATTTATTTATTTGAAAGACAGAATTACAGAGAGAGATCTTTTGATTCATTCCCCAGTGGCCAGGTCTGGGTCAGTGTGAAACCAGGAGCCAGGAACTTCTTCTGGGTTGGTCTCCCACGTGGGTGGCAGGGGTCCAAGTAGTTGGGTCATCTTTTGCTACTTTCCCAGGCCATTAGCATGGAGCTGGATTGGAAGTGGAGCAGCCAGGACATGGACTGGCACCCATATGGGATGCTAATGTTGTAGGTGCTGGCTTAACCTTGCTGCTGCACCACAATGCCAGCCTCTCTTTTTATTTTATTTTTTTTGTTGTTGTTTTGAAGAAAGATTTATTTATTTATTTTAAAGGTAAAGTGGCAGACAGAGAGAGAGAATGGGATGGGGGGAGAAAGAGAGAATGGGGGCTGGGTAAGATTCTCCATCCTCTGGTTCCCTCTAAATGCCTAAAACAGCCAAGATTGGGCCAGGCTGAAGCCGGGAACCAGACATGTTATCTGGGTCTCCCATGTGGGTGGCAGGGACCTAAGCGCTTAGACACCTCCCACTGCCCTCCCAGGCACGTGAGCAGGAAGCCGGGTTGGAAGCAGAGGAGCCTGGACTTGAACGGGTGCTCTGATACGGGGTGATGGAGCCCCGAGTGTGGTTAATGTGCTGAGGCACAACACCTAGCCCAGTTTTTTTCTTTTTTTTATATATGCACTTCCCATGAACTTTCTGAAGACCCCTTATAGAAACTAGACTTGGGAAAGTTAAGGAACTTGGACAGGATTTCATAGCCAGAAAGTGAGTAGAATCACGCTGTGAACCCCAGAATGTCTGGGTGTATGGTCCTTGCTCTTGTGTCACTGTGCTGTTATATAGCCCTCGGCCACTCCCAGCAGCCCTCTGACTGCTTTTGGTTTTCTTCCAGGTCTAGTTTGTAATCTAGGACAAAGTATGTAACATCTCGGCCTCAAAGTACGTGCGTCCGGGCCTCAGTTTTTTCCCACGTGAAACGGGGATGATGATGATGTTACTTTCTTCAAGGATCGTTATGAGGACTGCATAGGCGGCAGGGAGCCAAGAACTTGAGCCACCATCTGTTGTGTGCATCAGCAGGAAGCTGGAATCAGGAGCAGAGTTGGGACTCAAACCCAAGCCCTCTGATATGGAATAAGGGTGTCCCAAGCCAATTGCTTGCCCTCATATATTATTTCCTGAGTTAAATAGTTATCCAAATGACATCCAAAGCACAACCAACCAAAGAAGAGATAGACAAATTATACTTCGCTGAATTTGAAAATCTGTGTTGTGGTGCAGTGGGTTAAGGCACTGCCAGGATGTTGGTTTGAGTCTTGGTTACGTCACTTCCTCTGCAGCTCCCTGCTGGTGTGCTTGGGAAAGCAGGGGAAGATGGCCCAAGCACTTAGTCCCCTGCCACCCATGTGGGAGACCTGGATTGAGTTCCTGGCTCCTGGCTTCAGCCTGGCCTAACCCTGTGTTTTATTTTGTGGCTGTTTGTGGTATGAACCAGTAGATGAAAGATCTCCCCCTCTCTTTCTCCCTGTCTGTCTGTCTGTCTATCTCTCTTTCTCTCTCTTTCTGTGTGTGTGTGTGTCCCCTCCCCCAACTCTCCATCTTCCTGTCTCTGTCATTTTGTCTTTCAAATAAATAAATAAATATTTCTTTAAAATAACAATAAAAAATTAAAATTCTTACACATCAAAGGATACTGACAAATAAATAAGATGGTAGATCATGGAATAGAAGGATATTTTTGTACATTGTCTATCTGATAAAGAATTGATATCCAGAAATCATGTAACTTGCTAAACTATAAATGACTCAATTAAAAGTGATCAAAGAATCTAAATAGGTATTTCTTCAAGGAAAATAAATAATACCAGTAAACACGTAAAAAGATTTTCAACATCATTAGTTATCAGGGAGATAGAAATGAAAACCACAATGAGATACCACTTCACAACCGCTGTGATTGCTAGAATCAGAAAGGCAGGAAATAGTAAGCTTTGGTAAGGGTGTGGAGAAATAAGGGACCTTGGAGAATGCTGGGGAGAAGGTAGAACAGTGCAGCCACTTGGGCAAGCAATCTCACAGCTCCCGTGCGATTCAAGCTGGAGTTACCCTAGGACCCACAGTCATACTCCTGAGTGTACACCATAGAGAAATGAAAACAGGGATCCAAACAAAAACCTGTTCGTAAATGTTTACAGCAGCATTATGCCCAATAGCCAGAGGGTTGGAGAATTTATTCAGCCACCAAAGGCGTGAAGGACTGCTAGGTCTGCAGCATGGGTGACTTTGCTGAGTGGATGACGCCAGGCACAAAAGACGGAGCATCAGATAATCCCTTTCACAGGGAAGTTTCCAGAGCAAGGCAGTCCTTACAGTCAGACAGCGAAGGAGCGCTTGGTTCGTTGGTTAGCGGTTGGCTAGCACCAAGAGGAAGTTAGGGATAGGGAGATGCCAGCTACAGGATGTGGAGTTTTCTATTTGATGTGATGAACAGGTAAAGTTGACTGGGGTGACGGCTGAACATTTCTGCAAATATACTGAATGTGCACTTTATTTCTGAAAGTACTTTATTTATTTATTTAATTTTTTATTTGAAAGTGGTGGGGGAGGGAGGAGAATATCTCCCATCTGCTACTTTGTTTCCCAAATGCCTACAACAGCCAGGGCTGGGCAAGGCCCAAACCAGGAGGCAAGAACTCAATCCTGATCTCCCATGTGGGTAGCAAGGACCAAGTACTTGAGCCGTCACCTGCTGCCTCCCAGGGTGAGCATAAGCAGGAAGCTGGAATCCAGAGCAAAGCCAAGACTCAGACCCACCCACTCTGGTACGGGATGTGGGCATCCCAAGCAGCATTGTAACTGCTGCACCAAGTCCCCATCCCAGAACTGTGCGCTTTAAATGGGTAAATTGTACAGCATGTGAATTATATCTCAATAAAGCTGCTATAGAAATAATGATTTCTGTTTATTTCTTCAAGTGATGTGTATGTCCCATAAAACAAAATCCCAGTGGGCATTGCTCCCAAGTACAACCAAGAATCCCTTTAGTCTCATGGAGTGAGCACTTAAGTGGTGCACATCAGTGGCTCCGTGCTGCTGTCACAGAGGACCACAACCTTGGAGACTTCACACCACGCACATTTATGCTCTCCTGGTTCTGCAGGCCACGGATCTCAAATCGGCTTTCCTGGGCTAACATCAAGGCCTCATCAGAGGTCCCTTCTGGGGGTGCTAGGGGAGAACACATCTCCATACCTTTTCTCCAGGTGGAGCGCCCACCTGCTTTGCGTGGCTCATGGCCCCTGCGTCACTTTGCTTCTTCAGATCTCCTTCTCCGGCTCTGACCCTCCTGCCTCCTTCTTGGGACTGCCCTGGGTCCACCTGGATGATCCAGGGGCGTGTCCCCATCTCAAGATCCTAAATCACAGCTGCAGAGGTTTTCATCTTGTTTTGCTTTTGTCATGGGAAGTACCATATTTCCAGGTCCCTGGGATCAGGCCACCTTTGAGAGGATCACCATCACACCTCCCGCGGGGTGTTGCGGTCTCTAGTCCTTTGGAGAGGAAACAGTCAATTATGTGTCCCTTAGTGTACTCCTCTCTTGCCGAGACACAGAGCCCCTTGAGACCAGCTTTTGCCTCTGTCTGTTTTTGTTCCTATTTCTTCTCTTACAATGACTGACTCCGGGGTGAAGCACTTAACTGCTGAGACAAAGGTGTTTGAGCCTCAGTGGCTCGTAACTATGGGAGAACTAGGTAACTGCCTTAAGACTTGTTTCCTCACCATCGAAAGGAGAATAATAGTCTAGCTCATAGCTCATACAATTGGAGTGAAGCGTAAGGTGGTTTATCAGTTGGTAACTACAACCGCGATTTCATGTCCCCCAGTCTCTTCTCTGCCTCCTGACTTGCCTGCAGGGCATCGCATGCTTTCTTGGAAGTGCTGTTCACTGTTTTCACTGCCTGGCTGTACATGGCGAGCTCTTAAGTGTGTGGGTGAGAATCTTTTTTCTTTGTATCCCTAGGACCTCCCAAAGAGCAGGTGGATGGGTGGATGGATGATAAAGCATCCCTGAACAGATGGGCGGGTGGATGGGTGCAGAGGTGGATAACCGAGGGACTGGAGGCTAATGGTTTTGTCTGTGTACATGTAGGTGGGTATGAGTCTCTGGGCTTGCAGATGAAGGGATGAGTACATGCATAGATGGAGGGGTATTTGGGTGCATACCTGGGTGGCCGTGTGTGTGGATAAGTGGTTATATGAATGCATGAAAGAGAGGAGGGGTGCGTGTATGGATGGATGGGTATGTGTGTGTCTGAGAGAAAAAGAGGGGAGGGGAGAGAGAAGAGAAAATAGGTCAGTGGATAGGTGGCTGGATGGATGGTTGGCTGGATGGAGAGACACTTGTATGTATTTGTGTATGTGTATATAACAGGATACTTCAAAAATTAGTGGAAATGGAATTAAAAGACAAATTTATGGTGGTGCAGAAGATGAAATCCAGGAAATTTCATGCACTTTTTGAAGATCCCTAGTATGCATGGTTGAATTTTGATATAATTTTTTTGCACCAAAACAAACATTTTTTAATTCCATTTTCCCTGAACATTGTAAAGTACCATCATATACACAGTTAGGAATGGATTTACAAATGTGCAAGGATCCAGGGGTAAATTGACAAATAGACCGGAGTGGGGATGATTGATGGATGCACATCTGAATGCATGTATAGATAGATAGACAACTGGATAGGTTTCAGAATGGGTGGACGGATGAATGATCGTTTAAGCAGTTGCATCTGGTACCAAGAACAATGTCTCCATTTTAAATCTTTATGACTGAGGATTCTGATCTCTGCTCTGCACTCAAGCATGGGAAAAGAATATCCTAGAACAATCTGCTCTGTGTGCCCTAAAAGGAAGCCTGTTGAAACACGGCGGCCTGGTAACTGGATGTGGATCAACATCAGTGCAAAAGGTTCCCTGCAGGCTCCTCCCAGGGCTGTTCGGAGGCTCGCCCTACCTCTCTCAGCGTGAAATGCTAAGACAAGAAGGGAGCCAAGACTCCATTTGTTTCTTCCTGACCGTTTTTCCAATACAGAAACCAAAGCCCCGAGAAGGAAAGCGGCGTGCTCAAGGCCACAGGGCAGGTAAGCAGCAAACCTGGCTCCCAGATCAGGGCTTGAGCTTCAAAGTGGCCCCTGGCGCTGTTGGGCCTGCCAGCCCTCCCTGTCCTCAGATGCCTCCACCGGCCTCTTAGCCCATCGCATCGCCCGGCAAAGAGCCTCTCTCTCTCCCTTCGGCTCTGACACCTCCAGGTCCCGAGAGCCAACCTGGACTGTTCATCTCCAATGTGACACTCATTCGCTTGGCTGCCAGCACCTGGCCCACTGCGCTCTTGGCAGGATTTTGAGTCAGGGAATTCGCCCTGTGTGGGTCGATGCTGAAGATGCCCTCTGGGGCTCGAGCATTCAATGTTTGCTTCTTGTCTGCTGGTTTTCTAAAGGGAGATCTTTCTTCTCTTTCTCTTTCATTACTGGAAGAAAAGGGAGGAAGGCAGACGCACAAGAGAGAGTTCGCCCTGGTGACTCAACAAAGTCGCCCCACAAAGATGCTGTTTGTTCGCCCCCGAGGCCTTGGGGCCCTGTAATGTTCCTGCAATCTGCAGAGTGGTGTGGATGAACCCGAGGCCCTTCCTGCTCGCTGGCTTTCCCCTCCCTTCCTCCCCCTTTGCCCTCCCCCTGTCTTCTGAGCTTCCCCAGCTGCCAGTGGTTCTGCAAACCAGCTCCCCCGTCTCTGGATTTCCCACCTTTCTGATCTCCGATGAGTCTGCAATCCATGGAGAAGGAGCCCTCCTGCTCCTTGAAGTGGCCCCCTCTGGTCTCCAGGAATCACGGCAATGACAGTGACAACAGCTGCTTCACATTGGGAGCTGGCCCTGGACCGTCAGTCCCCACCCTGGCTCTGGGAGGGGCGTGTCGTGGGCAGTGTATTTGACAGATAGGGAAACTGAGTCACGGAAGTGGTTCCCCAGCTTGTATTCCAGCTCTGCCATGCTGTATTCTACCGATGCTCACCAAATGCTGCACACAGACTAACTCACTTATAGTCCTTCTCATGGCCTACCCAGGTAACACCATTGCCACCTGTATTTATAGAGAAGAGGACACCGGCAGACAGGGTGGCCCAGTGATTGACCCCAGCTGCAGTGGCTTTTGTAAATACTGTGTGGAATTATAAAGTCGTAAATATTTAGTGCTGGATGGGGCTGTAAAGGGCTTCTAGTTGGAATTTTATAGGACGGGAAGTAAAGAGGTAAAGTGACTCACCCACAGTTGTAGAGCTGGTTACCTGAGGATTCTTGGCAGAGTTGATGAGGACAATGTAAATTTTGTTTATCAGAAAGGCCAAGAGGGAGTTAGAGGCAGATCTTTCATCTGCTCATTCACTCCCCCAGATACCTGTGAAGACTGAGGCTGGGCCATACTGTGAAGCCAGGAGCCCAGAACTCAATCCAGTTCTCCCAGGTGGGTGGCAGGGACCCGGCCATTTGAGCCTGAGGAAGCTTGCATTGGAAGCAAAAGCAGGAGTCAAACCCAGGCACTCCAATATGGGATGTGGGTGTCCCAAGCAGGATAATAACCACTACACTGTGCGCATATATATATATATATATAACTTTGATTCTGCTTTATATATATATATATTCAAAAAATTACTATTATGGTTGTAAGTATTACAAGGGACTTTTAGGATCTTTTATCAGTGCATGCTCCATTCTTCATAGATTAAATTGTAGTCATTTAAATAATAATTACCACTGGTTAAACATACTGGAAGCAGCATTTGAGAACCCCTGCCCCCATACATAGGACACAATGCAACACAACACAACACATGCAACATGTGCACAACTCAGGGCACAACACAACATGTGCACAACACACAGCACATGCACACACACATGTGCCCAATACAGGACACAGCACATGCACAATGCAACACACAACATGCAGAACATAGGACACAATACAACACAACACATGTACAACACACACAATACAGGGCACAATGCAGGACACAGCACAACATATGCACATGCACAACACACACAGCATATGCACAACACAGGATACAACACAACACGTGCACAACACACAAACCCTCCCTTCCTAGAGTGGTACTCTGAGGGTTCCTTTTTAAAAGATTAATTAATTAATTAAAATAATATGGTGAGGGGAGTGAGAGAATGACTCTTTTATCCACTGGTTTGCTCCCCAAATGTCTCCAACAGCCAGGTGTGGCCAGGCCAAAGCTAGGAGTCACAACTTCATCCTGGTCTCCTGTGTGGGAGGCAGGGGTTCAAGTCCTTGGGCTGTTACTTGCTGCCTTCCTAAGTGATTAGCTGGGAGCGGGATTGGAAGTAGAAGAGCCAGGACTCAAGCAGGTTCTCCGATATGGGCTGTCTGTGTTGCAAGCAGTAGCTTAACACACTGCACCATAATCCTGGCCCCGGTGTGGTGTGTGGATGAGTGTGTTGGTGTGTATTTCCTTTTCCCTTAGAGGGAAGATGGTCCTGGGGATCTACGTACTTGAGCGAAACAGCTTTGCTTCTTGTCTTCCTTCCCCTCACGATCCAGTTTCTGGGGATAAAGCATGATGTGGAAAAGGCACTGGGAAAGCGAGTGTGGAGAAAGCAATTTTGGAGCAGATACATGGGAAATAAGTGGGGATTATCCAGCCTGGGAAAACTTGGAGCAATTGTTTCCCGTTTTTCCAAGCAAGAATGGCAAGCCCCTGGGCTCTGCAATCGTGCATGTCAGGGCTGGTGGAGGCGAAGCTCGACAGAGCAAGGGTGAGATGCAAGATGCCAGAACCCTCCAGGTGAGCCTGCATTTGGCACCCAGACACCACTGGTCCATATCCACCCTGGTGGTCAGTCAGAGAACGACTTCTGATTGTTTGAGCAGTTTTGTGGTGGTGTGAGAAGAGGGCATTGTACAACATTAAACCACACAGTGCGAAAATGCATTTCCTTTTATTCTGTCTAGTGTGTAAAACACGTTTCGCGTTGTGGATCGCCATGTAATACTTGCATGTTTTGAAGAGGCACGGTGCCACTTTTCACCACATATGCATGGCTTACAGCAGGCGGACCAACAACCAGCCTCTCCACTTCCTGATCTGGTTTTGCATATGGAACCTTCTAACTCCTCTGATGCATCTAGTCTTCCTTATTTCCCTTCGATTTTTGCAGGCAGCGACTTTCAGTTTAATGCCACTCTACCTCCCCTTCCTCCACCCCCTACCTCTTACTTGCCCTCCCCCAAAGAGAAAGAGACCCCTTTCAGGACCTGGGTCCTTGCCAAAGTTACTCTACAAGAATTTGGCAACAGTGTTTTGTATCCTTTGTGTTTATGTTTAGAGTGACTTTCTATTTAGGATAGAGGATTTCCAGTTGCTGTAGCAATATATACTATATCCTTTAGGAAAAACAAAGTAACTTGGCATAAAGAAAATCATTAAGGCTACTAGTATAGAAAATGTCTAGATTAGGAAAATTATGAAGGTGCTGTAAGGCATGACTGGTATTTGGGGGAGTATCTGTCTAGGTAAGAAATGGAGAGCTAGGGAACAGGGAAAGCATGCTGGGAGGGGCACTTGTTTCTAACTCACAGGAAGGTGTTTTGTGTGCACCTGGGGGCCCAAAAGGTGGTGAGGGATGGGAGTGCTTGTGTGGCAGAAGGCAGGATAACTTGGTGATGTAACAAATAATCCTGAAACCTCATTGGCTGCTCCCGGTGAATGTTTATCCAGCTCACAGGAAAGACCAAGCAGCCGTTCCTCACTGGTGGGTTGTCTTCCCCATGGTTATTCATTTATTTATTTTTAAATATTTATTTGGAAGGTAGCAATACGGAAGGAGGTGGAGGGAGAGAAAGAGAGAGAGAGGTCTTCCAGATGCTGGTTCACTCCTCAATGCCCATCATAGCGAGGGTTGATTCAGGCTGAACCCAGGAGTCAGGAGCTCAGTGCAGGTCTTCCATGTTGGGCAGCAGGGACTGTCATCTCCTGCCTCCCAGGGCGTGTATCCGCAGGAAGCTGGAGTTGCAAGCTGAGCCAGGACTTGCTCCCAGGCACTCTGATGTGCGATGTGGGCATCCCAAGCAGCGTGCTAACCACTGAGCCGAATGCCTGCTCCCCGTGTGGTCATTTGGAAAGCCAGAGTCCGTCCATCCGGTGGCTCTGTCCTCCTCTCTTTCCTCAGTTTCTCCGTGTAGCTGGCAGAGGATCTCATGGGCAGTTTTGACAGGCCAGGCTTGGGCGTGGCAGTTCATCATTCTGCTGCATCCCGTTGGCCAGAACCCTGTCACTCACTACACTGAACTGTAAAGGAAACTTGGAGAAGCCTTCTGTCTACCCTCCACCCCAGACCCCCGCAAAGGGAAAGGAAGTGGGTTGAATGAGTGACTAATTGGTTTCTGCCCTAGGCAGACAGTTCACTCATTCGTTTAGTATTTACTGAGAACCTACATTTGCCAAACATTTTTGCATCTCATTTCTTTTGGGCAGTAGCTGGACCCTTGTCATGTACATTTTGGGACAGTGTATGTGATAATATCTGAAGAATTAACTACTTGTTGTTTTTTTTTTTCACTTAGATAGAGTGATTTCTGTCCTCTTCATGTAGTTAGAGATGATCTGTGGGTGATGTCTAAGAAATGCATCACACTGTATCAGTTAAATGATCTCTTCAGAAATAATCACACTTCCAACAGAGGTACTTGAGGGCAAAGGCCATTTCTTAATCTTTATTCCTAAGTATCTAGCAATGAGCCAGGCACACAAGCACTTTGTGGAAAACCAGAATTTTCTAGAGACCATAGCAGCGTGAGGCCCAGATGTGAAAGTGACATTGACCAGGGTCCTTTGTAGCACTAGAAAGCAACGACAGGCCAACATGCAACCCAGACAGGGTTTTCTGGGGGCTCCTGCTGGACCACAGGGAAGACAGCTTGAGAGAAGTGGTTCCAGTGAAGGAGCTGAGTAAGAGCTTTGTCAGGTTGGGGAGGTGTGGCCGTGCCCCGTCAGCCTTTGGTGCCTACCCTGTGGCACATCCCACCTTGGTCTGCTCCAGGCTCTGTGTTCTACAGGCCTGATTGTGTTTTTGCACACGATACGATCCACCTGGTGATGCTGCTTGCTCCTGCCTTCCCACAAAGGTCATTTATTGCTTGTACTGCACCATTCTGGGTACTGTGAAGGTTCGCGAAGTCTCGAATCAGGTAGCAGGAGGTCTCTGTAGTTAGGGTCTGGATGCTCCTTGGACCTATTTGATTTGGAGCTGGAGATGGATTCTTGTCAGCTCAGAAAGAGCTTGGTTGAGTGAGTCCTGTTGCTATCTGTCTCATAAGGTTGGGGCAGATTGAAATAGAGAGGTAGGTATGGGCCTAGTTGGCTGCTTTTGAGTTCTTTTCTTCATGTCTCCCACAGTGACCAAGAGACTTCTTGGTGCTTGACCAGTCCAGGGACTGGCTGGACAGAGTGTGTGACTTCGATGGCCATAAAATGCACTCAGGACCACACTCCTCCACGTGTCTCTTCCACGCACAAACTTAGGGAAGCCTAGGAAGTCTGAATGTGGGAGACCTGGGGGCAGCAAAGGGAATGTAACAATTCCAATGCTTCTCCCATTCATGTCCACCTTGGAAAATGTAAATGGGATTGCACACTCCTGTACTGGGGTCTCATGGCTCTGACGACATAAGCTGAGCGTCTCAGCCTGGCCTTCGTGTGATGGGATCTCCCAAGAGCAGACTGAGAAACAGTGATGTTTCAGGTGTGCTCGGGGGACAAGAGAAGAAGGGAGCTGGGACGTGCACCTGGGAGCAGCCTTGGCCAAGTCCATGGAGGACTGTGGAGCGAGAGTGGCCCACGTTGGGCTGGGGTGGCTGTGCCCCGTCTCCTCACATGGATCAGTCTTGGGGTGCGGGTCCCCCAAGAAGGGCCATGATTAGGGTTAGGCCTCTCTCCGACAGTGGGGAAATTCCGAAGGGGCTGAAGACTGAAGGCCAACCTTTGACAGTGCTCCTGGCAGCTGAGACGAGGTCTTCCTGGAAGAGAGATCTGGACAAGGTGTGCACCTCAGTAGCCTGCTCTGGGCCTGAATTTCCCTCTGCATCTCTGCTGTAGCCACACTCACACCCTCCCACTGCCTCAAGGGCCACATAATTTTCTGTGTCACAGGACCTTTGTTCACTCTCCAACTGAAATGCTCTTTCTTCCTGTTCGGTTTTGTTTGTTTCTTTGGGAGGCATGGGGGTAGGGAGAGAGCCCATATGATGGTTCGCTCCCCTAAATGCCCACAAGCACTAGGACTAGGCTGGGCTGGGTCAAAATCAGGAGCCGAGGCCGGCACTGCGGCTCACTAGGCTAATCCTCCGCCTTGCAGCGCCGGCACACCGGGTTCTAGTCCCGGTCGGGGCACCAGATTCTGTCCCGGTTGCCCCTCTTCCAGGCCAGCTCTCTGCTGTGGCCCGGGAGTGCAGTGGAGGATGGCCCAGCATGGGAGACCAGGAGAAGCACCTGGCTCCTACCATCAGATCAGCGCGGTGCACCGTCCGCGGCAGCCATTGGAGGGTGAACCAACGGCAAAAGGAAAACCTTTCTCTCTGTCTCTCTCTCTCACTGTCCACTCTGCCTGTCAAAAAAAAAAAAAAAAAAAAATTAGGAGCCGAGAGCTCAACTCAGGTCTCCCACATGAGTGACAGGAACCCAGCTAGTTGAGCCATCATTACAACTTTCCAGATGTTGCATTAGCAGGAAGCTGGAATCAGGAGGCAGAGTCAGGACTTGAACCCAGCCGCTCTGATATGGGATGCAGACATGTTAACCCGTGTCTCAGCCACGAGGCCAATAGCCTGTCTCTCTACCTGTTTTATCTGATGGATGCCCACTTGTGTTTCCAGTCTTAGTTCAAATGTCACTTCCTCCTGAAAGCCCTCCTTGAAACTCAGATATATTCAGGATCCCCCCGTTGTGCACTGGCAGTGCCCCTAGGTTTCCTTTCAGTGTTTGCAATCCCGGCTTGATTTGTGCGAATCTTTGCCTGATAACGTTTTTCCTTACTGGGAGGCAAGCTTTGTTACAAGGAGGGCCCTGGTGTGCTTGGGCTTTGCATTGTGACCACCTTGCCTACAGGGACACTCTAAAGCTATCAGTCTCTGGCGGGGGTATTTGGTACGGCAGGTAAGTCAGCACTTGGTATTCCTGTATTCCATATTGGTGTGCCTGGTTCACGTCCTGACTCCGCTTCTGATCTTGCTTCCCGTCAGTGCACACTCTGGGAGGCAGCAGGTGACGGCTCAAGTACTTGGGTCCCTGCCACCCACATGGGGGACTTGGATTGAAATTCCTAACTGCTGACTTTGGCCTGACCCAGCTCTTGCTGTTGTAGCCATTTGGGGAATGAAACAGCAGATAAAAACAAATAAAAATAAAAACAAATACATTTTTAGAAAAGACCCCTTCTTACCCTTCTTTTCCACTGAGGTATAAAAATTCTACTTCTTTGACACATTTCTTCTTTTGAATTTAAAAATGCATTCTTCATATGTTCTAATATTTAGGAGTTTCCATCAGGAGGGACACCAAATTGAGAGACAGGCCTCATTGTTTGCCCTTTCAGCCATGAGTGAAAATGACTTTGATAATGGGCAGACCTAAGCTGAAACCCTCCGCTGGCCACTTGCTGGCTGTGTGACCGTGGAGGAACCACTTCACCTCTCTGAGCTCAGTTTTCTCATCAGAATGGGGCTCCCTGCCTGGATGCCCACCCCCCACAGTGACCACCGGCCCAGAGTAGGTGCTGCAGGAATACTGCCGGCTCCCCTCTCCTCAGATGCAGGTGCCCCAGTTGCTGTCTGTCATGGAGAGCGGCAGGAGGCGAGCTGTAGACAAACACACCTTAATCTCCTTGCCTTCTGGCTGCTCACCTCCCTGGGGCCAGGGCTTGTTTGCCTTGGAAGATGTGCTGATGGCTCCTAAGGTGGTTTGTTTAACTGATGGCCTTTGAGGGCTGGGGTGACAGATCAGGAGACCCAGAGGCTCCTGGCCAGGTCACAGGGGTTTGACAGACAAGTTGGGACAGAGGTCTCGTCATGCGCACGTCCAGCGTGGAGTGACTTGTTCATCTCTGTTGCTTTGGGAAAGACAGGTCTGGGTGCCACCTGTGGAGACAGCTGGGCCCTTTCCATTCCTCGCCAATGCCTTGGATGGGAGGAAGTGCATTTCTGAAAGTGGCAGTGAGAGGTGATTTCCCAGGTCCAGACGGTTCCTGGTGTGACACTCCCTCTGTTCTGGATATTGGATGGCACATGTTAGCAGTAGAGCATTCAGTTTGGCCCTGAGAGCCACGTAACTCCTTCCTTCTTGCTCACTCTCACAAGTTACTGTCTGTGGGATACCCTGGCACGCTAAGCACAACAACTGGGGTGAGTCACACAAGCAGCGTGCACATTTAATTACAATGTTTAAGGCATCCAGGAATATTATGTATTTATTAAAAGGAATCTTATGGAAAAATTCTGCAATAAGTAATTAATTATTTGGCAAAGCAGTCTTCTTTATACTTTGTTAACTATGCGTTTGGGTGGTCCTCATCCATCTATCCACGTTTTTTGCTTATTCATTTCTTCATGCATATATTCCTTTATATATTCACCTGCCCATTCATTTATCCATTTTTCTGCCCTGTCATTCTTGTATTCCTCTTTCCTTTATCTATCCATTTTCCCATTGATCTGCACCGCTTCCCAGCCATCCCATTTATGAATCCATCTATCATTCTGCCCTTTCATCTACCTGTTCAGTTGTCTATTCCTCCCCCCAATATTGCCCATTCACTCCTGTCTCCTGTACTCCTTGCTGAATTATCTCTTCAGTAGACTTTTACTGCTGTGTTCAGGCACTGGAACAATAAGGCCCTGGCTGTTTAGAAGCACATGGTCTCGGGGTGGAAGCCAACACAGAAGACAATTGCCACCCAGCAGCGCGGGTGAAGATTAGGGTTTCTTGAAGTTGGGCACAGCTTTATGCCGTAACTGTTAGCATCGTCCCCAACTCCCTGAGTGTCTCGGACAGGTTCCTTTACCTTTAAGATGAGAGTGAAGCTGAAAGATGGCAAGTTAACCCTTCGCTCTTCAAAATCCTCAGCGACTTTTGCAGCATCCCTCAGGTTTTCAACCCTCTCCTCTTTTGAGCAATCTCAGTAACAGAAGTCAGCTTGGAGGCAGACCAAGTCCCCAGCTACAGAGCACTTATTTATTTGTTTATTTATTTTTAAAGAATTATTTATTTGAAAGTCAGAGTTACACTGAGAGAGAAGGAGAGGCAGAGAGAGAGGACTTCTATCCACTGGTTCACTCCCCAACTGGCCACAACAGCCAGAGCTGCACCTATCCAAAGTCAGGAGCCAGGAACTTCTTCCTGGTCTCCCATGCAGGGGCAGGGGCCCGAGGACTTGGGCCACCTTCTACTGCTTTCCCAGGCCATAGAACAGAGCTGGATCGGAAGTGGAGCAGCCAGGACTCGAACTGGCGCCCATATGGGATGCTGGGGCCGCGGGCAGAGGCTTAGCCTCAGGGTCAGCCCCAACAGACTTCTTTTATCTGTGCTGAAAAAAAAAAGCTTTTCCAGAATGAGGGTCTGCCAGTCTACCCCTGGTCTCATCCCCCAAAACCAGGAACAACAACTGGTATATAGCAGGCAGTCACTTAGTGTTTGTTGAATGAATAGATGGATGCCAGGTAAAACCAGAAATGCTCACAGCTTTCTTTAGGGTATTTAAGGTTTTATTAGGGACTTTTGACTTTGGCTTTGTTGTATAAAATACATGAATGTTTTACTGTAAACCTTTTACAATTTAAAAACAAAGTGAAAAAAAAAAAAAGTCCCTTAGAGCCTTCAGCCTGGAGTCCCTGCTCTGAGAAGGGATTACGGAGTCCGGGTGACATGTCTCTGTTTATCCAAACAGTTTTTCATGTCCAATTAGGGTAGAGGGCCTCTGTGTTTCAGGCATCCCCTCTCCCAGGGGGGGAATGCCAGAGCTGTTGGAGAAAACAAACAGCAGGGTGTGTGTGTGTGTGTGTGTGTGTATGCGTTCATGTGTCTGCCCAACCCTGGCCCCATGGAACCTGGACCCCTTTCTGGGGTAAGAGCTGCATGAGGGAGCTGTTGACAGTCCCTGTGTCTGACCTCTTGCACAATGCCAGGGACAGCTCAGCAGCTTAGAAAAAGGAAGAAAACAAACAAACAAAAAAGCCCGAGTCTGTTTGTTCTGAGGAAACTCAAAGAGGTGTTTGGCAGTCCGTAAATGCCAGCTTGGCTGTGGTCTTTAATCTGGTGTTGGGAAGGGGGAGGCAAGGATGGGAGGGGGAGGAGGTGAGAGGGTGATAAAGGGAGAAGAAAGGACACTGCTGGGGACGGAGCTCCCTCCAAGAGCACAGGCCCAGGAGGCTGCGTGGGACAGGAAATGGAAGCTCCAGGGGGACCCGTGTGGGACCGTCTGTGGACTCATAGGTGGTAGGGATTGTGCCTCAGTCATTGGTTCATTCACTTAGTCGCTCATTTTTTCCTCCCTTCCTGTCTTCCCTTCCTGCCTGTCTGCCTTCCTTCCATCCACCTGTCCAGTAAATCGGTAAACAAGACGGACATGATCCAGCCCTTGTGGAACTTCCCATTGGGCATGGGGGGAAGCAAGTGTTGAACGTGTAACAAATAAATAAAATAATTGCTGGTTGTGATGAGTATTAAACATTAGCTAGATAATAGGGAAGAATAAGAAAAATGTAGTGTCCAGGGAAAGACCGTCTACTGGGAGATATTTCATCTGAACCCAGAAAATGAGGAGGTGTGAGTCATGGGTAGAGAAGAGAAGAGACTTCTGGGCAGAAAGAATAGAAAGCGCAGAAGACCTGGGAAAGAAATGAGCTTACGCAGCTCCTGCCGCAGAAAGAATCCCAGCATGGCTCAGCTTAAACGAACGGGGCTGGTGTGACCGGAGCGCCTCTCTGCTTCTTTGTAACATGGGGGTAAGGGTAGCACGCCCCTCTGAGGCTTGCTGTAGAGACGGGCTGATGTGTGTCGTGTGCCTCCCACGATGTCAGGCACCTAGTAAGTGTGCCCTCTGTTCTGCTTATCTGACTTGCAGGAGTGAGAATTGGTACAGGCTGTTAAGGAAAGTTGGCTGAATCTATTAAAGGTTAGTAAATGTCTCCACTCCATGGTGGGGAATCCAACAGAAATGTGCTCCTATACGTGGTTATCACAAAACACATATCACAGAGGGGCATCTGGCCTAGCAAGTAAGCCGCCAGTTAGGATACCCGCATCTCAGATTGCAATACCTGGGCTCTAGCTCCTGACTCCAGCTTCCGGATGATGTGGCCATTAGGGGGCAGTGGTGATGGCTCAAGTCATTGGGTCCCAGCCTCCCACATGGGAGACCTAGATTGTGCTTCCAGCTTCTGGCTTTGGCCCCAACACGGCCTCAGCCTTTGTGGGCGTTTGAGGAGTGAACTAGCAGCTGGAAACTCTTGAACTCTCAGATGAACAAATAAGCCTAAGAAGCACATATTATAACGTTCGCAGCATTCCTAATGACCCAAGCTTGGAGCAACCTTGATGCCCACCCGTAAGAGAACAGATAAACTGGAGAATGCACACACTAGGATACTGGGGAGCAATGACCATGAACCATCTGCCGTGCCACATGACAGCACGGCTGAGCGTCCCATTTTTGAGCAAATAAAGCCGAAGACAAAATATTGTATGATTCAGTTACGTGAAGTGTGAAAACAGCAAAAGCCGACCTCTGATGCTTGCAGGCAGGATAGTGGGTACCTTGGAGGAGGAGGCTTTCATAATCCGAGGGGGAGTCAGAGGGACTTGTCAGGGCTTGGCAGTGCTCCGTTTTAGGACTCTGTGTATCTGTTGTGTGCTGTGTTCATTTTTGGAAAATCTGTCAAAATTTTAACTTAGGGCCTATTCATTTTTCTCCCCATTATGACATTATACTTACAAACTTTAAAATATGGCTATTCAAAGAAGTATTTGTAATTGATGAAGCTACCCTTATCCTGACATTTCAGGCTGAACTTTGGACCCCACTGGATCGACTGTTTCTCTTTAGAACTTTTATGTCACATTCTCCCCTTCTCCCTCCCCATGATGTTAGGAAATCGTTACTGAACACTTGCTTGGCTCACCAGCCTGAAAACAGTGCCTTTCCTAAGGCGCTGCTTCTCTTTGGACTCTTCCCTTGATTCAGAGAGTCTGGTGTCTTTGGTCCACTTATAGCTGATGTACTGGGGTCTTCCTTGGCCATGTGCCTTGAAGGAGCTCTGGGTTCTTCCATGGGTATCTGCAGGTGTCTTCTCTGGGAATGGACGTCCTTTTTTTTTTTTTTTAAATGTTATTTATTTTCAGTTCATTTGAAAGAAGGAAGCAGAGAGACAGGCACAGAGAGATCTTCCATTTGCCAGTTTGCTCCCCAAATGCCCACAATGGCCAGAGCTGGGCCAGGCTGACGAGAACCCAGGCACCCCAATATGGGATGCTGGTGTCCCAAGCACCCCTAGGGGTGAACTTTGTGGATGAATCTCAGCACTTCCTCTCGTTCCTTCCAGCAACTGAAGCCACACGTGCGGGTCTTTGTTCTTTGCTGAGTGAAACCATTTTCTCCTGCATCTTCAGACATTTCACAGGGCCCAAAGGACATGAGTTAAATGGCTCTGGAGTCTTTCTCATTGTTTCCATTTCATGCTCCTAAAGACTGGATGTGTCCTTCACAGGCAGAGGTATTCTATTTTTACTTTGGAAAAATTGATCTCAGTGTTGTTTGTGCATTTTCTCACACAGCCCAGCCGAATGAGCTGCAGATGATGAGCAGTTTTGCCTAACTGAGCAGAAATAGTCTTGGTTTCCACTTACCGCACACCAGGCACCAAGCGCTCCATTTTCTAAGCTTGTCACAAGAACCCCAGGACACGGGAACATCACCATCCATATTTAACAGATAAGGAATCTGAGGTTTAGGCAATTTCAGTCACCTGTCCAAGGTCGCCTGGCCATGGGACTTCCACTAAATTCTGACCCTTATGCCCTTGACCTTGACCAGAACACAGTTTAGCCTTTTAGGAATTCACTCCCTCCAGGCGTCTCACTTTCCTCATCTGAGGAGTGAGGCTGATGAGCCCCCTGTGCCAGGGGTGAATGAGTGAGGCACTTCACAGAGGTAGGCAGCTCTTGATGTTCTCAGGTAGGTCAGCTCCAAACAGTGCCTCCCATCAGCTACAGGTGGTGCGAGCCAAGGCTTTTCTCTTGCAAACTTCCAAGCTAAGGGCGAATGTTTCTTGGATGGTGAAGGGTTCCTGCTATGGGGGGTAAAGGCCAGAAACTGAGGGCACAGAGTCAGATGTCCTCTCCAACAGGACATCCTTGTAGAACTCATGCATGAGTCAAGTCTCTCCCAAGAGTTGTGCCCCGAGGGTCTCCAGGGAAATGATAGATACAGATGGCTCTGTAGAAGGTTGCGTGTACCCTGTTATTCTTTGGCTTAAACATATTCATTCATTCATTCGTTCATCTAATCAGTCTGGAAAATGAAGGTTTGGTGAGACCTAATTATGGTGAAGTGTGTATCATGCTCTAGTTAGTGTCCTAAGTAATTTATTTATGTTAACTCACCTAATTCCACGGCCATTTGAGGTTGGAATTACTCTGATAGGAATATATGACTTTGGGGCCGGCGCTGTGGCACAGCAGGTTAACACCCTGGCCTGAAGTGCCAGCATCCCAAATGGGCACTGGTTCGAGTCCTGGCTGCTCCACTTCCGATCCAGCTCTCTGCTATGGCCTGGGAAAGCAGAAGAAGATGGCTCAAGTGCCTGGGCCCCTGCACCTGCATGGGAGACCTGGAAAAAGCTCCTGGCTCCTGGCTTCAGATTGGTGCAGCTCCAGCCATTGCAGCCAATTGGGGAGTGAACCACTGGATGGAAGACTTCTCTCTCTCTGCCTCTCCTCTCTCTGTGTAATTCTGACTTTAAAATAAATAAATATATCTCTTTTTTCTTTAAAAAAAGGAATATATGACTTGTAGACTGACTTGGATCCACAGTCTGGCTCTGAAGTCTGTTCTTAACCATCGCACTGTGCTGCTCCTTAGTCTCCTGGGATGTGTCACCAGTCATTGCCTGGAATGCTGGTCCCCCAAGTGGGGATGTGTAAGCCTCGATCGAAGGTGACATCTAAAACTATCACAGCATGTCTAGGAAGTATGACCCTTGCCAAATATTATCTGTGAATGGAGTGTATAAAATGGCCTCACATACAATGTTAAGGCATCTAGGTAGTTGCTCCAGACAAGGGAGCACACTTCTTTGTGTGGACACCTGTATTTAATCCCAGTATTGGAAAGATTCTACCTTCCCGAATGGCCACACATTGAATGTATTCTACCTTCCTTTATAGCCAGGTAGCTTGGACAGACAGGGCAGCGTGATGGTCAGTGCTGTGTCTCTGTGCTTGGTGAACATTGACTGAATGAATGAGGTCATTGTTTCTCCTTTCTCTGCCTGCCTACCCACCTTGGATTCCATGCACCTGGCATACTGAAATACATCTTGTTACAGGTCTTAATTTTTGAGTCCTTACAAAGTTCCAGGTGCTATGATAGGTGCATCATCCCCCAGAATCTCCATGAAAATGGCTATTGTTTGGATGATGGTGTTCCCTCCCAAAGTCATGTTGAAACTGAATCCCCAATGCAACAGCGTTAAGAAGGCTTATGGGAGTTGACTAAGCCGCAAGGGCCCTGCCCTCATGAAGAGGATCACCAGTCTTCTATAAGGGTTCAGGGTTGAGTGGTGCTTTGTCTTCCCTTCCATCCCTCTGCCAGGTCAGGGCACAGCCTTGGTCACCTCCACAGGAGGCACCTAACAGAGCACCATCTTGGAAGCAGAAATTGGTCCTTCAGCAGACACCTTGATCTTGAACCTTCCAGGCTCCAGAATTGTGGGACATCCTGGGAGGTCCCATTTGACAGACAAAGCAGCTGAGGGGCAGAGGAGGTACGTAGCAGGGTGTGAGGAGGAAGGCGCGGGACTCCCGGCTGTCCCTGACTGTGCCATCTCATGCCTGTGCCGTCACCCAGACTGCTTCCTCTGCTTGGTGCACCTGCTCCTACCTGCTGTGTCCATGGAGCATACAACTCCCTATTCCTCCTAGGGCTCAGTTACAATGTCATGCTTTCAATGGATCCTTTTAGGCTCTTGCAAGGAGAATCGGTGATTTTCTCTTTGGTGACCACTTATTTTCTTTTTTTAATTTAATAAATGTAAATGTAAATTTACAAAGTGCAACTTTGGCATTGTTGTGGCTTCCCTCCCCCCAACCTCCCTCCCTCCTGCAGCCCTCCCATCTCCCACTCCCTCTCCCATCCCACTCGTCATCAAGTTTCATTTTCAATTATCTTTATATACAGAAGATCAACTTAGTATATATTAAGCAAAGATTTCAACAGACTGCACTCACACAACCGCACAAGATATAGAGTACTGTTCGACTAGTAGTGTTATCATTAACTCTCATAGTAAAACACATTAAGGACAGAGATCCTGCGTGGGAAGCATGTGCCCAGTGACTCCCGTTGGTGAGTAACAATTGGCACTCTTATTTATGACGTCAGTAATCACCTGAGGCTCTTGCCATGAGCTGTCTAGGCTATGGAAGGCTCTTGAGTTCACCAACTCTGAACTTGTTTAGTCAAGGCCATATCACAGTGGAGGTTCCTTCCTCCCTTCGGAGAAAGGGGCCTCCTTCTTTGATGGCCCGTTCTTTCTGCTGGGATCTTGTTCACCAGGATCTTTCATTGCCACCGTGTCTTAGCTTTCCATGCCTGCAAGACTCTCATGGCCTTTTAGCCAGATCCGAATGCCCCAAGGGTTGATTCTGAGGCCGGAGTGCTGTTTAGGGCATTTGCTCTTCTATGAGTCTGCTGTGTGTCCTGCTTCCCCTGCAGGATCATTCTCTCCCTTTTAATTCTATCCTTCATTATTTGCAGACACTGTGACCTCTTAGTTTCATGGCATCCTTTTTCTTCTCCTCCCTTTCCCTTGAGCTGTGTAATAACTCAAACATACAGGAAAATACAGAGTAAATAGAGCAACCACTACAAACATACATGGAATGGATGCTATCATTTTCTCATATTGTCCTGTTTTTATTTTTTAAAATTCTTACATGTCCTTTCTCAAAAGAGGGAGGGTTTTTCTGTAGGCCAAGATGATTTGCCAGAAAGTCGATTTAAAGTAGTTAGAAAGCAAATTTGCTCTAAAATACTGTTGTGAAACAAGGCTATCATACCTCACTAATGTGAAGTAATAATCAGAATTTATCTCATATAAATTAGTGGTAAGTACTAGTCGTTAAACATTGCAAATATAAAAGCAATTTAAAAATCTCTTTCCTTTGACCTGGAAATACTTCTGTTAGAAATTGTTGATAAATGAAAAATCACAGATGGTCACAATAATTTTACTGACAAAGAAGTTCATTGCAGTGTTGTTTAAAAAAGTTACAAAATTGGAAGCAACCAAAACTCAGAAGAGTAAAGAGGTTAAAATTGTGACACTGTTCACAGAGAAATTATGGCTCCTTATTATAATATTATTCTATCTAGCCAGTAAATATATGTTATTTATAAATTACCCAATATATATATATATATACTGTTGAAGAATATTAGGTGCAATTGGAAGACACTC
Organism: Oryctolagus cuniculus; assembly: GCF_051225735.1. Lineage (NCBI taxonomy): Eukaryota > Metazoa > Chordata > Mammalia > Lagomorpha > Leporidae > Oryctolagus > Oryctolagus cuniculus. The sequence goes on along the minus strand of NC_142887.1, from coordinate 16,090,355 downwards.
ATGATACGGTAAATTAAGATGTCAGAACAAAGAGTACATCGCTTCTTGTATGTCGCTCCCCGTCTTCATGGGGGAACGACACAGAACCCTGCCTAGGCTTCATATCCGAGTCACGGCACCATTATGTCGCTCCCCCTCTTCGTGGAGGAACGACACAGGACCCTGCGCTGTTCTTTCGTCTGCTCGGCCCTCCCCGGGTTTGCTGCTGGTTCTTCCCGGGTTGGCTACTGTCCCTTCCACCTCCGTGGAAGGGCAGTTCCCCCTGGCCACATTCCCCACTTCCGCAGGGGAGCGGCACACCACCGGCCGGCTCTCTCGGGGGCTGCACAGGTGTTCCCTTAGATGTTCCTGGTGCATGCCGTCTCTCTCCTCCTTTATAGTCCTCCTTCGCCAATCCTAACTCGGCTGCCCACACGCCGAGTACGCTGCTCTCCTCCAATCAGGAGTAGGTCCTACAGTTTATTGGCTGAACTGGAGGCAGCTGTGTAGAAGCTGTTTTCTCCTCTCCCAGCGCCATATTGTGGGAGAGCAGATGCATAGAATAAGTCTTAATTCCAGTAACTTAGTCCAGTCCGAGTTGCTCCCCACACTTGTAGAACGAGAGTAGAGCACCAACTTTGTGAAAAGATGAAAAAACTAATCAATATTTGTATCGATAGCTATGTTTGTGGGTGGCTAATTAATTCTGTACAAGAAAACACTGTCAACATGACAAGGATTGTGCCCTACTTTATTTTTTTTCTAAATATTCTCTCTTTTTTTTACTTTTATTTAATGAATATAAATTTCCAAAGTACAGCTTATGGATTACAATGGCTCCCCCTACCCCATAACTTCCTTCCCACCTGCAACCCTCCCCTTTCCCGCTCCCTCTCCCCTTCCATTCACATCAAGATTCATTTTCAATTCTCTTTATATACAGAAGATCAGTTTAGCATATATTAAGTAAAGATTTCAACAGTTTGTACCCACACAGAAACACAAAGTGAACAATACTGTTTGAGTACTAGTTATAGCATTAAATCACAATGTACAGCACATTAAGGACAGAGATCCTACATGAGGAGTAAGTGCACAGTGACTCCTGTTGTTGACTTAACAAACTGACACTCTTGTTTATGGCATCAGTAATCACCCTAGGCTCTTGTCATGAGTTGCCAAGGCTCTGGAAGCCTTTTGAGTTCACTAGCTCTGATCATATTTAGACAAGGTCATAGAGTGAAAGTTCTCTCCTCCCTTCAGAGAAAGGTACCTCCTTCTTTGATGACCTGTTCTTTCCACTGGGATCTCACTTGTGGAGATCTTTCATTTAGGTCATTTTTTTTTTTTTTGCCTAATGTCTTGGCTTTCCATGCCTGAAATACTCTCATGGGCTTTTCAGCTGGATTCGCATGCCTTAAGGGCTGATTCTGAGGCCAGAGTGCTGTTTAGGACATCTGCCATTCTATGAGTCTGCTGTGTATCTCGCTTCCCATGTTGGATCGTTCTCTCCCTTTTTTATTTGATCAGTTAGTATTTGCAGACACTAGTCTTGTTTATGTGATCCCTTTGGCTCTTAGTCCTATCATTATGATCAATTGTGAACAGAAATTGATCACTTGGACTAGTGAGATGGCATTGGTACATGCCACCTTGATGGGATTGAATTGGAATCCCCTGGTATGTTTCTAACTCTACTGTTTGGGGCAAGTCAGCTTGAGCATGTCCCAAATTGCACATCTCTTCCCTCTCTTATTCCCACTCTTACGTTTAACAGCGATCACTTTTCAGTTAAGTTTCAACACTGTGTATTGATTACAGTATTCAACCAAAAGCATTAAGTAGAACAAACAAAAAAAATACTAAGAGGGATAATGTATTAAGTTGTTCATCAACAGTCAGGGCAAGGGCTGATCAAGTCACCATTTCTTATAGTGTTCATTTCACTTTAACAGGTTTCCTTTTTGGTTCTCGGTTAGTTGTCACCAATCAGGGAGAACATATGATATTTGTCCCTTTGGGACTGGCTTATTTCACTCAGCATAATGTTTTCCAAATTCCTAACAGCGTACCTTACTTTTTATAGTAAGTTAAGATGGTAGAACGAAGACTGAAATGCCAACTTCATGGATAAAACCTGGTTAAGTGTTTATATCAGCAGCAATGGTTATGGGCACGTAGCTGGCTCTACACAGACACGTCAATGTCTTCATGAAAGGGGCTGGTGTTGTGGCACAAGTTGCCATTGTGATGCCGGCACCCCTTATTGGAGTGATGGTTTAAATTCTGGCTGCTCTACTTCAGATCCACCTCCCTACTATTGAACCTGGGAAAGCAGCAGATGATGGCCCGAGTACCATGAACATGGGACACCTGGATGGACTCCCCAGGTTCCTGGCTTAAGCCTGCCCCAGACCCAGATGTTGTGGCCACTTGGGGAGCAGACCAATGGATAGAAGATATCTTGTTCTGTCTGTCTCTTCCTCTCTCTGTTGCTTTTTCAAATGAAGAGACAAATCTTAAAAAAAATCTGGTGAAAGAATAATGAATATTTTCCTCTCCAATATTCTATATTTTATAACAATAAACAATTATTTTTATAATGTAAAAGTAAGTTTTTAAAAGGAAAACATTAATATTATAGCAAAGATAAGTACATTATTTTTATGCATTGCACATTTCCCATGCTCAGCAGTGAATGAGTCTTAGCAAGTGAAGGGCATATATATTCTCTGTATCAAAAATCACCTTACAGAACAGATTTTGAAAATGTGTGTGAGGTCAGATAATCCTAGTGGTGGCTCATTTCCTCCTGAGTGTTACTTCTCACTTGGTGTGTATACCATATAATTCTGTGATATTCATCTGAAGGAAGAATGTAAGTGGGATTTCACAATCCCTGCTCATCCCACAGACCTGGAATCTGAATAGTTTATGGAGGTGGTGGGAACTTTGTGATCTGTTATGCACCTTTGCAAGAAACTGGCAGGACTGAGATGGGTCCAAGACTGGCGTAGGTGAGCGTGGACACTTAGTTGTGGTGTAAAATGCTGGAGGATTTGTTGAATCGGGAATTGGCTGAGATATGGAAGGGGAACCACAGAGCGTGTCAGAGCAGGCCCACCTGTCTTTCTCCTAGGAGCTTCATCAGGGCAGGGAATGGGGGCCAAGATGTGTGGAGGAGACACAGGGCTGCAGGTGTGTGGCCCGAGACCTTCATGGCAGGGTGAGGGGACTTGGACTGTGCCACTGTGAGAATGGAATGGGTGGCCCGTGAACATTGGGACCACCTAGGGATGATTAGGTGGGGACTTGAAATAGCGCTACCTGGGTCCGTGTTGCTCTGAGGCCTTTTTCTTGAAGACAACTAGACTGGGGGCATTGGGAACAGACACACGAGCCTTCCATCCCTGCCAGTCTCCTAGTCTCTTCATTCATCATGTGTGAGATGGGTCACATAGGACCTAACTCTCAGGGTGTTTGCGAGGAGATACCATGGACGAAGTGTGTATTCAGTTCATTTTCATAATAGACTCGGAGTTTACAACTCCTACAGCTTTGGAAGTGTAACAGGATAATCTGCTTCAAGAATAAGGAGTTATCTGAATTTGCTTAGCCACCCTCTACACGTCTTCCTCCTGAGTGGTGTAAGTTGAGAAGTGGACTGCTTGTTAAAGGTGTTGAAATGTCATTGATGTATGGAACTGGAGGAGATCATTTCAGATTCACATGGTCAGTTCCTCTAATGTCATTTGTGGTATATTCCAATCAATTTGTGGGGAAGAAGAAGAAAAGTCACTGTTACCAAAACACTATCATCATAGCTAATTCCCCCAGCAATGTAACCACCACCATACCATATTCATCACCAACAACAACAACTTAAGCCACCATCATCGCTGGTGACACCATTAACACTACCAGCAGCCCCACCTCCAGTATCAGTACTACCGTCACCACCACCATCGCTAACCTCATCGCTGTCACCAATACACCAACTGCCACCATTGCTGGCAACACCGTCAGCAACAACACCATGCCAGCTACCATCAGCATCAGCTCCTCCATATAATCACCACCACTGTTGTTATCACTAACGAAGCCCTCCACACCACCACGTCACCATCACCCCATCACTGCAACCATCTCCAAAAATAATGCCAACAACTGCCACAAATGTAAAGAAAACCAGAACAGCTTTTCCTCTGGCTTTGAAGATCCTTCTGAATCACACGCTAGGTGGCAGGGAATTAAGGAGTCGTAAGTGATCACCAGCCTCAAGGGTCTCATGATCAAATGCCTAAAGCTCAAATAGGGGCCAAGTGCCAGTGGTGCCCACATGGGGAGCCAGTGCCCATCTGCTTGGGGGTGGGATAGATGAATGTGGCCCCTTTCGATAGAAGAGGCAGTCTTTGAGAAGGACCCTGAAGGGTGAGTGGGATTGCCTCTTGACCAGGAATGGAGACTAGAATGTTCTTACCTTGTATCCTCGGCACGTGGTGGACATCCCTAACCCACCACAGCAGATTGTACCGTGGAGCCTGAAGCTGGCCTGGGATCTACTGCCACCCAGGATCACCAGCAACCGAACCAGTTATAGTTAACCAGAAGAAAACCTTTACTTATCTGCCTTACCTGAGAAGGTAAGTGCTTTAGGGACAGGTGCCACTCTTGTTCACCGTTATAGCCCCATGGCTGGGCATCTCACTGAATGGCTGGCTGGATGGAGAGAAGAGAGTGTTCCACATGGAAACAGTGGCACGGGCGGAAGCCTGGGAGCAGTAGCTTGCTGGGTATGTCAGGAAGAGCAGAGAGGCTGGGGTGAAGGATGAAGAGGGAGAACAGATCCTAATTTGCAAGCCCTGACTGCAACTGCTGAGAGCTTTTGAGGAGGAAAATAGCATAGGGTCAGCTTTCCAGACCCCCAGGATAGGGAACCCGACTGTCCAGTGGCAGGTGGTGAAAGTCATCTAGAGCTGGTAATGGATTCCTTATGGTGTGCAGTTATGATTTTTATTTTTTTATTTGAAAGGCAGAGACAGAGATAAAACTTCTATGTGTTGATTCACTCCTCAAATGCCCACAACAGTGCCCTGATTTCTTTAAAAAAAAAATCCTTACAGCTTTCCTTTGAATCTGGAACAATTATTGTTTCCATTGTATAGATAGGGAAATGGAGGCATGGAGAAAGTAGCCCACCCAGAGTCGTACATGTAGTAACTGGAGGTGAATATCAGAATGGGTTAAATTCCTTTCTGAATGAAATTTGGAAAATATTCCTCCCTCACTCCACAATATTTTAACTACGTTTTCTTTATTTCCAGTTAGAACCAAAGGATTCGTTCCCTCCGTTCTGTAGCAGTGGGGGGCAAGAAAATCGTCTTTTATGAGGCTGAGGGCAGCTGTTGCTCCCCCCACCCAGCTGTCTTTTCCTGAAACAGGATAGGACAAGAATTCAAAATTTTCAGATTTCAGGGAAAGCGCCCTGGAGTTGGAGATCCGAGTTTGAATCCCAGCTCATCCATCATACACTGTCTGGATAACCCTAGCGACCAGTGTCACTCCTCCTCCTCAGCCCCTCCTCTGGACACAGCACTGTGCTTGTCTCTAAAGTTTCAAAGAATCCTGTTGAAGACTGCTCAGGCTTTTAAATGTCCAGAAATGGTTTGTGCAAAGTGCATGCACGTAGAGCCTGTAGGATGTATTTTTTGGCAAGGACCATTTGCATACTAACATAGTTATTTCCAGTTCTATTATAATTATTTCATATATGACTTCTGAACTCGGCTGGTGGGCGGTGGATTCTGAGATCCCTGATGCAAACTTCCCATTGCCTTGCTTTCCACCGTCTGGGATTCCAGCTGCTGCGTGGTGCCTGGTTCTCTGCAGAGTCTGACCAGCTTTCACACAGGGTACACTCTGTGTACCTCTCCCTCCTGGCCCCAGATGTTTTCTTTTTACGTGACAATATGGGACTTAGCAGAGAACTAACCGCATCACCCACAGGCGTGCAGCCTGGACATGGTGGGAATCTGATGCTTGTTTGCGTGAATCTTGGCTCAAGTGGGAGCTGCATGGATGAGATGAATCCTGCATCCTGCTCCTCCCAAGGCACATTTCAGCTGGCCTTCCAGAGAGTTCTTCCCTCTCACGGTGCCCCTTCCATGATGACACCTTCTGACATCAGCTCTGTTTTCTTCCCTGCCCGTTCCTCTTTTCCTCCCCAGGATCACATTTGCCAACACAGTGATAGCATAGAAATACTTGCCGCAGCCTCTTGGCTGGGGAACCCAGGCTTCAGTAGTGTTGCATCTAGAGTTTGGTTGTTCTCCTAGCACTCGGGCTGGCATTCCTTACCTGGAACAGTGTCTGACACAAAACAACTGATCAGTGAACAGTTAATGAATGCATGGCTAAATGAATGAGATGCTTGTATCTAGAAAATAACACTGCAAGGAAAACTGGGCTGGTCAATCTAGGTAACAAAGTATAGTGGTTGTTGGGTAGGACTTGGCATCTGAGCAAGTTTCAAATAACAGTTGTGCTACATGTTAGCAGTGTTAGAACACGAGCAAGTCACTGGCTTCCACAGCTCCATTTCCTTGCCTGTAAAACAGATGAAAAGTGTGTCAAACATAACAGCATTCAATAACATCCTTTGTGTAAAGCACTTGACACAGCAATTAATGAATCAATGCAATTCTGTTTTGTAGCAATAGTAGCAGAATAAATATTACATGAGAAAGAATATACAAGCATTAGAAAATTGCAGGGTAGAGTTCAAAGACACTTGTGTGCCTTTGGATACATCATTGAATGCACCTGCTTTTTTTTTAACCTTTCTTTTTACAAGGATAATAATTCCTAATCATTCACAACGTTCTATGATGGTAGAGCAAACACTTTACAAAGCATTAAAATGTCTGGAAAAGGAAAAAGACTCCTTTTCCTCCATGACATTGGTGAGGATGGTGCCATCCAGGAATGTCTGATGGCTGAAAAAAGACCTCTCCTTTGGGAAGAGGGAAATCCATCCGTCATTTCCAAGTCATTTCCGAAAAGTGATCTCCCTAGCTGACCACACTGCGGTCACCTGCTGGGCTGTCAATCCCCGAGACAGGCGAAGGGAAACGGGGTTTCTGGGGGTCTGAAAGGTGAAACTGGAGCCATATTTCACATGCGGTTTCAGCTCATTATCGCTGATGAAAACGGGATTTTTCAGGGACATGCTTCTTTTACCCTTTAACTCCCTTCAGCGGACCTTTGGCCAGAAGCTGGAGTGTTGTGTGCAGCCAAAAAATTCTTGGCATTTCCCACGATATCATTTGACTGAAGCACAGTATTACACCTCTTCTGCAGAGCAGTGGTGGGGATGAGCCTCACTGATAACAGGTTGTCCTCAGCGTGTAAGCGAGGCGCCTTGCTCCATTGCATGGTGTCGTGTTGTATGGCGTTACGCCATATGGTGTTGTGTTGTATGTGTTGTGTTGTATGTGTTGTGTTTTCCCCCTTCATGCGTATCTCCACTCTTTCCTCCCGCCCCAACTAAAGGCCTTTAAAGTCATTCACTCTTATCTGACTGAAACATGCCCTTAAATATGTTTTCCTTCCTTCTAAAACATACAGTGTGATGTGCACATGCTGAATGTCCACAAAAGTCATTGAGCTATAGATGTCATTTTGTTCCTTTTCTCCTCAACACTGTGTTTTTAAGATCTCTCCTGCAGTTGCATGAATATATTAAAATATATGTTCATACTGTGTGTATATTTATATGTATATTCCTTTCCTCCTAATGCCTAAGGCTCCAAAAGGCACACTGCCCACAGTTTCTGTATCAGACCCCTAGGGATGGATACCGAGGTTGTTCTCAATGCCTCTTTGCCACAACCACAATTAGGAAGATCTGTGTAGATGTTTCCTGGGGGTGGGGGGGTGGGTGTTACTTAAACCAAATCAGTTCTCTTCAAGTCACGTTGAGAGAAAGATGCCAAAGCCACACGCGGAGTGACTTGCTACTCCTCCTTCCCTGTGGGTATACATTTATCTGCATTTGTATAAAGAGGGCTTTGGTTGAGAAGAATCTTTCGGGACTCTTCCACATTGAGATCCCACCACTGCATTTCAAGCCAGCTGTGTTTATCAAACAAATAGAAGGAAAGTTGAACGAAACATGGCAGGCCACCATCCAAATATTTGGAAGTGGCCAGGTGTTCAGCGTCTTGTGGACACCACCGAGGAGGCTTCTGTCAGGATTCTCAGGTGGCTGTCTCAGAAGGGCTCAGAATTCTCCTCTTTCTCTGTTTGTACGGATTCAGGCTTGTAAGAGTTCTGTATTCCCTTTAAAATTTGGACTTCGATTTCATTCAGCTCAGGGTTGGCATCCATCTACCTATCTGTTATGCATCTGTATTTATCTATCTACCTTCTTATCATTTCCATCTGTCATCACCTATCATATGGATGTAGACGTATCATCTATCTTTCTAGCTAGTCATCTGTGTCTATCTATCTACCTATCGTTTTCCATCTATCATTTCTGTCACCTATGGTATATACATATGCCTTTGTATCTATCTATCTATGAGGGGGATTGAGTATTATGGTGCTAACTTTCCATATGTTTGACTCACAGAATACATGAACATAGTATGATAGTTGTTTTATGATACTAAGTTCAGGTAGGTTGCTATGCAGTAAGAAAAATGAGAACACTCTTAACTGTGAGTGTTATCCTTTGAGATAATGTTAAAAAATATTAACGAGTATTATTAGGGGGCTGGTGTTTTGACATAGCAGGTAAAGCTGCCGCCTGTGGCGCCGGCATCCCATATGGGTGCCTGTTCATGTCCCAGTTGCTCCACTACCAATCCAATTCTCTCCTAATGGCCTGGGAAAAGCAGCAGAAGATGTCCCAAGTGCTTGGGCCCCTGCCACCCATGTGGGAGACCTTGAAGAAGCTCCTCGCTCCTGGGTTTGGCCTGGCCCCAGCCCTGGTCATTGTGGCCATCTGAGGACTGACCCAGTGGATGGAAGATCGCTGTCTCTCTTTCTTTCTCTGTAACTCTGACTTTCAAAAAAATTAAGTAAAAATCTAAAAAAAAATGTATTGTTGGAAGACATGGTCTTCCAGTGATAAGATCTAGCCTTTATTTTTTTTTTAATTTTTAATTTTTTTTTAATTTTTTTTTTGACAGGCAGAGTGGACAGTGAGAGAGAGAGATAGAGAAAAAGGTCTTCCTTTTGCCGTTGGTTCACCCTCTAATGGCCGCCGCGACCAGCGCGCTGCAGCCGGCGCACCGTGCTGATCCGATGGCAGGAGCCAGGTACTTCTCCTGGTCTCCCATGGGGTGCAGGGCCCAAGCACTTGGGCCATCCTCCACTGCACTCCCTGGCCACAGCAGAGAGCTGGCCTGGAAGAGGGGCAACCGGGACAGAATCCAGCGCCCCGACCGGGACTAGAACCCGGTGTGCCGGCGCCGCAAGGCGGAGGATTAGCCTAGTGAGCTGCGGCGCCGGCCAAATCTAGCCTTTATTAAGGGCTCGCATTGTACCTGGTGCTCCGTTAAGTGCTTTGTAAGTATATATTCATTTACTCCTCCCGAGCTGCACCGTCAGACAGGTGCTATTTTGTCTCCACTTTAGAGATGAAGAAACAGCACCTTGAGTAATTTCCCTGAGGTTACAGAGCTAACAGCTTGCCAAACCTGAATGGGAACTCAGGACCTCTGACCCACACAGTGGGTGCTTGGGACCTGATCTCTCTGGGCGTTATGACCGTGCAGGCGGCCCTCACCTGCGGTGACTGGTGAGGGCATCGGCCGTGGCACTTCATCGGGGACGTTTCCCTCTAATGCGCCTCAAGAATACTTGGCCCCGTCCTGCTCTCTGTGTGGAAAGGAGCCATGTTTCACCAGAGAAGCAACGTTATGTACACACTCCCCCCAGACTGGGGTAGGGCTGAGGCCTCCTAGAGAAACCCAGAAGAAAGGGAACTTTAAGTTTCTATCCCTTGGCTGGCGCCACGGCTCACTAGGCTAATCCTCCGCCTTGCGGCGCTGGCACACCAGGTTCTAGTCCTGGTCGGGGCGCCGGATTCTGTCCCAGTTGCCCCTCTTCCAGGCCAGCTCTCTGCTGTGGCCAGGGAGTGCAGTGGAGGATGGCCCAAGTGCTTGGGCCCTGCACCTGCATGGGAGACCAGGAGAAGCACCTGGCTCCTGCCATCGGATCAGTGCGGTGCACCGCACTGGCCGCAGCAGCCATTGGAGGGTGAACCAATGGCAAAGGAAGACCTTTTTCTCTGTCTCTCTCTCTCTTTCACTGTCCACTCTGCCTGTCAAAAAAAATAAATAAATAAAAAAAAGTTTCTATCCTTGGGAAGGAAGGGTTTGCACTTTCCTAAAATGGTGAGAGGTCCCCATGTGGAGGGAGTCCCTCTTACCCCACCCCCCACCCCCCACCAACACACCACCAGCACGAAACCAAGGAAGCCAGATGATTTGGTCTGAGCAGGTCCGGAAATGGGCAGAGGACTCTTAGGCCTCTTCCCCGGTCCACCCCCTGCCTTAAATCTGTAACTTAAGTGAGCATAACCATAAAGCCACTAATAAAAACATCTCTACCGGCTCTATTTACCCAGCTGTGTATCTCAAGAGCTGCCTGTGACACTTTTAATACTCTCATTTCTCTGTCTTCCACACTATGCATTTGAAGCAGCCCACAGGGAAGGGTGATGCTCAGGAAACAAAGCCCAGGCTCCCCCCAGGCCTCCGACTGAGGGCTTTGGAGCATACTGGGAAAACACTTCCACCTGAGGAGTACAAAAGACCCCAACAGTGAAGGAAACTGGCCCGAGGCCAACAGGAGGCATCCGAGCTGGCGGCCAGGAGGGAAGTCTGGTGATGGTGCCTGGAGCCCACATCCTCCCAATCCTAAGGCAAACAGTGCCTCCAGAATGAATGGAGCCGACCGGCTGACTGCACATGGGTGGCTCACTTTGGGGTGGTCTGACCTGGGAAACGCTTTACGGTGGAGTCTAAAGCTCTAGCCCCAGACCCTTGGCTTTTGGGGGATGATATTTCTAAGGAGAGGAGATTGGTGAGAGTCCCCAGCACTTGTCTCCAGTGCTTCGTCACTGGGGAGCTCTAGCCGTGCAGTCCTAGGAAAGGAACAGAACTGATCTCGGTGTGGAAGAGAGTGGAGCCACGATTGCTAGAAGCTGCAGGTGTAGGGAGCACGGGGGAGAAGGGAGCTTGAGTTAGGGGTGCCAGAGAGTGAAGTGGGGGAAGCTGTCTGGTGTTGCATAGCGCAGTGAGTGACTATGGGTCACAGTAATCTACTCTGTATTTTATTAAGACCTAGAGGAGACTCTAAATAAGAGAAATGATAAGGGGGTGGAAATGTTAACCATCCTGATTTGGTCAGTACACATTGTAAACATGTGTTGAAATATCACACAGTAGCCCATAAATATGCGTAATGATGATGTGTTAATCAAAAACAAAAATTAAAACAAAGGAAGCTGTAGTTCTTAGGCCAGGAGACAAGGTGGCAACTCAGAGCTAAATACAAAAATTTAGGGCCCACCCCAGATCACTGAACGAGAATCCGTACTTTATTGCGACCTCAGGTGCTAGCACGCACATGCAGTTGAGATACACCATTTTGAAAATCTAATTGTGTCATCCAATATTTCCACAAGTCCTCAGTATGAGTGTGACAGTGGTTCAAAACCTCAGACAGAAGGAACGGTTGTGCACAAGTCCTGAGAGTGAGGTGAGAACGGTTGTGCACAAGTTGTCAGAGTGAGGAGAGAACAATTGTCTCTTTCTTAAAAGTAAAGTAGGGATGCCTTGACTGGAGCAGGCATGACAGTTATTACCAGTGTCCCCTGCTCCTGCTGCGGGACACACATGGGGCTCATCATTGTCACCCGAGGCTGCCTCCAGACAGGTCAGGACACAGCCACCTGTGCGTTTTCTCCTGCAGAAATGTCCAGAGCAGGGTTCGCGATGTCCTCGGCCAGGGGCCAGAGGTTTCCCCCAGCTGAGGAGCAAGGCCCCTCCAAGCATGGACAAACACAGTTTCCCTCCACAGTCAGAACCTGCTTAACTTCTGTGCCTTCTCACCTAGGCACCACTGTGACTCCCAGAAGCTGAAGCTGACTTTGGCTTTGAAAGTCTTGCAGTAGGGCTGTTTTGGTTTAAATTCTCTCTGAGGAAGGCCATGCACATGTCACACTTCTGAGCCCACACCCCCCCCAGTACGCATGCACAGGGTACACGGGAGATGTGGCTGGGAAGAGAAGGCGGCGGTCAAGGGCATGGGAGGAAGGACGGCAGCCTCTCTGCTCAGACCACGCTGCTTTTTTGAGAGTCCTGGGCAGAGAGAGACAGAGACAGAGACACAGAGAGAGAGAGAGAGAGAGAGAGAGAGAGAGAGACGTGTCCAGCACCGAGAGAACGAAGCCATCCCGTTGTCTTGGGAGGGAAGCTGCTCTTGTTTTCCATTTTCTGATTTCCTTTGTTGACATTGTGGGGAAGCAGGAGATTTTGACCCCTGGACCCAGAACCAGATATGAGGGGACTTCAAAAGGTTTGTGGGCAAATGGGATGAAAAGATAAGAATATTTAGATGCAAAACAAGGTTTGAAACCCATGCCCGGTTTTTTTTTTCCTGATGCACATTTTCCATGAGTCTTGCGAGGTACCCTCCTATAGAAACTTCACGAAATCTATGTGGATATCACATGGTCGGATTTTTTTAATATTGGCTTTCTTTGCCCTTTGGGGTTGTCTTTCTGCATGATCTGTAATTGTTTAAAGTAACAGAGAAGGATTATTTGTCTCAGAATTAGTTAAAAATAGATTTTATTTATTTTTTTAAAAGGAGGGAGGTTTACAGAGGGAGAGAGGGAGAGAAGGGGAAAGAGAGAGAAGGAGAGAGAGAGGGGAGAGAGAGATCGCATTTGCTGACTCACTCCCTGCTCACACCAGCCAGGACTGGGCCAAAGCCCTGGGGAGCTCACTCCAGATCTCCCACGTTGGGAGGCAGGGGCCCAGCTGCTTGAGCCCCCGCTGCTGCCTTCCAGGGTGTCCACAAAGCTGGAATCCAGAGTCAGAGCTGGGGATGGAACCCGGTACTCCGAGGTAGGATGTGGGCCTCCTAACAGGTGTCTTTTTAACTGCTAAGTCAAACACTTGCCCTGAAAATAAAAAAAAAGGATTATTTTAAACAATACCCTGATAAAAATCTATATAGGCTTTCATGTAACTAACTAATTACATAAACAATCACCTAAACCAATTACTGTGAAGCCTGGTATGTCAATACACAAACTCTTCAAGATGCCAGAATTACAAATAAGTGAACAGACACAAAAGCAGTCGGCTCCAAGACGCTGCCAGGGGCTTGTGCTAGGGGTTTGGTGTGATTCATCTCCCCAGCCCTCACGTTAGCTTTCTGATTCCTATAGTTTTTCTCCACAAACCCTAATTTTGGAATTCTTGGGCTTCAAAGAAGGCTGTCTTTTCTTAGGGTTAGGTTTTGTGGCAGATTAACTTTGCCCATAGGAGGGAACTTCTTGATGGGTCAGTTCCACATCTTGACCATGATAAGAGTCACCCACAATTATACACAGGATGAAGCTGTGTGCAGATCTGTACATGACATGCGTACAAGTACACTTGGGAACTGGGTGGTGTCTGAACAAGATGGACTCTTGAGTTAAGGAGAACGGCAGTCGATTTCCTGTTTTGGACAGTGTCCTGTGGTTTGTAAGACAGCACCGCCGGGGCCAGTGTGCTGGTGCCGCAGATCGAGCCCCTCCCTGCGGTGCTGGCATCCTACATCGGAGCCCTGGTTCAAGTCCTGGCTGTTCTGCTTTCTGTCCAGCTTCCTCCTGATGCACCTGGGAAAGCAGTGGAAGACGGCCTGAGTGCTTGTGTCCCTGCTACCCACGTGGGAGACCTGGGTGGGGTTCCTGGCTCCTGGTCTCTTTCTGACCCAACCCTGGCCATCGGGACCATTTGGGGAGTGAACCAGCAGATGGAAGACCTTGCTGTCTGTCTGTCTGTCTGTCTCTCCTCTATCTCTCACTCTGCCTTTTAAATAAATAAAATAGATCTTTAGAAAAGATGGTATCATTGTGTAAGACCTTATCCTTGGGAGAAAGTAAATGAAGAATTAAAGGGATTCTTTGGACGGGGTAAATACCCCTAATCCCCAAATCTGAAATCCAAAATGTTCCAAAGTACGAAATGTTGCAGGCACGGCATCGGCATGACACCCCGAAAGTGTCAGACTGTGGAGCAGTGTGGGCTTCATATTTCCAGGTCGGGGACACCCCGTGAGTAAAGTCTGCAGGTAGAGCAAGCTCTCCTGGTCCCTAGCATTTCGGATAAGGACGCTCAACCTGAACTCCTTTGCGGCTTCTTGTGAGTCTTTTATAAAAGCAAAGACACAGACCGTTCCGCAGATTCTTTGGTGCTCCTCCAGGGGCAGAGTGGAGTCTCGGTTCTCCTCCTTCCCGTTGGATCTTGGGCGCTTCCTGAGCTGCCTGGCTCACAGACTGCTGTGGGGGCGATGGGCCCGGTGTTAGACTCACATCTGAAGCCCTGGGAAGCCTTGCTCCCTGCCTCTTGCAGATCTAACCCTGAAAGTCCTGGGAGCCCATTTCGGCTTGAAAACTGCCTGTCTGAGAAGGCTGCATTTTGGCAGGCTGTATGTGAGCACCGGCCTTCCCTCCATCGCCGCGAAGCTGCCAATCATAGGACGAGGCTGCCTTGGACCCTCCAGCCCGGGGTGTTCCCTGGCCGATCGGCACGGAGGAAGCCCAGCTGGCCTCTCTCAGTGCAGGCAAACTGCCCCGCTGAGCCTGCTCAGGTTCTTGACCTACAAAATCAGCAGACGGAACACGATGGTTACTGTTTTCAGCGTGTATATCCTGGGTGGTTTGCAACAGACAGGAAAATAGACACTTTATTCACTGGTTTAAAAAGGTGAGGCTGGATGAGTAGTGCTAGAAGTGCAGAATTAGAAGATAGAAACTCACAGGCACAGTCCTTCTTCTCTTTGGCCTCGGGATGGCTGGCTTCCCCTTGAACATACTTCCTCCAGGAAGCCCTCCCTGATGCTCCTCAGACGCCCCATTCATTAGCAGCCATCAGAAGCTTTCCTTGTTGTGTTCTCCGTCCCCCCAGGGAAGGAGCACTTTTGTGCGACTTGTCACACTCTGCTCTGTCCAGCACGCAGTCTCTCTACTGCCTGAGTGAATACACAAAACCCTGCTCAGCCCCAGCCTTCTGCACCTCCATGTATCTCTGGAGCTTTGGGGCAGATGACATAGATCAGGTGTGCCCCCCGCTCCTGTCGGGCACCAGCCTTCTCTCTGGGACTCCCAAGATCCCCTGTCCTCAGCCCCATCTGCTAGACAACAGTTCAGAGCTGGGAGGGCAGGAAGGTAAGAGCTGTGTCCGCCAATCCCCCACCAAGCTGGCGTCGCCTGCTGCTTGCTTTCCTGCTCAGTTGGTGCAGCCAGGGAAGAGCCGTTTCCACAGGGCCTCACCAGGGGAGAACTCCCATCCCTCTGAGTGCTTGTCTCTGCAGGGGCCGCTGCCGGTGTGTGTGGGGGGTGATCTGGCACCTCCAGGGCTACCCTTGAAAATTCCAATTATGAGGACACCACAAATATTTGCTGAGCACTCCCCCCTGCAGGGGGACTCCGGGCTTGGCAAGGCGTCAACCTCCAGGAGCTTCGTATCTCCATGGTGTTTCTATCTGGTGGAAGCCAGAGAGAAGGAAGAAAGAAAGCTGAGGCACTGGCCTGACCTTGGCGAGGGCCAGTGGTGGGTTGGAGCCACGTTCAAGGGCTTGCAAGAGCTGGTTGGTCAACATTCAAGGATTTTGCTGTTAAACCATCCGCTGTTGGAGCTTGCCATGGCAGGAGTCTCTCCACCACGCGAATCATGCTCCCTCGCACCAGTGAGGTGAACAGCACTCCACTCACTCCTCCTCCCTCTACCTGTTTCCCTACCTGAAGAATGGGTATAGGCATCTTTTCTGTACAGGTTTCACAAGTGCCTGGCACGCGGCGGCTGCCCCAGACTGGCTAATTACTCTGCAGCCTGCTCCTCTCTTCCTGGACTGATTTCAAAAGTTAACTATGGGTCCAGTTTCCCTGTGGGCTTCTGGGAGGACGAATGGACATCACTGAGTCACGGCGGAGCGTGAGGCTGTCTCTCGAGGTGAGCCGTGCTACTTTGGAGTGTTCCCGAAGTTTTCCAGGATCTGCTTCCACTCTGGTTACCGGACAGGTGGCAGGGAGTCGGGGAGAGAGAGGGAGGGCGTGAGCGTGTGAGGGTCTATGTGGCCTTGTAAGCTGCCAAGTGTGCAAGTAGCTGATGGCACTCAGGATGCCTCGCTGTTCACTCGAAAGCAGGTTAACACGTTGTCGAGCACCAGAGGGGTCAGCGGGCTTCTGAACACCACGCAGGCCTGCAGCTGTGCACAGAGGTGTTCCTGCCACCACAGAGTGCGCGGGTTAACGGTGGAGACCACTGGAGAGGCAAGGTGTACTTTAAGGGAAGTGCAGGCCACTGTGTGGTAACAGAAGGGGTTGTCAATGCCTTTATGGGATTTTTTTCACCGATGGCTCCCCTGTAGAAGTGACGTAGAAGCTCAGATCTGAGGAGAAATAATGTTTATCAGGATAGAGGGGGAGTGTGGCGGATGGGGGGCGCTGGAAGGACGCCTGTGGTCCTGCCTCCTGGTGTTCTGGACCCATGTAATCTCCTCCCCTTAGATGTGGGCAGGCCCTGGGTCTCTCTCTGACCAACAGACGAAGGCCACGGTGCCGTGCCGTGACGTCACTTGTGTGATCACATGACACAGAAGGCAGCTCTGTCTTGCAGGCAGGCTCTGTCGACTTCTCGGGGTGCATGCTTAGACGAAAAGACCATGTTGGAGGGGCCAACAGGGCAGCAATTGAGGGCAGCCTGCAGCCAGCAAGGCAGTGAGACCCCCAGTCCTGCTGCGTCTCGAGGAACCACATCCTGTCAACACCCCAGTGGTCTTGACGTGGACCCTTTCCTAGGAAGCTTTCCGATGAAACACCCCCCTCCCCAGATGACAATCTGATCACAGTCTTGTGAGATGTCCAAAGCCGAGGACTCAGTTGTCACACCCTGACTCCTGGCCTATAGAAACTGCAAGCTACTAAATGTGTGTTGGATTTAGCTTTTGTGTAAATCAAGTCCACGGGAATTTGTTATACAGCATAACGGACGGATACAGAGAGTGAGAATGTGTGTAACACACAGAGAACCATGTGGGGATGGAAAGAGAAGCAAGCAGGGTCTGATCTGGGAGCAGGGGACAAGGAGGCCAGTGTAGGAGGAGAGAAAAAGAAGGGGCTAAGAAGGGAGGCTTGAAGGCAAGCCCAGGGCACGTGCTGCAGGCTCACAGGAGACAGGGCGCAGGCACTGGCTCTTATCCAGGGGACTCCGGGGACTCAGCGACAACTTAGAGTTTGATGGAATTTACTTTTCAGGATGTCTGTCCAGTTGCAACACAGAGAAGGGGCTGGAAGGGAGGCAGCCAGACGCAGGGAGACCCAAGTCAGAGAGACCACAGCTAAGTAAGATGCCGTGGTGGTGCGGGCTGGGGAAGGAAAATCGAACACTTCTGAGAGATACATCTGAGGTGGACTGCGTAGGATCTGATGACAGGGGACACAGGGACTGGGAGGAATAGGACCATCTATTGGCATGAAGGAGGGGCTTTGTGGCTTGAGTTGTCTGGGGGAATTAGAGCACCCAGGATCAGTCTGGGGGGCTTCAAGGCCAAAGTCCTTTGATCCCAGCTTCTGTGCTGGGGATTTTCCCCTCCTTAAGGCAGGACAGTTCAGGATGTGCTGTGCTACCGAGCACAGTGAACACATGTGGGAAGCTTCTGTCAACCTGTGAAGATGGCCCGGCTGCCTGGCAGAATACATCTCCCTGCCATTTTACCTGACCCTCATTATTTCCCCCAGGAACAGGAGGGCGGCCATACCTTGACCAGAAAGAAGTCTGCTGTTTAGACTTCCCCAGGGAGGCAAGTCAGCACAGAATGATATGAACATGTTTGGAAGGCAAGGAGCCCCCACCATCACAGGACGCAGCAGCAGTGACTGGTGAGAAGTGTGTGCGTGTGGTTCTGTCCAGAGTGATGAGACATTAATCCACAGACTCTCTCTTTTTAAGATTTACTTATTTACTTTGAAAGTTGGAGTTACACAGAGAGAGGTAGAGACAGAGAGAGAGGTCTTCCATCTGATGGTTCCCTCCCCAAATGGCTGCAACAGCCGGAGCTGAGCTGATCCAAAGCCAGGAGCTAGGAGCTTCCTCCAGGTCTCCCACGTGGGTGCAAGGGCCCAAGCATTTGGATCATCTTCCACTCCTTTCCCAGGCCATAGCAGAGAGCTGGATGGGAAGTGGAGCAGCTGCAGCGGCGGCTTCACCCGCTATGCCACAGTGCCAGCCCCGATAGTCTCTTCATTTATGCATTCACACTATTTTTTTTCCTCCTCCTCCTCCTCCTCCTCCTCCTCCTCTTCCTCCTCCTCCTCCTCCTTCCTCCTCCTCCTCTTCCTCCTCCTCCTCCTCTTCTTCTTCTTCTTCTTTTAAATATATTTATTTGAATGCAAGAGAGAGAGAGAGAGAGAGAGAGGAAGACAGAGACAGGGAGATCCTTCATCTGCAGGCTGACTTCCCCAATGCTCACCACAGCCAGGAGCCAGGAGCTCCGTCCTGGTCTCTGACATGGGTGCAGGGGACCCAAGCACTTGGGCCGTGCTCTGCTTTCTTCCCAGGTGCGTCCGCAGGAAGCTGGGTGGGAGGTGGCGCAGCCGGGACCGGAGCTGGCGCTGAGGTGGGAGCTGGTGTCCCAGGCGGTGGCTCCCCTGGCCTCTGGCCCTGCACTGCTCTTCCTATCTGTAGCCCATCTGTGGAGGTTTGCCGGTCACCACCACAGGCCCCCTGTGCTGCGGCTTTCTCACGGCCGGTAGCGGGCACTCTGCACTCGAAATTTGGACTCCGGGTTCAGATCTCGGTGAAGCGGGGTCAGCTTCCTGTGCTGCGCTAGAAGCTTCTCGAAGGCAGGAATGTGTTCCCAGTGACTCGCGAGTCTTCCCGGCTCCGTATTCGCAGAGTAAGTACACGACCCGTGAATAGCTCATGCCATGAAGGCCCTCAAAAGCGGCTGGTAGTCTTCATCTCACTCTGCGTGCCCCACGATACCATAGCCAGTGAGTGAGAGTTTAGGCGAGGCAGAACCCTGGTATCCCCCACAAAAGTGATGCTATCTCTTTAACTGTCGGTTCGACACGCCCACTTTCCCAGGGTGCACCGGCAGCAAACCATTCCAGGCGCATGCTCACACCTGGGGCGCCGCCCCCTTCCTTATAAAAGGAGGCGGAAGGCGGCGCCCAGGTCGCCTGGCAACACAGGTGGGCCTCAGGCCTGTGTCTCCCAGCCTCACCTAGCGGTACCGGTTTTCGGGTTTTCTTCTTTCTTTCTTTCTCGTTTACCCGGTAACTCTTTGGTCCTCCATGTTGGGTATTTCTCCGTGCGTAGCGGCCCGCACTAGCGCGTGGACGTGTTTACGCCCTCAGCTACTACTTGGCGCCCCAAACTCGTCTCCGCGTAGGGTTTTACTTCTGAGAGACGAGGACGGGTTAGCAATCACCGTGTCGTCGGGACTTGACGTTCGCTGGCCGCCTCCGCCGCTCCGCCTCGCGGCTCCGTCGTGGTTCTCGGGCCTGGGGAGGGGGAGGCGGCACCGTCCTCTCCTCTCCCGGCCTGCTGGTCGGCCGCCGGCACCCAGCATGAGCACGCCGGCTGCTCTCCTTGTTGTGGGACCAGGGCTGTGCAGCCTCTGCACCCCGGAGCCTACGTCCTGGGCTCCGCTCTCGGTTCTGCCCCGGTCGTGCTCATGGGGGCGGCTCGCGAGTTCCACAGTCCTTGCCGAGCGGGGCCTCAGCTCTGGGAACGGAGCGGGTGAGCGGGCCGGATGGGCCCACTGCTCCGGAACGCGCGAGTTTCCTTCATTCGCTCTCTCATCCACTAGCTGGGTTTTCCCGTCCAGAGACTCTGGGCCCGCGGTGTGCTGGGACTGGTGGCGCCGCGTGACCGGAACGCGTGCAGCTTCTGCCCGGGAGGCCCTTCCGGTTACTCTGCAGCATGTGGCCGACCTGTGCTTTTTAAATTTATTGACTCAGGGCCGGCGCCGCGGCTCACTAGGCTGATCCTCCGCCTTGCGGCGCCGGCACACCAGGTTCTAGTCCCGGTCGGGGCGCCGGATTCTGTCCCGGTTGCCCCTCTTCCAGGCCAGCCCTCTGCTGTGGCCAGGGAGTGCAGTGGAGGATGGCTCAAGTGCTTGGGCCCTGCACCCCATGGGAGACCAGGAAAAGCACCTGGCTCCTGGCTCCTGCCGTCGGATCAGCGCGGTGCGCCGGCCGCAGCGCACTGGCCAGGGCGGCCATTGGAGGGTGAACCAACGGCAAAGGAAGACCTTTCTCTGATCCTCCATCCTCTGGTTCTTTTCCCACGTGGCCACAACAGCCAGGAGCCAGGAACTCCACCCAAGTCTCCCATGTGGAGGGCGGGGACCAAGTGCTTGAGCGGTCACCTGCTGCCTTCCCGGATGGACGCGTTAGCAGGAAGCCGGAGTCGGGGTGGAACTGGGGCTTGAACCCAGGCGCTCTGATATGCGGGACGCGGTTGTCCCAAGCGCCCGTTCCCCTGGCGTTGTTCTCTGATAAAGCCCAGGGCACATCCTGCGGGCTCTCCTGGGCCGCGGAGCCTGGACTAGCTCTAAGGGACCCAAGGATTTCCTGCCCAGGTCGCGGTCTCTGGGATTCTTCTCCCGCAGGAGGGTCTTCTCACGTTGCGGGAAGGTTGGAGTGGTGCTGAGCCTTTGGACCAACAAAGTAGTGAGGCCGCCGGGACACCGCGGGCAGCAGCAGGGATGTTTGAGGGCCCTGCCTGGCCCCGCCTCAGCCTCAGCCCCGGCGCTTCTCCCGCCTCTTAAACAACTCGCTCAGCCGAGGCGTGATGGACATCAAAAGACTGCGTATTTACTGTTGGCGACTGTTTGAGTTTGGAGACAACATCCAACTGAAAGGATGAGTGTCACCATGAACTGTGCTAATGAGGTGGCCGCCATCTGCAAGGGTCTCCTGGCCTCTTGATTTCATTTTTGTGTGTGTGATGAGAACATTTAAGGTAAGATCTGCATTCCTCATGGAGTTTTTTGTTTTGTTTTGTTTTGACAGGCAGAGTGGACAGTGAGAGAGAGAGACAGGAAGGTCTTCCTTTTTCCCTTGGTTCACCCCCCAAATGGCCACCACGGCTGGTGCACTGTGGCCGGCGCACCGCGCTGATCTGAAGCCAGGAGCCAGGTGCTTCTCCTGGTCTCCCATGCGGGTGCAGGGGCCCAAGCACTTGGGCCATCCTCCACTGCACTCCCTGGCCACAGCAGAGAGCTGGCCTGGAAGGGGGGCAATCGGGACAGAATCCGGCGCCCCGACCAGGACTAGAACCCGGGGTGCTGGCACTGCGGGTGGAGGATTAGCCTAGTGAGCCGCGGCGCCAGCCCAATTTTAATTTTTTAAAAAAGTTTATTTATTTGAAAGTCGTTGTTAAACACACATAGACACAGAGAGAGAGAGGGAGAGAGAGAGTGCAAGTGAGCACAACCTGCAATCTGCTGGTTCATTCCCCAGGTGGCTGCAATGGCCAGAGTTGGGCCAGGCTGTATCTAGGAGAGCCAGGAGCTTCTTCTGGGTCTCCCATGTGAGTGGCCAGGGCCAAAGTAGTGGACCGCCTTCTACTGCATTTTCCAGGCCATTAGCAGGGAGCTGGATTGGAAGTGGAGCAGCTGAACATGTACAAGCATCCATATGGGGTGCTGGCATTACAGGCGATGGCTCTACCTCCTCCTCCTCCCCCTCCTCCTCCTCCTCCTCCTCTTCCTCTTCTTCTACCTCCTGCTCTGCCTCCCCTGCTCCCACCCCCCCCTTCTTGTTCAATCTTTCAACTTCTTCTCAATTCAGTATTACTAGGTTGTTTGTTTCTAATTATTTATAAATTTCCCCTAGGTTGTCCAGTTTCTTGCATATCGTTGTTGTAGCAACATAACACTGTCTCTTACAATCTCTTTGTGACATCCGTGGTAATATCTCCTCTTTCACATATGGTTTCATTTGAGTCTTCTCTCTCTCTTAGTCTCTTTGTCGGTTTTAACTTTTCAAAAAAAATCAACTCTTAGTTCATAAATGCCATCTTTTTTTAGTTTCTCATTCCTTTCTGCTATAAGCTTTATTATTTTCTTCCTTATGCTAATATTACACTTCATTTTTTTCTTCCTTGTCTGGTTGTTTAAGGTATAAAGTTAGGTTGCTCATTTGAGCTTTTTCTTATTTTTAATGTAGATGGTTGTTGCTGTTAACTTCTTTAAAGTACCTGGCCCCAGAAGTTTCATCTCAGCTCTGCCATGTCCATCTTTATACTTGCAAACCAGGTTG
Source organism: Oryctolagus cuniculus (assembly GCF_051225735.1). Classification (NCBI taxonomy): domain Eukaryota; kingdom Metazoa; phylum Chordata; class Mammalia; order Lagomorpha; family Leporidae; genus Oryctolagus; species Oryctolagus cuniculus. The sequence goes on along the minus strand of NC_142887.1, from coordinate 16,067,812 downwards.
TGATGCCAGCGTGTTTTCTGGTCCCCTCTCCCCTGTAGGAGGTGTGTACACAGCTTCTCACATTACCACCTTGGTGGTACCGTGTTACGCCCTTTGTGTGTTTTCCGTCTGTTGTGATTGGTTAGTAACTGTGTAGTGTGGCTCTGATTGGAGAGGAAGCTTCACTTCTGTCCTACAGATGGTGAGTTAGGAAATTTGGTGGTGATAGGCCAGGAGCCAGTGACCTCCAGGAGACAGTACAAAGAGCTTAACATGATCCGTACAATTCTTCTTGCCCATCTGATGAGTGATTCCCCATATTACATCCCCTCATTGAAAATAACTGATGCATTTTCTCTCTCCACCCTGGATGCTGACTGGCAGAGTCAGTTGTGCCAAAAAATATAAATAACACGTGGCAGTGTTTATTTTCTAATATTAAATGGGCAAAGACAGAGGGTAAAGCTGTAAGAACAGTCTGATTAGAAACTTGCTCTTACTGTGTAGCAGAAAAAGAGAATGAAAACAAATGTAAAATTGAAAAGAAGTGACCACAGTGACAGGGTCCAATGATGAGAACACACATCCGTGGGCTAGAAGGTTCCACTTGGCTGAGTTGTTCTCCGCCTGCGTCTCGTGAGCCGATGTGTCTGGAGGGCGATGCTTCTGAGTTTTTCCAACAGGGTCTGTTTTCCTTCCTGGACTGCCCCCTTTGGAGGCACAGTGGGGCCCTGGGTCCCGTCTACACCGCACAGGGGCTTGGGGAAGCTTCCTTTGATGTGGGCGCTGTAGGGAAGGGATGGTTTTATAAAGACAGCCTGATGGGTCTCAGGCCCCATTTCTATGGCAACAAAACTGCTAGGCCTGGAAGTCTGATTCATGTTTTGGGATGTGGTGGTGCTAATAGGGAGCTCTGTGTCCCACTGCTGTTCCCTGCAGTGCTCTGTGTTTATTTGTCGTGAAGGTTTATTTACATTTTTTGGACTCTATTACTACTTCTCCTCTTGTCCTCTACCATCTAAGTACACACACACATCCCCCACCCACCCACACGCACATGGTGTCTTCCAGAAGTTCATGGAAAATGCATGTTACGAAAAAGCTTTGCATAGATTTAAAAAATTATTGCAGCAAAATAAACTTACCTTTTAATTTCATTTCTCCATGAACTCTTTGAGGTAACTGTGTGTGTGTGTGTGTGTGTGTGTGTGTGAAGAACAATCTTTATTGTTTTTAGGGATGTTTGCTGTATTGGTTGTTATAGAGACCGAAAGCTGGATTACAGACCTAACACTGTGAGGCCAGCTTTGGGAAGGGAAGAATGAGCTTCACACAGGGCCCAGTCGTGAAGCAGAAGGAACAGAGTTGGCCCCGGTGACCGTGGGGCAAGACGCAGGGAAGAGCCCCGAGAGTGGAGGAGGAGTGGGGAGGTGCAGTGGAGGTGTCAGACGGGGGCCCACAGAGGCGTGCTCCGCAGGTTTGCTGCTTCATGAGTGTGCCGAGGGGGGGGGTCTCTAGCAATGGGCATCTTTTCAGCAAAGATTCTGCTTTGTTGTGTGATCTGCTTCCTTCTTTCCTGAAGTTTGATTTGTCATCGTCACTGCTTGGAAGGCTGAAGCCACCTTTGGGGTGATGGTGAATCCTTTGAAGGAAAAACCTTTTGCAGGGATTGGCCGTGGATCTCACCCGGGCCTGATGCACCCAGGAGGGTGAGGCCAGCAGCAGCCTTTCTTCCAAGTCTCTTAAGTCTGCCTGTCCAATATGGTAGCTGCTAGCCATGTGTGGCTGTTAAAATGTACTGGAGCAGAATACGCTAAAAATGTCGTCCCACTCGCTCCGTGCTTTCTCTCTCTCTCTCTTTTTTTTTTTTCTGTAACCCCAAAACTGCTAAAAAAGTTACAGTCTCTATATTAGACTAGCCACTAGGCACATGTTGGGTGCTCAGTAGCCACATGTGGTTAGGGGCTGCTGTGTCAAGTGGAGTAGCTCAGATGTAGAACGTTTCCACATTTCCTTCAGTGTAGACAGTTCTGTGGGGAACCTTAGGTCTAGGACTAGTAGCCTATTCTGGACTACTTCCTCCACATTCCCAAGAGTGACAAGAAGTGGTCGCCTGGTAGCCATTCATGCACTCAGCATTTATTCATTAATGGATATTTACTCCTTCCCAGGCAGAGACAGTCTTGTCCCAGTTGCTTAAGATTCGGGTAAGACAGACACACAGGCTGTCCTGTGAAGCTCATGTTCTACCACGCAGTAGGTGTTCGCTGGTACCATGGTTTGGACAGGGTCGGTGCGTAGTCTCCCGAGTTTTGTGTGTTGAATGCTTGGGCTCCAGTGTGATGAAGTGGGAGTTGGTGGGACCATGCTCTTGCACTGCAGAACTGGGGGCTAACCAAGCGTCTCTTCTGGAAGATGCACCCAGCCTCAGATGTTTCATTGTAGCAACAGTGAACAGACGAACACAGATAGAAACAGGACAGAGCTATGGAGAAGAAAGCAGGTTAAGGGAGAGGGAGAAGGCTGGGTGCTGGGGAAGTGACAGGGTGCTCTTCTAGGAGCAGGAGCCAGAAAAGGGGCACCAGCAAGGGGGCAGCAGAATGGAGGCCTGAGGGAAGAGGAGGAGGGGCTGGGCCTTGTGCATCTCCAGAGATGACCATTGCAAACGTGGTGGGGCAGGCAGCATGGGTGCTATTAGGACTGGGCCTTGCTCATTTCCAGAGATGACCATTGCAAACTGGTGGAGCGGGCAGCATGGGTGCTATTAGGACTGGGACTTGTGCATTTCCAGAGATGACCATTGCAAACGTGGTGGGGCAGGCAGCATGGGTGCTATTAGGACTGGGCCTTGCTCATCTCCAGAGATGACCATTGCAAACGTGGTGGAGCGGGCAGCATGGGTGCTATTAGGACTGGGCCTTGCACATTTCCAGAGATGACCATTGCAAACGTGGTGGAGCAGGCAGCATGGGTGCTATTAGGACTGGGCCTTGTGCATTTCCAGAGATACCATTGCAAACGTGGTGGAGCGGGCAGCATGGGTGCTATTAGTTGGGGTGTGCTACAGTTCTGACCGGAGGAGAGACATGTCCTACCTTAGGCTTTAACAGGATCCCTCCGGCTGCTGAGTGGGAAATAAACTAGCGCCATCAGGAAGGAAGCTGTTGCTGAGCTCAGGGAGAGGGGATGGTGGCTTGGACCGGGGCAGTAGCAATAGGAGAGGTGAAATGCTGCTGCCAGATTTCAGGAGGTGCTTAGAAGCAGAACAGAGAGGATTTGCGGCTGACTCACATGGGCTATGAGAGAAGGAGAGGAGTTGAGGATGATGCAAAGGTTTGAACATCTGGAAGGGGGGTGGAATATGGCGGGAACTGGTGGGGGGGCAGCCATGCAGTGCAGATGCTGAGGCTAGCTGTGGAAATAGGAAGCTTGAGAAGCCTACTGTACACGCAAGTGTTGGTCTTGAGTGTGTGAATGTATTCACTCCGATGTTTGTTGGGCTGCAGTACACACCCAGGGCTCAGTCACCCTGGATATAAGAACGTGGCACGCTCCTTATTTCCAATTTTCTCTACTTGATTTAATTAAAAAGAAGCACAGCTTGTTCCCATTGTTCTTGTACCCCCTTCTGAAGTCTGCACTGGGCTAATTGACATTGCCCCTGGGTTCTAGGTTTTTTATTTTAGTTCCCACAGTCAGGCACTGTGTTGGGTTCCAGGGACACTAAGAACATAAAATACCAGCCCAGCTAAAGCACAGAGCAGAGCACATTGACTTTGGACTCGTCCAACCTGATTCCAAAAACTGGATTCACCACTCTCCAGCTCCTTGGCCTGGGGCCATGCACTTAACCTCCCTGAACTTGTTGGCTCATCTGTATAATGGAGCACCCAACTCATGGGCTGTCAGCAGGATTAGAGAAAATGTGGATAAATCCACTTGTGTAGTACTTGACACACAGAAGTGCTCATTTGAAAAATGGTTGTTAGGATTAACTTTACTGTTAGCCAATGAAACAGACATGGAATAGAAAAAATTTAATAGGATTTGTTTTCAAAAAGCTCATGGAAAATGTCCATTAAGAAAATGCGTAAGATGAAAAAACTATGCATGTGTTTCAAAAATTTTTTCACAAAAATAAACACCTTTTAAAAAATTCTAAAGTGAACATGCATTTGAGAGGCAGAGAGATGCATAGAGAGTGGCAGTCTGAGAGAGAGGAAGAGAGAGAATGAGCACTCCCACCTACTGGTTCATTTCCCAAATGCACACTGGCTGGGGCTGGGCCTGGACCAGGCTAGTACCTCTGGTCCAGGCTGCCCACGTGAGTGGCACGGGCCCAAGTCTGCTGCCTTTCAGGTCTGCGCTAGCAGGAGTTGGAATTGGGACTGGACTCAGACCCAGGCTCTCCCACGTGGGGATGTGAGCTTTCCAAGCAATGTTTGAAATGCTAGGTCAAATATATACCCCTAAATTTCTCTCTTAATTCCATTTTCCCCAAACGTTTTAAAGTACTCTTTTATATCATGTAGGTGTTTTTAAATCCCAATCCGAATAAAGTGATGGGAGACAGGGGCAAGGAGTATGAACTTGGTGTGAAAGATGTCGGTTCCCAAACTCAGCACCTCCACTTGTGCGCTGGGTTGACATTGAGCAAGTGCTTTCATTTCCCTGGTTTCCCCATCTGTAAAATAGGCGCAGTGACCCAGTAGTAACAGTTCACAGATGGATCACAGTCCTCAGCTCAGGAGAACTGCTCAGTGTCAGTAATAACTGTTTCTCTGGGAATTCAGACCCCAAGGAGCCAGAACAAGCCTGAAAGGGGAGAAAGTGACTCAGAGGGAACACGGTCATACTGAAAATTAGGGAAAGAACAACACAAAACAAAGCCTGTATCTCTAGGGAGATAGGAAGGCAGCACAAGCTGCCCTGCTCGTGCCCTGTCCACTTTGGACAAATGTCTTTGCCATTCCCTGGGAGGGCCCTGAGGCATTTCAAGATTACAAACTTGCAAAGAAGTTTTCAAACCAGGGAAGTGACGGGTGCCTTCGCAGTGATCTTGAAGTTCAGCAAAGAACGTATTTTGTGACTGTATTTTTATCAAGGACGCTTACATACGGCAGCAGCGCGTCCTTCCCTATCCTCCCAGGAGCCTTGACATTTTCCTAGATGTCAACTCTGGAACTTCCGTGAGCAGTGTAGGCAGTGTTTGCTCGTTCCAACCAGGTGACGTTTCCTGGGCTGATAAATTGCCCTAAACTTTCCCTGACTGCACAATCAGTCCCTGGGCTTCCTGCGGGCTTGGCTTGTCGCCTGACCTACTTCACGTTGACACAGGCCCAGAACTGGCCCACAGACATCCCTAGGATGCAAGGCACGGGTGACTCACCTACCTGCCTTTGCACAGTACGCATAAAGCAGCTCACTCGTGTGGTTGTGGTAGCCCTCTTAAAAGTTAGGCAAGCAAGGTGAGCCTTGCTGTGTGTGCCCTGGGCCCAACACACAGTGTCCTGCTGGCTGGTTCTGCGTGGCTGGTGAGGCTCGGTGCAGAGAGCTTGGTCTTAAGCACCAAGGAAAGCAGAATACCATCGCTGGTTCTGCTGCACCTGCAGTAGCCACGGGGCTCAAGTCTCCCCGATTCCCCATTTCCTCTCTCAGGAGATGAGCTATGCGGGGATCCCATCCAGGCCTGAGAATTGGTGAGATGGGACTCGGCAGTGCGCTTCCAGTGCCTGTTCAGTGTAACATCAGCGAACAGACCCTCGCTGATCCTGTGCCAGGCACTCTGTACACTCTTCACAATCCTCCACCTACCTGCTCCACCTGCCTAACCTCGCCAGCAGCTTCATGAAGCAGGGTTTCTTACCATCCTCTTTTTCCAGATGAGGGAACCAAGACAGAAGAGGTCCCGCTCCCACGGTGACACGGTTGGTAAGCAGGGAAGCCGGTATCGCAGTGGCCCTGACTCCAGTTCTCGAGCCCTCGCGCACTAGGTGCTCTGTACTCTCTCTCAGATGGTCACTGCGGTATTTTATGAATCCAGTCCTTCCTGCACGTCCTGTGGGCTGTTGGAAGTGCACTGGGGGTCTGGAATCCAGAAGTGATGACAGGCTTCTCTGTTTCCCACTGTGAAAATGGTGGCAACCTCAGGCCATTGAGACCTGTATCATTCTGCATGCTTATTTGTAGCAATTCATCACTAAACTGCCCAGGCAGACTGTGTTCTCTGTCTGCTGTCTCTCTTTCTCTCCTCCCTCCCTCCCTTCTCCTCTCCTCCAAAGGGCTTCCGAATACCTTGTTTGGAGAGGACATCATCCAGAAGAAAAATTAGCTTAAAAAAAAACAACCAGGAAATCAAGTGTAAGGATAGCTTGCTAACAGGACCTTTGATCTGGCCACAGACAAAAATAAAAAAGCAGCTGCTAAGAGCTCTCAGCCTGATTTCTGTCAAGGCCAGTAGAAGTCAGCCTCAATCCCTGAGTCTCCAGCATGGACGAGGATCAAGGGAAAGCCAGTGGCTCTCCAAAGTGTGCCCGGTGTGGCCTGCATCCCGAGGGTGGGATAGAGGAGGAGATGGCCATGGGTGTCAGGATCTCAGCTTCCTGAGATGTGTCTGACCTGCTGGGGCAGCGGAAGGTAGAGCTGCACCCCGGTACATAAGCATTTGGGGAGTGATAGCAATAGCAGCTCATTGCTTCCCATGTCTCAGACACTAGCACTTAGATACGCTAGTACCCTTACCCTTCAGGACAACCACAGGAACTAGGGAGTATACTATTTCCATTTTGCAGATGAGAAAACTGAGGTTCCAGGTGTCTTATCTGGTTGCCCAGGGCCACCACAGCTAAGGTGCTGCAGAGTCGGGGTATGAATCCCATTTCTGTGACTCTGATACCTGGTCATTAACCACTCATTGTTCTGAATGACTGCAGAGCCAGAAAGTTGAATTTCTCAGTGGAATTCTCCTACTTTACTAATGTGTTCCTCGCGCTACAGTATGATGACACAGAGATAGCAAAGTGTAGCTTGGCCTTTGCTGAGTACCTGCTTTGTGCCCAGCATCACGTGAGGGATTTTGGAAGGTCCAGGAGTGGTGTCCAGGATAGGAGTTGAGGAAGGAGTGAGTGAAGGAGCGGGAGGACTTGGGGATGGCCACATTGTATGTGACGCTGCCCCGTGTGTCTGGTTTGCGGGGAAATTAGGCACACGAGGCAAGTCAAAGATGGCGCCCAAAGGAAGTAAGATGGCGGAACACAAAGTTGTTTACCACCAAAGCTGATTGGCTGCATAGCATCAGGGCAAGTGTATAGACATATGGCTAGTCCTATAAAAATCGCCCTGTAAAATGACCTTTTAAGTGATTGGTTGGTCCTTATGCCCTGCCCCAATGACTCTGCAGTTTTGTGCTTTAAAAGGCTTTGTTATGCACGCAATAAATGAGTTCCTGCTTGACTTGACTCCCCTCTGCGTCTGTCTCCGGGATCCCAAGGCTGGGAAACGGGCAAGGGGCACGCTTACCTTTCCTCGGGCCCAGTCCATCCTTGTACAGGTGGACTAAGACCCTGCTCTGGGTGAGGACAGGTGAACGGCTGGGCTGTTAGGACACTGTTAGGACACTGGAGGAAAAGTTTCAGGGGGAAAGAAGGTGAGACGGACACTATGATTCCCTTCCCAATAGCTGTTCTCCTTACTCCTCACACATGGATTTTGTTCATGTGTGGTCACGTGTGCCTAGAGGTGGGCATGAGACCAGGTCCTGGTCAGTGAGACTTGGATGGAACCTGGGATGACTCTGGAAATGATTCTGTATTGACTGAAGGAGAAAAAGATTCCTCGCTCCCGTGCTTTCTGCCTTTAGCTGCAGCTTTGATGCCCGGAGCTGCGGCTGCCACCTTGAGAGCCTGAGTAGATGAAGAGGAGGGAAGAGGATACACTGAGCTCGAGTGGGCGCAGGGCAGAGCTTGCTTTGATTCATGGCAGAGGGACTGCCCCAAGCCTAGAAACCAACCACCCATCTACAGACACCCAAACCTACCGAGGTTCAACATCTTCAAGGTTTTATCCACAGTGAGCTGACTTTGCTGTTACCGCCTCTGAAGGCCTCCTAATTTATGCTGATGGGAGTTCGTCCTGGGGCTTCTTAGGTAGCTAGGAGGTCCCTTTGAAAGCTTCCTGGGATTGGTGAAAGAAGAAAGGAAGACGCAGGACAGCCAGCTGGAGGACGGCAGTAACTGTGCAGTCGAGCAGGGAGAACAGTGAGGGGGTTTGGATGTGGTTGTAGGGACACATACAGATGTGCTCTGAACACAGCCAAATCTAGAATTTCCCAAATAATAGTGACTTAGAGGTTGGCTGCAGAGCCACAGTGTCTGGTTCTCACCCAGGCCATGGTAGAAAAGAGCAGCTTTCCTTGGATCTTGGGGAGAAATGGGGCCAAGTTATGCCTGGGCCTAAACGTCGGCCCCTGGGTGTCTTCCTGCAGGAGCCAAGTTCAAGGTGCTTGTCGTTCCCCGTCTTTGTGGAGGAACGACACAGGACCCTGCGCTGTTCTTTTGTCTGCTTGGCCCTTCCCGGGTTTGCTGCTGGTTCTTCCCGGGTTGGCTACCGTCCCTCCACCTCCGTGGAGGGGCGGGCCCCCTTCCACTTTCCCCACTTTCGAGGGGGAGCGGCACACCGCCGGCCGGCTCTCTCGGGGGCTGCACAGGTGTTCCTTCAGATAGATGTTCCCGGTGCATGTTGTCTCTCTCCTCCTTTATAGTCCTCTTCCACCAATCCCAACTCTGCTGCCCACACGCCGAGTACGCTGCTCTCCTCCAATCAGGAGCAAGTCCTACAGTTTATTGGTTGAACTGGAGGCAGCTGTGTAGAAGCTGTTTCCTCCTCTCCCAGCGCCATATTGTGGGAGAGCAGATGCATAGAATAAGTCTTAATTCCAGTAACTTAGTCTAGTCCGAGTTGCTCCCAGTTGCTCCCCACAGTGCTGAGCTTGGTTGCAGTGCAGAGGGAGGGCTCTTAAAATCGCGCCCAGCCAGGGACTGTGCATTTCAGATTTGAAACTTGGTTGGGGGAGTTGCTGTGTCTTTACGGCCCTCCCAGCTGGGGGTGCTCTCCTGAGCTCCCAGCAACCAGACGCAATGGTTTGCACTCCACTCTGTTGCCTCTCCCATCACAAGCAGTTGTGTCTTTAGCTATGGGGATTGGAGACCTGACCTCTTCCTCCCTCTGTCTTCCTCTTCCCGCCCCCCTCTGCTTCCTGCCATGACATCTAAGTGGTGGTGGCCTTGTTTGTCACAGTTATAACCTGTGCAGGTCTCCTCTGCCCTAGCCCCAGTCCACTGCTGTCAGATACCAGATGTGAGGGGTTACACCACGACCGCCCCAGCTCTCACAGCTTCCTCTACTCTGTTCACCGCCGTCTTGTCTTCCCACAACTCTGTCCACGACCCGCCCTGCTGCCCCGCCCCCGCGTGTGTGCACTGACCTCCATGTGCTCCCGAGGCAACTGACTGTGCCTGAGTCCACTTAAAGGTGAGAGGATAGAGCAGTTTTCTCCAAGTTGTGGACTAAACTGTTTAGTCTTGGAGGTCTCCAAAGGGCAAGAATGAAAGGGTGCCCCCCTTCCAGCCCCACCCCTGTCTCTGAGCACCCACGCTGGGCTGGCCTTGCTCTAGGCAGTTTGGAAGAGCTTAATCTGTTGGTCCAGATCTCTGCCCGTGGTTCAGGGACAGTGTCAGTGATTGCCTGGTTAGCTGGCTTGGAAAAACATTAAAAGCCATCATAATCCATTGTTCCCACATCCAAAAATCAGGAGGCAACCCTCTGAGAGGAGAAGGCTGTGAGGCACTGTCCAACAACGGAATGATGGGATGCGACCTGAGGTTGCTAGTTGTTAAGGGAAGGACCCTCCCCTGAGGCTTGAACCAAGACACCTGTTCTCAGCCCGCAGTGCCACTGAGGCCATGCAGATCTGTCCCACCCTGTGATGTTTCTGAAGAATGTTCGTCTGGGACTGTGTGAAGGGCAGGAGGTCAGGGCAGCACACTCAGAGTTCTCCCTAGCCCTTGAGTGGCTCACGGCGCTCTGTGCCTCAGTTTCCTTGAAGACCCAGTGGAAGGATGAATAGAGTGGAACGATTAGCTGGTTAGTGTGGAGCTGGCCCCTGCTGCGTGCCGTTGGCATTGACAAGCTTTGTGATCCAACTTTTCCTGGCCAGGGGGTCGGCATTGGCTGTGGATGGTGGGACGAGAGGAGCTGTGTCTTCCCGTGGGTCCCTTCCTCCTCCAGGTCATCGTGTGATCATGGCCTTCAGAAGAGACTCCTGTGCCTTGCATGGGTGCGCTTTGAAGAGTTCATGGGAAAAGGAGATGAAAAGCTATGTTTATTTTGGTGCAAAAGTTTTTGAGCTCCATGTGCAGTTCTTTTGTTGTTGTTTTTCATAGTACACCTTTTCCGTGAAAGTCACAGTGTCATCAACCTGGTGGTGTGCCTCATTCCACCAGGAGAGTGGGCTTTCTTAGGAGGGAAGGGGAGCCATGTCAGGCACGCACGATCGTTCCATCCCCCAGAAATTAATCGGCACAGTGGGTAAGCGTGGCCTTGGGCACGCGGCTTCATCTGAGCCACACTTTGTCCACCTGGAACGTGGGACTCCAGATGGTACCTTCCCCACGAGAGTATAGTAAGAATTGAAGCCCAGTAAGCACTCAACAAATGTTCACTCTGCTATCATCGTGGATTGCTTTTTCCAGGTGTCCCCAAAGGGCTGTCCCCTGTGTCCCAGATGCCCCATTTCCAACCAGCTGTGCCATGGCCTGACAGTGCCATCTTCCCTTTGTGGGAGCTCTAGAAAGTGTCGGCATCCTTTTCTCTGGAGGGAGGAGAGAACTTCCACTTTGACTATGGCCTTGTCTAAATAAGGTCGGAGTTTGTGAACTCAAGAGGCTTCTACAGCCTTGGCGGCTCAAGACAAGAGCCTCGGGTGATTACTGACGTCATAAATAAGAGTGTCAGTTGCTAAATCAACAACGGGAGTCACTGTGCACTTACTCCCCATGTAGGATCTCTGTCCTTCATGTGTTGTACTATGTGAATTAATGGTAAAACTAGTACTCAAACAGTACTTTATACTTTGTGTATCTGTGTGGGTGCAGTCTGTTGAAATCTTTACTTAGTATATACCAAGTTGATCTTCTGTATATAAAGATAATTGAAAATGAATCTTGATGAAGAATGGGATGGGAGAGGGAATAGGAGATGGGATGGTTTGCAGGTGGGAGGGAGGTTATGGGGGGGGGAAGCTGCTATAATCCAAAAGTTGTACTTTCAGAATTTATATTTATTAAATAAAAGTTTTTAAAAAAAAAGTGTTGGCATCCCAAGAAACTCAGGTGCTGGCAAACCATCACCAAGTGAGTCTCCCTGAGCTTCCTCTACCGTTCTCCCCAATCCCAGGCATCCGTGTAGGCTTTGCACACCGGAGTGAATTGCAGTCACTCTGTCAAATGCCTTCACACATTCAAGCTCTCCTCAGAATTCCCAACAGCTTGAATGAGCCATCGGACCTCATAAAAACACTTCCAGACAAATATGGACACCCAGCTATTCTACTTTTCCGTCTCCCTCCAAGAGAAATGCTTACAAATGCCCGTAAAGATGCAGATAAAAGAATGTCCATTGCCATCCTGTTTGCAGCAGCAGAAGGCTGGAGACAGTCTGAAAGCTGCTCGTTAAGAGACTGGTTAGATAAATCACAGAACACTCATGGAATGAAAGAATGTCCTACAATTGAAAGGAATGAGAGTGATTTATGGGAACACTTGTAGGACATATGGATAAGTGGGAAAAAAATTGCAGAACAATTGCATTCCTGTAGAAGACAAAATTTAGAAGCTTATCATTGAACGTTGCCTGTGTCAGTGTAGAGATACGTAGAGATGCAGCAAACCAATCACGGGGCTAAGTAGATTCAGTTGGGAAGGATAAGAAAAAAAAAAAGCAGAAAATGTTTACTATTAGTTTTTCCATTTAATGATGAATGTTTTACAATAAGAATTTATGCGTTGCTACCCTAAATTGGAAAATGTAACACATTCACAGACAGGAGGGTTAGCATTACAACTCCAAAGAAGACAGTCTTGATACAATTCTGTAAAAATGATGGCATCCCCTTGTCTTGCAACAGCGGCAAAGAAGGGAATTATGGTATGCTCATACAACAGAGAAATGTATGCTAATGAGAATGACCACATCATGGCACAGGTAGACCTCACAATGGACTGTTGACGAAAGGAGCCACCCGTAAAAGAACCAACTTGCATGATTGCATTTCTATAGAGAGCCAAACCAGGTGAAGGGACCCACTGCTGTCAGAAGTCTTGCTCCTGGATGGCCTTGGTAGGTGCAGGTGCCTAGAGGGGAGAGTAAGGAAGCTTCCAGATGCAGAAGGGTCCTTTCCTGATCCAGGTGCAGGTTACACCAGTCTGTTCAGTTTGAGGAAATTCATTAAGTTGGATGCTTGTGATTAGCGTACTTTTCTGTGTGCATGTTATACATCAATAAATGTTATAAATGTTCAAAAAAAGGTCAGTACACTAATTTTTTTTTTTTTAGTGCGACAGGGGGAGAAAGCCCGTTATCTTCCTAGGAAAGGCATTAAAAACCAGTCTTAACTGTCTCCAAAGGCTCTAACCCAAGTAAACAATCATTTATTTAATGAAGGGAGGAGCCCATCGCTTTCATCAGATTTTCAAAGGGAACCCTTCACCCCCTGAAAGCTTAAAAACAAATGCCAGTCTATTTTGCAGACATCGGAAAGGTGGGGTGGGATGATTAAAAAAAAACTGGAGAGACATGTGCTTCCTGCTCTCCAGGTGTCAGCCACGAAACATCAAGCCGGAGGCCTTCCAAGTGGGAGAGGTCGGGGTGAGTTCCCCAAGCCGCCCCCCCCCCCCCCCCCGCCGCCAAGTTCTCCGCCAGTGTTGCTTCCTCTCGGCCGGTGGATGCGCCCCTCGTCCTTCCCCACACATGTGCAGTTTACAGCGGTGTGTGATGCTTGCAGGGTGATTTATGGTGAGGCTCAGGCCTGGGAAAAGGTTTCTAGAGGAAGGTCCCCCCGACTCACTTGTAATTTAGGGGCATTTCTTGAATTCCCCTGGCCATTGGCTCCTGGCAGAAAATAAATGTGGGTCATTTCTGGGATAGATGCTCCCCAAACATATGTGTTCCTGTGAAGAGAGATAAGTGTTCAGGGGCAAGTGGTTTTTCCCCATAAATCATGGAGCATTTGGACTATGTCATCTCTCCTTATGAGATACGAGACAGGGTGAGGCAGGGTGGACTCACGTGCAGGGTACTCGCACAGGAAGTGATGGGTTTAGAAGGTTGAGGCAAGAATTGGAGGAGGGGGGACTAACTGGGACACAGCAGCTTAAAGAGATTGTGTCCTGGCTGTGGGGTGGTGGCTCCAGGCCGTGGGAAGATGTGCCTCTGCGTTCTCAGCGTCTTTATGTACCGCGTGCACTTTGATGCTCCGTCTCTCTCCTTGGCTCACTCTCTCCCTATCTTTTGTTTCCCTCAGTGAACAGCACTAAGAGAAGGAATATATTGACTTGGGTTCACCTCCCAGCTCTGTCTCTTCCTGGCTGTGTTACCTAGGGCTTCACTTGTGGGGGATGAATCAAGATAGTAAGTGAAATTAAATGCCTTCCATTGGGCTTTTAGTTCACATTCAGTTCCTAGAATTACTATTCTCTCTTTTTTTTTTTTTTTTTTTGACAGGTAAAGTTACAGACAGAGACAGAGAGAAAGGTCTTCCTTCCATTGGTTCACCCCCAAATGGCCGCCACAGCTGGCACTGCGCCGATCTGAAGCCAGGAGCCAGGTGCTTCTTCCTGGTCTCCCATGGGGTGCAGGGCCCAAGTACTTGGGCCGTCCTCCACTGCCTTCCCGGGCCACAGTAGAGAGCTGGACTGGAAGAGGAGCAACCGGGACTAGAACCCGGTGCCCATATGGGATGCCGGTGCCACAGGTGGAGCATTAACCAAGTAAGCCATGGCGCCGGCCCCAAATTACTATTCTTTTATACTCTCCCCCACGTCAGTGGCTCTCAACGGGGGGTGATTTTGCTTCTAAGAAGCATTTGGTAATCACCAGAGACGTTCTTGGTTGTCACGACTCAGGGAGGAAGGCAATGCTGGCATCTACTGGGGGAGGCCACGGTGCTGTGCCGGATCCTGCGATGCATGAAGCACTCCACCCACCCCCACATCATGCACACAACAAAGAGTGATCTGCCGAATGTCAGCAGTGCCGAGGCCAGGAACCCTTGCTGAGGTCGTGCGTTCTGCCCTTGCCCTCCTTGGTGTTCTCATTGTTAGAACGCGATTAGAATTCGACTGGGGGACTGGCATTGTGGCACAGAGTTAAGACACCTGATGCCACACTAGCATCCCCTATGAATGCCAGTTTGAGTCCCAGCTGCTCCATTTCTGATCCAGCTCCCTACTAATGTGCCTGTGAAAGCAGCAGAATACAACTCAAGTGCTTTTCCCCTGCCACCCACGTGGGAGACCAGGGTGGACTTTCTGGCTCCTGGCTGCAGCCTGGCCTGGCCCTGGCCATTGAAGCCATTTGTGGCGTGAACCAGCAGATGGAAGATCTCTCTGTCCCTCCCTACCACTCTCCTGTCCCTCACTCTGCCCATGATCATTAAAAAAAAAAAAAAGAATTCAGATTGGGCCCAATACCGGGCTTTGTTGCTTGCTGGCTGTGTGTTCTGAGATAAGTGATTTAGCGTCTCTGAGCCTCAGGGTCCTCATCTCTGACACTGGAAGATGCTGTGAGGGTTCATTCTGACAGTCTCCCCAACGCCTTCATGGAGACTGTGGCCTTGAAGGTGGGAGTCCATGGCTGGTTCACGTCTGTGTCCTACGCCTGTGAAGAATAAGGGCTTTCTGCCTCCTGTGTTCCTCCTAGTCTCTTCTTTTTCCTTTCATTCTCCCTCTTCTTCCTCCCTTTCATTTCTGCTTTTGCCTTCTCTGGCTCAGCCTTGGGCAAGATCAGAGGGGCTGAAAGCTGCTGCTGTGGTCACACATGCACAGTTTCAAAGCCTCCTTCTGAACACAACGTGACCTGTTTAAAGGCCTTCGGTTTGCTAGTCTGGTTTCTTTCTCTTTCACTCCCTGGCTCTGGTTATTAAAGTTTGGTTCCTGTAGGAGGAAAGGGTGAACTTTGAAAGCTCCGGAATAAACGCTCCTTGGGGCCTTCTTATCACGTCACCCGCACCCCTGCCTTTCCCCCCTTGGTGGTGAGAGTTGGGGATCAGAAACTCCTGGGCGGGCTGCCTGAGCCGTGCATCATCTGAGCCCCGTCTCCCTGCTGGCAGGCAGCTGAGAGCCACGTGCAGCCTCTCAGCCCCGTGCATCTGAGGACCACCTGCCCGGCTCCCCCTCGCACCCAAGCGCAGAGCGAACCTCGTGTCCTCAGCGTGAGCCTGGCTCATTGTCGCCCCAGGAGGAGGCTCATGTCTCAGGAGTTCTGTGTTTGTTTTGTTTGTAAGATTTATCTATTACTTATTAGCCAGGCAGAGATACAGAGAGAAGGAGAGAGAGATAGAAGATCTTCCATCTGCTGGTTCACTCCCCAAATGGCTGTAATGGCCAGGACTGGGCCAGGCTGCAGCCAGGAGCCAAGAGCTTCTTCTGGGTCTCCCACATGGGAGCAGAGGCCCAAACACGTGGGCCATCTTCCTCTGCTTTCCCAGACACATTAGAAGGGAGCTGAATGAGAGATGGAGCAGTTGGGACTTGAACTGGCACTCATATGGGATGCTGGCACTGCAGGTGGAGTCTTAACCTTCTACACCACAGCACTATCCCCAGGAGCTCTGTTTTAAACAAGTGTCTTCCAAATCAAAGAGGAGATTCCCATGCAACGTTGAACTTATTCTCATTGAACGAGCACATTGCTAAGTGTTTTCCAGGCTTTTCTTCATTCGGTTCTCACAGCAACCCTAGGCAATGACAGTTTCCTTGTCCCCACATTGAAGATGGTGAATCCAAAACTGTTAAAAATGAAGCATCTTGCCCCGAAGCTGGGCTTTGAACCCATGTTAGGTGCCAGAGCGAGGGTGATCCACCAGCCCTGGTTTGTCTGCGACTTTTCTATTTTAGCACTGAAAGTCCGAGTCCCAGGAAACCCCTTAGGTGCTGAGAAACTGGGGTGACTTACAACCAGGAGGAGAAAAATAAGTGAGACCAACCCTGGTACTAAATTCTGGGCATCTTTAGAAACAGTGTTCCCTCCCCTTCTTCCTTTTCCTTTTTTGGCTGATCTGCTTGCGGGGAGAAGGTTGGACCAGCAGTGAATTTTTTGTCTGAGGCTCAAGAATTACTGAAAACATGCTGCCTGGGTTTGAGGAAAGCTGAGGTTCTGCACAACAGAAGCCTTGTTCCTCTGCAGGCTTGGGACCGTCTCCAGCCCTTCCTGGACATGCTGTCTACTAGTGGTCACCTTCATGGGTCACCTCTGTTTCCTGAAACGTCACCTGTACGTGTGAGCAATGAGTTTGGATGTGGGCTGCACTCAGGCGGCTTGCAGAGTCAAGTCTGGCACTGGAGGCTCTCTGGGATCTCACCCAACCGAACCAGCCTGTGGCAGAGTCTGGCCACCTCTCCTCTTTCTTCTGGTCACCACCCACCCAGACTACATTTCCCAGCCTGCTTGAGGGGAGGGGAGGCTGTGTGACTGAAGTCTGTACAGAATATATGCAGTCCGCCTTCCTTACAGGGTTGGGGGAGGTTTCCTACTTTCACAGACTCAACTGATTCTGGATTCAACATACTAAAAAATAACAAAGAATTGCATCTGTCCCAAGCACATATTTTTCTTGTCCTTGTTCCTTAAACAATACAGTATAGCAACTGTGTACACAGCATTTATACTGTTGTCAGGGATTATAAGTCGGGGTGACTTAGAGTATACAGGAGGATGTGCATAGAATGTATGCAAATACCACACCACTTTATACAAGACCTTGAGCATCCGTGGATGTTGTGGTATCCACGGGCACTACTGGGATCTATCTCCCAAAGCTACCGAGGGCCGACTGTACAGGAGGAAGTGACTTTTACCAGGCCCCTGAACATCTGCCTTGCTCTTTTCACTTATGCATGAACTTAGATGATGAGAGAGCCAAAGGATAGAAGAAATCTGGTTCCAGAATCATCTCTTAGACACCAGGGCCTGAGGATTAGGAATACTTGCTTCGGCCTTTATGTAAGCTAGAAATAACTTTGTTGCTGTGAGCCACTGAGATTTGAGTGTTTGTTATAGTAACTAGCATTGCCCTAACTAATACAGTATCCCATCATTTTCTCTCCATTCTGGTACATACAATCTCTGTGATGGTCAAAAGAGTTTATGCAGTACTTTCTCCTACCCCTGTGTGTATGTCTCTGCCTGGAATAGCCTCAGCTAAGCTGTGTGATCTGTGAGACCCGAGGTAACTCCCGTTGCTTTGGGGAAGCCGTCTTCTATCTTCTGCCCTTCACGAGACCCCTAGTGCTTCTGCCATTTGTTCACTCATTCATGCATCCTCCTGACAGCCTTTATAGGCATCTTCCGAATGTACACAGATTTTTTTCAGCATTGAGGACTCAGAAGAGGACAAATTCCTGGCCACACTATCTGAAGAGTTTAGTAAAAGATTACAGATGAGACAGAAAATAGACATCATAATCTATTACAATAAGTGCTTTGAAGTATGGCAGTGTGTGGAGGGCTGTGGGTACATTGAAAAGGAGAGACAGACCCACTTTGGAAGGCAGTAGTCAATAAATAATAGCTATTATTACTTTGCCAAGTCCTGGATTTATTCTGATAGGCTTATCAAAGGTAAGAACCAACAGTGATACTTGAATTGGCCCATCTTGCTTTGCATCTTTCTGTTTAACTTCATTTCTCATATGAGGTCCAATAGTGCCACCATTTCAAAATCATATCAGCTCCTGGAGAAAGAACTGGTCCAGAGAAACAAAGTGAAAAATTAAGAAGCAAAGTAAAAAAAATGTAAAAAAAGAAAATGATGTTGGATGTGGGAGGCAGTGGAAAGAAACTGATATTTGTTGAGTGACTGGTAGTTGCTATGTGCTACCAACTTTTCTTCTGCTTAGCCATCATGACAATCCTATAAGTTGGATGTTATTTTTGTACCCATCATAAAGATGAGGTGACCGAGCTGGCGCCGTGGCTCAATAGGCTAATCCTCCACCTTGCGGCGCCGGCACACCGGGTTCTAGTCCCGGTCGGGGCGCCGGATTCTGTCCCGGTTGCCCCTCTTCCAGGCCAGCTCTCTGCTATGGCCAGGGAGTGCAGTGGAGGATGGCCCAGGTGCTTGGGCCCTGCACCCCATGGGAGACCAGGAAAAGCACCTGGCTCCTGCCATCGGATCAGCTCGGTGCGCCGGCTGCAGCGGCGGCCATTGGAGGGTGAACCAACGGCAAAGGAAGACCTTTCTCTCTGTCTTTCTCTCTCTCTCACTGTCCACTCTGCCTGTCAAAAAAAAAAAAAAAAAAAAAGATGAGGTGACCAAGGTTCAGGAATATGACATCACTTGCCAAGTCATGTGTCCAGGAAGGGATGAAGCTCCTGAGTTTGACGATTTCCTAATTTCAGAGTCAGAGTTGTCGATTGCTTTACTGTTATTGGCCAGGGCCCTGGAAGGAAAGAGGAGGAACGGATGAAAATTTAACTGAAGGAACAATGGCAAAAATGCGAGCAGGATTAAGGAAAACCCATAAGGCTACTGAGCTTGGCAGTCACCTGAAGTGTTACCCACTCTGAGCCTGACGAAGTTCATGTGGGGAGGAAGAAATTTCCATACACTGGAGAGAGCTACAGTTACAGGAAAGGACCTTCAGCCAGAGTGCAAAGAGACATGGCAGAGAAACTAAGTCATGGCCAACCCAGGCCCAGCATGGGGAGAATGGAGGGAGTACACTGCATGTCTCCGTTCTTTCTTTCCTAAGTCCTGTGAGTGCCTCCCGTTGGTCAAATCCAACTGGAGCCTGTGGACACTGGCCATCCAGGTTGCCTTCCTAGCATGGAAGCTGGGATGCAGAGTTGGGCTGAAAGGGCAGACTAGACAGACAGCATAATAACCGTTGGTCTCACACACACCTAACCTGAATGATGGCAGATTAAGCCTGCGTGCTCAGTAACCTTTGTTTTGTTTCTTATATTGTATTCACGGAACTGCATTTCAGTGGAAATAAGAGCATGTGCAAACTTAACAACATTTTGACCACAGACCATAAATTCCTGCAGTGTAAGGATTCTGGGAGCAGAGCTCTCTGGAAAATATGACGTGGGACCAGTGTGGTTATGGTGGACCAACCAAACTTCCTTAGGCAGAAGGAGTTTCATTAAAGTCTTTGTAAGTCTAAGCTCTATAATTTCTTGGACAGATTTAAAAACTCCAGCATCACAACTGGGACTGACAGTACCCAGCACAAGTACGACTGATTCAATTAAACAGAAGCAAATCCTCCCGCGTTCGACAGCAAGATGGAGGAGACAACCAAAGATGGCTCCCTCGGAGAGCTGAGATGGGAGTGGAATTGGCGGCCTGCTAGGATCTGAAGACAAGAGCCTTCGAGAGAGACCAGAGCTTCCAGCAGAAGAGGAAAAGGAGGAGCAAAACCAGAAAAAACAACTCCAAAGAAAACCACCCATTTCTGATTTCCTGAGCTTTCAATATGGGGATCGTTAACAGGAGCATTCTGGCTAAATCTTAATTGCTGGGGCTGAGGAAGGGAATTGCTGGGGTAATCAGATCCCAAGGCATACAGGGCTTTATAGATTAAAGCAAAGTTATCTCCTAATCCCATCAAAACGTCATAATCTTGTGTCACAGCGGCATCTAAACACAGCTGATTGAGATGCCATGAGGTCTGAATCTGGGATCCATCACAGCCTTGCCGTCCGGAAAGCAAATAACCCCAAATGAGAAGATTGGATTTAGTGTGGTCTGGAGATATTTACTGCGAAGGCCTCAGCACTGGCTCCATCTCTCCCTCGGGCTTTGCATAGGGGAAATGCTAGTGTCCCCAGATGCATTCCTTTTAAAGAAAATTTTCTCCAAATGGAGATAGATTCATCATTTCTAATGATTATAAAATTAATATGTGCCCTCTGTAAAAAAAAAAAAAATGCAGACAATACAGAGAAAGCAAGAGAATGAAAAGCAGCCAAACTCACTAAATGAGTAACACTTGCTTCTTCGGTGTCTTTTTCCAGAGCTTTTTTCTAGGCTCACAAATGCGTGCATGTATTCCTCCCTTCCCTCCCTGCCTCCCTCCCTCTCTTTCCCCATCCCCCACAAGTTCTCTGTAAACCTCTCGGCACATCTTCCTTCTGCGCCTAAGGTCACCTGCCTTTGCTGCTCCAGATTCACAAGGCTAAACGTGGCAAACCCAGAGCAAGCATGTCTTCATCTGCTTGGCGTCACCAGCCAGCAGGAACTGCACAGCCTCTCCGAATTCCACCCTGGATCCTAAACCAAGAGGGTCCGATGTGTTCCACTTCCTTCAGCCATGTCAGGGAGCTGTGGGGTCACACGCACACATATGACATATACACATCCAAGTACCCTTTCTGGAAGTGGTGAGGAGGAGGTGGCAGACTGGCGGCCACCACTTGCAGTGACTTTGAAATCACATCTAAGCCTTTTGAGAGGTCCTAGCTTATGTGCTGCTCCTACAGAGAGGAAGTGGCTAGCCAAAGTCCTTTAGCTCATGACTGGCTGGCGCAAGTCTGAGATCCAGGCATTATTTTCCTGCACTCAGAGGTCCCACTGTGCTGTCAGCTGTCCCTCTATCGTGGGAGTGCCATATAGTCACATTGAGATACATACTTGAGAATATGAAGAAAGATAATTAAGTAGGCCGGCACCGTGGCTCAATAGGCTAATCCTCCACCTGTGGCGCCGGCACACCGGGTTCTAGTCCGGTCGGGGCACCGGATTCTGTCCCAGTTTCCCCTCTTCCAGTCCAGCTTTCTGCTGTGGCCAGGGAGTGCAGTGGAGGATGGCCCAAGTGATTGGGCCCTGCACCCGCATGGGAGATCAGAAGCACCTGGCTCCTGGCTTTGGATCAGCGCGGTGCGCCGGCTGCAGCGGCCATTGGAGGGTGAACCAATGGTAAAGGAAGCCCTTTCTCTCTGTCTCTCTCACTGTCCACTCTGTCAAAAAAAAAAAATATATATATATATATAAAGATAATTGAGTACTCATACAGCATTTCATACATAACTTCAGGGGCTCAAAGGTTCCTTTTACTTGGAAGTTCGTTCGGATCCAGTAGTAAGAGACACTGCTTTAGAGGAGGATAGTATCTATGTATTGAAAGCATTCATCCATTTCCAATTCAAGGATCTCCTCCTCGCCTTCAGCAGAGAAGCAGGTTCTAAAACTGCTTGGAGGTTGACGATACTCAAGGCCTACAAGCCAAGAGCCTGGTATCGTTTCCTGGTGCTGATTGAGAGGCCCCAACTCCTGCACTCCCCAGGCCTGAGAGCTGCAGAAGCCAGCTGCTTGCATGCAAGCACACGGGCTTCCAACAGCACTTGAGCTGGCCGCTGTCCTCAGATCACTGGCCTCTCAACCTTCTCTGTAATTGAGGTGTCCAATTCCAAGTCAGCCCAGAAGAAAGAGTGAGAAATTCAGTGGCAGTTGTGGAGTATGGCTCAGTGGAAAGGAAAATGTCAGAGCTGACCAGCACTGGAATGGATCATCTCAGGAGATACTGAGTTCTCTGTCCCTGGAAGTATACGAGACAAGGCACAGAAACCATTATAAATGGAATTCTAGACACTGTGGGAAAAGTTGACTCTGAACTTCCTCTTTACCTCTAGTGTTCCTTTTTTTGGGTTGCTGGGGTCTGGGATCAGGGGCAGGAGGAGAGAGAGAGAGAGAGAGAATGAGAGAGAGAGAGGGAGAAAGACACCTCTGATCTGGTGGTTCACTCCAAAATGCCCATACCAGCCTCTTGCTGGGGCTGAAGCTGGGAACCTGGAACTTAATCCAGGTGTCGCGCGTGAGCAGCAGGAACCCAGTCACTTGAGTCTGCATTAGCAAGCAGCTGGAGTCAGGAGCCAGAGCTGAGGGTATTGAATCTCTAGGTCCTCTGATGTGGAGTATGGGCATCTTAACCACTAGGCCAGACTCCTAGCCCCTTCATCTTGATCTATTCTTTTATTAAATGTTTTATTTATTTGAAAGGCAGAGCTAGAGGGAGAGGGAGGGAGGGGGGGAAGATGGAGAGGGATGGAATTAACTTCTGTTGGTTGGTTCATTCCTCAGCTTTCTTTACCAGCCAGGGCTGGACCAGGGTGGAGCCTGCAGCCACGACTTCCCTCCTGGTCTGTCATGTGGATGGGTGGCAGCATTTGGGTCATTTTCTGCTACCTTCCCAGGCATGTGAACAGGAAGCTGGATCAGAAGTAGGGCAGCTAGGACTCAAACCAGCACTCTGATCTTGGATGCTGGTGTCGAAAGCAGTGGCTTAATCCACTGTACCACACCACCATCCCCATGGTGTATTCTTGATGTCCTAATGCTCTTGAGTTTTCATACTGCACCCCTTATTTTCCATCTTCTCTAGAATGATAATCACTGCTGGACTTCAGCTGTAGGAGTGAAAGGCACTTGAATGTCTGAATCTGGAAACTTACTCTGTGACCATAAGGAAATCGCCTTGTTTCTCTTGGCCTTAGCTTACTCAGCTTGAGAAAAGACAGTCACACTCCACTCTGCCTCTGTATCCTTGCTGATCCCGTCATAGCAGCGTGGATAAGGAAGGGTTGGCTGGCCACCGTGGTGGGGGAAAGGGCACACCCATGGAGAGGAACTTTGGACAGGGGTGAAGCACGCTGTGTAATACAGGAGGAGGCATGGGGGCTCCAGTAGAGGAATGCAAGTGGGAGAGAAAAGGAGGTAAGCACAGGTGGGCAAGGGTGGAGATCATTTCTGTTGATAGTGGGGCGCGGAGGAGCCGGCTTTAGAGAGAGGACTGGCCGGGTTGCTTTTTGTCAAGTGTGGAATCCTCAGCAGAATCTGTGTGGCTCATTCATGCTTTCGTTGCAAGTGGTTACGCTCTGCTCCGACACTGATGTCCGCCCAGTGGAGGAACCTTCAGCAAGGGGTAGCAGATGGCGCCCCTCTGAGAGCTGGGGAGGCGTGATGCAGACAACACCGAACACAGGGCGGGCTCTCAGTGCTCATCGGTTACCTTTGGAAGAGGGGTACTGGTGACGTTTTTCTCTCTAGGCAATTCTCAGGCGTTCGGGTTTCTCGCTTACTCTGGCACGGAGAGGGAGTCAGGAAAGGCCTCTGTCTTCTGGGGAATTCTCATCGCTCCCCTTCTTCTATTTCCTAAGAACACTGAGGCCCCAGGCCGACTCCAGCCACGTGGACGTTCCACTGCCTGAAACTCCATCCTGTGTAGAATTTCTTAAAGGAAAGAATAAAGCCACTGAATGAAATGTCTACCTCGGAAAGACCTGTTTTTCTAGAAGGCAGCAAGATCAGGAAGTCATGTTACTAGGGTAGTTTTTACCCCTTCTTTCAGGAAACCCTGTGCGCGCTCTCTCTCTCTCTCTCTCCTCTCTCTCACTCTCTCTCTCTGGTGGTTTTCCTGAGGCAGCAAGTGCTACATAGACTAATCGTCGACCAACGCATCTCCTTTATTCCTAGATACCTGCTCTGTGAATGATTGTGACAGAACAGTGGGAAGCCCTGACCACTGTGTTGAGGACACATGGTTTCCGTGCAATGGGACTGTTTGGTGGAGGCCTGTGGATACAGCCCTGTCAGGTTCACCTAAGCTACTATCTTTTCCTTACTCTAGCCGGGAGTGAAAGATCCTGAATCCTTGAGGCTGCAGAAAGTTTTAGTTGCCTCGGGCAAGGAGCCATAGGGTTCTTCTTCCAGAATTAGTGCTGTGCAAAACACTGGCTTCAGATTCGCCTACAGTCAGATCATGTCTTTAGCTAGGCTAAGGGGAGAGGAGAATGGAGGGAAAAATGATGGCTCTGGACACTTTACCAATGACTTAATGTTTCCTTGCTCATTTCCAGTCTCAAGTGCTGTCATGTGATCTAAAGGTGCTTTTGTTACCAGATATGAACTTTTTTTTTTTTTTTTTTTTGACAGGCAGAGTTAGGGAGAGAGAGAGAGATGGAGAGAAAGGTCTTCCTTCCATTGGTTTACTCCCCAAATGGCCGCTATGGCCTGTGCACTGCACTGATCTGAAGCCAGGAGCCAGGTGCTTCCTCCTGGTCTCCCATGCAGGTGCAGGGCCCAAGGACCTGGGCCATCCTCCACTGCCTTCCTGGGCCACAGCAGAGAGCTGGACTGAAAGAGGAGCAACCAGGACAGAACTGGCGCCCCAACCGGGACTAGAACCCGGGGTGCCGGCACCGCAGGTGGAGGATTAGACTAGTGAGCCGTGGCGCTGGCCAAGCTCTTTTTTTTTATATAAGATTCATTTATTTTATCTGAAAGGCAGGTGAGAGAAAGAAAGAGAGAGAGAGAGAGATTGATCGATCTTCAACCTCTTGGTTCACTCCCCAAATGGCCACAGCAGCCGGAGCTGTACCAGATTGAAGCCAGGAGCCAGGAGCTTCTTCTGGGTCTCCCACATGGGTGCAGGGACCCAAGCACCTGAGCCATTTTCCACTGTCTTCCCAGGCACATTAGCAGTGAGTTGAATCAAAAGTGGAACAGACTAGACTTGGACTGGCCAAATCACACAGGATGCCAGCACTGCAGCGTCTTAACCGGCACAGGCTCCAGGAACACAATCCAGGCCTTACACGTGGGTGGCAGGGACCCGGTTACCTGAGCCATCACCTCCTGCCTCCCAGCGTGCACGTCGGCAGGAAGCTGGACTGGGAGCAGCGCCAGGACTTGAGTGCACGCACTGTGCTGTGGGATGCGGCAGTGCCGTGACCACTGCATCAGAGGCCCAGAGGCCCACCCTCAGACTCCTGCTTTGGAATGACCCTCGTTCTCCCCGTCCCTGCTGCCCCCTCTGTCCCCTGCCGAAGCAGGGAGAGCGTTCGTCCTGTCAGGTCTCCTGCACGTGCAGAATGATCTGACTGTTGTGGTTGGATAACATTGCTACATGGAAACGCAAATACTCTCACTGCTGGGAAGAAGTTTTTGGCTAATTTCACGCTTTTAGCCAAAGGAAAGCTACGTTGGCACACCCCTCCCTTAACTCACGCCTCACAAGAAGTCACTGGCATTTCATGTTAGGGCTGCACGCATCCAGACAGTCGTGAGGAAGAACATGTTGGAGCTCTTCGTTTAATCCAGTCCTTTACGTTCCCTTCAGGAATGCTTACTTTTTTTTTTTTTTTGGCATGTGGTCATTATATATTTAGTTTTAAGTATTTTTTTAGGCATTTAATGAAAATTGTCGCTACTGAAACTGGGTCCTTTTTATTTCCTAACCTCTGGTTTTTGCTGTTTGAGAAGGCTATTGATTTGTGAGTGCTTTATTTGGTATCTGGCAACATTACTGAACTCTTTATTGGGTTTTGATGTTTTTAAATGATTTCCTTTGTATTTTCTAAGAAGGATATTATATCATCTGCAAATGACATTCTTTGTTCTTTTTCATGTCCTTTCTCTATTTACTTATTTCTGTTTTATGAATTCTTACATTGACTAGACTTTCCAGGAAAAATGTTAAATGTGAATGATGATAGTGAACATCGTTGTCTTATTTGATTCCAATAAAATACTTGTAGTAAGACACCATTAAATGTAGCTCTGTTTTGAGGTAGATACATTTTGGAATTTTTAAAAAATATTCCTGTATTTAAAGATTTCTGAAAGGATTTTTCATAAATGGATTTTTTTTTGACAGGCAGAGTGGACAGTGAGAGAGAGACAAAGAGAAAGGTCTTCCTTTGCCGTTGGTTCACCCTCCAATGGCCGCCGCGCACCGCGCTGATCCGAAGGCAGGAGCCAGGTGCTTCTCCTGGTCTCCCATGGGGTGCAGGGCCCAAGCACTTGGGCCATCCTCCACTGCACTCCCCGGTCACAGCAGAGAGCTGGCCTGGAAGAGGGGCAACTGGGACAGAATCCGGCGCCTCGACCGGGACTAGAACCTGGTGTGCCCGCACCGCAAGGCAGAGGATTAGCCTAGTGAGCCGCGGCGCCGGCCCATAAATGGATGTTGATTATTTTTCAAATGCTTTTAAAAAATTTTATTATACATTTCTACTTTGGGGTATGAATGAGTTTCTTTATGTTACATCCCTGGCATGAGCGCTCCTTAAACATAGAAAATTATTCTTTTAATACAATTTTATATTTATGATTATATATAAGGTTAGTCTGCAGCATTGTTTTGATTATATGCAAGTTACTTCAAAAATTTTAAAAATTAGAATGAAAATTAAGTTTATTTTGCTGTAAAAAATTGAAATACATGTGTAATTTTTTTCAAAATACACATTTTTATGAACTTTTTGAAGATCTCGTGTTTGGTTTTCAAAATTTTTGCCCCAAACTTAACTTTTAATTCCAGTTTTTCCATAAATTTTTTTAAAAAATATTTATTTATTTATTTGAGAGAGTTAGAGAAGGAGAAGGAGAGAGAGAGAGAGAGAGGTCTTCCATCACTGGTTCATTTCCCAATTGACCACAACAGCTGGAGCTGTGCTGATCCGAAGCCAGGAGTCAGGAGCTTCCTCTGGGTCTTCCCACGCAGATGCAGGATCCCAAGGATTTGGGCCATCTTCTGTTGCTTTCCCAGGCTGTATCCGAAGTGGAGCAGCCAGGATTCAGACTGGCGCCCATATGGGATGCCAGCACTGCAGGCGCTGGCTTTATCCACTACACCACAGCGCTGGCACCTCCACAAATTTTCTGAACTATTTAAATCTGGCAAAAGCTTGGTATCCAGAATACATAGCAACTCCTAGAAGCCAATAGCAAAACAGCAAATAACTCAATTTAAAAATGAGCTAAGGACCTGAATAGAAACATATTCAAAGAAGATATACAAATGGCCACCAAGCATATGAAAAGGGAAATGGAAATCAAAACCACAATTAGATGTCATCTCACACCTGTTAGGGTCACCATTATTAAAAAAAGGTAACACGTGTTTATGAACATATGCGCTCCAGGTGACTCTGTTACATGTGTTGGGGGACTGTACAGCTGGCATGGAAAACACAAGGGAGATTCCTCAGAAAATTGAAAATAGAACCACCCTACGATCCAGCAGTGCCACTCCGGTCACGTATTTGAAAAGCGTTTGAAGTCAGGCTAGCACGGACGACATCTGCACTTTCATGTTCCTTGCAGGGTTAGTCATAATATCCAGAAGCAACCTCAGCGTCCTTGGTGGGCGAATGGATGAAGAAAATGTGTGTTCAGACAGTGGAAGAACATTCAGCCCGAAAAACAAGTCCTCCCAGTTGTGACAGCATGGATGAGCTGGACGACGTAAAGCAACGTGAAATAATCTGGGGAATCTAAGGACGTCACTCGCACAGCGGCAGGGCGTAGAAGGGTGGTTGCCAGGGGCTGGAGGGAGGGGGCTGTCGGAAGGAATTGATCAAAGGAGATGGTTGCAGGTATGCAAGATAACAAAGGTCTAGAGATCTTCTGTACAGCATAATTAACAGTGTTGTTCATAGTCCTAAACACTGGCTAAGAGAACAGGGCACATGTTCTCATATGGAAGTAGAGAGAGTGGGAGAGGCTGGAGGGATGGCCTAGACTGTGGTGCTGGTGTTGATTTCATTGGTGGACGTTTCTCTCCAAATGCATCAAGGTGTGTACAGATTAAATATGCACAGCTCTTTACAAGTCAATCCTACATCAATAAGGTAGTTAAAAACCTAGTTCCTGTATCTTTATTTCTGCACTTATCCTAATAATATTATTTGGAGTTATCACTTTCTCAACTAGGTTTATTTATTTATTTATTTATTTATTTATTTTTGACAGGCAGAGTGGACAGTGAGAGAAACAGAGAGAAAGGTCTTCCTTTGCCGTTGGTTCACCCTCCAATGGCCCCCGTGGCCGGCGCACCGCACTGATCTGAAGCCAGGAGCCAGGTGCTTATCCTGGTCTCCCATGGGGTGCAGGGCCCAAGCACCTGGGCCATCCTCCACTGCACTCCCTGGCCACAGCAGAGAGCTGGCCTGGAAGAGGGGCAACCGGGACAGAATCTGGCGCCCCAGCCAGGACTAGAACCCAGTGTGCCGGTGCCGCAAGGCAGAGGATTAGCATATTGAGCCGTGGCGCTGGCCAACTAGGTTTATGTTTTAAAAACAACATTAGGAGCCACCATTGTATTATACTGGGTAAAGCTGCCACCTGTGATGTTGGCATCCCATGTAGCCACTGGTTCATGTCCCAGCTGCTCCACTTTCAATCCAGCTCCCTGCTAATGGCCTGGAAAAAGCAGTTGAGAATGGCCCAAGTGTTTGGGCCCATGCTACCATGGAGGAGATCCTGGTGAAGCTCTTGGCTCCTGGCTTCCACATGGCCCAGCTTTGGCTGTAGCAGCCAAATGGGGAGTGAACCAGTGGATGGAAGATCTTGCTAGCTCTCATCTGTCTGTTACTCTGACTTTCAAATAAATAAATCTTTACAAAATAACATTATTGAGGAGCTGGCGCTGTGGCATGGTAGGTTAATCCTCCACCTGCAGTGCTGAAATCCCATATGGGCACCGGTTCTAGTCCCGGCTGCTCCTCTTCCAATACAGCTCCTTGCTATGGCCTGGGAAAGCAGTAGAAGATGGCCCAAGTCCTTGGGCCCCTGCACCCACGTGGGAGACCTGGAAGAAGCTCCAGGTTCCTGGCTTCTGATCAGCCCAGCTCTGGCCATTGCAGCCATCTGGGGAACAGACCAGTAGATGGATGATCTCTCTCTCCCCCTCCCCCTCTGTAACTCTTCCTTTCAAATAAATAAATAAATATTTTTAAAAAGCAGAAGAATTAATCTTACCAAAAGGGAGAAAAGGAGGATACAGAGATAAGCAGAATTGTTAAACAGATGAATGGTCTGCCTTCCAGGAGGGTTGATCTCAGGGACTTTGACATCCATTCATTGTGTTGACTATTTGATTAATATTAATCAAGTATTTGTTATGCTCCTAAGAATAGTCTAGTCACTAATTCTAGGTGCTTGAAAATTGTAGCCCTGGCGGAGCCTACGTTTTAGGCAGCGGGATGGGAGCAGGGGGCAAGTAGGGATTGCAGACCTTGCTACAAAACGTAATGTGTGGAATGGCATTTGGCTAAACCATCCACTGGACTCTACAGTGCAGGCGCGTTTCTACTTAGTGGTGTTTTCCCATAGATGCTCTCATTCTACAAGTATTTGCTGAGTAACCTTTAGGTGCTGGGCCCTGGACGAGATATAGGGAGTTGGATGAGCACTATACTAGCAAACTGGGGCTGGAGGAGTTTGAATCTCTCCAGCATCCCATAGTGAGGAGATAGTAGAGTTGGACCTGCAGCCTTTCCCTGTGGCTGCCTCAGAGAACAGAGAATTGAGGCCCTGTGCACCTTGCAAGGGTTCTGCACAGACGACAGCTCAACCCAAGTTCTTTGGGTGAAGGAATGATACTGTTCAGACCTCCAGGGAGGGGACCACTTCAGAGAGTCTCACTCATGAAAAGTGCGCTGGGAAAACATGCAGTCGGCCTCGTTGCCCACAGGCAGCAGGGACATTTAGCCGGTACTAGGAGACCTTTAGATGATGCCGTGCACATGCCGAGCACGCCCGGATTGAATGCGACAGGCCTCCCGGTGGCGCTCCCTGGGCCTCACCTCCTGCTTGGGTCATCAAGGCAGATGCAGGCTGCAGACGGGCCCCGCTGCCGTCAGCACGGGCCATGCGTTAGATGCGTGTCAACAGAGATTAGCTCAGCCCCACTTTGCCATTTGTTAGGGCCGCCTTCACCAACCCCGTAATCTAATCTTGGCTGCAGCGAGGCCTCTTGCAGGTTAAATGTATCAAAGGAGCCGGGGGGACGTGGGCTGTCGAGGCGGCCGGGGCTTCTCCCTCCTGACAAACCTGACCCCCGCTTCAAACCGCTTATCCCCAAGAGATGCCAGGGGTCGGGACCTCCTTGGTGGGGAAGGGAGGAAAACGCTAACAGAGAGGCGAGGGGATATTGGAAACACATTCGCCAGGCCTCCGCGCTTTAGAAATCCGAGAAGAACACGAGGCGACAAGTTAAAGCTTTCACTGCTGGAAATATTTTTCCTTTCCATGTTTCAACAAGCATTTGATAAAGATATCGGTGAGGCTGGAGGCGAAAGGAGGAAGCAGGGAGAGTGCCATGGCAGATGGTACCTAGGGAAGGAGGGATGCCTCCTGCACCTTTGGGAGAAACGGATCCCTCCCGACTACACGTGTTTCTTGATCCCTGGAGGGTTGTTTCCCTTAGGCAGGTAAATGTTTCACCTGCACATCTTGCCTTTTGCTTTTCATTCCTTAGAAACCTTGCCTCCAAGCAGGCCGCGTCCGCGTGGTTTGCTGCTGTTCTCACTCCTCGTCTGATGGGTCTGAGATGAAAGATTGTGCTCCGTCCTCTGGACACACCGGTACCCTCCAGTGCCCGCGATGGTTCTGCTTTTCCTGCCCCCAGAGCTCCTCCTACCCCCATGCGTCTCCATACACCTGAGCCTTAGAGGCATCTCTCAGAAGCAGCTCACCTTCTAGGTATCTTTAGTGTCTTATAACTGCACTCATTGTTTCAACGTAAAGCTTATTAGTTTATTTTTATTTATTTGAAAGGCAGACAGGTTTTCCATCCACTGGTTCATTCCCCAGATGCTTGCAACAGATGTGGCCATGCCAGGTTGAAGCCAGGAGCCAGAAGTCAGTCTGGGTCTCTCACGTGGGTGGCAGGGACCCAAGCACTGAGCCGTCATCCGCTGCCTCCCAGGATGTACATTAGCAGGGAGCTGGAGTCAGGAGTGGAGCTGGCACTGGAACCCAGATTCTCCAACATAGGATGCGGGCAACTAGAGTGGCATCTCAATCACTCATTGAAACAACCACTGCCTGGGCCAGCCACCATCATCTCTAAAATAATGGTTTATTTTTCAGACTTTTCAGTTTATTGTACACCTAGAAAAAGGCACAGATTAAGTGTCTTGCTTGATAAGTTGTCAAAAACCAAGGGTGAACCTGTGGCTGAACGCCTCCCATATCAGAGCCTGAGATCCAGCTCCCCTCTGCTTCCCATCCAGCTCCCTGCCAGTGCACCTAGGAGGCAGCAAAGGGTGACCTAAGTACTTGGGTCCCTGTTACCCACAAGGGAGACTTGGATGGAGCTCCTGGCTTTGACCTGGCCCAGCGCTGACTCTTGGGGGCACTTTTGGGGTAAGCCAGCATATGGAAGATTCTCTCTCTCTCTCTCACTCTCTCTCTCTCTCTCTTTCTCTCTCTTCCTTTCTCTGACCCCTTTCTGTCACTCTGCCTTTCAAACTATTTTTTAAAAAAAGTTACCTGTTTTTAGAATGGTTCAACATTTTAAAAATATTATGTGAGCCAAAAACCTCTACATGTTTAAGGGTTGCATCTGGCCCTGGAACCTGCAGCTTCGAACCACTGGTCTCTAATCAACCTTGCTGTGCCTCACCCTGGTCATCCTCTACACTGCGTGCTGAGCGACTGCGGCCCCTCAGACTCCTCCATGCTCTGACCCCTGGGCTTCCATGCGGTGTTTCCCCTGTATGAAGCATTTTGCACTTGTCAGCTAAGTCACCACTTTCCATCAGGAAGCCGCAGCTGGATTTTGACGTGAGGAAAGTGGTTGCCTAGTATGTTCCTCAGGTGCTCAGCCTTGCCCTTATACGGCACCTAGAACAGACCTCGATGAGGATATATATGTATATATTCATTGATTTGAAAGGCAGATTAATTAGGGAAGAGATGAGGAGAAAGGGAGAGAAAGAGCTCTTATATCTGCCGGTTCACTCCCAAACGGCCACAAGCCAGGAACCGGGAACTCCATCCAGGAGCCCATGCACTTGGGCCACTGTCCACTGCTTTCCCAGGTGCATCAGCAGGGAACAGCGGAGCAGCCAGATTTCAGATCAGCGCTCAGATACAGCTAGAAGCCCAACCCACAGCACCACAACTCTAGCCCCAGGTCTGGGCACTTCAATAGGGCCAGGCACTTAGCAGGTGCTTAACAGCTAGTGAATGAAACAATAGTACCAGAATTATATGTCTCTCTCTATAAATAGCAGATGGATCCTATCACTCCTGTGCTTAACACCTGCTCAAGGAACAGGTGTTTAGTCCTATGGCTGGGATGACTTCTGTATCTCACATCAAAGTTCCTGAGTTTGATTCCTGGCTCTGGCTCCTGACTCTAGTTTCCTGCTAGTGCAGAGTCCCTGCTACCCACCTGGGAGATCTGGGCTTGATATCAGCTCCTGGTGTGGGCCCTGTCCCAGCCTTGGCTTTCGGGGAGTGAACCAGTGGATGAGATCACTCTGTCTCTCAAATAAATCAAATTTAAAAATAAATAAACCTTCTCTAACTCTCTACTAATTCCAGCAAACACCAGAATCTCAAATGCTTACAGCATCAAAGGGAGTAAGAAGTGAACAGAGCATGCTAAGTGGTGGGGGTGGTGGTCAGTAGGAGAGTGGCTGAGAGACCCTACGTTGTGGGGAAAGGGCCCTAGTCTGTACCACCCACCACAATACCTGGGACGTGGCAGGTGCTCACGAAATATCTGGTACCTTATGGCACGGAGCACAGTCGTGAGCTTCCCAGGAACCAATGCAGCATTCACACTAGGGGCACAGCACGTTCCCACCCCCGCTCCAGCGAGGCCTGTGCCAAGGGGATGGTGATGGAAGGGGCACTTGGTTATAAAAGGAAAAGCAGAGGGAAGCAGATACCCTTTTGGCGTAAGAATGTGCATGGGGTAGGCTAAGAGGAACCGGAACCCCTTGGAAGGTGATGTTCTCCTCCTCTTTCCCCTCAAGAGCGGAAGCAGGGCCCTCAGTTCCCGCAGCCCACAACAGAGGCCAAAGAAGTGAGAAGAGATGGGAAGGACTGAGCCACGGGGATGGGTGGAAGAGAGAGCCCAGAGGGTCCAAGAGATAGGGGACATCCGGTTACTGGGAACCAGGGCATGGTGAATAGTGAGAGGCAGCCATGTCTCAGGGGGAGTTCCAGGCAGAGTAGGTCTTGAGTAAAGGCCCTGGGGCAGGAACTGGGCTGCCAGCAGCGGGGCGGAAAACAAGGCCAGTGGAGCTGCGGGGTCGAGGTTGGGGATCCGGGACGGAGGCACTGTAAACTGTGCTCCCGGCTGGGTGGGATTGCGTCTCAGGGGCCGTGCTGATGAGTACGGGTTTTGCTGCAAGTCAGGATCTTGCTAACACTGCTATCTACACATCATAGTGTCTATCTACCTGTAATGGCTGTCTATCATCATCATCTATTATCTGCCTATCATATCTATCATCTACCTCTAGTCTACCTATCCATCTTAAATTAAGCAAGGAAAGAAAAACACTCAAGAATATTAAAATGACATATTTATCTCATATTAGAGCAGTTGAGAGTTTTTACAAACATAACGAGACAGAAACACAAGGGAAGAAAGACTAGGTCTTACTAAATAAAGACTTCGTTTTGCAGCACTTCATTGGCAACACCATGATGGATAACAAGATGTCAGTCTTTTTACAGATCCATGTGGATTTCCTTGGGAAAAATTCCTAGAAGGAGATCTGCTCTGTCAGGGAGTGCTATATTTTAAAAGTTTGTATGCATATTATGAAATATTCTCAAAAAATTTATCCCAGTTCAGGCCTCTGTTGATAATGTTTGCTTGTTTTTTAAAGAGACAACTCAAAGGTAAGGGAAACATTGGAAAGAATGTTAGCTACATATACACGTTAGACAAAGTTTAAGATGCTCCTTCACATGAGGTAGTCCTAAATAAACAAAACTCTAAAACGAAAAAGGAAAATAAAGTGGACCCAAGACCAATAAATGAGAGAGAATCAAACATTCTCTAATGAATATTTTAAAATGTATTTTTACATACATTAGCTACCAAAGGAACACAAGCCAGAATTGGAATAACACATTTTATTCTCAAATTGATAATTGAAATCTATTTGCAATTCTAATGAGACTGACAAAATGGACATTTATAGAGTATTGGTGGGAATCTGAACTGGTACTAGTTTTGTGGTAGCATGTTGACACCACATATCAAAACACAAGTATTTATATCCCTTAGCTGGGTAACTACGTGTAGGAGATTTTTCTAAAGAAATAAATATAAAGAAATACTTCATTACCAGGTTATTCTCTGTATTGTGTAAAATAATAGTGGTCATTGTGGAAAATTATATGGGAGATTCCTCAAAAAATAAAAAACTATTACATAATCTAAAAATCCCACTACTGGGTATATAGCCAAAGGAAATTAAATCAGTATGTTGAAGGACCATCTGCACTCCCAAGTTCATTGCAAGCACAATAGCAATGTCCACTGATAGACGAAGAGGTTTTGAAACGTGTAGTGGAATGCTGTTCAGCCTTTAGAAAGGAGGGAAACTGTCATTTGCAAGAATCTGGATGGACCTGGAGGACATGATGTTACCTAGAATACAGCAGTCATGGAAAGACAAAGGCTGCGCGCTTTCACTTGT
Organism: Oryctolagus cuniculus; assembly: GCF_051225735.1. Classification (NCBI taxonomy): domain Eukaryota; kingdom Metazoa; phylum Chordata; class Mammalia; order Lagomorpha; family Leporidae; genus Oryctolagus; species Oryctolagus cuniculus. The sequence goes on along the minus strand of NC_142887.1, from coordinate 16,033,099 downwards.
ATGTTCAATCCAAGAGCATGGTCCTTACGGGGGCTAGGGACATGGGCAGTCTTTGGGAAGATGCTGATCAAAGGATCTCAAATTCTAGGTAGATGAAGGTCTGAGTTCAAGAGCTCTGTTGTACAACATGGTGACACTGTCAATAGCCATGTACTCTAGTCTCTAAATAGAAGGAACAATGGAACCAAAGTAAATATTCAACAAAAATCACTGGTTAGATACATTATAGCATAGTACAACCGGGAAAGTGGTGTAGTCTGTAAAACCCAAGAAAATGGTTAGAATAAAAGGATAAGGAACAAAGAGCAGCTTATAAAATTGTGCATCCAGAATGTTGTCATTTAAAACAGTCACTCCCAGCTTCATGCAATTGTTCCCACCACAGAAACTCTTGTGCAATTCAAATTTTGCTTGTTGAGAAGCTCATTTGTAATCACGGAATGTTTTAAAATTGCAAAGCATTTGATGTGCTTTTTTGTGCGTACATGAACTGCCCATCGAACATTTTCCTTTTTATTGGCGGAGAGGCCAGGGTTCACAAATAACAGACTTCGTGAATATCTGCCACGGTGCTTGATTGCTTAAGAAGTGCTTGTTGGGACTGGCGCCGTGGCTCACTTGGTTAATCTTCCGCCTGCGGCGCCGACATCCCATATGGGCACCAGGTTCTAGTCCCAGTTGCTCCTCTTCCAGTCCAGCTCTCTGCTGTGGCCCGGGAAGGCAGTGGAAGACGGCCCCAGTCCTTGGACCCCTGCACCCGTATGGGAGACCAGGAGGAGACACCTGGCTCCTGGCTTCAGATCGGTGTAGCTCCAGCCGTAGTGGCCATTTGGGGGCTGAACCAACTGAAGGAAGACCTTTCTCTTTGTCTCTCTCTCACTGTCTATCTGTCAAATTAAAAACAAAACAAAACAAAAAACGCTTGTTAATCACTTGTTGGGTTAATTTGCAGGGAGGTTGTGAGAACTCTAAGAAGCTCACCAAATGTCTCTGACTCCATCATTCCCTCTGAGGGTGTGCAGAATCTCTCAGCTCCTGGTGATCAGCAGGGCCCTGTGACTGCTCTGCACTAGGCGTCGTCGCTTCCTGAGTGAGGCCTAGCAGACGTCTTTCTCCTCTGCCCTACAAGGCGGAGTGGCTCTGCCTCACTATCTGCAGGGGAATGATTCTGGGACCTTCTCCAGGTACCAGGTTCTGAGGATGCTCAAGTCCTTTATAAAGTGGTGCACGTTTGAGTACAACTCATGTGCCCCTTCCTGTTGCTTTAAATCAGCTCTGGATTACTTATGGTGCCCGGTGCAATGGCGGGCTGTGTGAATGGTTGTTGTGTGTGTTGTTTACAGAATAATGGCAAGAAAAAGAAGTCTGTACGTGGTCAGAGCAGAGGCAATGATTTTTCCAAATGGTTCTAATCCCAGGTTGGTTGACTCTGCAGAAGTCAAACCAGAGGCTGTGGGGCTGACTTTATTCTGAATGATCATTCCTCCATGAGCCTTGCTTGTTAAAAATTATTTATTTATTCTTATTAATTTGAGAGAGAGGAAGAGAGAGAGCTCCAGTCTACTGGTTCACTCACCAGGTATCAGCAATGGCTGATGCTGGGCCAGATGAAACCAGAAGCCAGGAACTCAGCCCAGGTCTCCTATGTGAATGTCAGGAACCCTACTACTTGAGCTGTCACCTGATGCCTCCCATCATTAGGGTGTGCATTAGCAGGAAGGTGGAACTGCGAGTGGTCCTGGGACTCAAATCCAGGTGCTTTGATGCGGGATGTGGGCATTATAACTGCTAGGCCAAACATTTGTCTCCATCCCGATCCTTAAAATAAGACAGCATGGAGCAGATCCTCAGTTAGCCCATGATAAGCATATCCATGAAGAAGCAATGAGATGGGGGCAGCGGGCGTTTGTCCTGGCAGCCTTTCCTGGCCCCATCTCAGAATCATGCACCCCGCTCTTAGCCCCCCTGACTCACAGTCTGCATTGAACTAGGCCCTTCAGTAGATCTGTGTGCACATCAGTGATCACAGATTCTGCCCAAGCCCATCCTCACTGTGGTTCAGAGGAAGGGAGGTCATTCCACACAGAGGTCAAGGCCATGTGCACAGAAGCCTCAATTCCATCAGGTGAGTCACTTCTCTGAGTCTCAGCGTCCTCATCAAGGTTCGCATGAACCATCAGTGAAGTAACGCGCAGTCCTAGCAAGTGCTCAGTCAACGACGGCTGCCGCTAACCCTGCGGGAGGGGAAGGCACTGGCACATGCCCGGGCGGAAGCCTTGGCTGTCTACGGGTCTTCTCCCTGCACGGCCTCTGCAGCCAGAATGACATCTGCTGAAGACCCAGGATGGCATCAGATGAATACAGTAAATATTGATCCATTAACCCACCCACGGCGAGGTTCCTGTCAGCCACTTAATCACTTCCAAATGGCATGTTTATTTACTTAATTCTGCCTCTGCTTTTGCAGCTTCATGGCCTAATTCTCTGATCCTCCAAGCAGGAGAACTCCCCAGGCCTGGCAAGTGTTTGCAAAGGTATGAACAGCTGCTAGCTCGCACTGTGTGTGTAGGATCAGTGTTCTTTCTCTTCATGCCTGCATAGGGCCGCTTCCTCTGAGAACTGTGGGGACATTGTTGAGTGCACACACACACACACACACGCACAATCTCTTTCCGTTTCTGTCCAAGGCAGAGTAAAGGAAATACCTGAGGGGCATAGTACCTGGGTAAACACAGCGATGATTAGAGTCTTCACCACTTTCTTCCACTCAAGAGAATGTTCTAGTATGTTTGTTCATTCCACCCTAAATCTTCTTGTGAGGAAGAAAATGCAGGGATTATTCATCTTTTATAACACGGAAAAAGCCAAGTTAAGTGGCTTCCCTGAGGCCACATAGGATAGTGCCTACGAAGGAAGCATTTGGAATAGGGTAGGGCTGGGTCCAAGGCAAGGGACCACCGAGGATGAGCCCTGGGGCATCGTACGTGTGCTGTTTCACTTCCCTAAGCCTCAGTTTCCACATTCAGCTGCTCCCAGCTGGAAACTCCTCGTGTGCTGTGGCAAGGAAAGTCCCCGAGTATTAGCTCATTTAGTCCTCTTGATGAGAGGCTGAAGAGGCAACAGAATCTGCGAGGAACAAAGGAGTTGGAGGAGGGAGAGAGAGACAGACAGACAGACAGACAGACAGACAGACTTACGGGGCATGGTTGCTTTCTCCAGAACAACAAAAAAGGTCAAATTACACATGGAAAGCAGAAGCCCAATGTGATGCAGACGTGGTGGTGAATCTCTGACACATGACCAACCTTCCCAGCTTGCAAGAATAAGTGATTTTCAGTGTAAAAACTAGGAACATCCCAGGAAGAACTGGTCACCCTCATCTGTGGTTAGATCACAGATAACAAATAATACAACCTGGCCACAAGGAGTGGCATGTTAGGGGGTGACAGAGATGGTGTCAAGGAAGGAGTTGGCTAAAAGTGTCAAGAAGGGAATCAGGATGTTTTTGGGGCACCCACCAACCCCCACTCCTGCAAAGGAATTGTCTGGGTTGAGGTTTTCAAGGGCTGGTTTGCTGAGAAAGGGAATGGACCAATTTCTGGAAAGAGAACAAGGTGGAGAAGGAATGGGAGCCACCAGGACACACGGGCATTGTGTAATGAAACTCTAAAATCAAAATAGAAAATCAGGATTAAATCACAAGCTGTGTATGTTTTAGAGACAGACCTCATATAATTAGAGAGTCGAAGAAATCTTGCCTTTCCTCGGCATTCCCTTCTGGCAGGGAAAAAACCAACAGAGCTACCGCATCACACCGATTTGTTCACGCTCCGGCAGGCAAGTGATAAAATTATCAGATGAGGGTCCTCAGTCCCGTCTCCCACAGTCACTTTTGTCAAGTGCACTGTGTCCAAAATAATGAAGGCGGCTTGATTCAATGCACCGTGGCTGCAACTGCTGTGCTAATTTGGAGATAGTCTTATTAGTTTAATGACCGCTCCAAGTCATCAGAATTCATTAGCATTAGAGCTGTGGCTTCATGCGACATCAGCCCAAGGCTCCAGGCTGCCCTCGTCACCATTTCTCTATTTATATCACCCCTGCTTCTCAGAGAGGACACTGTGTGTGTGCACATACACACACAGGCTGGGACTTCCTCTTGGTTTTATATGCATCATGATTTATTTGTTTTAAAAGATGTATTTTAGAGAGAGAGAGAGAGAGAGAGTGAGGAGGGGAGGGGAGGAGAGGGGAAGGGAGGGGACCTTCCATCCACTGGTTCACTACCCAGATGGCTGCAATAGCCAGACCTGGGCCAGGTCAAAGCCAGGGGCCTGTCACTTAATCCGAGTCTCCCATGTGGGCGGCAGGGGAACCCTCTGCTGCTTTGCCAGGCACATTTATCAGAGCAGGGCAGCTGGGATTCAAACAGGCACTCCAGTGTGGGGTGCAGACTCAACCTGCTGTGCCGTAATGCTGGTCTCCATTTGGATTTTCTTCTTCAAACAAAAAGGTGGTATTGTCCCTTTCTGCTTTCTGTCCATCCACACAGGGACAAAGAGTTTCTAGTGTTTTGGCGAAATACTGTTTTTTATTCAACTAAGGTGTGTAAACCCCAAATCGCTTACAGTGATCCAGACTCCACCTCACTCCTCAGCCTCTACCTGCAGTGTGTCTCTGATTTCATCTCCTGCTTCCCCTCTCTCCACTTCAGAAATTTAGGCTCTGCTCCTGTTCCTCACACATCACAGCCTTGGTTTGTACCTCAGGGCCTTTGCAGTGGCTGCACTTCTTCCTGAAATACTCTTTCTCAGGGTAGCAGCATTGGATGCTCCCGCACCCCCAGCTGTTTGTTCAGCTGTTCAGCTGTCTCTGGGAGACCTGTTCTGACCTATCGAAAATCCCAGCCTCCCCAGCACCTCCTCCACTCCTTCACCCTGCCTGGTGCATTCCGGTTAAGCTTAGTGCATGATTTACTTGCATGTTAGTGTCTAACCCCTAGCATGTGCTATTGAGTCCTTGTCCGTTTTGTCTACTGCTGTGTCTCCAGGGTTTGCTCAGTAAATAATTATTAAAGAATAAATGAGTGAACACATAAATAAATGACTGGAGTCAACATGCAAGGAAGTCCGGGTCGTGATGGACTCCGCGGGCTTTACGCTGGAGACACCTGAGAGTCCTCTGGCCTGCTGTGTGCATTTCTGGTGATGGCTGGGTCCCAGGTGTGGGCACCAAGAGGCAACATCGTTGTTCATTTGTCTGCTGCCAGCGTGAACTGAAAGCTGTTGTTGGTCCTGGGTGTTGCTGCACCTTCAGAAAGTGCTTCTCAGCCAGCATTTGTCAAAGTGGAGAAGTGAGAGGATTATGCTTTCTGTCTCATAAAAAAAAAAGAGAGAGAGCTTTCCTTTAGCTTGGAGGTAGAGTTTAATTAGGAGATTTTTCCCTGTTTTTTTTCTCCTTATTCCCACCCCTCCTTCAAAGAGCCTGCCTGACAAATGGCTTCTTAAATATCAACAAATAAAATCATGCTAATTGTTTAATCTGCTCTTGGTGCAGCACAACCCTCGGGAGGATGCCCCCTCGTCTGACCCTCCAAGGCAGAGGCAAAGAGAGAAAGCCTAGATTTGAAAAACAAAACACAACCACAAAAAGCTTCCGTTTACTTTGGACTGTTTTGCTCTTGTTTGCGCAGTTTCTGTACATTGTGGGGTCTTTGAGGGAAGAGAGCCTGCCTGATTCACTTCTGAACCCCTAGACCCTTCCCTCATACCAGGGTCTTGGGGTGAATGAGTGAATGGATGAATGGCTGAGTGAGTGATTTGCAAAATTGTTCCTAACTGTCCTTCCTATGACACGTTTCATAGTAAATGATTTCATTTGTTTGAGAAAGAATGGTTTTTAAGTTACCTAGAATTTAATTTTGAAATTTAAAACCTAGATTCCCTGTCCCATTTTCCTCTGGGAAAAAAACCAATGAATATTCTTATAAAGCGGGTTGATGCCCTGACCTGAATCACCACCATCCCATATGGGCACTGGTTCGAGACTTGCTGTTCCACTTCCAGTCCGGTTCTGCTATGGCCTGGGAAGGCAGTAGAGGATGGCCCACGTCCTTCAGCCCCTGCACCTGCATGGGAGATCCAGAGGAAGCTCCTGGCTTCGGATAGTCACAGCTTTGGCCGTTGTGGCCAACTGGGGAGTGAACCAGCAGATTAACGAGCTACCTGTCTCTCTCTCTCTCTCTCTCTCTGCCTCTCCTCTCTCTGTGGAACTCTGACTTTCAAATAAATAAATAAATCTTTTGAAAATAAATTATAATGAAGAGGATGCCATACACAGCATTACATAGTCAAAACAGAAAACTGATTTTGGGAGGGGGCTAGGATTTTGGGTGTAAAAAAGGACTTACCTGAGCTCTTTGAATCTAGATAATCACCTACTGGGAGCCCTTCCAAAGTCCATGCTCTTAGATTTCACATTAAACGTGTGAAACTGTAGACAACTCAAGAGGATACCAGGGGGATGTTATGATGGTCGTGGCTACAAGAATCCAAAGGACTCAGGGACTCCTTTATATATCTCAAGGTTTTTCTCAAATTCCTTCTTTCCTACAGTGAGCCTTAGGTCCTTCTCCACACTTACGCATGTTTGAAATGTTATCTTTTTTCTTTTCTTTTCTTTTTCTTTCTTTCTTTCTTTTTTTTTTTTTTTTTTTTTTTTTTTTTTTACAGGCAGAAAGGACAGTGAGAGAGAGAGAGACAGAGAGAAAGGTCTTCCTTTGCCGTTGGTTCACCCTCCAATGGCTGCCACGGCCGGCACGCAGCGACCCGCGCACCGCGCTGATCCGATGGCAGGAGCCAGGTACTTCTCCTGGTCTCCCATGGGGTGCAGGGCCCAAGCACTTGGGCCATCCTCCACTGCACTCCCTGGCCACAGCAGAGAGCTGGCCTGGAAGAGGGGCAACCGGGACAGAATCCGGCGCCCCGACCGGGACTAGAACCTGGTGTGCCGGCGCCGCAAGGTGGAGGATTAGCCTAGTGAGCCACAGTGCCGGCCTGAAATGTTATCTTGAAACCTGAAAAGACACCATGTAGGAGTAAGAGCCCATTTTGTTCTCTGTGGAGTCTAGTCCCCACCACAAGATAGGTTCAGATGGTTCAACTGAGGGTCGTTTCTGAAGGGAGATGATTTACAGAGGCATTTGCTGGGTTAGGGGAACCAGAAATGGATGGTGAAGACCTCAGAGGCTTCCCTCGGCAGGACTTGGTTAGCAACCCTGGATCACAGGAGGAAGTGGAGTTTCATGGTGCAGTGAAAGATGCAGACCTGCTGGGCCACAACTATTTTGGGAGCAATGACGCAGAAGCAGAGAGGGAGTGGGGGCATTTATACCCCAGTCCTTTTTTTTTTTAAGATTTTATTTATTTATTTGGGAGGTAGAGTTACAGAGAGAGGGAGAGACAGAAAGGTCTTCCATCCGCTGGTTCACTCCCCAAATGGCTGCAGTGGCCGAAGCCTGTGCAGATCTGAAGCTAGGAGCCGGGAGCTTCTTCCTGGTCTCCCATGTGGGTGCAGGGGCCCAAGGACTTGGACCATCTTCCACTGCTTTCCCAGGCCACAGCAGAGAGCTGGATTGGAAGAGGAACTAGAACCGGGACCCATATGGGATACTGGTGCCACAGGCGGAGGATTAACCTATTGCGCCATGGCGCCGGCCCCTACCCCAGTCCTTTTGTCTTGCTGGTGCTTCCCTTTGACCAAATCCAACTGAAAGTCAGTGGTAGGGTAACACACGTCTTATGGTCTGCATGAGTCACAGCGTGGCAAAGCAGGGTGGAGGATTGATTTCAACATGGGGGAGGAGCGAAGTTAGAACAACCAGAATTCTTCACCCAGGAAGATAAGGGACAAGACGATGCGACTTGCTCATTGGTGACGAATCTGAATTGATATAGCAGCATGTATTGGGTGATAGTCTTTTGCAAGACCAAGATAATCTGAGCTCCCCACACTTCGGTGAGAATTGTCCCACTCTGTTTTAGGAATTGTTGGTGAGAGAAAATAAGAGATACTGGCCCCGGTGTGTTCTGTCACAGAAAGCTCTCACAGGTTTTCCAGCTAAGAGATGCATCCTTAGGACAGGGTGTTTTTTTTTTTCCTCCAAAAAATGACCCCTAAGGACCCCACTTGCTGTAGTCCCTTCCCATTCTATACCAGAGTTGGCCTGTGTGGCCAGTGGTATGCAGCAGAAGTGATGGAGTGGCCCTCCAGAAGCTAGGTAATACAGAGACTGTGGACTCTCATTCATTTTCGTTCATTTCTCTCCTCCTCTCTCTGTCTCTCTCTTCCTCTCTTCCTGTTCTCCCTCCCTTCCTTTCACTCCCCACCAGGGGAATCCACAATAAATTATTTTTGAAATTCATGGTAACACGAATCTCCACGTACTATAAAAATTTTTTTTACACCTCAATTTTTTGCACCAATACAAACTTGTTCTTTCAATTCCACATTCCACAAACTTTTTGAAGCTCCCTTGCATTTTGGGAGCAGCCCTACAGAGAGAGCCACAGAGGGAGGAGGTCGGGTTTCCGGCCGACGGCCCCACGAGCTTGGAAATGGGTCTCTCGCCCCGAGTTGAGCCTTCAGGAGAGTGCACAGCCGCTGCTGGCAGCCTGGCTGCCGCCTCGTGCAGACACTGAGCTAGAGCCCTAGAGGGAAGCTGCACTTGACCTTCTGAAGCTGTGAGGTGACAGATGTATGGAGCCCGAGTTGCTAACATTCGTAACACAGCAGCAGTGAACTCTGCAAACCTGGAAGCCAGGTAGCTTTGCTCCTTTTAGTACTGCCTCCCTGTGTTCATTAGAACTTCTTTTTTTTTTTTTTTTAAAGAGTTCAACCAATGGTATTAAGTAGAACAAAACAACAACAACAACACTGAAAGGAATTAAGTATTAAGTTGTTCCTCAACAGTCAAGACAAGGGCTGATCAAGTCATTGTTTCTCATAATGTCCATTTCACTTCAGCGGGTCTCCTTTTAGGTGCTCGGTTAGTTGTCATCGATTAGGGAGGACGTATGATAATTGTCCCTTTTGGACTGGCTTATTTCACTCGGCATGATGTTTTCCAGATTCCTTCATTTTGTTGCAAATGACTGGATTTCATTGTGTTTTACTGCTGTATAGTATTCTATAGAGTACATATCCCATAATTTCTTTATCCAGTCATGTGGGGAGCAACTCGGACTAGACTGTTACTGGAATTAAGACTTATTCTATGCATCTGCTCTCCCACAATATGGCGCTGGGAGAGGAGGAAACAGCTTCTACACAGCTGCCTCTCGCCAACTTGAGTGATGACCTGCAGGAGCTGATCCTGCTCCTGATTGGAGGAGAGCAGCGTGCTCGGCGTGTGGGCAGCCGAGTTAGGATTGGCGGAAGAGGACTATAAAGGAGGAGAGAGACAACATGCACCAGGAACACCTGAGGAACACCTGAGCAACACCTGAGCAGCCCCCGAGAGAGCCGGCCGGCGGTGTGCCGCTCCCCCGCGGAAGCGGGGAAAGTGGCAGGGGGAACCGCCCTTCCATGGAGGTGGAAGGGACGGTAGCCAACCCGGGAAGAACCAGCAGCAAACCTGGGGAGGGCCGAGCAGACGAAAGAACAGCTCAGGGTTTAGTGTCGTTCCTCCACGAAGAGGTGGAGCGACACAGTCATCTGTTGATGGGCTTTTGGGTTGATTCCATGTCTTAGCTATTGTGAATTGAGCTGCAATAAACATTGAGGTGCAAACAGCTCTTTTTTTCCAGTTTAATTCTCTTTGGGTAAATTCCAAGGAGTGGGACTTCTGTTTAGTGCTTACTGCGATCACTCACAAGGCCTGCGGTTCACTCTGTCTTCATTTTGTAATGCCGTGTTAGCTTAACCTCTCTGATACTCAGTGTCTTCTGTATATGATGCAGGTCACACCGATGTCTTTTTTTAAAAAAAGATTTAGTTATTTACTTGAATGTCAGAGTTAACACAGAGAGAAGGAGGCAGAGAGAGGTCGGTCTTACATCCGCTGGTTCACTCTCCAGTTGGCTGCAATAGCTGGAGCCATGTGAATTTGAAGCCAAGAGCTTCTTCTGGGTCTCCCATGCATATTCAGGGTCACAGGCACTTGGGCCATCTTCTACTGCTTTCCCAGGCCATAGCAGAGAGCTGGATCGGAAGTGGAGCAGCCAGGACTTGAACTGGTGCCCACATGGGATGCCAGCACTGTAGGTGGTGGCTTTACCTGCTGTGCCACAGTGCAGGCCCCACACTGGTGTCTTAATCAGCAGTGTTGTCCTGAGGGCTGATGGGGTGAAGCATTCTCTGGGACTAGGATGGTGCCCAAAGCAGAATTGCTGCTTAGCAGATTTAGCTGTTTTCATTAATAAAGGAGAGAAATAGATTTCAAATACTTAATTGTAATTAACTGGATGTTCCCAATGAAATCTGAAATAAAAGTTTAAGGGAAGGCATTTGGCCTGGTGGTTAAGGTGCCACTTAAAAGTGCCCATATCCAATGCTGGAATGTCTGGGTTCAGATCTTAGCCCCGCCTTAGTTCCTGCTGATGTGCACCTTGGGAGGCAGGGACGATGTCTCAGGTAGTTAGGTCTCTGCCACCCAGGTAGGAGCCCTGGATTGGGTCCCCAGCTCCCTGTGTCAGTCTGGCCCAGCACTGGCTACTGCAGGCATTTGGGAGAGTGAACCAGTAATGACAGGTGTCTCTCTATTTTGTCTCTCTCTGTGACTCTCTGCCTCTTAAGTCAGCAAGTAAACCAGAATTAATACTTAACAGCATGGCATGATTGCACAGCACATTTCAGCTCATTTTCAGCCCTGGCCTCAAAGGCAGTTCTGGTCTCTCACAATTGCAGCCATGCACGGTCTCTCCAAACAGCCAGCATTTCTGCGGACCCCCCGCAGCCTGGAGCTTTGACCCTTTCCCTCCTGACCATGGAGAATTGGCTGTCTCCACTAGAGCCTCCCTGGCAGGACGGGGAATCCCTGATTTTCTGGACGTGCTCTGTCCCTCCCTGGGTGCGAGCCAGGCTTCACTCATGATTTCCATTCTCTAATGACTGGGGGATGAGTGTGTGACTGAGTCATAGGGAGCCGGGTGGGGTGTCGGTGACAGAGTGGTGCTTGTACAGAGATCACGTGGGTTGGAGACCTAGCAGCAAGCAGGATGAAGGAACAGAGACAAAGACAGCAAACACAACCCACAACCTCTGCACGACTCGCACTCAACCTGGGAGAGCTTGCCAACTTCCCCAGCCGCTGACAATGGCCGCACTTCCAACCAGGCATGGCATGCCCCTCCCCCTAGGGATGGAGTGGCTCGTGTTCCTCTGTGTCCAGCCTGAGGCTCACATTGGCACCCATGACTGTCTTCCCACTCTGGGGGAAAGAAAAGCACAACATCACAGTTTTCAGCTCCCTCTTATCCCCCAGAAATAGATGTGAAAAAAGGCAAACAGACATGACAACAAGTAGCTGTCACTCTGGGTCAGTTTCCCTCTCGGGCATAGAAGAGACTGGCTGGAAAAGGACAGAACAGAATTGTCAAGTGGAAAGGGGGGTAGGTCCCAGTGTCGTCTTTCTAGGGCAATGCACCGATCAGAAACACACACATTCAAAAAAGTAGGAGCAAGCAAGTTGTATCCACCAACTGGTGCCTCATTAGGTCAATTCAGATACATTTAGAAGTGGATTACTGTATCACCATTAGCCAGAATAGGCTATATATAGCTTTAAAGATGGATTGATTTGAAAGGCAGAGCTACAGAGAAAGACAGAGATCTTGACCCACTGGTTCACTCCCCCAAATGGCCACTACAGCCGGGGCTGGGCCAGGCGACAGCCAGGAGCCTGGGACTCCATCCAGGTCTTGCATGGTGGGTGGTGAAGTCCCAAGCCCTTGGGCCATCTTCCACTGCTTTTTCAGGCACATCAGCAGAGAACTAGATGGGATCGGACGTAAAGTAGCCAGGACTCGAGCTGGTGTTGTGGGCAGCAACTTAACCAGCTGTGCCGCGACACTGGCCCCAAGAATAGGCTGTACTTATATGCAGTGAAAAAACACACACCCATGTAGAGATGTACACAATATCCTTTTTACTGAGCCATGTCAGGCAGTGTAATAAGAACAGTGTAATCCTGTTTCTGTTTTGAATTACCATGTGTGTATGTATGTGCATATATGTATCTAAATAAGAATGTTAGATGTCGGGAAAGTTACCCACTAAACTATTAACAGTAATTGAGGGTGGCCTGGCTTTGGGGAGAAGCAGAAGAGAAACAGCTTTTACCTTTTAAAAAATCTATAAAATTTTGTAGGGTTTAAAAAGCTTACGATAAACCTATTTGTGAATGACTTGTAATCTTTTTCTTCATTCAATAGTTTAAGAACTGGAAGTTATGAGGCAGGTCACCCTAGGTTTTTCTGGTTTCTCTGTAACAAACTAGGCATGCACAACTAACTAGTTGTGGAGAGAGGCAACGGCATAGGAAAGAGGAGGGGATGTGAAGGGGTGTGGGGAGAGAAGGAGGGGGCAAATGGGGCCATGAGAATTCGGACTCTAGATTCACTAGAGAATTTGTTAAAAATGCTAATTCCAGGCTGTGCAGTGTGATGCAGTGGGTTAAGCAGCTGCTTGGGACATCCATGCAATGTTGGAGCACCTGGTTCCAAGTTGCAGCTACTCCACACTTCTAGTCCAGCTTCCTGCTAATGTGCCTGGAGGACAACAGGTGATGATGGCTCAAGTACTTGGGTCCCTGCCACCCATGCCGGAGCCCTGGCTGGAGGTCCATGGTCATGGTGGTGGCCTGGCCTATCCCCCATTGTTTCAGGCGTATGGGGAGAGAACCAGCTGATTGAAGATCTCTCCCTCCCTCCCTCTCTCTCCCACTCTCTCCATTCCTTTCAAATAAATGAAAAATAAATCTGTTTAAAAAAATGTCAGTTCCAGGGCTCCCGGTGTGGAGATGGTGATCAGTAGGTCTAGGGAAAGTCAGGGAACCGGCTCTGCACTTCTCTGTTCATTCTGATGTGGTAGAGAATGACTTAAGAGTTGTGGGGAGAACTGAATTAACCCAGTGGAGTCACCCGGTGCGTGGTAGCTGCTTTTCTAATGAGATCGGCTGTTCTCAATACACAACCACGCTTATCTAGTCACTGCCTCTTCTAGGGCACCAAGGGCCATCCTGCTAGCACACCGCCAAATGCCTGCAGTACCTCCATGACGCCTCTCCTTTCTACGCAGCCCATGAATCATCTGTACAAATTATTTGTGTTTCTAAAAGTGTGGTCACTCAGCCCCAACATGGGGGCTACCTGAGAGTGCTTGTTTAAGTTGCAAATTCTTAAAAAAAAAAATCTGCCAATTCTTGAGCCCTAACTCCAACCATCTGTGTCAGTTTTCTCTGGAGAGGGAATCCTTTCTTCCAGTTTAACAAACTCCATGTCTTGTGCTTACGCAGGAAATTCGGATTTTTTTTTTTTTTGGTCTGTACCAAAGGTTCAGAGAGACATCATTGTGCATCGTTAAAGCTGTTTTAACAGTATAACAACGATAAGAATCACTGTGAATATTGAGCACTGACCGTGTGGGAGGCCTCAGAACAAGGCACTGGCAACACCGTAGGGCGGGAGTCAGCATAGTGCAGTCCGTAGGTCAGATCCAGCTCAGCCCCCGTTTCTGTGAATGAAGTCTTTTGGTCTGCGCTTGTCTGGCTGCCCTGATGAGCTCCAGCGGCGAAGTCGTTGCAGCAGAGCCATGGGGCTGACAAAGTGACGAACTTTTAGGAGACAAGTTTGCAGACCTCTCTCTGCCATAGGAGTGAGCCACGGTCTTTGCCCTCAGAGGTACTGTGTGCGCTTTGCCAAGGAATTGGAGTCAGCCATTCTGAGTGACTCAGAGAAAAACAATTCTTGCTACTGAAAAGCAGAGAAACACACAGATTGGACTTCAGTCCTGAGCAGCCATCTACTTCTCTGCACCTCACTTTGCAGGCTGCACCAAGAGCGGTTCCTTCCTTTGGGCCTCGTGAAGATGAAGCAAGAGGACCAGGTAAAGGGCGTCGTTTCATGTTCTGCCCATCGTAAATGCTCAGAGAAGCACAGCCACCTTCCCTTCACGGCACGGTGGCGTCTGCTCCTTCTCCATGTTGCTCGTCTGCTTCTGCCTGACAACATTTGACAACAAAGATGTGTGTGTGCTTACGTCAGTGTTTCATAGGAAAAGACGCAGTGTGTGGCTGCTTGTTTGTTTTAATTATGGGTTCTGGTGGGACCTGCCTGCACAGTCCTGTGATTCTCCAAGCCAGTCACCTGCAGGTCTTCAGCTGCTCACCCCTGGTTGCCACCTGCGGTTTCAGTTGCCCATGGATTCCGTTCATCACAGATGCCACCACGCCCTGGTGCGAGTTCCTCTGCCTGTGGCCTAAGTGACTCTGTCCTCAAACAGGAAGCAGTAGGAGGAGCCAGACCCTAAGCCCCTTTCAGAGCTCTCTCGTTCCTTGGTCCTGGGATTACAAAGCCGCTTAAACCATGGACATTGCCCCCAGGCCCCACCTCTTGGCCAGGCTCCAGGGAGAGCAGCTCCCGCCTGTGAGGCTGGGGCGTGGTGGCCCTTTCAGCAGCCCTGGGATCCGGATTAAGAGTTTGAGCCGTGTCCCTAAGCCCTGCACTCTATTTAATTTCCTTGATTTATAGCAAGGATTTCTTGCACCTCCAGGGGAGAGAGGCACCGTCATCCCAGTGGGCTTGCCAGGCTGAGCCCGCGACTCCATGATCTGTTTATCTCCCCTGTTTCTACAACAGAATCCATCTCCAGGGCCCATGGTGGGCCCCTTTTGAGTGCAGTGGCACAGCCAAGCCCTGGCTCCTGTCCTCCCAGCAGGATTTCTTCTAGAGGAGGTGGCCCTGGGTTCCAAGGGTGCACGTTGGCTGTGTCCTAGGCAGGGAAGGCAGCACCAGGCATAGCCTGTGATTTTCATCAGCAACCCCCAGTGAGTCCTTGTTGGATCCCCACGATGTTTGTCTGCTGTGGGCTAAAGACCAGCCTGTCCTCAAAGATAGAGCCCCCAGAGGTTTGGGGGCAGCTAGAGAGTGTCTCCAGGCCTTAGGAGGGAACAAAAAGGAATGAGGTGTGAGAGCCAGCCCCAGCGTAGTGAGCTGGTGTCACAGAGGGAGTTGGGATCAGGATCTAGGACCTGACAGGACCCAGGACGGGAGACCAGGCTCTGGAGAACGCTGTGCCCCTCCCTCACGGCTTGCCCTTTCACTGGAACCAGGTTATTTTCAGGGCAGCTGATATGGTCAAGTTGAGGCCAGGGAATTGGGAATTGGAGACCCAGGCACATCCAAAAACGTGGATACAAAACCTTTTTTTTTTTTTAAAGATTTATTCATTTATTTACAAGGCAGAGGGACAGAAAGAGAGGGAGAGACAGAGATCTTCCATCTTCTGATTCACCCCCGACAGGGGCGGCCCAGGCTGAAACCAGAAGCCAGGAACTGCATCCAGATCTCCCAGATGGCTTGCAAGGGCCCAAGCAATTGGGTCATGATCTATTGCTTTCCCAGGCACATTGGCAGGAGCTTGGATGGCAAGCAGAGCAGCCAGGATTCAAACCAGGTCTCTGATATGGAATGTAGCATCACAGGGTGGTGGCTCAACCTGCTGTACTGCAAATACAGGCCCCCTGGGTGGGAAACCTTGCTCTGTGTCGTCGGAGGGGCTCAAGGTGCACCTCCTATGGGTTTCTGCCAGATGCAAGGCTGATATTTGGCGACCCTTGTGCAGCTCCCCAGCAGTTCATCTGTCTCCATCTCTGTGTTTCTCTCTCTTTCCTCCTCTTTCATGCATCTCCCTTCTGTTGTCCTCTCTTTTTCCAGCCCTCCTCTCCTTCTCAGCCTTTGTTTCTCCCACTCACCTCTCGTTCTCACCGCCTTCCCTCCCTTTCCTGCTCTTTTGTGTTTTCCTTGTATTCTTTCTCTCTCTCCCTCACTGTCTCTCCCCCCTCCGTTTCTGTAGCTCTTCTGCTCCTCCCAGCGCAGTCGTGTTCTTGTGGGGTCACCAGACCAGCAGCAGCGACACTTGGGAACTTGTTAGGCATGACATCTGGGACCTCACTCCAGAACTGTTGCCTTAGAAGTGGACCCAGCAATCAGTGTGACTTCCTAAAAATAGCAAAGTAACGACAGAGAGAGAGAGAGTGAGAGCGAGCGAGCACTTGACAGATCTCTCAACTGCTGGTTGACTCACCAAATATCTGAGACATCCCAGTCTGGACCAGGCTGCAGCCAGGAGGCAGGAACTCCATCAGGGTCTCCCATGTGGCTGGCAGGGACACAAGTACTTAAGCCATCACCTGCTGCCTCCCAGGGTGTGTTTTAACAGGAAGCTGGATTCTGCTACTCTGATGCGCAAGGCTGACATCTTAACCACTAGGCTAAACACCCTCCTGCAGTCTGTGTTTTGGTAAACCCTCCAGAGGATTTGACGCACACTCAAGATTGAGAATCAGGATCTTGGAGGAAAATGCCAATTTAAAAAAATGCGAATATCTTTGAATGCTGATCCAATAAGCCTTCATTTCTAAACATGTAAAACCCTCCTGTACCCATTAGCTAATTAGGATCTCGGACCACCAGCCTGGCCAAGATGCTTTCAGAAACAGCATAAGCAATTGCACTCAAGTTCTCTGATTACAATCATGCTGCTAAATCCTTTGGGCCAACCTGTGTCTTTCCTGTCCCCGCGTTCTGCCTCACTTCCTCTCCTTCTCCGGTTGCTTTCGGGAGTGCACTTCAGTGGGGCCCGTGGGCCTCACATCCAGCAGTTTCCAGGCTGGATCAGCGTTGGCCGAATATGTTCCTTAGATACTGATAGGGTTACCAGTAGGAAAAGGACACCAGAGGCAGACGCAGGTGAGGATGGTGCAGGAGACGGCTGTCTGCATTGCGGGGTTTTTCAGGACCCGCGTGCATGGTGGCTCCTGAAGTAGGAGGGCTCTGTCTGTAGCATGTCCTGACCCCGACTGTGGGACTCCAGTTTGCACTGGGCATTACAGGGGATGAGCACATTTGGGAGATACTTGTTTAGGAAACCACAGCCTTTCTCCCTGGAGTATCTTCATCTCGAGCTTGGAGAGAAGGAGCCCCCATGATGCTCAGTGGAGTGGGTTGGCCCTGGAAGGGCCCATGCATGGAGCATAGGTTGTGCTTGCTACCTCCTGGCTCCCTCGTGTGCCCCCTGTTGGTGTGTAAGTGGGTGATGCACAGCCTTTCAGCCTTTGACCAAGTTGGCTGCGGTGGGATTTGAGGACCAAGGATGGGAAAGTTGTCCTCATGGTGCTGTGACTTAAATAAGCCCAGAACTTACCCTGGGGGATTGGATTCAGTCGTTCTGGCGTCAGGCCAGGAAACATGGACGCTTGGGAAAGCTCCCGGGAGCTTTGGATGCACACTGAGGGCTGGGAGCCGCTGGTGGACACGGATCCGTGTGTTGTATTTTTGTCACGGTCTATGCAGAGAAATATGGAAGCCAATGCTCTGTCGGTAACCTTGGAAGTAGACATAAGGGAAGACAACCAGACCCTTCCTATACCCTCATCCTCAACAGGGCCAAATGCACTGTGGTTTTGCCTGGGGGTGGTCACAGGGAGGTAGGAGCACAGAGAATTCATATTTCCTTATAAACCTAGAAGACAGAAACCATGATTTATTTAGTTTAGTGACAAGTACCCTATTGCTTCAGAAGGGATAGTTCAGAAGAAATAACAACAAAATGTTTATGGTCTGTTTTTTTTTTTTTTCCCACTAAACTTAAAAATACTTTTATTGAGTCCTGTAAGGGGAACTGTGTGTTTTTGCCATCAAGATTGATCTCCGTGACCTTCAGCCTACTTTGAGCAGCTGAATTTTGTTCTCGAGGGAAGCCCCGTCGTCAACCCCACTGTGGGGCGGATGGAAGGAAGGCAAGCTGAAGTCTAAATTGTGGCCGTTTTCTCGTTGATACTGGAGGCAATGGAGGCATTGTGGGACCAAGAGTAGGCACCTCCTGACCTGCTCTCTGGATACCCCCGTGTCCCCTAGAATAGCTCAGTGAGAACGTCAGTACTATTCTCTGCCCCCTCCAAAATATTATTATCCTAGATTATTTATCATATAAATAAATGTGGCAGCAGTTTTCCAAGTTTTTCAGTGTAACCAAATCTCAGACTGTAATAATTGGAATGAATCTGAGATTACTAGATAGTGCTTTTCAGCACTCTCTTTAATTTTTACTTCTTTCATAATTATCTGTGTGTGTGTGAGAGAGAGAGCAAGCGAGAAAGCGAGCAATCGAGCAATCGAGCTCCCATCAGCTGGTTCACTCCCCAAATGCTTGCAACAGCCAGTGTTGGGCCAGTCTGAAGCCAGGAGCCTGGTACTCAACCCAGGTCTCCCAGGTAGGTGGGAGGGGCTGGATCACTTGAGCCATCCCTGTTGCCTCCCGGAGTCTGCATTACCAAATTGAAATCAGGACCCATAGCTGGGTCCTGGTATAGTTCATGCCACTCTTGTTCCATCCCCAAAAGACTACAACAGAAACAGCAACAACAAAATAACACTCCGTATGTACCATTTTTTTTTTCAGGAATAAATAGCTAAGGCAGAATTGTCTGACAAAATCAACTGACAAAAAGAGAAAAAAGAGGTATGACTTGGCTCCTTCACTGGTTTGGACATATGTACACACCTGAGTAACCATTACCATATCATATCCATCACCTACATAAGATGTTACCTTGTCTTCCTCAGTGGGTTCTGTTTTTGGTGTGTAGTAAGAACATTTAGCATGAGATCTCTCTTTTTAATAAATGTTAAATGCATAGTATGATATTATTAGTTGTAAACACTATTTGTACTGCAGATCTCTAAAGTCAATTCGGATTGCATAACTGAAATTCATGCTGCAGGAATGGAAACTAAGCAACCATTGCGCATTTCCAATGGTCCATGACACTTGCCATTCTAGTCTGTGCTCTGTGCGATTGACATTCTTGGATATCCCATATTAAGCAGAACCATGTTGGATTTATTCTTCTGTGTCTGGCTTATTTTACTTACTTAATATCCTCCAGGTTCATCCATGCTATTGTAAAGAGCTGAATTTCTTCCTTGTTTTAAAGGCTGAATAATTCGAGTTTTATGTGAATGCCACAGTTTCTTCACCATTAATCTGGATGAGCACTGAGGTTCTTCCATGTCTTGATGACTGTGAATAGGGTTGCAGTGAACATGGGTGTGCAGACATCTCTTTGAGATTCTTGCAGTTCCTTTCGCTATATACCCAGAAGTGGAGTTGCTAGATTATATGGTCCATCCATTGGTTCATTCCTCAAATGCCCCCAACAGCCCAGGCTGGGCCGAGGCTGGAGCTTGGGGCCAGGAACTCAGTTTAGGCCTCCTAGGCAGATGTCAGGAGCGCAATTCCTTAGCCATTGCTGCTGCCTGCTAGGATCTGCATTAGCAGGAGCTGTAGTGAACAGCCAGAGCTGGGAATCAAACCCAGCTGTATAATGTGGAACATGGGTGTCTTAACTCAACCATGGAGGAGAAGGCTTGGTACCCTGAAAACTGTAAGCCTTGGTAAACATAATCAGAGGAGACACAAATAAGTGGATAAAGAGGCCTATATTCATGGCTTGGAAGATTTAATATTGTTAAAATATCAATGCTAGCCGGTGCTGTGGCTCACTAAGCTAATCCTCCGCCTTGCGGCACCGGCACCCCGGGTTCTAGTCCCGGTTGAGGTGCCAGTTCTGTCCCGGTTGCTCCTCTTTCAGTCCAGCTCTCTGCTGTGGCCCGGGAAGGCAGTGGAGGATGGCTCAGGTGCTTGGGCCCTGCACCTGCGTGTGAGACCAGGAGGAAGCACCTGGCTCCTGGCTTCAGATCGGCACAGCGTGCCTGCTGCAATGCACCGCAGTGTGGCTATTTGGGGGGGTGAACCAACGGAAAAAGGAAGACCTTTCTCTCTGTCTCTCTCTCTCTCGCTAACTCTGCCTGTCAAAAAAAAAAAAAAAATCCATGCTACTCAAAGCGATGTACAGATTCAGCACTGTCCACATCAAAGCTTTGTGTCACTTTTTATGGAAATAGCAAATCCTAAAATTTGTATGGATTCACAAAGACCCAGCATAGCAAAAGCAATCTTGGAAAAAAAGAACAAAGTGGGAAGAATGACATTTCCTGATTTCTAGGCGTGTTACAGAGCTATAGTAATTACAACATTATAGTACTGGCATAGAGAGAGACATACAGACCATTGGAAAAGAATAACCAGCCCAGCCGTCACCGCGGCTCACTAGGCTAATCCTCCGCTTATGGTGCCGGCACTCCGGGTTCTAGTCCCGGTTGGGGCGCTGGATTCTGTCCCAATTGCTCCTTTTCCAGTCCAGCTCTCTGCTGTGGCCCGGGAGGGCAGTGGAGGATGGCCCCAGTGCTTGTCCCTGCACCCACATGGGAAGCACCTGGCTCCTGGCTTCAGATCGGCACGGTTCGCCGTGCCAGCCGTGGCGGCCATTTTGGGGTGAACCAACAGAAGGAAGACCTTTCTCTCTGTCTCTTTCTTTCTCTCTCTCTCACTGTCTAACTCTGCCTATCAAAAAAAAAAAAAAAAAAAGAATAACCAGCCCATAAATAAACTCTCACATACCCCAACAACTGGTTTTGTATCTCTTCCTCATTACATGGTGTTCGCAAGCAAAAGAATGAAATCGGATGCCTGTGTCGTCAATGCAAATCAACTCAAAATGGATGAAAGACATAAGTGTGAGACCTGAAGCTATAAAACCTTTCTAAGAAAACATAGGGTCAAGGCTTCTTGGAGCCTTATTGGAATGAGTTTGAGAGGGGACTAGGAAGGCAGCAAGATCCATGCTTCCCCCAGGGTTTGAAGGAGGTTGGAGGGGGGAAGTCCCTGAGAGAGTGTGGTGGGAGAACATTAAGGGCAGTGAAGGGTTTCCAGGAAGTGGCTCTGGGTGAGTGATGAATTGGGCCCTCAGTGTCATCTTTTGATAAACTCAGAAAAAGAATGAAATTCTTTTAGTTTCATTGATTGGCTCTTGAAAGACACTTCTTGAATGCTGCATCACTCAGCGATGGAAATCAAAGGGCAATAGGACTGTATTTATAAGTGGTTTTTTTTTTTTTACTACATTCCTTTAAAAAGACTCCTAAGATCTGACATTTTGCTAAACCAGACTGGCCATGCTATGATCAGGAAATGGGCAGGGAGCGTGGTGCTCAGATTCCCGGCTTGCCTAATCCCTGCTCCCTGTCAGTCTAAATCCTGTGCTGCACAGAGGACTTAGGGCAGTGGTTCCCACCGTGCAGGCCCCAGATCAGCAGTATCAGCTTCACCAGGGAGCTTGTTAGAAAGTCAGATCCCCAGGCATGACCCTGGACCTGCTGAGTCAGCTCGGGAGGCCAGGCTCAGCAATCTGTGTTAAAATAAAGAACACAGTGGGGTGGGGCTGCGTCATAGTAAGGTTAATCCTCCGCCTGTGGCACTGGCATCCCCTATGGACGCTGGTTCTAGTCCTGGCTGCTCCTTTTCTGATCCAGCTGTTGCCTGGGAAAGCAATGGAAGATGGCCTAGATGCTTGGGCACCTGTGTGGGAGACCCAGAGGAAGCTCTTGGCTCCTGGCTTCAGATCTGCTCAGCTCTGGGCATTATGGCCATTTGGGGCGTGAACCAGTGGGTGGAAGATCTTTGTCTCTGTCTCTCCCTCTCACTGTCTGTAACTCCCTCAAATAGATAAATAAAATCTTAAACAAACAAATAAATAAATAACACAGGGTGTTCTGATGGTCACCCAAGTTGGAGCCCCCTTGGCCTTTTGCAAGGTTTTGGTAGTTGACCATCTGTTACAGAAGCTCCTTCTTGTGCTCTGTATTCCAGCCTCTCACCCTGCTCTCATCCTTAATCATTTGGCCTGGGTTTGCTTTGGTTAAGAGCTCAGACTCAGAGGCCAGCATTCTGGGTTCTGGTTTCAGATCTACCCCAATCAGCTGGGTAACCATGGCCAAGGCACATAACTTATTAGAACCATGGTTTCTTTACCTGTACAGTGATAATAATTATAGTAGTGTCTACCTACCATCGTAGTTGCAATGTATAAAGAGTTATCACATTAAAGAGCTCTAGTATGTAGTGGGCACTCCAGATACATTACTAATGGGAGTTATCAGCCTCCCACTTGGAGGGCTAGTACCCTGGGTAGAGACCATATGTCCTCTACTCTGCTTTTGTTCCAAACAGTGCCAAGCAGCCAGCTAGACATTCAGTAAGCATCCCACTGCAGCCCCTTGGTTATGATTTGCCATCCATGGCTACAGTGTAGATCATGTTCATTGCACCTGCTAAAAAGGCAAGGCACTCACTTCTTCTTTTTCTCTAACTGAGCCTCGCGCACGTCAGGCACTAGGCCAGGCCTTGTACAAACATTACCTCATGTAATCCTCACCCTCCGCCCAGGAAGAGAGGAATGCTCTTAGGTGGCAGAGTGGAGGACAGACTCAGAGACGCTCGGTGGCTTCTCCAGTGTCGACAGCTGGGAGACGGCAGGGCCGGGATTAGAAGGCAGGTGTGTCTGAATTCAGCACTGAGGTCTTCTCTCAGGAAGAAGAGGCAGGCTCTCTAAGAAGATCGTCTTTCCCTTTGCTGGAAATACTTCAGTCACCTTTTCTAATTTTAATATAAGCCATGTTTGAAAGTTCAATCCATATAGAGAAATGGGATATATAGCAAGGAGACATTTTTTCATTAGCTCTAGATATCAAGAACAAGTCTCTTGATAGTCTAGTATGTTATTTTATCCTTTAAAAATACATATACAAATACTCAGACATATTTTTCCTTAACAGAAAGTAAAAGTCATACATTGCATTTTTATACCCTGCCATTTTAAACTTGATATACTGAGACTATCTCATGAGAACAGCACATATAAATACATTTCCTCTTTCTCAAAGGCTGTGTGTTTTGTCACTTATGGATTTACTCTAATGTATTTAAATAATTACCTACCCAATAAAACATGCAGATTATGTCCAACATTTTAGGCAGGCAGCACAACACTGACTGTCCTAATAGTTAGGTCTACATTCTTTTGAAATATTGTTTAATGATATCCTTAGGAAATAGTAGTAGAGACAGACACTTTGTTTTTAAAGATTTTTAATCCAGATCTTTCTACATTTCCCTGAAAAAGCGCCTCCCTGCTCTCACACTTTGAAAGTGCCTCACCCTAGGACATAGATGTAGGGGTTGTTGCCCCTCTTTAAGGCTTCGTATCGTGATGACAAACTCTCCATGGTTCCCTGTGACGAATCTCCTCACATACATTTGCTGAACGTCATTTGGACTGGAAACCAGATCTTGTTCCTCCTGCTGGCTTTGCCCCATTCCAGGACAATTTGCCCTCTGCCAATTGCCAGTTCTGCTCAGCCAAAAGCTGCGCTCCTTGGCAGGGATCGCTGTTGGAGCCGGTGCAGCTGCACGTGTAAACGGGCTGTTCTCTAATTATAACTCACGATGCTCACATGGACTACAGAGGGCCTGCCCCAGAAGTGTGAACTTCATTGGATACCAACCACAGGACTTTCTCTTCCAAATTACCACTCCCTCCAAAAATAGAAAAAAGAAAAGAAATGGCTGAGGCTACAGACTGGTCTTTATTTCTAGTACGTGGCCTGAGCACTTGTATTTAGTCATGTTTTCTCTGGCGAGCAATGCCCTTGCGTTTCTTTCCTTCTTTCTTTTTTTTTTCTGTCAGTTTAGTCTATAAATGAAATGGAGTTACTGCCCCTATTAAAATGGAACACTGTGCCCTTGGTTGGCTCTTAACGGGTGGGAAAACCCCATTAAGTGTTTGTGAAATACGTTTTAAATACAGGAATTTTAATCTAGTGGTCTAATAAATCCCTCTTCTCGACTCAAATGAAAGTCTTGAGTTTTCCGGCATCTGTTCAACGATTTGTTCACCAAAACTTCCTTACCCAAACTTGACCCTGAGAACTCTAAGTTGAGGACATTTCTTCCTTCAGAGAACTTTTTTTAAGGCACATTTTTCAAAGCATCAGGAACGTTGGCAGGTGTATTCCATGGTAAGATACTATTTTAGAAACGTGCTTGAAATTCTTGCACTTCTAGGGTAAAAACCATGAAATCTCTATGACTGCTGGAGGATGCAATTACTCAAAACACACTAAAGACCCAAGACCTCATCCTAGTCCAAGCCTATTCCTTTTTCCCAAAGTTTGACAGCATCCAGAAAGTGTAGTTTCCTCTGAGATCATATTCCCTGGGAGCTGGGAGCTTTCCTTACATCACATAACGCTGAGTGTTGACTGAGCACCTCTGCCTCATTTCTGTTTGCTGTGTGTAAGCAGTGCATGTTGGGAACGTCTGGGTCTTACTTGGTGGGCGTTAGAGCCCATGTTCATGTGGGGAGCAATAGGGAAGATGCACTTTGCTGTCTGTGGCCAAGGTGGGCTTTTGTTTTCACTCTTGGCTACTTCATGTTTACTTTCTAAATGCAAGGGCATTTCCCTCTGTAACCATCACACCAGGACGCTAGCACTGACACGTCAACACCGCAGTTCTCAGCTGCCATTCAGGCTTCACCCACTCTCGTTGTTTTATTCAATAGATCCAGTCTGGAATCACGTGCTGCCTTCCACCCACCCTCAGCCCGGGGCAGTTTCTCAGTCTGTCTTTGAGTTTCGTGTGTGCACAATGTGTTTCCACAATATAGAGCAAAACACAAGGCTACTTCGAAAAGTTTGTGGACACTGCAATTGGAAGATACCATATTTTGTGAGTGGTCTTTTGAAAATGTACATGTTTATTTTCATTTTATTTGAAGGTGGAGATACGGGAGAGAGAAACAGAGAGAGGGAGACAATGATTTTCTTCCATCTGCTGGTTCACTCCCCAAATGTGCACAACATCTAGGGCTGGGCCAGGCCACATTCAGGAGCTCAGAGTTCAATCCAGGTCTCCACAAAAGTGGCAGGAACCCAAGTACTTGAGTGATCACCTGCTTTTCCCAGGGTATGCATTAGCAAGAAGCTCAGATATGGGGTGCAGGTGTCCCGAGTAGTGACTTAGCCACTGTGCAAAATGCCTGCCCTGTGCATTATTTTCTATTTCTTTTCTTAATGATTTTTTTAAAGTACCCTCATATAGTTCAAAATTAACATTAGTGGGGATCCTACTTTCAAAGTGGTATAAAAATAAAAATAGGAAGGGATTGTGTGTTCCTGCGACCATCTGGGATTAATATTACTCTACAAGTTCTCTGGAAGTCTGTGGCCGTGGTGTGACCCATTTCCTCTTGCCCAAGTGGTGGCTCTCATTGCTAGTGGATTCATCCACTCACCCATCCCTTCCTTCCTGTTTATCCATTCAGTAGATATGTGAATGTCTATTAAGGCATCAAGAAGCCACATGTTAGAATCCTTCTCAACACAGTATGCTGGGTAGCCCTAACCCATTTCTCCATGTTAACACTGCCTTGCAAAACAAATGAAAAAGTATGTTGTAGGTGGCCAGGGATTCCCACATGCCATGTGGAACAGGACTTTGCATGCTGGAATTACTGGTTAAATGGATTTAACTTGGTGTTAAAGTAGTCTCTGCTTTCAAGGTGGGCGAGGGGAGGAGTCAAAGAGGAAAATGAAAATAGGAGAAAAACACATCCTATCATATTGAGTCAAGTGTGTGCTTGTTCCTTTTGTTGCTTATCCTGAAGAAGACAGATGCCTGGAAAACATGAGTTGCTAAGAGCTGGGATTGTCCCAAATGCCATTATAAAGATAAAAGAGGAAGCACGGTGTGAGTTTATTAATGACTAGGAAGCCCTGAGCATTTGTTTCAGTGTGTGATTTTAGTGATGATCTCCCCAAACCAGCACTGCCCTGCCAACAGTGCCCTTGCAGGCGCGGCGCACCGGCTCCCGAAGAGGCTGTCATTATTCAGAGGACGTTAGACCTTTTCTTTGGAGGGTGGGCGTGGGAGTGGGAGAGTGGAAAGGAGTGAAATCAGAAGCGTCTTCCTTGACCTTTTTGAACTAGTTCTTCATTGGTGGCCAGATCTGCAAATGTTGAGGCTAGATTTAACCTGGAGGAGTAAAATCTCACAGGAGGGCAATCATTAGGAGTAAATGGGTGAGTTACTTGCTTAGGCTAATTTGGGGGCCAAACAATTAAGATAGAATTCTAGGTATTTTTATTATTTATTTTATTTTTATTTGACAGGTAGAGTTGTAGCCAGTGAGAGAGAGACAGAGAGAAAGGTCTTCCTTTTTCCGTTGGTTCACTCCCCTAATGGCCACCATGGCTGGCGCTGCGCCGATCCGAAGCCAGGAGCTGGGTGCTTCCTCCTGGTCTCCCATGCAGGTGCAGGGCCCTAGCACCTGGGCCATCCTCCACTGCCTTCCTGGGCCACAGCTGAGAGCTGGACTGGAAGAGGAGCAACCGGGACAGAATCCGGTGCCCCAACTGGGACTAGAACCTGGGGTGCCGGCGCTGCAGGCAGAGGATTAGCCAAGTGAGCCAGGCCAGAACTCTAGGTATTTTAAAAAACAAGGTAAATGAATAATGTAACAAGGCATTTTGTGTGCCACTTTGAAATGTTCGTGTGGACACTTCTGAAGGCCATGTTCACAAGGACATTCCAAGAGCCTTCGGGGGTGACGGTGTCGTGTTTGTCCTGTGTAAGTGCTCTCTGAAGGAGTCTTTCTTGGAAGGTCATGGTGGGATGAACTCCTACAGGTAAGACGTTTAAAAGGCTAAAACCTACACTGTCTTGTCACCATTGCCTGGTGGCTGGAGAAGAATCGCACGTAAGAGGAAAGTCCTTTGAGGGAAACGGAAGCACAGGGCACACACTGGGCCCTGGCCATGCTCTGCTGCCACTGCATGGCAAGGCTGGCCCTTGGTGCTTAGAGCCTTAGATGTGCCAAGGCCCGGAAGCCGTCTGTGACAGAGGCCTGAGACATTGCTCGCCGGGTTGGGGAAGGGTCAACATTTTCAGTCACAAGAGATGGTCTCCGGAGGAGGAGGAGGAGGAGGAGGGAGAAGGGTGGGATGCAGTAGTTATGGTTCCAGCGTTGAGAGGAGGAGGGCAACTCCAACAGCCTTGCTTCTCTCTCCCTCCTTCTCACCAGTGCCTGTCTGCCACCTCCTCTCACCGTCCTGCCCCTCCTTCTCTGGCCCTCCTGATTTCCTCTCCTCTTGAGTTGTATGCCTTGATTACCTGCGATTTCTTTTTTTTCCAAACAAAAGAGAGCACAGTTTGTCGTCTTCTAGGCGGGCTCATTGCTGGCTGGCATCAGCAAAGGTGTAACTCTCAACAGTCTGGCTTTTCTCTGATTACCAGCAGGTGGGTTGGAGCAGAAGGCATTCCAAGGAGCGAGGGGGACTTTTTGAAAGCCCTTTTATTACCCCCAAGCCCTCCCCCATCACTCAACCTACTTTGAAATGAATGAGTACGCAACTCAGAGAATGCAGGCTTTATGTAATAAAACCTCTCCCTCGCTGTGCCCTCCCTCTGAACCCGCGCCCCAAGCATTTTCATGAATTTGAGGCTGTTGACAAGGGTTGGATTGACAGCCCTTGATTTGGGAGGCCTCCCTCTTTGACTGAAGACAGGTAGAGACAGTGGCAGCCGGCAATGCCAGAAACAACCTGACTCTCTCTGTCCCTCCCCAGGAAACACCCAACCTTGGGGGCTAGGGCTGGGCTTAGATGCTGCCTCCTGTGGGAACCCTTCTCAGTGTCTTGATCACCCACAGTTCTCAGAATTTGCTCTCAGAAATCTGGTGTCTAGGCCACACCCCAGACCAACCAAGCTAGAATCTCTAGAGGGAGGGAACTCGCAGTTTCTCTCCATGTGATTCCCGCGAGCTAGGTTTGAAAACCAATGGCCTGGAACAGGGCTTTCCAAATTTCAGCTTCTGGGTGGGGACACTGTTTAATGAAGACTCTGATTTAGTAGGTCCCAGTGGGAGCTGAGATTCTGCCTCTCTCCTTTGCTGCCAAGTGATGACCACGCTGCTGATCTGCGGACCACACTTTGAGAAGCAATGACCGAGGCCATGACTCTCAAACCTTGTTATGTACCAGAACCACACAGAAGACCTGTAAAACATACGTTCCTGGGTCCCATTCTCAGGAATTCTGCTCCAGTAGGTCTGAATGGAGGACTTGGAGATTTTTGATTTCTAAGTTTTCCAGGTGAAACCTTTGGTCAGTCTGGGGACCACACTTTGAGAACCACTGGTCTAGGGTGTTTTGATAACACCCTTCCACAGGACTTCCAAGTGCCTATTCTGGCTTTACTGTCACAGTCACTTATTTAATCAGCCATTATTTACTGAGGGCATTTACCGAGGTCCGGGGACTATCCTTGGCATACAGTAGGAGGCAGCGCAAGGAAGCTTGGGACAGCAAGAACTTTAACTATGGAAGATGTGTTGGGAGTTCTACCTTAGACAAGGTGAGTAGGGTTAGATACGGTCATTGGGGTGGGGCCGCCGTGATGGAATCCCGGTGGCTTTATACAGAGAGGGACTCCAAGAGGTACATGTATGGTCCCCATCTCTCATCACGTGCTGCCCTGCACTGCCACCGTCAGATGTCACCCCTCAACCGTGCGCCTCCAGAACTGTGACCTGAGGTTCACATTGGCCTGGCTGGGGTGCTGCATTATTGCCAGCAGAAAATGGAGGAATACCCTCCCAAATAAAGCTTTGAAGCATAACTGTTTCAGAATCGATGTCTCAAGGGGCCTGATTGGTGACACTTCCTTCGTAAGCTTATCTGAAAATTCTTTCCAACCGAGAAGTCGAGTTTGGTTCATGAGGCAGATTAAGACGGTTAACCGTTGGTTAGGATGCCCACATCCTACTTCAGAGACCCGGGTTCAGTTCCTGGCCCTGACTCCTGACTTTAGCTTCCTGCTAATGCAGACCCTGAGAGGCAGCAGAGTTATCACTCAGTTACTTGGGTTCCTGCCGCTCACGGAGGAGACGACACCTGCATTGAGTTCCTGGCTCCTGGCTTCCACCTGGCCCAGCCCTGGCTGTTGCAGGCATTTGAGGAGTGAACCAGTGGATAGGAGCTTTCTCTCTCTCTCTCTCTCTCTCTGTGTCAAATAAATAGGTAAATAATAAACAAAATTTTACAAGCATAGTGCTTTATACAAAGTCTGGTTCAGTCTAGGCAGACTGTCCTGTTTAACTTCTCCCCTTTTTCTCTTCCACACCATGGTCTCCCCCTGCACGTCTTTCATGCCAGTTTCCTTGTCTACACTATTCTTCTCTCCCTTCTTTCCTGATCCGAATCCAGCTCACTGCTGAGGCCCAGCGTGAGTCCCTCCCTTCTCCTGCATCACGTCTTAGCATTTCTCACTCCATGCCATCGTATGGCATTGGATGGCTTCATGAAATACAATGGAACTCTTCTACTGAGTCTTAGTATGATTGTCTTAGCTGTGTCACTAGATTTTAATAAGATTATGCCTCATAGAAAAAACTTAAATGACTCAGGAGTCCTAGTGCAGTGCTTCGAAGTTCCTCAAAATTCCGGTTTAATTAATTTGAATTTGAATAGTGAGGATGGCTGCTGTGTGATGCATCACATCTCTGCAGGCTGTGTTGTCTCCATGCATGGCCATTTCTGTAGGTTGTTTTGAAATCAAATAGTCCACCCATAAAGGGGGAAAATTCTCATGTAGTTACCTTCAGTGGATGAGCAGCGTGTTCAGCAACGTGATTCTAAGAAAACTGCTTTGTGCTAGGTAATGAGCTGGCGCTGAGGATACACAGCACATGAGAACACTGTGGCCCTGTTGGCTTCCAGTCTGGGACAGTTAAGTCTCATGTATTAGTCAGAAGAGGTTGTGCTCTGCTGCAGTGACAAATAAGCCCTCGCTCATGCACGTCCTACATCGTGTTGGCCCATTGTGCAGGCCAGCTGATCTCTGTGATCCAGGTTCCCTCCATCCCGTTACCCACCTCCAGCTTCTTGCATAACTATGAGCTACACATCAGAGGCTGTCATGAATACCTCACAGCAACTTTCGTAAGGGAATAACCAGCCGAAACTTGGTTCTCGTCATTTCCATTTGTAGGCCACTGGACAGAATCAGACCCAAGGCCTCCCTTCTTTCAAGGGAATTGGAAAGTGTCATCCTCCCAGATGTCCGGGCGGGGAGGGAGACCAGGTATATGTAAGCACCAGAAATCTCTATCATGGAGCAGGTGGAGTGTTTAGGACGCTGCTTCAGCTGGTACACGCCATGTTAGAGTGCCTGGGTTTGAGTCCTGGTTCCATTGCTGACTTCAGCTTCCTGCTGATGTGCACCCTGGATGGCAAGAGGTGGGGGCTCAAATATCTGTGTTCCTGCCATCTGCATGGGAGGTCTAGATCGAGTTCTAGGCTGTTGGCTTTGGCCTAACCCCACCCTGGCAGTTGTGAGCATTTGCGGAGTGAACTGGCAGATGGAAGATCTCTCCCTCACTCTGTCCTTCTTTCAAATAAACTATAGTGTTACCTTCTCCCAGTGGCCCTTCATGTTTATTTCCCAAAATAGAGGTTTTTTTTTTTTTTTTTTTTTTTTTTTTTTTTTTTTTTTTTAGATATAGCGCTACACACTTCAAGCCACAAAATAACTTTACAAATGCCTTGTGACAGGGAAATTGTGGGGTGATATAAAAGCATATACTAGTGAGTGCTAATTTAGAACAGGCCGGATTTTTTTGATCACTTTTGTTTTTGGTTCAGTAATATCTCTTACATACCCAGACGTTTGTTAAATAAATATGTTGAATTCTCAAAAGTATTAACTGAGTAAACAAATAAATAGATCAATTTATGATATATTAGAAATTCTATCATGGTTAAAAAAAAAACCGCTATTGTCCACTCAATAGCCAGTCCCTAATTTATTCCTTGCTTACTCTATCAGTTAGGGTTCTACCAGAGAAATGGAATCAGTAGTGTCTGTCTGTCTTTCTATCATCTATTTACCCACACACATATACATATGTATTTGTGTGTATGTATATATGTGTATGTATACATACAAACTTGAGTTTCCAAAAATTCATAGGAAATGTGTATTGCCAAAAAATTATATAGGAATTTTAATTTTTTGTGCCAGAATAAAACTTATTTTTAATCTTATCTTCCATAAATTCTTTGGAGTCCCCTTGTACATGGATATAAAAGTGTACATGTGCATATAGTGTATGTATATGTGTGTGTGTGTGTTAAGGAATTGGCTTATACATTCATGGGCTGGTAAGCATATCTATAAAATACCTCCTCAGCAACACATGGGTCAGTGTTTAAGTGAGCAACTGGGTGCTGACACCTGGCCTAGGAACCATCCCACCAATGCAATTCTGATTTTGTCCATCCTTCTCCTAGCCATGCCCTTCAGCAGGGAGTAATGTGAACTGGCTCCAGTCTGGGCGTGTGGGGAGAAGTCTGGAGGGAGCCTCTGGGTGGCTTTTTTCTTTGCTTACAATAAAGGGCACAGAGAAGGAGATGTTCCCCACTGACTGATGTTTTCTTGAGCTTGGGGCCATCTTGGAGCCAAGAGGAGACCAGACCAAGACAAAGAACATTTGGGGGGTGACTGGAGAAAGGGGGATGCTCCTAGGAGCTTGACGATGTTGAACTGTGGAGCCTTCTGACTTTGAGCCGTCCCTCTCCAGGCCCTCTCCTCTTTGTGACGATCTATATCCTTCTAGGTGGTTCTCACTTGTAGCAGAGGGAACTTCCACTGATGCAGGGAGCCACGTCACATACAGCTGTCTAGTAGGAGTGGACTCTGCCATGTACGATGCTTAGAAATGCCATAAGCACATAGGGATGCCTACAAGCAATGCTCAGTGGTCATTTCCAGCTGCCAGAAGTCAGATCTGAAAAACTTCCACTTTGCTTTACAGGGAAGGATTTATTAATGGGAGCTGCTCTGAAAACAAACCCGGTTTTGCAACAATTCATGTACGAAACAGTGTCTGGGGGCCAGTGCTGTGGCACAGCTGGTTAAAGCCCTGGCCTGAAGTGCTGGCATCCCATATGGGTGCTGGTTCTAGTCCTGGCTGTTCCTCTCTGCTATGGCCTGGGAAAGCAGTAGAAGAGGCTCAAGTCCTTGGGCCCCTGCACCCATGTGGGAGACCCGGAAGAAGCACCTGGCTCCTGGCTTTGGATTGGCTCAGCTCCAGCTGTTGCGGCCATCTGGGGAGTGAACCAGCAGATGGAAGACCTCTCTCTCTGTTTCTACCTCTCTCTGTAACTCTGTCTTTCAAATAAATAAAATAAATCTTAAAAAAAAAAAAAAAACAGTGTCTGATGAAATCACTATGCCAACCTTTATATGCAAAGGAAATCAATGACTATGCTGTGTTCCAGGCCTGGCTGTCACTAACTGGCTGAGTAATCTGAGAAGCAGCCTTCACTGACCCCAGGTTATGCCTGTATTCAATGAGTAATTTGGTCTGAAACAGGGGTTTCCAAACTCTTTTTTAGGTTGAACATGTTTTCCAAATAAAACATTACCTCCAACTTACATCTGCGGCAGCTAATACAATCAGAGCTGCTCTGACTGATGCATAAATAGAAGAATCTAATTCTGTTTCCTCATGGGGCCTTAGTTCTCCATGGGTCTTAGCTTGAGATCCACCTCCAAAACTCCAAACTCCCTCTGATAGCATTATTTTTACATCTGTATGGCTTTCATCCAATAAATATTTATTAAACACATATTATGTGCCAAATACTGTGCCAGATGTGAGCAATAGAGCAATAAGCAAACATAAACCAATCTTGCTGGATGGTGCAGGTACAAAGTAATGGGTAGTTGGCAGCTTACTGTGAGTACCAAGAGGAAAGGTGGCAGAGCAGAAGGGGATGGGAGAAGGGAGAGGGGCTGCTGTTTTTGAGAGACAGGAGGAGAGGTCTCCATCTCCTTGGCAAGGAAACTTACCAAACAAAAAAAATCCAGGGAGCTGGCCATTGACGATATCTGAGAAAAGAGTCGTGGACTGTCCTTGAAGGAGAGAGGGGATGTCTTGTCTTACTGATCTGGGACTAGGATATGTCTGAGCAAGTGAGAGGGCCCACACCCACGCCAGTGATTTTACGTGTTTTGATGTAAGCAGAAGGAGAACTTTGGGAAGGAAGTGGACATCGCAGAGCAGAAACTGAAGGGAGGGCACCGATGCCAGAATAACTCCTTGGAATCCATTTCTGAGTCCTTGGGGCAGAGGCAAGATATCTGATACCACGAAGGCTTCTATAGCCTGCGAGGCATGAGCAGGGCCAGTTTCTGTCCTGGGAGGGAGATGTGGCACTGTGTGCGTGAGGGGCATTCTCCCTGTTTTTGCTGGAACTCAGTTTGGATCTGACCATGGGGCGGTAGCAAGGAACCAAAGACAGCCCAGCACTGTTGAGGCATCAACTTCAGAGACCCAGGGAGCTCTTTGCATTCACGTTAGTGTTGTTTCTTTTTTATTTATTTATTTTTTATTTTTTAGACAGGCAGAGTGGACAGTGAGAGAGAGAGACAGGGAGAAAGGTCTTCCTTTGCCGTTGGTTCACCCTCCAATGGCCGCTGCAGCCAGCGTGCTGTGGCCGGCGCACTGCGCTGATCCAAAGCCAGGAGCCAGGTGCTTCTCCTGGTCTCCCATGTGGGTGCAGGGCCCAAGGACTTGGGCCATCCTCCACTGCACTCCTGGGCCACAGCAGAGAGCTGGCCTGGAAGAAGGGCAACCGGGACAGAATCCGGTGCTCCGACCGTGACTAGAACCCAGAGTGCCGGCGCCGCAGGCAGAGGATTAGCCTATTGAGCCCCAGTGCTGGCCACACAATGGCTCTTAAAGGATGTTACAACTGCTCCTCAGAAATGCTGTGTGCCACTTAGACCAGGCTGCCATTGGCCCAAGCAAGTGACTTGGCCAAGCTGGACATCAGTGGAACAGGAATGTGTAATTCTCCCATAGAATAGAACCTGAAGTCAAGGACAGCTAATGGGACTAATAACTCAATATGACCGTCAGTAAGAGTTTTAGTCTGAAAGAATACAGGAGAATTCTTCCGTTAAGCACGTGACAGACATCCCTAGAAATTACCAGAAATAGTAGCACCACTTAATTGAAGAGCTAATGTAACACATATGACGGTGCAAAGCACTGAAATTAACTAAATATTCCTCTGTGACCTACACTGTATCCCCATCACACAATCCTGGGGAAATTCAGGCCACCATTTTATTATGGGGTGGTCTTCCAGGAAGTACTGCCCTCAGATAGAAAAAAATAGGAAAAATGTACTAGTCCAGGGTCTTTCAGTTCAGCTCTGAAATCCTCTCATTGTAGCGTCTTGGAAAATAGCCACTCACCTAACCAGAATGATTTGGCAACCAGAATGTGACCATGCGGTAAACACTGAGCTGACTCAATCACACTGAGTAGCTATTCCAGCTACCTCTGCTCTAAAACAAGTCACCCAAAAATCTGTCCCACGGCCGTTTCGTCATTTTGGAGTTTAGGAATTCAGACAGGGCACAATGGGAATTGCTTGTTTCTCTTCCAGTGTGCCAGGGTTTCCACAGGGGAGACTCAAAGGTCAAGGGCAACTCAACAGATGGAGACTAAAAGACTCTAGAAACATCATCACTCACCGTTCTCGTGGCTGATGCTGGCTGTTGTCAGGGAACCTCGTCGGGGTGTTGACCAGGACACACGCATGTGGCATCTCCACAGAGTCCCCCTGCGTGGGCTGCTGTGGTCTTCCCCACAGATGGCAGCTGCGTTCCAGGAGTCAGATGCTCAGCTGGGAAAGCTACGTGTGGCTTTGCCGTGCAGCTCTTGAGCTTCCTCCCTGCGGGACAGTCAGGTTCCAAAGGTGTCGTCTGTGGTGCCCAACGGGAGCGGGTAGAAGCCGGGCGGTCTTTTCCGACCTATGATTCCATTTCCACAACAGTAACAAGTCTGCCCAGATTTTTAAAAAAAATATTTAAATATTTATTTGAAAGGCAGAGTTACAGGAAGAGAATGGGGGAGAGAGAGGGAGAGGGGGAGAGGGGGGAGAAAAGGAGAGAGGGAGAGAGGGAGAGAGAGGGGGAGAGGGGGGAATAGGGAGAGGGGGAGAGGAGGAAAGGGAGAGACAGAGGGAGAGAGGGAGGGGGAGAGAGGGAGGGGGAGGGGGGAGAAAGGGAGAGAGGGAGAGGGGAGAGGGGGAGAGAGGGAGGGGGAGAGGGGAGAAAGGGAGAGAGGGAGAGGGGAGAAAGAATCTTCCATCTTCTGGTTCACTCCCTAAATGGCTACAATGATTGAGGCTGGGCCAGGCTGAAGCTAGGAGCCAATTTGGAATGCTAGGGGAGGGATATAGTTCAGGAAGGATGTCAGCTTTCACAAAGACCTGTATGAGAATGAACTTGGCTCTTCCTGGTCTCCCATGTGGGTGGCAGGGGCCCAGGGACCTGGGTCTTCTACTGCTTTCCCAGGTGCATTAACAGGAAACTGGATCAGAAGTGGAACCATTGTGACTTGAACAGGTACCCATATGGGATGCTGGCACTGCAGGGGGTGACTTAACCTATTGTGCAACAACACTGACGCCACAGGGACACGGGGATCTTGATGACTGACTAAATACCCATTCCTCTTGTTTGTTTAGTGAGGTATGGTTGACATACATGAAGCTGTATATGGTTAAGTGATAAGTTTGGAGGTGAGTATACACCGTCAAGCCATCACCACATAAAATGCCATAGACACATCCCTCACCTCCAGGGTGTCCTCTTGTCCTCCTTATTTAATACAGTGATAATGATAATGATGATCTCTGCCATGTTAGCCAGTTTGTGGTATGCAATGTAGTGTTGTTAGCTGCAGGCACTCTGCTGCACACTGGATTTCTAGTACTTACGTGCTTTGCACAACTGAAAGTTTGTACCATTTGATGAACAACTTTCCATCTGCCCCTCCCTGGTAACCACCAACTACTCACTGCTTCTTTGAGTTGGGCTATATTACATTCCTCGTGTAAATGGGTACATGTACCTTGTGTCCTTTTGGGACCAGCATACTTTTTTTTTTTTTTTTTTTTATCTTTTATTTAATGAATATAAATTTCCAAAGTACGACTCATGGGTTACAATGGCTTCCCCCCCCATACCGTCCCTCCCACCAACAACCCTCCCCTTTCCTACTCCCTCTCCCCTTCCATTCACATCAAGATTCATTTTCGATTATCTTAATATACAGAAGATCAGCTTAGTATACCTTAAGTAAGTATTTCAACAGTTTGC
Source organism: Oryctolagus cuniculus (assembly GCF_051225735.1). Classification (NCBI taxonomy): domain Eukaryota; kingdom Metazoa; phylum Chordata; class Mammalia; order Lagomorpha; family Leporidae; genus Oryctolagus; species Oryctolagus cuniculus. The sequence goes on along the minus strand of NC_142887.1, from coordinate 15,996,682 downwards.
TCCCACACAGAAACATAAAGTGAAAAATAATAGATGATTTTTTTAAAATGATGATGAAATCAGATCAGACCTATTGTCATGTTTAATCCCAGTGAGAGTCAAGTTGGGAATTGAAAATTTCTTTCTCTCTCTCTCTCTCTTTTTTTTTTTTTTTTTTACAGAAGATCAGTTTAGTGTACATTAAGTAAAGATTTCAGTCGTTTGCACCCCCATAGAAACACAAAGTGAAATATACTGTTTGGGTACTCGTTATAGCATTAAGCCTCAGTGTACAGCACGTTAAGGACAGAGATCCTACATGAGGAGTAAGTGCACAGTGACTCCTGTTGTTGACTTTACCAATTGACACTCCTGTTTATGGCATCAGTAATCTCCCTATGCACCAGTTATGAGTTTCCAAGGCTATGGAAGCCCCTTGAGTTCTCCGACTCTTATCTTGTTTAGACACGGTCATAGTCAAAGTGGAGGTTCTCTCCTCCCTTCAGAGAAAGGCACCTCCCTCTTTGAAGACCTGTTCTTTCCACTGGGATCTCACTCACAGAGATCTTTTTGCCAGAGTGTCTTGGCTTTCCATGCCTGAAATACTCTCATGGGCTTTTCAGCCAGATCCGAGTGCCTTTAGGGCTGATTCTGAGGCCAGAGTGCTATTTAGGACATCCGCCATTCTATGAGTCTGCTGAGTATCTCACTTCCCATGTTGGATCACTCTCCCCTTTATTTATTCTATCGGTTGGTGTTAGCAGATACTAGACTTGTTTTTGTGCTCCCTTTGAGTCTTAGTCCTTTCATTATGATCAATTGTGAACTGAAATTGATCACTTGGAGTAGTGAGATGGCATTGGCACATGCCACCTTGATGGGATTGAATTGGAATCCCCTGGTATGTTTCCAACTCTACCAATTGGGGCAAGTCAGCCCGAGCATGTTGGGACCAGCATACTTAACTTAGCATAATGCCCTACAGGGTTATCCATGTTGGCACACATGGATTTATTTATTTATTTACTTATTCATTTATTTGTTTAGAGGCAGAGCTAGACAGAGAGCTCCCATCCACGTGTTCATTCCCTTAAATGCCCACAGTGGCCAAGCTTGTGCGAGGTCGAAGTTGGGATCCACGAACTCAATCTAGGCCTCCTCCACGGGTGGCAGGAGCCCACTCACTTGAGCCAACATCGGTGTCTCCAGCATCCGTATTGCTGTGATGGTAGAGTCAGGAGGCAGGGTCAGAGCTGGGTGTGTAACCCAGCTATTCCTCTTTTTTTTTTTTTTTAAAAAATCTTATTTATTTATTTGAGAAGTAGAGTTACAGACAGAGGGAGAGGCAGAGATAAAGGTCTTTCATCTGCTGGTTCACTCCCCAAATGGCCACAACAGCTGGAGCTGGGCTGATCTGAAGCCAGGAGCCAGGAGTTCTTCTGGGTCTCCCATGTGGCTAAAGGGGCCCAAGCACTTGGGCGATCTTCTGCTGGTTTACCAGGCCAGAGAAGAGAGCTGGATTGGAAGAGGAGCAGCCGGGATTCAAACTAGCACATATTTGGGATGCTGGCACTGCAGGTGAAAGCTTAGTCCACTATGCCACATTGCTGGCCCCCCAGCTATTCTGATATGGGAAGGGTGAACAGCTTAACTGCTAGGCCAGGTGACCATTCCTACCATCTTTCTGAAGGCTGAATAATATTTCACTCTAGGCATATATAACATTTCCTTTAACATTCCATCTGTTGGTAGGCATTTGGGTTATTTTCATGTCTTGACTATTATAAAAATTGATGTCATGAATATGGGAGTGTATATATCTCTTAAAGATCCTGATTTCAATTCCTTTAAATACTCCGACTTCAGCTTCCGAGTCCAGCTGTTTACTAATGCAGACTAGGCCCACCCCAGCTGGAGTTTGGATCTCTCTGTCTCTCTGTCTCCTCTGCTTCTCAAATAAATAAAAGAAATTTCCATGATTATACTGAGTCACTAAGATCCCAAGGGAATTCACTATGGTGGAGCGTCAAGTCATCTGACTAATACATCTCCCAACACAACAAGCCAAGTTCATTCTCAGGCAGATCTTTGTGAAAGCTGACATCCTTCCTATCCCTCCCCTAGCATTCCAAATTCCACCCACTTACTACCACCCATGTGGCCGGTGACACCTTTGCAAGGAGCCCAAATCTAAAATGGTTTCTTCCTGTTACTCACTCATTTCAAGAATATTTCTTGAGTATTTACCCTGTGCCAAATGGATCCAATAACAATGAACTCTAGTCCTAAAATACAGAACATACGTGTTTCCTGGCCTTCCTACCACTCCAGGACCTTTTAGTCTCTGATGACCTTCTTTTTTCTCAATATGTTTATCTGATGCTCAGCTGTTAGAGTTTTATGAGTTTTGGGGAGGCCAGAGAGGATGTTCTTGATCTTAAATAACCTTTCTTTTACTTCCCTTCCTCCTCCCTTCCCTCTTGTCTGTGAATGTGTTGCCTTGGACTGTCAAATAAACACATTGCTAGGAAGGTCACGCCAACCTGGAGGAACTTCCTCCCTGTCGGAGAGCTGCTTCATTCATCACTGGGTGTAATCATCGCGGAATGTGCGTGCATGCTTCGCTCTCTGCTCCAGCTCCCACCGCTCCTCGGACCAGGACTCAGTCAGCTACTTGATTTTCAGAAGTGGGGCTGACCCCGTGGGGGAAACAGCTTGTTTTGACATTGTCATGACCACGTGTGAGCTATGGATGTGCCAGTATACACAACATCCAGGTGTCAGGTTTGCTACTTAGATTTTATCTCCACCAGGGAAAGGTTGAGGGAGTTTGTCCTTTCCTGGCTCTGATAGAATCTTCCGAGTGTAAGAAGACCTGAATTTCTGAGCTGATAGGGGAGCCATAGTACTCTGAACCCAGACGAGGGTCATAGTCTTCGCAAGATAATAGCCGGTGTGGATTGAGAGTTGGCACCAGAAGCAGGGACTCGTGGGCCTTGTTACAATTTGCTTCTTTTGATATGATACTCTCTGGCTATACTTTTCAGAACAAATAGTTATTTCAGGCTCCCTTAATGAGGAAAAGTGATCTGAACAATAATAAATACTATCAATGTCTTATTAACACTCATTTTATATACTAGGCTGAGGCAGGGTGCATTAAAATCATCTTACATCATCACAGAAATGAGGTATGATTATCATACCCATAATATAGATGAGAAAATTGGGGCTCAGAGAGAAGTAGCTCATCTGGGATCATTTAGATAGACAGGGACAGACCCAAGATTGAGGCCCCTTCTGGGACACTCTCAAGCTGATCTCAACTACTACATTAGTTACTAAAGACTTCTGGCTCATAGATGTTTGTAATGTATTTGCAGTTTTCAACCTCATGCCTGAGACCAAGAGACATATGGAAAGGGCTTACCTCCTTCATCTTGGGGGAATGACAGGATGACTTGACTTTCTAGATAGCAACAAGGAGTTTTAGTGACCTGGAAAAGAACAAGGGTCCCAAGGAGGCCTTCAGCCCATGTTTGATGCGTGAATTAGTTGAGTCCCACTGAGAAAGTTGGTTCCAGTTGTTTCTGCTTAACCACGTACTCTCTCTTGATTGTTTTTCCCAATCCAAGATACTTTGTAAGTAAGAGAGAAAGTGCAAATGTATTCCACGCTAAAGAGAAAAGAAAGCCTAGTTAGGAACCAGTTTACTGAAAAGGAGAAGGCACCCATTCACTACCGGTCTCTGGCCATCTTATACGTGCCAGGTTCTGGATCAAGCTCTGAGGACAGCTTACCCTCTGAGATTCAGTTACTGCCTGAACTGCCTGAACATTCTGTCGTCTCCAGCCCCCTCGTTGCTTTGCGCTTGCTTCAGCGTACCATGCTTGTTCCTACCTCAGGACCCTGAGTGTGTCCTGTTTGATTCAATCTGAGATCTTTGCATGAATGACTTCTTGTGTTCAGATCTTAATGTGTCCTCCTAGGAGTGATCACCTCTTGTACTCAATTTAATTGTTCTCCCTCCCTCTGTTATTCTTTATCATATCACACAGTTGCTGTTTACACTAGAGTCCTTAATGCTCTCTGAAACCATCTATTTTCCACTTTATTATTTGCCTTTCTCAATTTTTTTTACAAGTGGGGACTTTGTCTTGCTCCCTGCTGTGTCACTAGAACTGGGAACCATGCACCTGCAATACACAAGTCCTCAGTAAATAATAATTGTGTGAGTGAATGAGACAACATATAGCAAAATGATTAAAAGAAGGAGGTGGTATTCAAATCCTGGCTCCCATGGTTACTAGCTATACAACTTTTCAAGTTAACTCAGCCTCTATAAGATTCATTTTCTGTAACTCTAAAGTTGGCATAATAACACTTATAATCGCTGAAGATATTGACTGAAGTGATGGTGCGATAACTTCCTTGCATGCAGCAGGTGCTAGATAATGGGAAAAACATAACTAAGCTTATATCATCATCGTCATCACCATTGTTGTTGTTGTCGTTGTCATCAGTCATGCTTAGAGTAGAGAGAGGACCAGAGAACATAAAGTTAGACGCAAGGAGCGTACTTAAGATGTTACTGTAATTTTCCACTTAGTGCCTGCCATCACCAGGCTCTTTCCACCTGCCAGGCTCTGTGCTAAGTGCTTAATGTGCACTATCTCAGGTAATATCACTTTGAGACTTACGTGTCCATTACACAAAAAGAAAAAGCAAGCAGGTTTCAAAATTACTTTTCCCCACCCAACCACAAACAAGCTTGTCAATACGAGGGGCCTTGTTCCGAAATCTCAACTTTGTAGAGAATTTGCTTACTTCAGAGAAGATTCTGTATGATGCAAACTTGGATGCTGGGCCACTGTGAGTTTCACGATCTGTGTACCAAGGTGTAGTCCCAGCCACCATCCTTGATGGTGTCACTTCCCCATTCGCGGAGGAACGACACAGGACCCTGCGCTGTTCTTTTGTCTGCTCGGCCTCCCCCGGGTTTGCTGCTGGTCCTTCCCGGGTTGGCTGCTGGTCCTTCCACCTCCGTGGAAGGGTGGCTCCCCCTGCCACTTTCCCCACTTCCGCGAGGGAGCGGCACACTGCCGGCCGGCTCTCTCGGGGACTGCTCAGATATTATCCGGATGTTCCCCTTAGATGTTCCTGGTGCATGTTGTCTCTCTCCTCCTTTATAGTCCTCTTCCACCAATCCCAACTCTGCTACCCACACGCCGAGCACGCTGCTCTCCTCCAATCAGGAGCAGGTCCTGCTGTTTATTGGTTGAACTGGAGGCAGCTGTGTAAAAGCTGTTTCCTCCTCTCCCAGCGCCATATTGTGGGAGAGCAGATGCATAGAATAAGTCTTAATTTCAGTAACTTAGTCTAGTCCGAGTTGCTCCCCACAGATGGGATTCTACTTTCATCACTTTTAATGGTGATGGTTGTGAAGAACAACTCGTTAAGTCTGGGGGATGTTCTGAGGCCAGGAAGAACCGGGCTCAGCCGCATCAGCACAGAGAACGCGACCCCGGTTCAGATCCATATTCTTTTCTCATCTGGACCAAAATTTCTCTCTAAGCAAAGTAGAATTGCTTTCAGGAAGTGCTATTCTGCCGTATGTCAGCCGTGACAAATGGGGCGGGTTCAAGATGGATTTATCCGTTCCTGATGTGTGTAAGCTTTTCTCTGACACGGCTGTGCTCCTCCAGAGAACTTCCAAGGGCAGGAGGATGCCTCCATCGCCCAGCTGATGGAAAAGTGAATCCCTGCCAAGTGGGTGGGACTAGGCCTGGCCTATGGAGAAACCTCACCCATGGTTCTGAGGAGCTTCTGACACCTCTAGTTGTAGAGAAGATCTCGCCAACAATTCAGAATTGTCTTCTTGATCAATCCGAGGTCAACCCTACTCGATCACTACTACTCAGTTACTACAAAGTAAGTTGCATTTCTTCCTGAAACTTTAATGGAATGAGCAATTCAGCCGTTTATAAAAAAAAAAAAAAAAAAAAAAAAAAAACGAATTCAGATTAGTATTTGGAAATCTTACCCCCGATGGCATTCTCTGAAGGTAGCGTATAGGATTTGGTTGAAAGTATGAAGTAAAAAGCCCCTCTATAAACTTACTTAAGGTGGTGGTGCTGTGACAAATTGCCCACCTGACAGTGCCTATGCAAAATGAAGAATGTTCAGAGGGGCAAGTGTTGAGCACAGCAGTGAAGACGCTGTTTGGGATCCCTGAATCCCATGTCAGAGTGCATGGGTTCGAGTCCTGGCTCCTCTGCTTCTGACCCAGCTTCCTGCTAGTGTATCCACTGGAAGGCAGCACGTGATGGCTCAAGTACTTGAGTCCCTGCACCTAAGGGGAAGACCTACGTTGAATTCCCAGCTCATGGCTTCATCTGGCCCAGCCCTAGTTATTGTGGGCATTTGGGAAGTGAACCAGTGAATGGGCGATCTGTCCCTCTCTCCCACACACAAGTAGATAAAAATAGATAAATTTAAAAAATGTTGAATTATGTTAAAGAGTCATCTGCTATAGCAGTGACAAAGTTTCTGCTCAATGACTGTCTTTGATCAAATGGTGATCACTTCCTGAAACGCTGAGGTGGATTCAGAGATTGTATTTGGGATCAACAAGAAAGAATTAAAGGATCTACCAGTGACGTCTGCTGTGGGTGGGACAATTGAGGCCTATGATCTATAAGTCAAATGTAAATGTGTTCTCCTACCTACAGTTCAGTTTCTGTCTCCAGATGGACACATTGCATCTCAAACAAAAATTAATTGCACCCAAATTAGATAACACGCTACAAGTTAACACCAATCTAGTGCCCTTTCCCCCACCTTACAGTTCAGCTTAAATCCCCCTGGAGAGAAAGGCAGGCAGATTGAAGGGAAAGTTTGTAGACACACGCACAATATGAGTTCAGTTCAGTGAATTCTACCCATATCTGACATATGGGTGACGTATACGGTGTGGTTTATTTTAAAGGTATCCCAGGTTGTTTTTTATTTATTTTTTCTCAAATTGCCTGAATGCCCGAATCTTGCTAATGGGACACTCTACACCAATCTTTTATAAGTCATGGGAACTTCTTGAATGTATACAGCTGAATTACGTTTATTATAAAATGGGCTGGCTGATGGGACTCTCAGAGGGAATACCCAAGGCACAGTGGTTGTTGATGTGTTATTTGTTGACTGATGGGCCCTAAACTCATCCCATTAGATGTTACACCACCCTGATCTGTTTTCCTCTGTGGTATCCTGTCCCAGACCTGCTGGCGCAGCTGAAAAATAAACACTGGGCATCCTTAGCGTATGGTGTGAGCAGTGAGGAGAGGGGAATCATATTTATTTTCGATGTACCCTGGAGACCTTGACGTTAATGTATTTCTGTCTCTCTTCTCAGTTCCATGAGCGGGTGGTTAATATGATCTCTGGTTGTTGGGCGGGAGGAGCCCAGAGAGAGTGGGAATCTGGAAATCAACCCAGACTGGTGGGGAAGCAAATATATCAACAGACAAATGCAGCAAGGTCTCTCTTTTTCAGAAGACAGATCTGTCCTCCTGGTCTAATCCCCAGCACAGCTGCACTGCGCAGAGCAGAGACATTACATGAAAACGGATTCTGATTTCGGAATCCTATGAGCAAGTCTAATTTCAGATTATTCCTTTTCCACAGTGTCATCTTGCTGAGAGTTTGAGCCAAGACATAGAAAGAGGACAGACAGCACCTGAGACAGAAATCCCATGCCCATCCCTGGAGATGGCGGAATGAGAGGTGCCGCCCTGTCACCATCCGGAGCAGCTGTCATTCACCAAGCACCTCCTCTGTGCCAGGTGCCTTGCACATCTTCTCTTTAGTCTTCACTGTCGCCTTGGGAGGTCAGCATTCTCTCCTTCCATCTCACAGACGAGGAAACCGAGGCTGAGACATGTGTGAATTATCCCACAGTGACACAACGAATTAGTCAGGTTTAACTTATCCATTCACTTGGGAAATGCTACTCAGTGACATGTAAGTGGTGAATTAGAGACAAAAGGGAAAAGGACCCAGCAAGACAAAAAGCTGGGAAAATTAGAATTACCTGACAGAAATATAAGTAGATGAACAGAATATGTGCCTTTGAATTGCAAAATGAAAATGAAGCACCATGCTGTCTTCCAAAGGCAAGGATGCAGGCAGGGTTGGAGAAGGGGTGGGAAGGAGGAGCTGGAAGGACGTGGGCTTACATTTTCTCTCCCTCTGCTGCCCAGCATCCCGGCTTTTACTTTCCCGTGTGATAGTGTCAGAGATAACTACCATCAAGCTCTCATAGTAGTCATGCAGACACGGAAATGGAGTGACCTCCCTCTCATCACCAAGTCTGGAATCCTGGCCATGGAATTCTGTTCACGTGGCTTTTGTGAATTGTTTACATGCAGTCAGATATGAAGATGGAGAGTGGATGGGCTCAGACCAGGTGGCTTCTGGGACCATCACTCTGAGCAGAGGTCTCAGGCAAGGTGGCCATGGGAGGGACAGGGAGCTGGGAAGACGCTGCCTTATTCAGCAACAAACAGAGCTGAGAATCAGACCCAGGTGTTCCTGACTCAGAACAGTGTGGTCAACAACTTCTTGTCTGTGTCGTTGCAAAGCTGAAAACCAACTTACTATCTTAGATCGTGTCGATGGCACTGACCAAGGAAACCCTTGGTCTTAGTCATTTGGCCTCCCTTATGGCCCACCCTACCTCACCAGGTAGCATGCTGTGCAGGGGTGGGTGCCCCATGCCTGTGCACTGACCATGTTTGCCTGTCTGCATATGATGGAGCAGTTAAGAGGATAAGGATGGACTCTGGGGTTGGAACACCTGAATTTGAGCCCCAGGTCTGCCAGTGTGGCCGTGAGAAAGCTGACTGCCCCAGGTGAGTGCATTCGTTTATCCTCTACAACATGCAGATAGTATTAGTTTCTAGCTCAAGGGGCTGTTGTGAAGATCAAATAAATAAATGCATGTTAATAGTTTAATGGATGATATTCAATAAATGCAAGTTGTTTTGGTATCCCAAACTGGACATCATGGGACACAGTGGCTTAATCCCAGAGAGGGATAGTGTGATATGTCAGAAACTGCAGTATGCTGAAAGCTCAGTTGCCATAATGAAACGATACACCCGGGCACGGTGGACACAGTTCCAATGGAATCATGTTCCAGATGCCTCATGGACCGTGGTCCCAGATGCTGACCAAATCTGCGGGCGCAGCTTGACTTCATTAGTCTCCCACGATCCCCCAGACAGATCAAAGGAAACCCAGAGATTACTCAACAGGTTGGTGCCTGTCCCACCAGCGAACAGAATTCTGACTTCTGGGTTAGCATCAGAGAAGGAGGAGGTGATTGGGCTATATTCCTTTGTCTCATGTGGAGTGAGGGCTGACAGGCTGCCGAGGCTGGGGAGAGGTGCAGAAATAGACGCACCAGAGAAGCTGACATGTCGTCAGGGGAACATGACAGTTCACGATTATATTGGGCAATTTGTTATTATTCTGGTTAGAACATAATGAGATTATAAAGAATAATATAAGCAAGAACAATAAAGTAAGATTAAATGAACTGCAAAAATGAAATGTATAAATTCATGAAGAGGATGGGCCAAGTGGAAAATGAGAGAATGGGGAGTGCAGGAGCAAGATGTGGCCAGAGGCTAAATGAGTGGCCAGGATTCAGAGAGCAGCTTTGAAGCCCAGAGTCTGCCTCTTGGGAGAGAGCCTCAGGAGTGTGAGGACGTCTGCTTTTCTGCATCTCTGTTTCCTCACCTGGCACGTGATGATGACGACCACTGCGTGTGTGGGGAATGAATGACAGCAGTTGCACATCGTACCTGGTCTGCGAGGGGAGCTTTGATGGGGATGAGGGTCCCACAGTGGAACATTAGTGTAAAGCCTTCTTAGCTTCTTCCTAAGGCTCCTCCAAGGAGGGGGCTCTTCATATCAGAAATAACAGCCAAGTAGGGAACAGACCACTGCTTTATTCATTACAGATACCGGTGAATAACCTAGCCAGTGCTCAAGGGCAGAGCTGGACTTGGCCTTGGGCTTGGGACATAAATGAGGCTTTCTGCTCCTACATCTGCACAGCTTGCTTCCACTTTTGGATAAGGATGATTCAGAACAGAAGGAACAACCAACCAACCAACAAGCATAAAGCAAGAGATCTACCTAAGCTCATACTATAGAAGTCACCTTGACTTTGTCTTCCTACGCAGACACAGGAAGAGCAAGAGGGAACTCGTATGTGTAGAGTACTAGTAAAATGTCATCCAGTGTAAATGTCTTGGGGACAGAAGGTATAGATCAGCAAGGTGTGCATGCAGTTAAAGAGAGCAGTGCTGAGAACTGAATGAAGACTGCCAGTACCTAGAGGAAAAGAGTCAGAGAAAACGTACCTGGAATGAGACAGTGGCCGTCTCCTGTGAGAGCCAACTTGGGGGTGTATTTCAGGCCTGGCAGTGAACACTTTGGCTAAAATGTCCACTTTCCACATTCTAGTGCCTGGCTTTGATTCCTGGCTCTGGCTCCTAATTCCAGCTTCCTGCTAATGCAGACTCCAGGAGGAAACAAAGAGAGTTCAACTGACTGGGTTCCTACCGCCCACATGGGAACCTGGATTGAGTTCCCCACTCTTAGCTTTGGCCCCAGCTCAAACTTGGTCATTGCAGGCATTTGCTGAGTGGACTAATGAATGAGAGCTCCATCTCTCTCTCTCTCTCTCTCTCTCTCTCTCTCTCTCTTTCTCTCTGCCCCTCAAATAATTGTTTTTGATGAACTGCTTGACAGGGGCTTCTGTTATGGCTCAGTAGATAAATTGCAACATGCAACATTGACATCCCATTTTGGAGTGCCAGTTTGAGTGCCAGCTGCTCTGCTTCTGATCCAGCCCCCTGCTAATGTGCCTGAGAAGGCAGCAGGTGACAGCCCAAGTACTTGAGTCTCCGCCATTCATGTGGGGGACCCCCAGATAGAATTCCTGGCTCCTGGCTTTGGCCTGATTCAGCCTTGGCTATTGCAAGCATTTGAAGAGTGAACTGACAGATGAAGCTTTTCCTAGCTCGCTTGCTGTCTCCCTTTCTCTCTGTCACTCTGCCTTTTGAATAAATAAATCTTTAAGGTATCTGAAGGCAGCTACTTTCCCCCCAGACATCCATTCTCATTTCCGTCTACTCTAACCAGCACCTCCTAATACCAGTCCCAGCCCCACATATAGATGTACACCTGTGGGGAGCAACTCGGACTAGACTGTTACTGGAATTAAGACTTATTCTATGCATCTGCTCTCCCACAATATGGCACTGAGAAGGGAGTAACAACTTCTAGGCAGCTGCCTCTTGGCAACTTGAGTGATGACCTGCAGGAGCTGATCCTGCTCCTGATTGGAGGAGAGCAGCGTACTCGGCGTGTGGGTAGCAGAGTTGGGATCGGTGGAAGAGGACTATAAAGGAGGAGAGAGACAACATGCACCAGGAACATCTAAAGGGAACACCTGAGCAGCCCCCAAGAGAGCCGGCCGGCGGTGTGCCGCTCCCCCTCGAAAGTGGGGAAAGTGGCAGGGGGAGCCGCCCCTCCACGGAGGTGGAAGGGACGGTAGCCAACCCGGGAAGAACCAGCAGCAAACCCGGGGAGGGCCGAGCAGACAAAAGAACAGCGCAGGGTCCTGTGTCGTTCCTCCGCGAAGACGGGGAGCGACATACACCGGTTTTGTTGGCTATCTGTTTACCCAGAACAAAGACAACAGCTTCCCTTGCCACTAGGTTTGGCCATGTTTCTAAGCTTTGGCCATTAGATGATAAGAACCATATCAACAAGACAGCTAGCCTCAAATCCTTGTTTATGGGCCTATCTTAATGTGGTGTTCCTTTCTCCTTCTCACTGGAAGGCAAATACTATGGCTGCAGTCTTGTCAGCCAGCTTGTATGATGTGGAGCAAAAGTCTGGAAAGAGTCTGGGCCTCTGCAGATGTTGAGATGCAGAGGTTTCTCATTAGCTTTGGACGTCTTCCCTTCAGAATTGTATGTGGGAGAGAAGTACACTTCATTTTGTAAAAGCCGCTGTTGGTTTGAGACTCTCTAACTCACAACCAAACCTCACTCTAATTGTAAAAAAAGATACTAAGATCTAGACTCATCACTCGAAGTCATGGGTTTATTTTTTTTTAAGATTTTAAAAATATTTATTTGAAAGGCGGAGTGTTAGAGAGGGAGACAGAGAGAAAGATACCTTCCATTATTGGTTCACTGCCCAAATGGCCGCAATGGCCAGGGCAAGCCATATTGAAGCCAGGAACCAGGAACTATGTCTAGGTCTCCCACGTAGAGGGCAGGGGCCCGAGTACTTGGGCCGTCATCTGCTGCCTTCCCAGGCACGGCATTAGCAGAGAATTGGATCAGAAGCAAAGCACCAGAGACTCATATTGGTGCTCCATCATGGGATATCAACATAGCAGGTGCCACGATGCCAGCAGCAAAGCCGTGGGTTTTTAAAGATGCGTAGTTGAGTTAGATATGGTCAAAAACCTTTTTCTGAGTCTTGGGACCTCCACTAGGTGTCAGGAATGGTGCTGGATGTTACAAAAATCCAAGGCTGGTGAAATCCAAGGCCTCCCTTTTGACAGTTTTGGAGATGCAGCAAGAATTTGCATTACATGCATTGAGGCTTTCTGCCTGATAGAGGAAGTGACACCTCAGGCATTCTTGGACAGAGGGAGAATTTTAGAAAAGGAAAGAGAGAGGAGGGAGGGAGAGAAGGAGAGGAAGGAGCGTTCATTGTATACTTAAAAGTGGAAAGTACTTTTCCCAGTTTCTACATTTCAGCTTTGTCCTTTGTATGTTTTTTAATTTGACAGGCAGAGTTAGAGAGAGAGACAGAGAGAAAGGTCCTCCCTCCGTTGGTTCACTCCCCAAATAGCCGCCACGGCCGGCACTGTGCCAACCTGAAACCAGGAGCCAGGTGCCTCCTCCTAGTCTCCCATGCGGGTGCAGGGCCCAAGCACTTGGGCCATCCTCCACTGCCTTCCTGGGCCACAGCAGAGAGCTGGACTGGAAGAGGAACAACCGGGAGTAGAACTGGCGCCCGTATGGAATGCTGGCGCCACAGGCAGAGGATTAACCAAGTGAGCCATGGTGCTGGCCCTTGTCCTTTGTTTAGTAAGAGAATCTTCTGGGTTGCTTGATTGTATAGATTTGAATCTCAGTTCTTGTCAGTTGTGTGACCACATTCAAAACACTTAACATGTCGGAACCTCCATTTTCAGTTTGTAAAATGAGAACAGTCAAGATGGCTAAGGAAGATACAGTTATCTTTATGCTCTTCTTCCTGGGGACACAGCCAGACTACATTCTCAGCCTTCTTTGCAGTAGAAACCAGACATGTGACTGAGTTCCAGCCAAAGGGATGCGAGCAGAGCTGCCATGTTCCCCTTGTAGGCCAAGGTTCTTATTAGCACCTGTGCCTTTCTCTGTTGGATGGATTCAGGGTACGCTGAGGCCCCGAGACATAGCAAAGCCACACTGGGAATAGGGTCTGGGTGGATAAAAACTGCCAGGGGTACGTGATTGGGCTCTTGTCTGAGAACACACTTGTGTGGTGTGGAGATCCATTCATTCTGTCATGTGGCACTTCCATGGCTGATGCACTGGTCCTCAGTGAGGCAATGCATTTTGAAAACCTAACCGAATCTGCTACATTGTCACTTCCTGGTAGATGACAGATGTTCTTCCTGCAGTTGTTACAAACTCGGCCAGCTGAGCAGGCGAGGAGCAGGACCCGACGCCATCTGTTCTTGTGCGCACGCTCTGTTGTTTCCACATGGCACAATGGTATTTATTCAAGGGTGACACCTGCTATCTTCTGTCTCCCTCTGGCCTGCACTCATGGTCAAACAGGTTAGGTGCTGAAGGAAACCAAGCAGGGCTGTTTACAGAGTCTACAGTATGATTTGCAGCCCTGTGACTATGCAGTGCATGATTTACACAGTCAGCAGCAAAACCTCCACCTAGTGCCTGTAATTAGAAAAAAAAAATACTATGGAGGTGTGACAAATGCCTTTTGTCCGTTTATTATCATCCTTGTGCCCAATTCCTCCATTCCACTGGAATGCCAACTCTAAGAGGGTGGGGGTGTTTTGTATGCCTTGTTCACCTCCGTCTTCTATTGATTCCTTTTTTTTTTTTTTTTTTTTTTTTGACAGGCAGAGTGGGCAGTGAGAGAGGGAGAGAGACAGAGAGAAAGGTCTTCCTTTGCCGTTGGTTCACCCTCCAATGGCTGCCACGGCCAGCACACTGTGGCCAGTGCGCTGCAGCTGGCGCACTGCGCTGATCCGATGGCAGGAGCCAGGTGCTTCTCCTGGTCTCCCATGGGGTGCAGGGCCCAAGGACTTGGGCCATCCTCCACTGCACTCCCGGGCCACAGCAGAGAGCTGGCCTGGAAGAGGGGCAACCGGGACAGAATCCGGCGCCCCGACCGGGACTAGAACCCGGTGTGCCGGCACTGCAAGGTGAAGGATTAGCCTAGTGAGCCGCAGCGCCGGCCTCTATTGATTCGTAAGTGGTGCCCAACAGCCAAATGAACCCTTTGTGGTAGCACTCAAGCAGACACCTTCCTCCCATCCAGGAGACTCAAGGAAGCGTTTAGTTTTTCCGCTGTTTGTTGACACCAGGCCCCTAAAGAAACCAAGGAAGCTCTCAAGATGAGAAGAACATGGTCCTCTTCCCTGGCTGCATCGCTGGTGTCTAATTCTGTGTCCGATTTCCCTGCCATTTTATTTTTGGCTCTCATCTCAGAGGCCTGAAGCATTAAATCATCCGCAGAGAAGGCTGAGGACAGCCTGTTACGAGAGAGCAAGTACATGGTGCTAACTGACCCTCCCAGCAAGACTCGCAGTCTGGCGCTGTGACCACAGCGTGGTCTCGTGTCCCTGCAGCCTGACAGGAGGGCATCCCCGCACAGAGAACCGAGGCCAGGGCTCTGCTTTGTGTGGTTCACCGTGGATGTCCCAGCTGTCACCCTCATGCACGGGCCCTGGCTCGCTCATGAGTAGAAATGTTGCCTTTCTACCCGATAACGGGTGCCCCTTTCTCTGTAGCTCACTGGCCCCTCAGTGAGAACCACATCTCTTTGCAAGAAAGCGTTACGAGTGCAACTTCTACCCGCTCACAAGAAAACAAGTTTGTGTCCTGGGCTCTGTGCTGCACACACAGTGTGCACTGTCTCATCTGCGCCTTGCCACACTCCTCTGTATCAGGACGTCAGCCCCACGGGTAGCTGAGAAACTGCCTCAGAGAAATCAGGAAAACATTTCAAGGTAATAATCCTGTATTAATACACCGAGAACCTACTGCCAGCCTGGCCCTTTTCACCTTCCACAGTCATCCGGAGTCCGAGGTAGTATTCACTGTGCCCATTTTACAGACTAGGAAACAGGTGCAGCTACCCAGGGAGTGCTAGAACCAGGATTCCAAGTCAGTCAGCTGGCACAAGAGCACACAAACTTAGTCTAGTCCTGAGGCTGGGGTTTGAATCCAGCCTGTGCTGGCCGCCTGTAGGCTCCAATGCCTGGAGCATTGTCAAACAGGTTTTACAGACTCAAAACCTACCATAGATCTGGCATGACGCAGGCTAAGAGCATGAGAGTATGAAAACTGCCTGTTGTTCCTGAAGCATGGGGCTTTCTGGGTGCTTCTTTCATATGGCTTTATTAGGTAGTGGGATGGGGACAAGAAGCCTCTTACTGTCTTCCTAATTTAGCTCCGAGAAAGCCAGAAAAATTGCACATCTGCAATGCAGAGGCAGAATTGGAGTTCAGGGCACAGCTTCCCTGTGTATCAGTTTGCCTTTGGTTTGGGGTTTTCACCCAGCGCAGCATTGCCCTAGAACTGTGTTTCCCAAGCCTATAGGCAAGAATGTTAGGCACCTTCTCACTTAAGCTTCCAAGTTTTTGCCTCTTCCATTAAAATAATAATAATAAGGTGATAGATAAGAGACAGACAGGAAGTTTTCTCAAAGAGGGGCTTCTCTCACCAGCACGTGGCCTTCAGGCAGCAGATCTTGGCAGCCCCAGGGGATCCGGCTGAGATTCCTGGTCCTGAACACCGTTCTGCAACTGGAATCAGGGAGTGAGACAACACACCCAAGATTTATGGATCCTACTGCTCTTTATGGTGTTTGTTCCTCACACATGTTCCCTCTGCCTCGCCCAACAGGGAACACCACATCACAGGGTTTGTGGGCGTGAGGAAACTCTCACTGGCTCCCTGAAAGTGGTTCCAGTGGGACCCACGGCAGGGAGAGGCCAGCACGCTTGGCCACAGCTGTTGACAGAGAGGAGAGGGGGCACCAGGGTGGGTCATGGCTGGCACACTGCTGATGGATTTCTAAGTAGTCACACCAGGAATCAAGATTGACAGGAGAGGCTCCCACGAGTAGCTTTGATTATTTAAAATCCAGGTTCAGGGGTAGGCCTTTGGTCTAGCAGCTAAGATACTCCCATCCCACATTGGAGTGCATGGGCTCAAGTCCTGCTATAGCTTCTGGTTATTGCAAACCCCTGGAGGCAGTGGTGATGGCTCAAGTAATTGGATTCTTGCCACCCACCCACCCACAAGGGATCTGGATTTCATTCCTGGCTTATGGCTCTGGCCCTGGCCCAGGCTTGGCCACTGCATGCATCTGGGGAGTGAATCAGCAGATGAGAAATCTCTCTCTCTCTCATCTCAAATAAATAAATAAAACTTAAAATCCAACTCCCTGGCTCTCCTAAATTCTGTATCAAGGAGTGTCTGTTGGAGTCCAGTTATCTCTACACTGAACCATCTCTCCAAATAACCATTATGGCATTCGAAAACCTCTGATCTAAAAACATCAGCACACTGTTCACTGGCATTTCATGGAAACAGTCACTCAAGGTTTCTTTGGTAGTGACCCCTCCAAGGGCTATTTCAAGCTAATGTAAGCAAGCATTCTTTCATCTAAAGCAGTCTGTTTATTCGTTGAGTGCCTACTGTGTACCAAGAACTTCACATGCATTGCTGTATCCTCTCAACAGTTTGTGGGGGGGGGGGAGGGCTATGGTTGCATTCACTTTACAAATTAAGAAGTTATGAACCAGAGAAATCAAGAGCTGCCTGAGGTCACACAGCTATACAGGGTGAGTGACAGAGCTGAAATTTGGATCCAGGTTAGATTTTGTCTGATCCTTTCTTTGATGGAAACAAAATAGAAATTCATGTCCTTATTCTAAAACGGAAGCAGACTGAGAAGGGTTTCAGGGTCTACATTATTTCCCTGTAACAGTTTACTATAAACTTGTCTTAAGACAACTCAAATTTATTTTCTCACAGTTACGGAGGCTTGAACTCTGAAATCTGTACTAATGGGCCCCAGTCAGTGTGTTCTAGAGAGTTGTACATCTTCCGAAGATTCTAGGAGAGAATTTGTTCCCTGCTCTTCCAGGTTCTGGGGCTCCCACGCGTGCTTAGGTTTGTGGCTGCTGCATTCATTCCAGTGGCCCTGTCTGCACATGGCCTGCCAACGTCTCTCAAATTTTGCCTTTGTCTTTATCTGTGAAGATACTTGCTACCAGATTAGGGCCTTCCAGGATTATGTCAGGTCCTTAATTCCATCTGCATAGACCCTTGTTTCCCAATGGCACATTTACAGATTCTAGGTGAACCTACTTTTGGGGGACCAGCATTCAGACTTCTACAGGGTACACGAGGAAGGAGGTGGGAGAGGCAAGACTTCACATAGATCTAGTCACAATCCATGTGTATTTCCTGGGACTGTGTTGGTTGCCAATGATAGAAACCCAGCTCTATTTAAGCTTACAGGTGGCTGTCAGGTGGAGGGAGGGGATGGCAGGACTGATGATTGTCCCTGCCACTGGAAAGGCCAAAAAGGTGGATTTTCCTGGCTTCAGGCACAGCCCATCTTTTGTGATCAGGACTGGAGCCATTTCCTGGACAGCTTTCGCCACCCATCAGGTAAAAAGCCTTAAACACACTTATTTGTCTAATTTAGCCAACAGGAAGCAATCCCCTTTCCACTAGTGCAGGAGAAAAAGACCTGAAAATGCTCTGGTTGGCTCTGCCTGAATCATATGACCACCCATGAGCCAATCACTGTAACCAGAGAAGTCATTCCTTCAGCGGCAATAATAAGTAGATATTGAGTACCTTCTATGTGTCAGAAATTCTTCAAGGTATAAGGTGTGTTCAGGGGGCCAGCACTGTGGTGTAGCAAGTAAAGCTGCCACCTGCAGTGCCAGCATCCCATATGGGCACCAGTTCAAGTCCCAGCTGCTCCACTTCTATTCCAGCTCTCTGCTATGGGCTGGGAAAGCTATAGAAGATGGCCCAAGTCTTTGTGCCCCTGAACCCACATAGGAGACCCAAAGGAAGCTCCTGGCTTCTGGCTTTGTGTTGGTATAGCTCCTGTGGCCATCTGGGGAGTGAACCAGCAGATGGAAGATCTCTCTCTCTCTCTGCCTTTCTGTGACTCTGCCTTCAAATAAATCTTAAAAGTGTGTTCAGTAAACAGAAGACAGTTTCCTGCCTTCGTGGGAGTTATATTTTAGAGCATAAATCCAGACAATTAGCATATAAACAAATAAACAAAAAACTACAAGTTCAGCTAGAGATACGTGCTATGAAGCAAAGTAATTCAGCCAGTGTGCTAAAGAATGGCCAGAGGGTGTAACGTCCCCTGTAACCTGTGTGAGCGTTAAGGCCTGTATGAAGAGACGGTAGATGGCGTGCACCTCAAATGATGAGAAGAAGGAAGAGGCCATATGAAGGTTTGTGGTATATCTTTTTTTTTTAAAGATTTTATTTATTTTATTTGAGAGGTAAAGTTACAGACAGTGAGAGGGAGAGACAGAGAGAGAGGTCTCCCTTCCGTTGGTTCACTCTCCAAATGGCCACAACGGCCGGAACTGCGCCAATCCGAAGCCAGGAGCCAGGCACTTCTTCCTGGTCTCCCACACGGGTGCAGGGGCCCAAGCACTTGGGCCATTTTCTACTGCTCTCCCAGGCCATAGAAGAGAGCTGGACTGGAAGAGAAGCAACCAGGACTAGAACCTGGTGCCCATATGGGACGCTGGTGCCACAGGAGGAGGATTAACCGACTGCGCCATGGTGCCACCTGCTGTGGTAGATCTTTCTAAGTAGATGAATAGCATGTGCAAAGGCCCTGTGGTGGAATGAGCTTAGAGGAACAGAAAGATGGCTAACACAGCTGGACTACAGTCCATGAACAGAAGAGGGAGAAATGTAGCTGTAAGGAAGAAAGCCAACATCTCAAACCCAAAAATTTGACTTCTAAGACCTCTGCTCTTTACTGCTTACCTTCACACCCTGTCTCAGGAGAGGCATGTCTCTAGTCACCACTGTCTCACTCCTCCCAGCGCCTGGCTAGATTACCTCTGAGTGCTTTGAAATAGCATACCAATTACTTTGTGGATGTCTACTCCTCCCAGAATCCCGGGGTTCAAAAGGGGAGATAAATCAAGAGTAAGGTCTCATGGTATCCTCATTCAGTCTCAGCCTTAGTTCAAGCACACAGCTTTGATCAAGCTTGTCTGGGTGGGATCTGGGGAGTCAGTGAGTGATGTTTTCGCCTTCCTCTTCTGTTTCGCTTCTGTACACTCTGGCCTGATGGTCTTTGGCCAAGCCTCGAGGTACTGAAATACCACAAGAAAGGAGGCCTTTGAAGTAGTCGTCGCTTTCATGAAGCAAGACGTGCTGTTGCCCAGGTCTCCCCGTGGAATGCTGTCTTCTGGAGCCGTGGACAGAGCGCTCAGGAGGCCCACAGAGGCACAGGGGAAGACGTGTTGGGGTTGATTTGGAAAACATCTGAACCTGGATGGAGCCCTGAGCCAAGGCCACGTCCCTCGCAGAGCCTTCATTTGCTCCGAGCCAATCAATGGAAGATACTGGTTCAAGGTCTGCGTGCACTGGACCCCTGCCTTCAGTGTTGGTAATCAGAGACAGGATGCGGAACTGCTGTTTCTGAAGGTACCCAGGAATCCCCTGTCCCCCACTACAATAATTTAGACAAATTTACTTACTTGACCACGAGGTGGATGGATCTGGGAATGCTGAAAGGCCCCACTGGGCACTTGCTGCTCAAAGTGTGGTCCATGGGCCAGCAGCATTGCACCACCTGAAAGTTTGCTAGAAATACAGAATCTCAGGCCCCACCTCGAACTCGTTGCAACATTTTCTGTAATTTAGCAACACCCTGCTTAATTAACAAGCACAATGAATTATTTTATTTTATTTTTTTAACTTTTATTTAATGAATATAAATTTCCAAAGTACAGCTTATGGATTACAATGGCTTTTCCCCCGATAACTTCCCTCCCACCTGCAACCCTCCCCTCTCCCCCCTTCCATTCACATCAAGATTCATCTTCAATTATCTTTATATACAGATCAATTTAGCATATATTAAGTAAAGATTTCAACAGTTTGTACCCACACAGAAACACAAAGTGTAAAATACTGTTTGAGTACTAGTTATAGCATTAAATCACAATGTACGGCACATTTAGGACAGAGATCCTACATGAGGAATAAGTGCACAGTGACTCCTGTTGTTGACTTAACAAATTGACACTCTTCTTTATGGTGTCAGTAATCACCATAGGCTCTTGTCATGAGTTGCCAAGGCTATGCAAGGCTATGGAGGCCTTTTGAGTTCGCCGACTCTGATCTTATTTCATAGTCAAAGTGGAAGTTCTCTCCTCCCTTCAGAGAAAGGTACCTCCTTCTTTGATGACCTGTTCTTTCCACTGGGATCTCACTTGCGGAGATCTTTCATATAGGTCTTTTTTTTTTTTTTGGCCAGAGCGTCTTGACTTTCCATGCCTGAAATGCTCTCATGGGCTCTTCAGCCAGATCCGAATGCCTTAAGGGCTGATTCTGAGGCCAGAGTTCTGTTTAGGACATCTGCCATTCTATGAGTCTGCTTCCCATGTTGGATCATTCTCTCCCTTTTTTATTCTATCAGTTAGTATTAAGCACAATGAATTTTAAGAAGAGTACTTGACTAGTATTTGTTAAGTATTGTTTTCAGGGTGCTGCCATTCCTAACTACTGTGTCTATGGAGGCATCAATAGTCAATCATAGAATTGTTTTTTCTAAGCTTACAAACTTTTAAAAAATAATTATTTAATTATATGAAAGGCAAAGCAATGGGGGGAGGGGAAGAAAAAAAGAGAGAGTAAGGGAAGAATAGAGAAAGGGATCTTCTATCTGCTGGTTCACTCCCCGAATGCCCACAACAGCCAGAGTTGGGCCAGGCTGAAGCCAGGAGCCAAGAACTCTTATCTGGGTTTCCTGCATGCATGCCAGGGCTCTAAGCACTTGGTCATCATTCACTGCTTTCCCAGGCTCACCAGCAGGAATCTGGATTGGAAGCAGAGCAGGTAGGACTTGAACTGGTACTTAACCTGGCCCCTCAAAGTGACTTTTAAGTCATGTCCCAGGCACCCTGATCCAGCAACGGGAGCTGGCACACGATTAAAGCTGTGTTCCACACTCGTGAAAACGTTGGGCCAAGCTCTTTTAAAAGTGTTCACTTCTTTCTCATTGCACTGCCTCGGAATGAGCACAATACAGGTGACTGATAAGTGTGTGTGGAGTGAACATAAGCCCCCTTGACCCTTGTTCCCGTGGGGCTCACTGAGCCCACACCCCCAGAGGACCAGGGTTTCCACTGGATGTACAGGCAGCTCAGTATCCGTTCTGGGTGTGGAGTTTGGTTGTTGACAGTTACCTGCTGGAAAGCTGGAGTGAGTTTGTAGAGACACTAGGGACCACGTGAAAACACACAGCAACAAGGCCGGCGCCGCGGCTCACTAGGCTAATCCTCCGCCTTGCGGCGCCGGCACACCGGGTTCTAGTCCCGGTCGGGGCGCCGGATTCTGTCCCGGTTGCCCCTCTTCCACGCCAGCCCTCTGCTGTGGCCAGGGAGTGCAGTGGAGGATGGCCCAGGTGCTTGGGCCCTGCACCCCATGGGAGACCAGGAAAAGCACCTGGCTCCTGGCTCCTGCCATCGGATCAGCGCGGTGCGCCGGCTGCAGCGGCGGCCATTGGAGGGTGAACCAACGGCAAAAGGAAGACCTTTCTCTCTGTCTCTCTCTCTCACTGTCCACTCTGCCTGTCAAAAAAAAAAAAAAAAAAAAAGAAAACACACAGCAACTGGTCTTTTTGTTTGTTTGTTTTTGTTTGGACAGGCAGAGTGGACAGTGAGAGAGAGAGACAGAGACAAAGATCTTCCTTTTGTTGGTTCACCCTCCAATGGCCACCGCGGCCGGCGCACCACGCTGATCCGAAGCCAGGAGCCAGGTGCTTCTCCTGGTCTCCCATGCAGGTGCACGGCTCAAATACTTGGGCCATCCTCCACTGCACTCCCTGGCCACAGCAGAGAGCTGGCCTGGAAGAGGGGCAACCAGGACAGAATCCGGCGCCCCGACTGGGATTAGAACCCGGTGTGCCGGCACCGCAGGCGGAGGATTAGCCTAGAGAGCCGCGGCGCCGGCCAGCAAGTGGTCTTGCAGGCTTTCCCAAGACATCGCTCTAGAAGATGGTGGCCACACGAACCACGCTGCATGTAGACATGGCAGCGGGGAGGGGAGTTGGGGAGCCACAGGGCTCTGCAGACAGAGCAGTAATGATTATAAATAGCATCCTTTTGAGGGCCTTTTGATGTACTGTCCAAGGCCAGGTGGAAAATCTTTCCTCCCCTGCCTTTCCCCACTAATCACTTTCCCCTCATTTTTCAATAAAGATTCCGAGTCTAGTCGGCCGCTTGTCTGGAGCATTTGTTTCCCATTAGAATACCTTTTGCGATTTCTGTGTGTTATGCTAGATAATTGCTTTAATAACAAACTGAGGAAAGACTTTTGAACATTTTAGGAAGTAATTTTTTTTTCTTCAATGAACGTCTAACAGACATTGACAGAGAACTTGGGACTAGTGAAAGGGAAACATAGGAGCGGTGGGAGGCAAGAGAGGCGGCAGAATTTATCAGTCGGCAGCGCAGGTGAAGACTGGCAGCCAAGGATACTTTTTCCCACTGCAGGGAGAACTGTCAGGGAGCCAGGGTGCTCAAGGGTGGAGAAGGGGAGCTTAACTATTTGGCCAGCGCTGGGCGGCTGAGCGTGAAGCTACAGTGTCATTGCATCCTACCTGTGATGGAAAGGAGAGCGCTCCAGGAGTATGTGTTGCTTTGTGTCCATAGATGGGAGGGAAACACACTGGGGGAGCCGTGCGTTTGTGCAACCTCCCCATTGTGCCTAGGAGTCCTCAGAATGTACTGTGTATAAGCAGTTCATTTAAAAAAAAATGAGAAATGACCTGCCCAGAGCAGATAGCAATTGTATTTGTTTGAACACAGAGTGCTGTGTTTCATACTTGATGCACTTTATCTTATTTAATTACCTGCACATACTTTGCCAGCTTTTTTTTTTTTTAAATCAATAATGGGTAACACTTACATAGTACTTCTTAAATATCTCATCCTGCTCTAAACCTATTCCTTATATTAAAGTGCATAAACTGTGCAGCCAGTCTACAAAAGTAAATTTTTTTTAAATTTTTAAATTTTTTTATTTTTATTTTTTGACAGGCAGAGTGGACAGTGAGAGAGAGAGAGAGAGAGAGAGAGAGAGAAAGGTCTTCCTTTGCCGTTGGTTCACCCTCCAATGGCCGCCGCGGCCGGCGCACTGCGCTGATCCGAAGCCAGGAGCCAGGTGCTTCTCCTGGTCTCCCATGGGGTGCAGGGCCCAAGCACTTGGGCCATCCTCCACTGCACTCCCGGACCACAGCAGAGAGCTGGCCTGGAAGAGGAGCAACTGGGACAGAATCCGGTGCCCCGACCGGTACTAGAACCTGGTGTGCCAGCGCCGCAGGCGGAGGATTAGCCTAGTGAGCCGCAGCGCCAGCGACAAAAGTAAATTTTTACCTCCACTTTGCACGTGAGGGAGCTGAGGCTACAGATGCACCAGAGGGGCAGGTGCTGTGGAGCAGCACCTTAAGTCAACATCAGAGAGCCTGTTTCCAGTCCCAGGTCCCCCATTTCCAGCCCAGCTTCCTGCTAATGCTCCCGGGAGGCAAGAGATAATGGCCCAAGGGTTTGGGCCCTTGTCACCCATGTAGACGACCTGGACGGAGTTCCTGACTCCTGACTTTGACCTGTCCCAGCCCTGCCTGTCGTGGGCATCTGGGGAGTGAACCAGTGGATGAAGCATCTGCTGCTTCTCTGGTATCCCAGAGCGGCATTCGTTCATCCTGTGGCCGCTTCTCTGGTTTGATCAGTTGCTGGACATAACCTGAGCACCTCCTGTGGGTCAGGGCCCCGGGTGAAGCTCTGGGGACACTGCCCTGGTGAAGTGGAGAAGCTTGGCTGGACGTTGTACAGGATACAGTGGGATCTTCCAGCCTTGAATCCTGGACCCGTCATCACGCGGTCACTCAATCCTGTTACTGCAAGAGGCAGCTGTGGACCTTCCTAAGGAGGTGGTGGTCAGAGCTCCCGAGAGCAAAGGTCCAGACCTTGCACTGGTCGCTTCCTTGGTGGCCTCTGCAGAAGCGTGTTGACTTCCACGCAAAACTTCCCAGAGTCCGCCGGCAGGTGTCGGGGTCTTGTTTGGCGTCTTACAGGTTCTGCCGTTGACACTCACCGTGCCAGAGCGCAGGCTGCGTCGGCTTCCTGGGCTGTAGAAGGAGCTCATGCATATACATGATGGGGGCTGGGAACACTTTGGCATGGGGATGTCAGCCCCCCCCCCCCAACTCTCCTGGAAACTGTAATGATCATAACAACCCATGAAAGTAGCCGCCCCTTAATTACCTCACAGTCCCTCAGGGCAGATAAAGGAGGGTTGTTATCCCAATTTTATAACTCCAGAGACACAGAGAGTTTCAGGGACATGCCCAGAGCCACAAAGGAAAGCTGAAATAATGTGGATTTGGAAAGACACAGAGTGGAATAGCAGCAGGAATGTGTGTGTGTGTGGGTGGGTGGGTGGGACGGTGGGCGTGTGCACGTGTGTACACACACGTGCGTGTTTCCTTCCCCAGGGACCCCCTGGCATGCTCAGGGTTCTGAATGACTTACTCTTTTCTCCCTCCCTCCCTTCCTTCCTTTCTTTTATGGATTATTTGTTTATTTATCTTAGTGACTAATATGTTAACTTCCTCCCTCCTAGTCTCCTACTCAGTGGAAATTTGATTTCCTCATCGAGAGCTGGAGGCAGCACTATATTCTCCAAGACAGAGCTACACCCAGGGAAAACTGGGACAAAGTTGAGCACGATGCAGGACAGGCAGAAGCGCGGCCGAGGAGGAGCCCAGCAGAGTCCAGATGTTGTCCGTGGTGGAACACGAGGGAGCACCCCGGAGGTCATCGTGATCTGTAGCGTGACGAGTCACGTACCTCCGTGACTCAGCTTCTGAAGCTCCGCTTAGGGTGCCGCGTAGTGTGTGCCCACCTGGAAGCAAATCTTGATTTTTCCTTCCCCACCTATGAAGGGATTTCCAGACTGCAGTGTCTTTAAAAACTACACAGGGAGGGCGTTAAGAATGCGTATTCTGGGGGCAGGTGTTGGCACTCGTGGTTTAGATGCTGGTTAACATACCTGCGTTCCGTATCCGAGAACCTGCATTTGATTCCTGCTCCAGCTCCTGGCTCCAGCTTGCTGCTAACCCAAACCCGGAGATGCATAGTGGTTGCTCCAGCGGTTGGGTTCCTGCCTCCCATGAGGGAGACTTGGACTGAGTTCCAAGCTCCTGGCTTCAGCCCAGCCCAGTCTTGGCCACTGTGGGCATTTGGGGAGTTAGCCAGTGAATGGGGCATGTTTCTCTCTCTCTCTCTCTCTCTCTCTCTCTCTCTCTCTTTCTCTCTCTCTGGTGTGTGTGTGTGTGTGTGTGTGTGTGTCTGTGTCTACCAAATAATTTTTTTTTTAATTTACACTTTTAGGGCCCTGCCATAGAAGTTTAGATCTCGTAGGTCAGGTTGGGGTCAGAGGAATCTGCATTTTAGCAAGCAGCTAGTGCACAGCCCACAGTTTACAGACAGTGTGGTGTGGTGACTTATTTGCACAACTCACCTGTGATAGGAGAGCACATGTTAAATACGGAGGGTGAAGTCTCAAGCCAAAATGCCCCCTGTCACTGTGGTGTCACCGGAGATGGATTCGCCTCTTCCCACCCTCGCTTCCCCCAGAGGGTCTGCTTTCTGTCAGATGCTGGAAACAGAGGAGGTCTCACCAGAGGTTTTTTTTTTTTTAATTCATGGTGTTGCTCTCCAGCTTGAAGCAGGGCCTGGGGAAGCTTGGGGGATAGAAAGCAGGGGGAGCAGGGAGATGGGATGAGAGGTGCGCTGTGTAAATTCACCTCCGCAGCTCCCAGGACGGCTGGCATAGGCTTTGCACCAGACAGGCCGTGTCCTCACCCTGACCCTGGCTCACCCAGACTGCATGATCCTGCACCGTTGACTTAGCCATCCTAAACCCCAGTTTGCATTTCTGCAGCACAGGGAGAGCTGCAGGACCTACTGCACAGGATTGCTGTGAGGATGAGTTACCCGCAAAACATGTACCGATCATTTCATTGGGCCAGTGTCTTAGTCTGTTTTCTCTTACTCTTCTCTTGGAATACCTGGAATCAGTAATTTCTAAGGGGTAGAGATTTACTTGCCCCATGGTTCTGGAAGCTTGGAAGTCCAAGAGCAATCACGGTGCTGGGATCTGCTCAGCTTCTCGGGGGTGCTTTGTGGGGCTCCAGCTCGTGGCCAGAGAGCGGAATGGGAGAGGGTACCTGCATGAGAGAGAGAGAGGGGGGCTGAAGCTTGCAAGAGTGAGCCTGTTCGCATGAGGAAGCCATGAATCCGTTCGAGAGGACCCTGCTCCCGTGGTCTGGACACCTCGCACCAGATGCACCTCCCTTCGTGGCTGCGCTGGGGGCATCCTGGTTCTAAGGGATGCACTTCCAGGGAACACACTAAAAACTGCAGCAGGGAGGCATGGATCCAGGCACCAGAGATGCAGCAGTGGACAGCACGAGCACGCACTCTGCCTTGGCAGGACACCTAGTCTAGGATGTGCACAAAGTTCGTGGCATGAGCCATGAGCCATGAGCCATTCGCAGACGTCCCTATTCCCATGTCACCAACGGGGACAGTGACGCTCAGCAAGGCCCAGTCACGTCCTGCTGGCCCCACAGCAGCTGAGAGGCCGGGAAGGGAAGAAGTTTTCATCTTTTATACTCTCAGGTTCTGTCGCTCCCCGTCTTCGTGGAGGAACGACACAGGACCCTGCGCTGTTCGTTCGTCTGCTCGGCCCTCCCCGGGTTTGCTGCTGGTTCTTCCCGGGTTGGCTACTATCCCTTCCACCTCCGTGGAAGGGCGGTTCCCCCTGGCCACTTTCCCCACTTCCGCAGGGGAGCAGCACACCGCCGGCCGGCTCTCTCGGGGGCTGCACAGGTGTTCCCCTTAGGTGTTCCCCTTAGATGTTCCTCTTAGATGTTCCTGGTGCATGCCGTCTCTCTCCTCCTTTATAGTCCTCCTCCACCAATCCTAACTCGGCTGCCCACACGCCGAGTACGCTGCTCTCCTCCAATCAGGAGCAAGTCCTACAGTTTATTGGCTGAACTGGAGGCAGCTGTGCAGAAGCTGTTTTCTTCTCTCCCAGCGCCATATTGTGGGAGAGCAGATGCATAGAATAAGTCTTAATTCCAGTAACTTAGTCCAGTCCGGATTGCTCCCCACAGGTTCCTGCTCTTCAGGAGCAGACTAGATGGAGAAACCCCGTCGTGGACGTTGGGGAGGAGAGAATACTCAGAGCAGAGGGAAGACGGTAGTTTTCCAAGAGGGTCTGCCTGGGAGGGCAAGACAAGCCCAGGCTGGCCTGACCCCCGGGCCCTGTTTGCTCCAGCAAAGGTTTTTTCTCTTCCTTTCTCTGGGAGACTTGGAGTTAATCAAGAAACCCAAACAGGGTTGACCCAAGACTGAACTGGTCTGGCAAGCAGTGGTACAAGGAAGGAATCAGCCAGGCCCTGAATCCATGCCAGCAAACAAGAGTATGTCTTGGGCCTGGGCCAGGGTGGCACCAACCCTGAGCCCTTTTAAAATGTAGTCCAGCAGAGGAGGGAGAGGAGTGGGAAATGTATTTTTGATCTTGGGACTCTCAAAGATGAGAAGGGACTTGGCTATGCTCAGCCGTGTCTGAGGGATCGGCAAGAGCTTTCTTGCTGAATTATGGACAGCGAGAGCGTTTATTAAGCGCCTTCCAGGGGCAGCCTGGCTGCTGAGCACATTCCAGGAGATGTTATCTGGAAGGTGCATCACTGTGTATAAATATTTCAGAGGTCAGGACCCAACACGGAGTTTGAACTTTTAAGGGCCTGAGTGTGTTTATCAAGGGATGGATGTTTAGGCTTTATTTCTGGGTGTTGGGTAATCTTGCAACCACTTTGGAGAGCTCCGAGCAAGCTCTGGGTGCCTTGTGAGGCCCAGGACAGGGTCCAGCCCAGCATCGCAAAGTCTGCCCACGTGTGTTGCTTCTGGTTTTACATCCTTATGGGCACCTTCAGGCAGGAGTCCTTATACCAAAAGTGTAGGAAAGTCTAAATGTCTCTGAACGTTTCCTAAAGAAGTGCGTCTCAAGTTTCATTATCATGGGATGAATATCTAGAGAACTTGTTAAAATGTAAATATTATTAGGAGGCCTGAGGTTGGACTTCAGACTTTGCATTTCTAACCAAATTCCAGGCGGTGTGGCTCCTGTTGGTCCATCGCCCATACCTTCAGTGGCAAGTTTCTAGAATTTTCTGACTGACCTCTTAGAGCTGCGTGTCCCTGGCTCAACAGTTCCCATGGGTTATTCTCTTTTAGTCCACGGGATCCGTTAGAGGAGGGAGTCTTAGTATTCTCGACGTCGCAAATACTGCATTTCCTCTGCACCATGGGGCCTTTGCACAAACTCTCCCCACCACCTGCACTGTGTCTTCAGAGACCCCTGCGAGCAGGATGCTGGTAAATGTTTAACAGTTGGCTTTCTGGGGGTGACAGTGAAGACAAAACCCTTATCTACAGCATCGGCTGACTTCTGTGGCCTAAATATGCCCACCGTGGCCAAAGCTGGAGCTACTCGCCTGGTGCCACTGAGTGCAGAGCCAGGGAAGGACACACCCTGGCTATACTCCCCCAGGATTCACGACAGCCGTAAACAACTGCGAGTGACAAAGTAACAGTAAAGTGAAGCGAGATAATTAGCAAGTGATGATTTCTGAAAATGTATCACTCTGTTTTTAAACATAGCATTGAACATTTTTCTGTTTATGCAATTTAATGTGTAATAATGACTGGACTTAATAACCACTTAACAAAATTCCAGAAAATTGAGCCAGCATTTCTCATGAGGCGCACAGACGGGCTCCAGCGCAGCCAGTGGCACACGAGCTGATGCCACCCCTTCCTCCAGACGCCAGCTCTGTCACTTCCTGGGGAAGTCCCCGCACAGCCCCCATCGTGTGCCCTCACGTCACAGAGCTCACGTAGGTTGCCCCATGGAGTTTGCCAGAAACAGGATTCTGTGTGTTTTTCGCGTGGATTTTTACAATTCTATCTCACTAGGCAGAATTCTGTTTTTGTTTTTTCTTCGTTGTTCTGTTCTGGGCTTCTACCAGTGCTTGGCCCACAGCAGCCGTGTGAAAACCACCCACAGAAGAGGGGGTAGGCCTATAGCCTTGGGGTTAACACCCGCATCCTGTGTCTGAGTGACTGACTTTGACTGTTGGCTCTGGCTCCTGACTGCAGCTTCCTGCTAGTGCAGACCTTAGGAGGCAGCAGGGGTGGCTCAGCATGTGGGCTCCTGCCACCCAGTATGAGGCCTGGGCTGAGTTCCTGTCTCCCAGCTTTGGTCCTTTTTGCATGTATTCTGGGAATGAGCCAGCAAATGTAAGCTCTCTCTGTGTGTGTGTGTGTGTGTGTGTGTGTGTGAAAATATTGTTTTATTTTCTTTTAAAATCATCAAAAGGATGAGGGCAAAGAAAGGCTCAGAGAGGTAAAGAAACACATCTGATATCTGGAATTACTGAGCCTGGACATATCTATACGGTCCCAGCCTTCTACATGTATGCATGTATGTGCACATGTGTATGTGTGTCTGTACAAGGGTACCTCAGAAAGTTCATAGAAAATGGTTATTGTGGTATACTTGGAGTTCAGTAGTTCTCAAGGTAGCACACTTCATCCTTACCACCAGATTAGTAAGCCTTTATCTTTATGTACCAAATAAACTTACATTTTAATGCTATTTTCCACATAGTTTTGATTTACTTTTATATGTAATTCTTATATGTAATTGTGGCATGGCAGTTAGAACGTGGACTTCAGTTTGTAAGAAACTCAGAGGGAGGGAGGGAGAGAGAGAGGGAGGGAGGGAGGACGGGCGGGCTGGGGCGGGGAGGAGAATCTTCCATCTGCTGGTTCATTCCCCAGTTGCCCACAACAGTCAAGGCTCAGTTAGGCTGAAGCAGAAGCTTAGAATTAAGTCGTGGTCTCCCGTGTGCGTGGCAGGGACCCAACTACTTGGGCTGTCACCTGCTGCCTCTTGGAGTGTGCGTTAGCAGGAAGCTTGAGTTGTGTGCAGGACTGGGATTTGAATCCAGTACTCTGAATGGGATTGGGGGCATTCTAAGCAGTGTCTTAACCACTGTGCCAAACACTTGACCCCTATATATTTGTTTTGGTGCAAAACAATTTTTAAATCCATGCGTACTTTTTTCATATGTGCATTTTCCATTACTTTTTGAAGACCTCTTGTCTAAGAGCCTGCTGGTGATTTATAAGGTAGACAGACAGGAGGCCTGTGAAACCACTTGTAGCATTCCAGAAGCTGGCGAAACAGGAGGGCCTGGAGTCCAAGAGAGGCTCCCTCAGGTCTCTGGAAAGAAGCAAAGTGATGAGTTCCAAGCTTCCTGTTGCATATGTTATGATTGAAAGAGTGTGTGATCGCTTTCCTGGTTGGACTTAATAAAGGTTTTGTCCACTAACAAACATGTTTACAAAATTTACCATGTAAACTCATTTGAGCTATAAGCTATAAAATAGTTGATAAATGGAATTACATTAAAAAAATTTTTAAAAGCCCAGCTTCAGACGGAGCTAGGGGAAGGCTCTTGGGAAAACCTGCCAGAACTGACAGTTGGGGTTGTTTGTTTTTTGCTCCTCATTCTCTATCTTTCCTGATAGTAGGTTGCAACCTGGATTTTGCTCCAGGAAAACAGGCTGAGAAACCTGACTTTCAGCACTCACTTTGGACTTGCAGGTTGAGTGGAGTTTATAGAAAACGCACGCAGAGTCAGACGGAGACCCTGCGATCAGTTTGTTACTTCAATTGATGAGCACTATTGGGCGTCTACTGCCGTGCAGGCCTCCTTCTTGGTGCTGGAATGAATAAGACGTACGCTCGCCTTCAGTCATCATAGCTGAATTTATTGGGTGCTTATCTTGCTAGGCACTGCTCCAAGGGTTCTCCAGTTTTATTCCATGATACCATCAGGAGGTAGATAGGGTGTCTAATTCCCATTTTACAGAGAAGAAAACTGAGGTCAGAGAGGTAAAATGAATTCTCCACCTCACATTGCCAGCACATAGGGAGCCAAGAAACAAATGAAGTGCACAGGTGAGCTGCCGATGCTGCGTTCTCACGCCCCACCTGCTGCATGAGGGTGTCTCAGCCCCGGCACGGTTGACGTTGGCTGGGCTGTGGCTTGCCGTGCGGGCTGTCCTGTGCACGGGAGGATATTTATCAGCATGTCTGGCCTCAGTGCACTAGATGCCAATGACACCTCTGAATTCATGACAACCAACAACGTCTCCAGGCATTGCCTAATGTCCCTCGGGCCTCTTTCCAGTTGTCCTTTTCATAAACTTCGGAGTCGTCCGTGACTGTTCTCTTTCTCTCACACCCCCACACGTAATCCATTAGGAAATTCTGTTCCCTTGACCTTCAGCCTCTACTTGGAATCTGACAACTGCTCTCCTCTGCACCCACCGCCGGCCTCCTGCATCTTCCCACCGAGTGTGTCATCGGCCCCTCTGGGTCGTCTCACTTCTCTCCTCCTACAGCGTGTTCTCAGCACTGCAACCAGAGGGGTGTGTCTGAAGCGGAGTTCGGAATCACTCTTCAGCGCCAAACTTTGCCGTGACTCCCCAGTTCCCTCGGTAAAAGCAAAATCCCTACAGTGACCCACAAAGCCCTATGTGATCTGCTCCCCACTGACCCAACCCCCTTGCCTCATCCTTCACTCCATGTCCGTCATCCCATCTGCTCCAGGTTTTAGCTGGCTCCCTTCCCGAGCCTCCCGCAGCTCAGGCGGACGTAATGAAACACCGAGAACCTGGTAGTCTAAACAGCAGAAGTTGCTGTGCAGTTCTGGGCACTGCAGGTCTGATGTGAAGGCACCATGAGGGCTCTTCTGGCTTGCCGTCACCTGCCCACTGTGTCCTCCCGGGTCTCAAGTGCTCACACACGCCCAGTGTCCCTTCCTCTTCTTACGGGGACACAAGTCCCATTGAAGTCACTCTCATGACCTCATTTAACCTGAATGACCCTGAGAGAAAGCCTGTCTCCAAATTCAGTCACTTCAACACATGGATTTGGGTGGTGCAAGACAGCTCAGCAGTGCATTTGCCCTGGCTGGTTCTGCCAGGGGGTGTCCCTGTCTAGTTAGTCCGTGGATGACTCCCTTCTCACGGGTTCCTACTCAAGTGTTTCCTCTCTGCAGAGCCGACACTGACCAGCGCAGTTTGATTTCCACCTCTCCCCTCACTCTCATCCCTTCACACACCCACTCCTTCTTCCTGTGCTCCACGGTTTCTCTCCTGCACAGCATGCGCCCCTGCTCATGCACTGTGCAGTTTGCTAGTTTAGTGTGCTTGCGGGTAACCATCGTGATGGTCCATCCAGCTGCAAGGGTGGCTCTGTTTCCTGGTCAGAACACAAGTGTCCCTGAGCTGCCAAGTACAGTGCCTGGCCTGGGCAGTGAAGCAGTGATAAATAAACTGAATAGACCGTGGATGATGGTTAGAGGACTTCAGGATTCAGCTCCTGCAATTGTGGGTTTGGTACCCATGCTCTTAACTTCTAAATGATATTGCCTCATACACTGGCGTGAGAAGGAGATAAATGAGTAGATAGTCTTGAAACTGCATGATTAATGAAATGATAGAGTTATGAGCAAAATGCGAAGTTAGCAGAAAGTGGCATTATTGTCTTTGCTTGCCTGGGGCACGTGCATATGTGTGTGTGCTGGTCCTGTGGAGCAGGGTATTATTCAAAAAGAGTTCCCCAAAGAGGACATGCAGGCACTTGTTCTTGGAAAACATCAAGAGTGACTTTTTATTACCATTACAGAAGAATACATGTTGGCTGTCAAGAAGTCAGAAACCACAGATAAGCAAAAAGAAAATAAATTGCCATATTCCCATCATGTTTAGAATGTTCTTATATGTCATTTCCAGACTGTATTTGTATCTTTTCCCATTAAGATGGAATTGTACCACAAATCCTAGCCTGTCTTCCACTTTTTCCACATGGCCTTCTCCTAGGGGCATTCTTGAATGGGTTCTGAGGGTTGAGGAGGAATCCATGATGTTAACAGGATGGGGAGGCATGTAGTCCAGGAGAAGTGGGGGGATATGGGAGGACACGGAAAGGTTTGAGACAATATGTCACTGGCTTTGGGTGCGCCTGATTGAGTGTAGGTGGTAGGAGACAGAGTGGAGTGTGAGGCTGGAGAGGGAGGGGGGTTCTGCAGAGATCTGGCAGATCTCATGTGGTCCAGTGAGAGCATGGCATGTCGTGTGGGCAGGCCAGTATTTCCCCAAGTGTGGCACACAAGACTCCTGTGGCATGTGAGAAGGTTTTAGAAAACAATACAATAACCAAGAAACATATAAAGAGAAAGTTACTCTATCACCGGCCCTGGGCCTTCCAGTTGAGTGGAGCAGGAGATCTTGGTGAGTGTAAGACATCTTGAACACGGCTCCAGCACTCGAAATCTCCCGACTGTAGGAAGAAAGCAACGTCAGGGGCAGAGGCTGTAACAGGTGGCTACAGGCTGAGAATCCCTTAGCCAAAAGGCTTGGGGCCAGAAGTGTTTCGGATTCTGGATTTTCTCAGGTTTTGGAATATCTTGGGGATGAGATCTAAGTCTAAACACAAAACCCATGTATGCTTTCTATCCACCTTGCACACTAGCCTGGAGGCAATTTTATACCAGATTTTTATTGCACTTCCATTTTGACTACAGTCCATCACATGACATCTGGGATGGAATTTCCCACTTGCGATGTCATGTCATCACTTTAAAAGTAGGGTTTGGAGCACTTTGGATGTTTGGATTGGGGATGTTCACCCTGTATTTGGAATATTACAAAATAATTTTGTCTCAGTTTTGCTCATTTTACTGTCATGCAATCATTTATCCGACACATACCGGACACTGACTATGTACCAGGCGTGATTCTAGGTGCCTCACTTTACGACAAGTTAGAGTGTTTCTCTGTTTCTGATGATGCTGGTATTATAGTGTGACATGATTATCCTATGATAGTTCTTTGGAACATGTTATGAGCTGATGTGTACCCCTCCCCGAATCCATATGGTGAAGTCTCCACCCCCAGTAACGAACTCAGAATGTGAGTATATTTGGAGTTAGGGTCTCAGTGTTTTTTCCTTCTTACTATTTGTTGAATTCTTTACTTAGCAGAGAGTTAAACTTTTGTTTATAAAATAGACAAAGTATGTCATTATAAAGATTTAAGGAAAGAATAAGAAAGGAAACAGGAGGGGCCCATGGACGAGGTGGGTGGAGGGCAGTGTGGGACGTATCACCGTGCTTCTGTATCTGGAGATGTGACCTACATGAAATTTGTTCACCTTATGTAAATCCAAAATTGAAAATTAATAAATAAATGTGATTCAGAAAAAAAAGACATAATGAAGTCAAAATGAGGCCAGATGAGTGGGCTTTGAGCTTACATGACTGACGTCCTCACAAGACATTTGGTTACAGACAAGTACAGAGGAAAGATCATGCGAGCACATGGAGAGAGGAAAGCCACCCTTGATCCAAAGAGAGTGACCTCAGAAGGAAGCCCTCCTACCCACCCTGAACTTAGCTGTCCAGCCTCTAAATCTGCACAAAAAGTTCTGTTGGTTACGTCACCCACTGTGGTCCTGCGTGGTGGCAGCCCTAGGACCGGATACAGAGCGTAAATGAAGTTATGCTACAGAAGTAGGAGCCTTGTCATTGAATAGCATTGTCATTTAATTGGTGGATTGAGAATAAGACAGAACTCTTTTGAAAAAATGATCTCATTATTTATTTGAAAGGCAGAGTGACAGAGAAAGAGATCTTCCATCTGCTTGTTCACTCCCCGAATAGCAGCAATGACTGGGGCGGAGCCAGGCCAAAGCCAAGAAGCCGGAACCCTACCCAGCTCCCCGCTAGGGGTGCAGGGGCCCAAGCACGTAGGCCATCGTCCACTGTTCCAGGTGCATTAGCAGGGAGCTGGGTCAGAAGCAAAGCAGGCAGGATTTGAACCTGTTACTGGGTGTACGGGATGGTGGTGTTGCAGGTGGTGGTGTAACCCCTCTATACCACAACACCAGCCCCTAATTCAAAGCTCTACATGAGATGCATGAAATCCTGAGCTGACAATGAAACCCTTGAAGGCCCTCGAGGAGTAGCCGGATCTGTGGGACCATCCAAAGATGGCTGGGGATGAACCTAACAGGAGGAACCTACAGCCCCCGGGCTGAGGGAACTGGGCTGTAGAGCTTTCCCAGATGGGGTCAGCGGTGTTGGGGTCTTCATGGCCCCAGGCCTTGGACTGCCCTTACAACACCTCGTTTGTTGAGAAGTCTCCGATTCCCCAGTCAAGGGATCCGACCTGAACCCTCCTCCAGCGAGAGCAGTCCTGCTGCCCCCGGACTGTGTCCACCTGCTCTTTCCCTGTGCCAGGGACAAGATGGAGCAAGGCTCAGAGCAAGCCCAGAGCAACACGGCAGGGACCTGGGGTGGTCGTGCCGTAGAGCGGGACTTGCTGGCTCTTGGACCTGAAGAGAACCCGATGGCCACTTCCTTCCTGCCTGGTGCTGGGCTGTTGGTTTGATCCTCAGTCCCTCCTGTGACACTGACTGTGATATTGACCGCCAGCATCCTCGTGTTGCCGCAAGGGCACTGACGGTTCCAGGGAGGTTGAGCGGCTTGACTGCAAACAGCTGGAGGGTAGCGAGTGGAGTCCGACAGTAAGCCCGCGGCGAGCAGGAAAGCGTTCCCCTTGCAGCACGGGTGTGAGTGAGATGAGCAGAGGCACAGGCCGGAGGGCAGGTTCTGCTGGGCCCTGAGCGAGAGGGGCAGCAGGGGGGAGGCGGAGACAGACTGTGTGATGTGGGAGGCAGAATCCTGGGTTGAAAGTGCGGAGGCCTGGGCTCCTGTGTAGCCTCAGCCGTTACCTGTTTAGTAGAGTGGGTAAGAGGAGAATCCAGGCCAGATTTCCCATGGGTTGAATCTCGCGTCCATCACTTCCCAGCAAGTCACTTGGCCTCTCTGTGCCTCGGTTTCCTCATCTATAGAATGGGGATATGGGTGGTGTCCACCTCACAGCTCTTGTGAGGAGTAAGGTAACGCATGTACTTATCCGTGCCTAGCACCGTGGGCTCCAGATAGAATTGCTGCTGCTGTTGTTACTGTTATGCGGATGAGAACTCAAGGGACTGGCCACTGTGGTCGAGTGATCTGGGACAAGCCACTTCACTTCTTTGGGTGGGGCTCAGCCAAGCCATCTGTAGAAGCGACTTGATGACACTCAAGACACCTGTGACTAATGCAGAGGCATCACATGAGGCGTTAAGAGATGTGGACTGTCCTCTGATCCTCACTGCAAACAACCTAGGGAGAGCCCTGAATCCTGCAGACCACGACTCCCCCGCCTGTACCCTGGAGCCCCTTAAGCCCTGCCCAGCAGGTGTCATAGAACGGTGGGGAGTTTCACGTGGGAAGGAAGGAATGAAAACACCAAAAGGTGAGCATTGGCACATATAATTGAGAATCCTTGTTTGTACATTAGAGTGGAAGCTCACTCCATTGTCTTTTTTTTTTAATTTTTTTTTTTTGACAGGCAGAGTGGACAGTGAGAGAGAGAGAGACAGAGAGAAAGGTCTTCCTTTGCCGTTGGTTCACCCCCAAATGGCTGCGACGGCCGGCGCGCTGCGCTGATCCGAAGTCAGGAGCCAGGTGCTTCCTCCTGGTCTCCCATGCGGGTGCAGGGCTCAAGGACCCGGGCCATCCTCCACTGCCTTCCCGGGCCACAGCAGAGAGTTGGACTGGAAGAGGAGCAACTGGGACAGAACTGGCACCCCAACTGGGACTAGAACCCAGGGTGCTGGCCCCACAGGCGAGGATTAGCCTAGTGAGCCGCGGCGCCAGCCAGGAATGATGTTTTAAGCCTGCCTTTTCTCTGGTGGCAGAGCCCTGGGGGTTGGCAAGGTGCTCACAGGTGCTGTCCTCCAGGGCCAGCAGAGAGGAGGCCACAGGCTCCCGAGATCAGACACGGGCCTCGCAGCAATCTCTCTCTCCAAGCGTCTCCGTGCCGTGCGACGCGTGACCTAATCCCCAGAGATTTCCCACTGTCAGGAAAACAACCCAGGGCGGTTTGGAAATGAAAGCTGTCCTGTGATCAGACATAGGTTTCTTTGGTGGCCTGGAGACACGGAGAAGAAAAATTGCTGCTGCAAAAACGGAGCCGTGGTGCTGCAGGTCCTCGCTTGTGCCGGCATCCCGGGCTCCTTAGCAACTTTTTGGTTTTCTCCCTAAATAGCACCCCAGCTACACCCCCCATGCCCTGTGTAAGCCTCACACACCCTGAGGTGTCAGTCTGTCCTTGCAGCCCCAACAGCAGGAACCAGTGTGTACTCCACGCTTGCCTTCTCACCATGGATGGTGTTGAGGGCTTCCTGTGTGCTGGTGTGTGGGCTTCCTCCTGTCTTGCCTTGGAAGGAGGGGGTTGGGCATTCATTCTGAGGAACCTGAGGCTCAGAGTCATTCGGAAAGTTTGCCAGGATCACACGTGGGAAGCTAGGAGTTGAAGCCGCGCTACACTTTCCACCACAGGTTGGGGAGGGCACGCCTACCATGATGGTTTTTCTCCTACAGCACATCGCAACAGCCTTGCTCCCATTGACAGCTGCCTTGCCTAATCCTTAGATGCAGAGGCTTTTTATTCCCCAGTGAGCTAGGGTGGAGGACTTGAAAAAAAAAAAAGATTTATTTAATTATTTGTTTGAAAGGCAAAGTGACAGAGCGAGATTGATTTTCTGTCCACTGGTTTACTCCCCACATGGCTGCCAATGGCTGGGACCATCCAGGCCAAAGTCAGGAGCCAAGCACTCCATCTAGGTCTCCCCCCTAGGTGGCAGGGATCCCAGCACTTGTGCCATTGTTCATCGTTTTCCTAGGCACATTAGGAGGAAGCTGGATGGAAGTGGAGCGGCCTGTGCTGTAAGCTCCTGTTTAACCCGCTGCACTCCCAGGGTGGGGACATATTTAGGCAGTTGTCACAAGGAAACTTGTCAAGCTGTACTGCTTGCCTGTTCGCTGAGAGAGGTGAGGGGAGCAGGCATTTGGCCTAGCAGTGAAAGCATCAGGTAGGATGCCTGCATCCCATGGTGGAGAAACTGGGTTTGATCCCCAGTTCTGGCTGCTGACCCCAGCTTCCTGCTCATGTGCACCCTGCGAGGCAGCAGTGATGACTATAGTCATTGGGTTCCTACAATCACACGGAAGATCCCGATTGAGGTCCTGCCCTCCCCCCCCCCCCCCGTGGGCTTTTGGCGAGTGAAACAGTGAATGGGATGCCATCTCTCTTTGTGCATCTCAAAAGACAAAAAAATGAAGCAGAAGAAGGAGGACAAATGGGAGAGGGAGAGGAAGGGGAAGGAGAAAAAAAAATGAAGGAAGGAACATGTCATCAGGTACCTGGTGTGTGGGCAGCCTCCACTTTCACTCACGGGAATCCTTGGCGAGCATGTGATGTGGAGACCGGCAGCACTGGCAGGTAGGGTTGAATGGATCTTTTGGGTTTTGGGTGTAGACCTTCAGATCACATGGCCTAGGTTCAAATCTTGACTTTGTGGCTGACTCCCCCTGTGGCCTTAATGATTCAGAGCCTCATTTTGCTCATCTGAAGAGAGGGGATGGAAATACAATGCTGGCCCTGCAGGGTTGTGTGAGAGTAAGATGGGAGCTATGCTGCAACAATGCCCGTGTGTGAGCCAGGGCTTTGCTATCAAGGAAGCAGAGCCAAGGGGAGGCTGGAGGCACACAGATAGGTTTGTTCTAAGCAGAGGGCTCGAGCGTTCTTGCAGACCGGTGAGTCCAGATCTGCAGGGTAGGCTGGCAGGCTGGAGGCCCAGGGCAGGCCAGTACTGCATGTCCCTTGTGGAGAAGGGCCGGCAGAACTCCTTCCTGCCCGGGAGAGTCAGTGTGACTCTGTGCAAGCCTTCACCTAACTGGACGAGACTCACCCACACTGTGAAGGGAAATTTGCTTTATTCGGTAAATGTCAGTTAAATCTTGTCCAGATGGGGCCTGTGTTGTGGTGCAGCTGGTTAAGCTGCCACCTATGATGGCAGTATCCCATGTGAGCACAGGTTGGCGTCCTGGCTATGCCACTTGTGATCCAGCTCTCTGCTAATGTGCCTGGGAGAGCAGCAGAAGATTCCCCAAGTACTTGAGTCCCTGACACCCACTGGGGAGACTAGGATGGAGTTCCTGGCTTCTGGCTATAGCTGACCCATCCCCTGGCTGTTGCAGTCATTTGGGCAGTGAACCAGTGGATGGAAGATTCTCTCTCTCTCTCTCTCTCTCTCTCCCTGTCTCTCTCTCTCAAGCCAGGAGCCTCTTCCGGGTCTCCCACGTGGGTGCAGGGGCCCAAGCACTTGTGTCATCTCCTACTGCTTTCCCAGACCACAGCGGAGAGCTGGATCAGAAGAGAAGCAGCCGGGACTAGAGCCACAGGGGATGCCAGCGCCACAGCCCCTCTGCTTCATCGTAACTGGCTGTTTGCCTCACCAGAATGTAGCCTTCCTGAGGAATGTGATATTTCTCCCCAGTTATTAGTTCTTCATTGCAGAAACCCCACAAATTAAAACAATGCTTGGCACACACAGCGGAGCATCCTTAATCTGAAAATCTAAGCCCAAACTTCTGAAATCAGGAAATGTGTACGTGCTGACATGTGATGGTCACAAAGTTTTGGGATTTGGGGATTAGGGACGCTCAGCTGGTAAAGTCTGTACTGATGTTCTAAAACCTGAAAAACCCCCAAATCTGAGTCATGTCTGGTTCAGAGTATTTTGGCTGAGGTATCCTCCACCTGTAGTAGGCATTCACCTACCAGTTGTCATGAATGAAAACGTGAATGCTAAGTGACTAGTTCACATGACTTATTTTCATTGCCCTTTAGATTTCAAAACGCCTTTGCCCAAACAGAGAAAAAGAAACATCTCATTTAGGGCCACCCGTACCATGAAATAGG
Organism: Oryctolagus cuniculus; assembly: GCF_051225735.1. Lineage (NCBI taxonomy): Eukaryota > Metazoa > Chordata > Mammalia > Lagomorpha > Leporidae > Oryctolagus > Oryctolagus cuniculus. Next base: position 15,956,055 of record NC_142887.1, on the reverse strand, counting down.
CCGTGTGATCTGTGCAAGGTGTGAACTCCATGGATCTAATTTGACTCAGAAATGCGTGGAGTGATGGGCATTTGGCACAGTGGCTAAGCCACTGCTTAGGACTCCAGCATCCCATGTCGGTACGTGTAGATTTGATTCCCAGTTCTGGCTCCTGACTCGGCTTCCTGATGATGATGCTGACTCTTGGAGGCAGTAGGTATGCCTCAAGTACTTGGGTTCCTGCCATCCATATGAGAAACCTGGATAAAGTTCCTGGCTCCTGGCTTGGGCTAGGTCCTGACCCAGCTCTCATGGGCATTTAGGGGAATGAACCAGCAGATCGGAGAGTCTCCCTCCCTCCTTCTCTTTCTCTCTCTCTTTCAAGTAAAAATAAATAAATAGTTTTTGTTTAAAGCAAAGCTTCAGATTTCTCCACATTCAACTTACGGAGGCAGAAGATCTGTGTGGGTGTGGGGGTTGATGCGATTCTGATTCCAGCAGATCATTCCCAAGGAGGACTTTGAGGGCAGCTCTGAAAAGCCTCAGCCCTCCTCTGTGGTTTCAGTGTGAGAAATTCCAATGTTTTCAAACCACAGGAATCTCACTGCCTGAGCCTGGGAGGGGGCCAGACCTGTTTGCTACACTCTCCTTCTCTTTCACACCTGTGCCCTCACCTCCTCCGCCGAAGGGCTCTTCCAGCCTCAGCTCTGGGGCTGTTGCCTCCTCCGAGGCTGGGTATTAAGAATGAGTGACAGGCTCCCAGCTGTGGTCTCGGCTCCTGGGTCTTACCAGGCCTCATACCTCAGAGGCTTAGCACAAGTTCCAAGGTGTTTTGAGAGCTCTGGCAGGTTGTACCTCCACTCTGAATCTCTCTAAAGACGAGAGGGCGTGCAGCAAATTGCCATCTCTTGTGCAGAAGCCTCATGGCCCCTTCCTCTGTGGCAGTGTGACCCAATTTTGCAGGGTTGGTGATCCCTGACTAGGAGAGGATAGTCCTCCCTCAAGCCTGAGGTGTCTGTCATATTATGATTCATATAATCCTACTCCCATTTGCCTATGACTTATTTGGATAGGAACACGGAGTTTAGTACTAGCTGATAAAATAAAAGAGGAAGGCTGGTAAAGATGGGGACTTCCCTTTCCAGTTAGAAGACAGAAGATACAACCCTATGGCTTGGTTGGGATTTCCTGCCCCGCTCCGTGCAGTTTAGGGATATCATGCATGAGGCTGCCACAGCCGTCTTGTAGCCGTGAGCCAACAAGTATGAAAATGGAAAGGAAACAGTACTGTAGGATTGAGCAAAATGTGGAATGAATCTGAGTCTTTGATGATTTTGTCGAGGTACTGGGTCAGTTCAGGTACTGCCTACAGTTGGTCATTTTGTTAAATGAGATAACATATGCTTGCATTGTTTAAGACACTGTTAAATGGGACTTTTACTGCTTGTAGCCAAAAACATTCCTTATCAGTGGTTTAGCATTTATACTTTCTCACTCTGAGCCATGGTCTGTGCTCGGCGTTTAAAGACATTAGATCCCCAAACTCCAGAAACAATCCCGTTGTATAGATGAGAAACTTGAAGAGTTCAAGAAACTGCTGGAAGGTTACAGAGCGAATCTTGGCAGGGCTTGGATTCAGATCTGAGGTTGACTCTAACAACGATGGTCTACCTTAGCATTCTTTCCTCTAGCATGATTACTTCAGAGGAAAAGGAATGATTTGCCTTTGTTCCTGAAAAAAGGGAAAAGCATGGCTCACTTTTGGCTCTAAGTCACGAGGCTGAGGTATTGCATTGAGAATAAACAACTCACAGGGAGGAAGAAGTGCCCTTTAAGCATGACCTTGAAAAAGATCCTTAATTGAGAGGCAAAGCCAACTTTCACTTGCAATAATCATGGTCCTCCAAAGCTGCAGCCCACACTAGTGGGCCGAGTGTGACACGGACAGACATAGCTGTCCTGGAGCTTCTTGAGGCTGCCTGGGATGGCTTTGCATGAGATCTCAGTGCAATTTTGCAGCCAGGGCTAAGAAAGCTGGAGCAGGGCCTGGGTTTCAGGCAGAGGCAGTGTTTGGGCAAAGTCCCAGGAAGGCAATAGGGCAGGGCGTATCAGAGGATCCACGTGGGCCCACTGCACAGATAGAAGGAGAAGAATGAGAGCTGGCGGGGCCCTGTGATGGAGCAGACATCAGGGGCAGCTTTGAATCAAGAGCTACTGATTTAGGAGATGACTTTTTGAAATGGATTCTGTGGACATTCCCAGTGGCCATGGCCTCACATTCTTTTTTGGGATAGGAGAGTGACACAAACAAGGGCGGTGGGTTGGATGAATTCATGTAGGGATGGGGAGATTGTGTGATGTGGGTAGTCCCGCGCCATCTAAAGAAACCCTTTTCTGTGCGGTGACAAAAGAAGGAATTTGCCTTGAGAGACTGGGGCACTGCAGGAATGGCTGGGTCACGTGGCAGTTCTATTTTTCAAGACCCGGCCTCTCCACTTCTGATCCAGCTCTCTGCTATGGCCTGGAAAAGCAGAAGATGGCCCAAGGCCTTGGCCCCTACACCGACATGGGCGACCTGGAAAAATCTCCTGGATTCAGATCGGTGCAGTTCTAGCCATTGTGGCCAACTGGGGAGTGAATCAACAGACGGAAGACCTCTCTCTTTCTCTGACTCTCCTTCTCTCTCTGTGTCACTCTTTCAAATAAACAAATATCTTTAAAAAAATTAGAGCTGGTGCTGTGGCTCACTTGGTTAATCCTCTGTCTGTGGCGCTGGCATCCCATATGGGCGCTGGGTTCTAGTCCTGGTTGTTCCTCTTCCAGTCCAGCTCTCTGCTGTGGCCCAGGAGGGCAGTGGAGGATGGCTCAAGTGCTTGGGCTCCTGCACCCGCATGGGAGACCAGGAGAAGCACCTGGCTCCTGGCTTCAGATAGGAGTAGCTACGGCCGTAGCGGCCTTTTGAGGGGTGAACCAATGGAGGGAAGACCTTTCTCTCTGTCTCTCTCTCACTGTCTAACTCTATATGTCAAATAAAAAAAATTAGAGAAGAAATCAACAAAATTGAAACAAAAAAATGCCAGCAAAACGAAGAGCTGGTTTCTTGAAAAAATAAACAAAATTGACACAATTGGCCTAAATAACCAAAAAAGAGAGAGAGAAGACCCAAATAAATAAAATTAGAGATGAAAATGGAAATGTAACAACAGATACCACAGAAATAAAAAAAAGAATCATCAGAAATTACTACAAAGAGCTGTATGCCAATAAACTGGGAAACCTGGAAGAAATGGATAGACTCCTGGACACATACAACCTACCTAAATTAAGCCATAAAGACATAGAAAACCTAAACAGACCCATAACCAAGATGAAATTGAATCAGTAATAAAGAAAATAAATAAATAAATCTTAAAAAAAGACCCACCCAGCAATGAAAATCCCAGGACTGAATGGCTTCACTGCTGAATTCCATGAGACATTTAATGAAGAACTAACTCCAATTCTTCTCCAGTTTTTCAAAACAATTGAAAGGGAGGGAATCCTTCCAAATTCTTTCTATGAAGCCTGCATCACCTTAATTCTTAAAGTTGAAAAAGGTGGAACCAAGAAAGAGAACTAGAGACCAATTTCCTTGATGAACAGACACAAAAATCCTCAATAAAATTCTAGGCAAATCCATCAGAAAGATGATCCACTCAGACCAAGGGGGATTTATCCCTGGTATGCAGGGATGGTTAAACATTTGCAAATCAATCAATGTGATACATCACGTTAACAAGCTGACAAACAAAAACCATATGATTATCTCAATAGATGCAGAGAAATCATTTGATAAATTACAACACCCTTTCAAGATGAAAACTCTAAGCAAACTGGATATAGAACGATCATTCTTCAAAACAATCAAGGCAATTTATGACCAACCCATGGCCAATGTCCTATTGAATGGGGAAGTTAGAGGCATTCCCACTGAGATCTGGTATCAGACAAAGATGCCCATTCTCACTATTGCTATTCAATATAGTCCTGGAAGTTTTAGCCAGAAGCATTAGGCAAGAAAAAAAATTCAAAGGAATACAAATTGGCATGGAGGAAGTCAAACCATCCTTATTTGCAGATGATGTGATTCTATATATAGGGGATCCAAAAGACTCCACCAGGAGACTATTGGAACTCTTTTAAGATCAATCCCATTCACAATAGCTACCCAAAAAAATCAAATACCTTGGAATAAATTTAACCAAAGATATCAAAGATCTCTATGATGAGAATTACCAAACATTAAATAAAGAAATAGAAGAGACAAAATAATGGAAGAATCTTCCATGTTCATGGATTGGAAGAATCAATATCATCAAAATGTCCATTCTTCCTGAAGCAATTTATAGATTCAATGTGATACCAATCAAAATACCGGGCATTCTTCTCAGATCTAGAAAAAATGATGGTGAAGTTCATATGGAGGCACAGGAGACCTTGAATAGCTAAAGCAATCTTATACAACAAAAACAAAGCCAGAGGCATCACAATACCAGGTTTCAAGACATGCTACCAGGCAGTTATAATCAAAACAGCCTGGTACTGGTACAAAAACAGATGAATAGACCAATGGAAAATAGAAATGCCAGAAATCAATCGAAGCATCTACAGTTAACTTATATTTGATCAAGGAGCTAAAACCAATCTCTGGAGCAAGGACACTCTCTTCAACAAATGGTGCTGGGAAAACTGGATTTCCATCTGCAGAAGCATGAAGCAAGACTCCTACCTTACACCTTACACAAAAATTCACTCAACGTTAATTAAAGATCTAGATCTACAACCATCAAATTATTAGAGAACATTGGGGAAACCTTGCAAGACATTGGCACAAGCAAAGAGTTCTTGGAAAAGACCCCAGAGGCATAAGCAACCAAAGCCAAAATTAACAAAAGGGATTACATCAAATTGGGAAGTCTCTGTACTGCAAAAGAAACACTCAGGAAAATGAAGAGGCAAAAATTATTTGCAAACTATGCAACTGACAAAGGATTAATAACCAAAATGTACAAAGAGATCAAGAAACTCAACAAAAACAGAACAAACAACCCAGTTAAGAGATGGGCAAAGGGCTTAAACAGACATTTTTCAGAAGAGGAAATCCAAATGGCCAACAGACACATGAAAAAATGTTCAGGATCACTAGCCGTCAGGGAAATGCAAATCAAAACCAAAACCACAATGAGGTTTCACCTCACCCTGGTTAAAATGGCTTTCATACAGAAATCAACAAACAACAAATGCTGGCAAGCATGTGAGGAAAAGGGTACTCTAATCCACTGTTGGCGGGAATGTAAACTGGTAAAGCAACTATAGAAGACAGTATGGATATACCTCAGAAATCTGAATATAGGCCTACCATGTGACCTAGCCATCCCAGTCCTAGTAATTTACCCAAGGGAAATTAAATCCGTAAATTAAAGAGTTATGTGCACTCCCATGTTTATTGCAGCTCAATTCACAATAGCTAAGACATAGACTCAAACTAATTGCCCATCAGCAGAAGACTGGATAAAGAAATTATGGGATATGTACACTATGGATTAATATACAGTGGTAAAAAAAATGAAATCTGGTCATTTGCAACAAAATGGATGAATCTGAAAAACATCTTACTTAGTGAAATAAGCCAGTTTCAAAGGGATAGATATCATAGGTTCTCCCTGATCTGTGAGAACTAATAAAACACTTAAAATCTGTAGAACTGAAATTGACACTTCAGGAAGGGATGACTTGAGTGGCCCTTGTCTTGACTGTTGAGGAACAGTGTTTTTTTCTTCATAATATTTGTTGAATTATTTATTTAACAGAGTTATTAATAAGTGTATAAAGTCACTTGAGGATGGATCTCATTAATAAATAGGAGTGGGAATAAGAGAGGGAGGAGGAAGTTTATAACTATAAAGCTGTATAGTTTTGCATACATTTATGCAGACTTACTTCTAAGGGTGCAGTTTAAAAACTTGCCATGGGACCCCAAATCCCATTAAGCTGGGTGGTAAAAATGCCATCTTAAAAGATCATATTAAATGTTAAAGTGAACATATTGTTAGGATTAAGTGTTAAAGTGATCTTATAAATAGGATCAAATGTCTGGTAATAAAAATAGATAGAATTAAAAAGGAGAGAATATTCCAATATGGGAAGCAGTCCACACAGCCAACTTATAGAATGACAATCATTTTCAGTAGCACTCTGACCTCAGAATGAGTCCTTAAGGCATCCTGGTTTGTCTGAAAAGCCCATGAGAGCATTTCAGGCATGGAAAGGTAAGACACTGTGGCAAATATGTTCTACATGAAGGAGCTCTGTGAGTGAAACCCCAGTGGAAAAAGTAGCCATTAAAGAAGGATGTACTTTTCCCTGAAGGGAGGAGAGTACTTCCACTTTGCTTATGGCCTTGTCTAAATATTGACAGAGTTTGTTGCTTCAAAAGACTTCCATAGCCTAGGCAGCGCATGTCAAGAGCTTCAGGTGGTCACTGACGTCATACATAAGAGTGTTAATTGTTAAATTAACAATAGCAGTCATTGTGCACACACTTTCCATGCAGGACCTCTATCCTTAATGAGTTGTATTATGAGAATTAACTATAAAACTTGTTCTCAGTTTTTTGTGTGTGTTTGTGTATGTGTGCATATTGTTGAAATCTTTGCTTAGTTTAGAGTTATTCTTCTGTGTACAAATTTAATTGAAAATGAATCTTAATGGAGAATGGGACTAGGAAGGGGAGAGGGAGGAGGAGGTTGAGTGGGAGTGTGGGTAGGAGGGCAGATATGGTGGGAAGAGTAACTGCATTCCTAAAGTACTTATGAAATTTATATTCATTAAATAAAAGTTTTCTTTGGAAAAAAATATCCAGGCAAGCAGCATTCAAGCAACTATGGATGGGAGTTGTTAGATAAATACCTCAGCTCTCTAGCTCCTCTGTTGGTGTAGCTGTGAGGCAGGCTCTGTGCTGTCCCCCAGAGTTCCCCCAGGAGATGTATCTCCTGCTCCCACAGCCGGAACCTGCTGAGCAGCACACCCTGGATTGGCCACCCTCCGTTCCCTAGCCAGTACTTCCTGGTGTCACCTTCTAAACAAATATCTGACACTGACAGCCTTGTCAGCCTCTGCTTCTGAGGAAACCCAGTCTAAGACACAGCATTGGTCTTATCACAATCTGTCTGTCAAATTTGGTTCTCATATCATTCGTTCCCACTGTCCCTCATTCATTCATTCATTCATTTATCCAAATGTCTTTCTTGAGGACTAGAATACAGAGATAAGCCCTTCTAAATCCCTACTCACAAGGAACTTAACTGAACAGAGGGAGAGACTCATTCAATGAAGCCTAATGGAAGACTTAGTAATAATGATCCACACCAGGAGTCGATACATTATGACCATGGTCCAATCCTGGACTGCTGCTTGTTTATGTAAATAAAATTTTATTGAAACACACACACACACACACATGCACACACACACTCATTTCTGTTATGTTTATGGCTGCTTTTGTACTGTAATAGCAAAACACTGCTTTTGAGTAGCTGTTACAGAGACTGCATGAGCAGCAAAGCCAAAAATGCTGTTGGCCCTTTTCAGAAAGTTTATGAGTCCCCAGGTCTGCTTGATCAGGACAAAGGGCGATGGGGAGCAGGGTGTTGGGTTATACAATGGTTATGGCTTTGGATTCATACCACCTGAATCAAGTCCAAATTCCACCATAATAAGCATGAGACTTTCAGGAGCTGTTTAACCTTTCTGAACCTCGATGTCCTCCTCTGTGGAAAGGAGGTCTCGTAATAAGGGACCCCACTTCTTAGGGTTCTCATGAGCACTCAAGGGGACTGCATGTAAAGCGTTCAGCCCAGCGGCTGGCACTTTTCACATGATGGGGACACTCAGCTTCATTACGATGTGTAGGCATCCTTGAGAGTCCTGGGTTTAACACCTCTTAGGCATGCAGCCACCCAGCTACATGCTGCATAGAATTGAGTACATCCCTGTGATTCCAGTTCATGCAGGGCCCCCAGCCCCTTGGAGTGTCTGTAAATGCAGATTAGCACTAGAGGAGCCACGTTCCACTCAATTAGCCCTTCTCTGCACATCTCAGACCTTCTGCCCTCTAAGGGCATTCCCAGCTTCTGTAGGGTGGTAGGTTGAGCTCTGGGATGCAAGCACTTGCTCTGAGGGTTGACTTGGCCTTTGCCTGCTGAGCAGGGAGAGGAGCTATGCTCCAGGAAAGCCATCCAAGCTGTTGACCCGCCTGTCTTCCTGTGTCCCCAACGACCTGGGTGGCAGAGGGCTGCTAATTGGGGCCCTGTGGCCCTGTACATCACTGGTGAAGCACCCCGGGGAGAGCCCAGGGACCCTCAGAGTCCAGTTCCAAGAATGCTGTAGGGCAGAAACCCTTCTCAGGGTCAGCCTATCATGCATCTTGGCCAGGCTATGTGTGGCAGGGGCTGGTGCTGGGGTCTTGGTGCCTTCTGGCCTGGTGTTACCGTTTCTAGCAGACACCAAGGGCTTGACTTACAGAGAGACTGGAAGACCTAATGATTGGTGTCCTTAAATATGGGAACTTTCAGCACTGTGGCTCAGATGGGCGGTGCTGCTAACCCCCAAAACCCATGAGTTGTGCGACTGTAGCTCAGCGTGCACTGTGCTCTGCAGGGGCCCTGCCCTAAGACCTGCTCAGCTCTGCCTCTGCTGGACTTGCTGTTTCTCTCCAGCCTCAGGGTCTTGCATTTTTTATTGCCTTTGCCAGGAATGTCCTACCCCGTAGCTGCATACGTGGCCACTCCTTGCTTTCTTCAGGTTGCCAATGGATGGCATCTCATCAGAAAGACTTTCCCTGATGACTCCATCAGTCTCTTCATCACTAGACTGGCTGACATACGCTATTTTTACCCTTCATTGTCTTTCTGTTTGTGGTCTCATTTCCCCAAACCCTCCCGTCAGGAGCTTCCGTGGGGCCAGATACCTTGGGTATCACATTTACTTGTGTATTCCCAGCTTCCAGACAGATGTCTGCTGTGTAGAGTCAGGGAATAAATTTGGCAGGCAGCGGGTGGGTGAGTGCATGGAGCTGATAGTAACTTTTCACTTAAACATTCCTCACGCTTGACTGGCGCCAAGTTGCATATATATCCAATATCCAGCATCGCTGTTACTGTTGACACTAATAATTATATTGCTACAAAATGGATTTTGTATTAACAATAATGACTGGCAGGCATTGTTCTTTTTATAAGATTTATTTATTTATTTATTTTTGACAGGCAGAGTTAGACAGTGAGAGAGAGAGAGACAGAAAGGTCTTCCTTCCATTGGTTCACTCCCCAAATGGCCACTACAGCTGGTGCACTGCGCCGATCCGAACCAAGAGCCAGGTGCTTCCTTGTGGTCTCCCATGCGGGTGCAGGGCCCAAGCACTTGGCCCATCCTCCACTGCCTTCCCGGGCTATAGCAGAGAGCTGGACTGGAAGAGGAGCAACTAGGACAGAATCCGGTGCCCCAATCGGGACTAGAACCCGGTGTGCCAGCACCGCAGGTGGAGGATTAGCCTAGTGAGCCACAGTGCCGACCTTTATAAGATTTATTTTATTTGAAAGACAGAGTGATGTGCACACACACACACACACACACACAGGGGGGGGGGAGGGGTGAGGGAGAGAGAGAGAGAGAAATCTTCCAGGTCTCCCATGTGGGTGGCAGAGGCTCAAGGACTTGGGCCACCCTCTGCTGGCCTTCCCAGGAGCATTAACAGGGAGTTGGAATGGAAACAGAACAGCTGAGACTCAAGTCTGATGCTCCAGTATGGGATGCTGGTGTCCCAAGTGGCAGCTTAGTGTGCTGGGCCACAACACCGGCCCCTGCCGTTGTTCTATTTGTCTCTACAAAACACCAGGCTAAGATTACAGTACAGCACTACAAATTAGGATATATTGTCATCCCCACGTGAGTGCTACAAAACCTGGGGCCATGAGAAGAAACGTTGCTTGCCTGAGGATACTCATATCCAGTTTGCCAGGCTGTGGTTCAAACCTAGATCTACGACTGAAAAGCCAGAACACATTGCACAAAACTGAAACTGCCTCCTTTTAACCTCTTATCTGAAGAACTATTACCCTTGCAAGGTTGTTCGTTGGGCAACCGTAAACACTCAATTGCAGTGCCATGTGCACCGTGGGCCTGTGTGTCCTGTGTGGATACCGTAGGCATTGCCCTGGCTACTGACCGTGGTTGCTACCTTAATATTCCAATGTGCATGCAGAAAATGGCCCCACCAGTGCCAGCCCTGTGTGATATACTTACCTAAAATTTCCCATGGATCTTTCACACAGATCTATAGAACAGACACTGTTTTCTCCATTTTTCCGGAGAGGCTGCCAAGGCTGCAGGACATCCTAAATCGTGGTTGCCTGGAGTCACAAGGTCCGCTTGGGATTTAAAATGCCATTGTCTCAATGGAGGGAAAATCTTCATTTCCCATTTACGGTCAGGAGTGGCTTTTTTATTATTATTATTTAAAGGCACACAGAAGGATAATTATTGGAGGTTGTGTATAACAAAGTGTGGGCTTCCAACTCCCTGGAGTCGTGTAATAGCCAAGTGGTCTTTTCTTTGTTTTCTGCTTCCTCTTTGTCCTTATGCGTTTGGCATCTGGCTTATGGCTTAACTGTGGAAATGGCTGCATTAGCTGCTGTCAAGGCGGAAGGCTTCCAACTTCTGGAAGCAGCAGAGTCTAAGGTGGGAGGTGAGCCGCTGGGTGCAACTTCTAGCCAATTAGCTCCTCCAAGGAAAAATGCGGCATTTCACATTCCAGATGGCTCCTAACTCAGAGATTAACGACCTCCAGCAACCAACTGCCAGGACAATCCTGCTCTTCCCAAGCAAACATCGTCTGCTTTCCTCACATTTGGGGTGCACGCATGCTCGTCTTCCCTGTGAGCGTGCGGTGGGGCCAGCGTCTAGGTTTCCCATCTGTGTGTGCTCAGACCCATCCTCTCCCGGAAGCTGAATCTGAGCTCTCCAAACGGAGGAAAAGCTCAACAGTCCTTTCCGAGAGGAGCACGCTTTAGGGGAATGGATGGGGGAATGGCCTCCTTGGCATCTTCATTCTCAAGAGGGGACACAGCCTCCAGCCATGGGCCATGGCCTGCCTTGAGACTTTCTTTCATGGTTTATGTAGCTATGGGTCTCTGTCTCTCTCCAGTTACTTTTGAGTTACTTAAGGATGGGGGGGGTGGGGTGTAGAAGTTAAACTCTTGGGATATGCAACAATGTTCTGTGAATTCATTTGTACAGATAGACTGGACAAGCTATTGTTGCATCGTGGCAAACACATTGTCTCCAGAAGAAGGACAGTTGTTTGTGGAACAGTTCTGTGAGTGTGCCAGGCATGAAGCTACATGTTTTATAAGCATGTTGGGCTAAGATACCATCTCTTATCTCGACCATTGATCTCCATCTATTCTAGTTCTTAGACCATTCATGCATTCATGAGTAGCCATGCCATTTTTTAAAAAACTGTAATTCTCATCATGTTATTCCCCTATACAGAATCCTCCCATGGATTCCATTGGAGCCAAAATAGAATCCAGAAGCCTTGATGGGCTCTTCCTCTGCCCATTCGGACACCATGCCCCACCCTGGCCCCTCTCTCACTGTGACCGCCTCCTTCTGGGTGTGTTCTGTTCCTTGGACATCCCAGTCTTCTTCACACTTCACACTCACTGTGCTGCTGATCCCTCTGCCTGGGATACGTTTCCTCCCATTCTTCATAAGACATGACCATCCCATTTGGGTTTTCACTTGAATATTTTGTCTTCAGAGCAGGCCCTTGTCCAACTTACTTACCATCAAATCCTCACTGCTTAACACTTTGCTGACACTCACTAGTTTTTTGTTAATCAATTGATTACTACATTACATGTTACTTTCCCACTTACAAATACCATCTGTTTGCATTGACTAGACTGGCACTGTCCAGTACAGTAGTCAACAGCCAATTGTGACTATTTACAAATAACTAACATTCATTAAAATACAACAAATATTTTAAATCCATTGCCTAAGTTGTGGCAGCCACATTGTTTTTATTTTTTTAAAGATTTATTTTTGTCTATTTGAAAGAGTTACAGAGAGAGGTAGAGACAGAGAGAGGTATCTTGTCTGCTGTTTCACTTCTCTAATGGCCACACAGCTTCCTTGGGGGTCTCCCACATATGTAGAGGGGCCCAAGGACTTGAGCCATCCTCCACTGCCCTCCCAGGGGCACCAGCAGGGAGCTGGATCAGAAGTAGAGCAGCTGGAACTCAAACTGGCACCCAAATGGGATGCTGGCGCTGCAGGCTGGGGCTTTAACCCACTGCAACACAGCGCCAGCCCTGGCAGCCACATTTTATTATCTCAATAGCCATAATTGCTAGTGGCTACCGTAGTAGGTGGTGCAGATGTAGAATATTTCCTTCACTGTGGAAATTTCTACTGGATTAGTTCTGTACTGGGACAAAAGCATCACCTGGTCCAACTGACTTACCGTGGAATCCTCAATGCTTAGTTCTTCTAGGTACTTAATAAATGTATTTTTTTTTGACAGGCAGAGTTAGACAGTGAGAGAGAGACAGAGAGAAAGGTCTTCCTTCTGTTGGTTCACTCCCCAAATGGCCGCCATGGCCGGCGCTGTGCTGATCTGAAACCAAGAGCCAGGTGCTTATCCTGGTCTCCCATGGGGTGCAGGGCCCAAGCACTTGGGCCATCCTCCACTGCACTCCCAGGTCACAGCAAAGAGCTGTACTGGAAGAGGAGCAACTGGGACAGAATCTGGCACCCCAACCAGGATTAGAACCCGAGGTGCTGGCACCACAGGCGGAGGATTAGCCTAGTGAGCCGTGGTGCCAGCCCTTGATAAATGTTAACATAAATGTTAGCATATTTATTAATAGCTTAAATGCTAACTCACAACTTATGAAGTATGAATATTCAACAATAACTACAACAACAATAATAAGCATCCAGTAGGTGAAAACCTTATGCTAATATCTTCCTGTGGGTGAGCTCATGTATTGTCCTCTTCGCTGAGATAATGCCTGTCATTACCTACCTTTCAGGAGATTCTTCACTTACTGACACCACACAGAACAGAACAGGCTCTCTACGCCAGGAACCAGGAGTCATGGGAAGATTCCAGGTCATCAGAAATCTTCATCGGTGGCGTTTGTTTTCCTCTAGGCTGATAACCCAAGGCTGCCTGGGGAAGCGGCTTCCCCACTGTCTTCTTCCTGATGGGAGGCAATCGTGTCTCCAACACAGACGGGAGAAGGGGTCACCCTCTTCCACCCTTGCATGGCTACTGAGTGCCATGCTGTCTCCTGCATGGAGTGCACAGTTCTCAGGGACACTGGGCGCCTCACAGTCCTTGTAGCCTGCTCCCTAAAGGTAGGTCTGTATTTTTTTTACATCTAAGAACTTGTTTTGCTTCTTGCTGATGAATATTTGGGAAGTTATTGCTACAATGGGAATGGTCTCTACTGCGGCATAGCTTTGTAGTGCGCTCCAGACAAAGTGGACTTTAAGTTCAGCATGCACAAGAACCTGGCAGGTTGTGCCTTGAAGTGGAAAACACATCACACTGCCACTCAGAATATCTATATTCCAGAAACATCTCTGCCACCATGTAGCTTGTGAGCCCACATTTGGGGTACATGCAATGCTCATCCTCCCTGTGAGCGTGCAGTGGGCCAGCGTGCACAAGAACCTGGGCAAACAGCAGAAGGGCTAAGAACGCCTACCCTGGAGCCAAATGATGAGTTAAATTCCTGACCCCAGCACTCACCAGCTCTGAGTTCTTGGACACCTTACTGTATCCCTCTGAGCTTCAGTTCTCTTAGCTGTAAAATGGGGATAATGCCAGAACCCCCATAATAGGTTGTGAAGATGGTTCATTGATTTACTAGTTATAAAACATGTAGAGCAGGATGTTATTGTCAGTTTGAATCAGTTTTCTTATTTCCCAAATAAGTGAATGTATGCCCAGATAAGCACATATATTCTGCTTATTATAATATTTTTGGATTCAGTGATGAGCAATGATGATGATGATTTCTATGTTTTTGAGAATCTACTATTGTAAGAAATAAACACATTCAAGAATTACTTCATTTAATCATTACTTCAAGCCCATGAGATCAGTATTCCTAACTTTCTATTATAGGAAAATGAAACATAAAAAGGTAAAATAATTCCTATAAGGTCACCTGGCTGGCAAATAGCAGAGTTAGGACTTGAACCAGGTTTTTTTTTTTGTTTTTGTTTTTTTTTTTTTTTTTACAGGCAGAGTGGACAGTGAGAGAGAGAGAGACAGAGAGAAAGGTCTTCCTTTTCAGTTGGTTCACCCCTCAATGGCTGCTGCGACTGACACACCGCGCTGATCCAGGAGCCAGGTGCTTCTCCTGGTCTCCCATGGGGTGCAGGGCCCAAGCACTTGGGCCATCCTCCACTGCACTCCCGGGCCACAGCAGAGAGCTGGCCTGGAAGAGGAGCAACCGAGATAGAATCCGGCGCCCCGACCGGGACTAGAACCCGGTGTGCCGGCACCACAGGCGGAGGATTAGCCTAGTGAGCTGCGGCGCCGGCCTTGAACTAGGTCTTATTTGAGGCCAAGGCTAGTAAGTGTAACCTCTCTGGCCCTTTTCTCTCTTCTTCAAGCTGGAAATCGCCATCTCAGAGGGCTAATGGGAGACAGAAAGAGGATGATGTTGCGAAGTGCTCCACGTGGAGTAACAGGGCGGGGGAGGGGCAGCTCCTCTTTGGAGTTGCTGGAGAGCGGAGAGAAGGCTGGCCTGGGGAAGGCAACCACGGGGAGAGGTGGCAAGAGGAGGGGCCTGGAGACATGCGCTAATTAGGGGCTTCATCACCAGCTCAGCGATGTGTCAAGATGACAGTCAGTCAAGCAGATGAGGCCGATGAGTTAACATCTCCGGGGGGATGCCCAGGCTGAGATTAGCTGGCAGACAAGAGCACAGCAGTGAGCAGGAAACCGCCAGAAGGTTATTTACATGAAATTACAGTGAAGGATTTGAACTGTGCCACCCTGGTGGCTTTAACCCTGTCCTGGCAGAGGCAAGGTCCAGTATCTCCTGGAATGAATTCCTATCACTGGGCTGCGTGAGCTAATGCGAGTATAACAGACATAGATAATGGGGGGACATGAAGAACAGGATGGAAAGGAGATAGGAAAAGAGCCACAGCATTGTCACAGGCTGTGTCCTAGGGTCAGTCCAAGTGTTGTGCAGCTTTCAGTCATGGCTGGATTTGGACATCCAACCTGACACCATCAGAAACGGGCCACACTCGCTGCTTGCCAGCATGCCTCTTCGGTGCGGGTTGTGTCTTTAGACAGCTTCTTACCCTGTGGGGTTCCTATGGCAGACACAGGCTCTGAGACAGGGATGCAAGTGCGTGTGGTTTCTCTGCAGGCACATTAATGAGCTTTTACTGCTTTGGACAACTAAGGCTCAGTCCCCCTGGGGCCACTGTGAGACAGTACAGGTCACACCCCCTGGAGTCTTCTGTGGGGTGACACACCTCGTTCCAGAGGCAAGGGAGCCGAGTGATTGATTCCCCAGCTCCCATCCACAGCGGAGTGCGGGCTGTTTCCAGGAGTACCCATTCCATAGCAGTCCAATTGGTCCCAGGGAAGGGCTCAGAGCAGCAGAGAAAACCATCAGGTGCGAGTTCCCAGTGCTACAGCAGGGGCGTCTCCAGCACAGGGACAGTGAGCCCTGAGGGGATAAGGAGACACGGGACCCTCTGCTTCACTCTCTTCTCCTATGGCTGCAGTAAGAATTCCAGAACTCAATCTTACTGAGTTGACTTGGGCCTTGAATTGAGCTCTACAATCAGAGGGGAGAGGATGCCATTAACCCAGCTCAAGAGAAGAGACTCATTCTTGCCCCAGCCAGACAAATGGGAAGAGAGAAATGGAGTGCCATTCTGTTGACTTGTCATTCTGGAAGGGGAGACATCCTGGTTCTGTACCCTTTGATTTGGGACTGCAGCTTGTGCCAGTGTAGACTCTGGGAGGCAGCAATGGTAGCTCAAGTGATTGGGTTTCAACCCAGTTTCCCGTATGAGAGACCTGGATTGAGTTTTTTGCTCCTGGCTTCAGCCTGGCCCAGTCCAGCTCTGACCTTCAAAGACTTCTGCTGGGGGCCGTGGGGTAGGGGAGGGTGACCCAATGAATAGGAATTAATTCTCTCTCTCTTTCTCATTAATAAATTTTTAAAGTCGGCCGGCGCCGTGCCTCACTAGGCTAATCCTCCGCCTTGCGGCACCGGCACACCGGGTTCTAGTCCTGGTCGGGGCACCGGATTCTGTCCCAGTTGCCCCTCTTCCAGGCCAGCTCTCTGCTGTGGCCAGGGAGTGCAGTGGAGGATGGCCCAAGTGCTTGGGCCCTGCATCCCATGGGAGACCAGGAGAAGCACCTGGCTCTTGGCTCCTGGATCAGCGCAATGTGCCAGCCGCGGCGGCCATTGGAGAGTGAACCAACGGCAAAAGGAAGACCTTTCTGTCTGTCTCTCTCTCTCACTGTCTACTCTGCCTGTCAAAAATAAAAAAGAATAAACTTTTAAAGTTAAAAAAAATCAATTACATGACTTTGTCACCCTCCACCTCCTAATTGAAATGGCTAGGCTGCCTTATAGAAGGGCAGGGCCATTTCTGTCCCCAGAGCAGGAGCTCCACGGATACACAAGTGAGTGGAGTTAGTCACTTCCAGTTGCTCAAATTCTCAGAGAACACACACACACATACTTTTAACAGAGGCTTTGAAGACTTTTACAAATGTTTACATGAACTAATGGGGCTAAGTCACAGTAATGGCTTTGATACTATTTGAGTTGGCCCTGGGTTTTGGAGAGTGGGTCATGAGCGCAATTCCCATGCCATGTGGCACAGCCAAGAGATCTCAATAAAAGGAGCTCCTACGCCTCTTCGCTTTGTGACTTGGCATATGACATCTGGGGCTATTTCCTCACGTGGCCCTTTGCGTTAATGTAGTTTAAGTACTTTGGAAAGGTGCCTAAGTAATGGCTATTATGCAATTTTCTTTTAAAGGTGGAGGAAATGGCAATCAAAGCATCAAGGCGGCGAGGGGGACAGATTTGTGCACATCCCCCACCCCTGTGAAAATGTCAGTGGGCCCCCTTAACCCATGGTAATTGCAAAACAAACAGAGATCGGGATCCTTACAAAGCCAGGACTGCTCTGGCGAAAGAGCAAGGCCAGCTGGGGGCGGGCGGCTGTCTCTCTTGCCTACCCCACAGAATGGGAAAATTAACCCCCAAAGAGCTGACTATGATGTCTGTGGCATGTAGAGACCTCAGGAGAGGAGGCTGGAAATCAACTGGTACTGCTAATAATCAATAGGAGAAGCTGGGTGCTTCTGTATCCAATTTACTCATCTCTACAATGGGAAAGTGCACTTCTTAGAGCTAATGGGAGAATTAAGTTAGACAGCACATAGAGGGCTCTCCATGCACTGCCGTAGGGACTGCTGTATCTCCTGGTATCCATCTTCACCATTTTCTGTAGCACTGTGCTGGGAGTTTTGCTTAGACACAGAGATTCCCAGAATAAATGTCATGTTTCCCAGCCACTCCTGCACCTTGGTGAAGGTATGGGAATAAGTTCTGGCCATGGGGATGTAGGAGAAGTGCCCTGTGATGAATTCCAGATTTGATTCTTAAAAAAAAAAGATGTATTCAATTGAAAGGCACAGTTACAGAGAAAGAGGGGGGAAGGCAAAGAGAAAGAGAGAGAGAGAGAGAGAGAGAGATGTTCCATCCTCTGGTTGACTCCCCAGGTGGCTGCCGTGTACTGGGCCAGCACAAAATCAAGAGCCAGAAGCTTCTTCTGGGTCTCCCATGTGGGTGCAGGGCCCAAGCACTTGAGTCATCTGCCGCTGCCTTCCCGGGCCATCATTAGGGAGCTGGATCAGAAACGGAGCAGCCAGGACTGCAGCTGGTGCCCACGTGGGATGCCAGCGTCGCAGGTGGTGGCCCAACCTGCTACACCATCATGCTGGCCCCCAGGATTGATTCTTAAGAGACCACCTCTGCTCTGTCCCTATTCCCTGGAACGTAGATGCCACCAAATTGAATCAAGAGATTAGACCCACAATGGAGGAGCAAAAAGATAGAGGGAGCCTGGGCCCCTCCCACCTGTTCTTCTGGGCCTCATTCTCTCCCTTTACAGCCACCCTTAACCAGCACCCAATCTCCAGCCCTCGTTCATTCCCAGGAATTCAACATCATGAGCAGAGGCGGATTTGGTAGAAGGATCTCTGATGTGGCTCACATGAAAATTCAGCATTTTTATTTTGTCTGTTACTGAAATACCATTGCTCATATTAATCCCCCTTGATACTGTACAGTTCCTTGGAAATAATTATATCCAGCCTTTTCCCCTCTTAACTATACTCCTAGATGATGTCTAACTGAGTTGGCATAAAGGTATAAATTATACTGCTTCCTGGAAGCAAAGAATGATCCAGGTCACGGGATATCCAGTAAACAGCTCCTGCCTACGTGGTTGCCTGTTCTTACTTTATAACAGAAGTCTGGTGCCCATCCTAGCATGATGAGTACTTGATTGGAGCCTGTGGATGGGGCCACACAGCAGACTTTGTCCCTCTTCCCCACACAGGGTGGCCATTAATCCATACCTGTGGGGAGCAACTGTGAGCAACTCGGACTAGACTAAGTTACTGGAATTAAGACTTATTCTATGCATCTGCTTTCCCACAATATGGCGCTGAGAAGGGAAACAGCTTCTACCCAGCTGCCTCCAGTTCAACCAATAAACTGTGGGACCTGCTCCTGATTGGAGGAGAGCAGCGTACTCGGCGTGTGGGTAGCAGAGTTGGGATTGGTGGAAGAGGACTATAAAGGAGGAGAGAGACGGCATGCACCAGGAACATCTGAGGAACACCTGTGCAGCCCCCGAGAGAGCCGGCCTGCGGTGTGCCGCTCCCCCGCGGAAGTGGGGAATGTGGCAGGGGGAACCGCCCTTCCACGGAGGTGGAAGGGACGGTAGCCAACCCGGGAAGAACCAGCAGCAAACCCGGGGAGGGCCGAGCAGACAAAAGAACAACGCAGGGTCCTGTGTCGTTCCTCCACGAAGAGGGGGAGCGACAATACCCTGTAGGCATTTACTTCAGCTGCATTCTTCGCCCTGGAGTTTCTTGGTCCCAAGCTCTCTGCACTAGAATGAGAACCAGCTTGGAAAAGCTCAATCTCTAGGTCTGTTTCCTCCTAGCTTTGCGAGTCACTGAGTCTTCTTGGATGCAGCTTTGTCCCCAGCTGGTCCTGGGACGTCCCAGAGGCATCCTTTCTTGGAATCCCAAATGGGAGTAGGGATTCTGGTGATCACTGTGATAGGTCACTTAGATCTTCAGGAATGAAGGACTGCCTCCTCCTACTGTCGGTGGGCAGTAAAAAGTCACCCCCCACTCCCCAGGGTCAGACCTTCTTCCAGAGTAACTTGCATCCAGTGACTGACACATTTGGGGTACAAAAGCCAAGAACCCCTGCCTCCATTTAAGATAATTCTGAAGAGCATTCCCAGCTCCTGAGCTACTTGTGGGCTCAGCTGAGACCTCTACCCAATCTTGCCCACATTCCCTCCCTTCCACATGTGTTGATTCTAAAGAGATTCTTTAATAAACATCCTTGTGCTGAAATCCATGTTAGGGTCTGTTTCACAGGAAACCCCGTTTGCACAGTGCCAGACACTCTTTATTGTCTACTTTTCCCTGTAAATATCTGTGGTGTTTGCACTGTATCATCCTACTCCTGGTGTTTCTTCCTTCACTTCACAAGCTCCTAACACCAGAAGCAGAGCACTCTTCTGTATTCTTCCACATCATCTTTAATTGCAGGCAAACCTCAGGCTTGAGTGATCAATGGTAGAATCTAGAATCAGAGCAGGGACTGTCTGGAGGGAGCTGGGACCATGGAGGAGAAGCTGTCCTGTGGAAGGACCACGGGTAAGATAAAGCCACTGCCATAGCATGCAAGGAGCAAGGCCCTGGCTCCTCCTTTTTTCTCAGCCTCCAGCATTTCACCAGCACTCCCCCCTGGCTGAAACCTACTGGGAACCAGGGAGCAAGGGAGACTTCTTGGAAACATGATTTGCGGGGATCAGCTCCTTGTAACATAAACAAACAAACAAATAAGATGAGGAATGAATCTGAAAAGAAGCAGGCCAATAAGTAGCTGACACAGTTGCATGAAAAATACTGTGTGCAGCCAAACCGAGACATATGTTAAAGTATTTCCCATACACATCGGAACATCAAAATTGATGATTCACTCATTTACCCACCTACGATCTTCTTGTGTAATGGCCTCTGCAGAGCGTACTTTGGAACACACTGACTTAACTGATCCTCAGCCCTCATTCCCCTATTGTGGGACATTTACGCTGCTTCTACTTTTTTCCTTTGGGTTGTACATGATCGTTTCTGGGCCGGTTTGTGTAGACTCCTTTCCATCCTCTTTATAACAAGGTACTCTTCAGCCCACGTAAAGCGGCCCGATCATTGATTTCACCAGGAGATCATCGACCTGGTATTGAGCATGTAGTACATTAAGTGACATGCCGTAAATGAAAAGCCTGACTCAGACATCCAAACCTAAGCGCAGAAGGCGCCGAGCACTGGGTATAACGGGCAGATGGTGAGCTGTTGGGGGTTGGGTGCATCGCTGTTCTTTTTAGACCAGGCAGTCCCTTTCATTACCTCCTTTCTCCAGTTTGAGGTGATCAGCCTGTGTGGTCTGGGTGATGGCAGCCAGTTGTATCTAGCTTGAAGCCCTTTCTCTCATCCTCTCTGCCACCTTCTCGTTCCTTACGGGAAACCTGGAGGCTCTAAGATGCCAAGTTATTTTGCAGAATGAGTCAGCTGGAAGAAAATCATCCTTAACTAGGCTGAGCAGTCTTGTTGGGAAAAAACAGTCTTGCAATGAAAGCGTGGCTTTGGTGCTATTCAGTGTTTGCTGGGAGTACATTGTGTCTCCCCTCCTGGTCAGCTGAAGGTCACTATCTCTGTGAGGGTTAGAAATTTCAGTTTATTGGATTCTTGTGCCATGCTGGTTGTACTTGTACAACGTGCCAAGTCTTTCGGGGCTGGAGGGAGGTTAGAGGACAGAAGGAGTCCAGCTTTGGGGAGCACTTGCACCCCGAGTGATTCTCTGAGTGCTGTAAGAGCAGCGGAACCCAGCTCTGGACTCTGCAGGATGAGGGCTTGCGTTTGTCACTGAAGAAACCTCCACTTGAGCTGGATGTCAAATAATAAAGAATAATAGCAAGAGCCACAGCGGCAGTAATCACGGAGTGACTTGAGCCCGGACTTGTATGGGTTCATTCGGTGCTTACCACACCCTGGGCAGTGGGCTGCTATCATCCTCTCCTTTTATAGATGGAGAATTTCATGCACTTGTCCAAGCTCATACTGGTCGTCATTAGGAGATCCTGAATTTGAGCCAAGGCAGTGAGGCTCCAGAGTCCACTCTTAGCCCCTTCCCAGACCCTGAGCAGCTCTGTCCCTCTAGTGCAGTGTCCTTGGCCATGCCACAGCTCTGCCCTGCCCAACCTGCTTGCACAAACTTTTGAAACTCACCAGAGGCTTGGTAGGCAAGTCCACCACGGACATTATTCTTGCTGAAACGGAAAAGGTATTGAAGTTGGAATCACAAAATTCAGATTCTCTTTGCCATCTCTGCCAGTCTTTCATCGCAGAGTCTTTAGCAGCCTTTAAACCATGCCGGCTTTGGGTTGAACCTCATTTCTACCCAGAATTCAAAGTTCAGGTGGTGTCAATCAGAACTAGTAAGGGTTGTGGCAGAGTTCTGGAAACTTAAAAGCAGCACCCAAGGAAAGAGTCTGTTCCTGCCCCGAGGATGTCCTGAAGCTGGGGTCAGGCTGGGAGCAGGATTTGGATGCTCTACCCAGTCGCTGTTTGTGATTTGAGGATTTCCCAAAAGAAAGAGGAAACGTACTGCTCCTGTAAGAGCTACTGCACCCAGAGGCTGCTGGATTTAAAATTGATCTGTCTGCCCAGAGACGCTACTCAGAGTCAGAAGACCTGGGAAATGTGTCTTCCTGGCTCTGTGTTCCCCAGAGGTGGCAGAGCAGAGAAGCTGCACTGAGCATCCGTCTGCCGTTGGTGCTGCTGGAGGGCGGACGTTCCGATGAGCAGTGCGGCACTGGCCCGATCCACTGCATGTCACAGGGGCCTCTGGGATTCACGGGCCTCTCGATGAATTTGGATAGCATCGTCAGGCAACACATAGAACATGCGTGGCCTGGGCTTCTGTTTCCTTTATTTTCAAATGCCTCCCTGCCTTGTTTGAGTCCCAGTACATCAACCATCACAGAGGGGAAACTGGAAGAAAAATGAGATATCAAAGGCAACGAAAGTCGCTGATGGATTGCGTTTGAAACCAGATTTCCCAGCCTGAGTGGAGAGGTACACCTGTAGCGGTCTGATGGGAAGACGTCTCCCAGGTTCCCCAGGCTCCCCATCATGACCTCTGCAACACACGTCCACGCAAGGTCTTGACCTCAAAGCCACCTTGGCCATGCCCTGCCTCACCCTTGGATGCCTGTCCCATCTCCATTGGAACAAAGGAAGTTCCCAGTGGAGTAGGAGGGCTGGAAATGGACAGGTCAGAGGCCGTAGGACAGGCTTCACTATGTATGCAGATGCTGAGTCCTCCTCTCCTAGTCACCTATCCCAAATCCACCTGTCTTTCCAGATCGCACTTGAGTGCCTTTCAGTGAGCAAACATGGGTGCAGCTCCCGCCAAGAGAAGTCAGACCCTGCTTGCTGCCTGCCTCTGCATGGCCGGGAAGCCCAGAACGATTTTTACACAGTACTCTTTTAAATAGCGGCATCAGTCCCTACATCATAATCTTGATTTTACAGCTTGGTCCACAATACCTAAGATATTTATAGCCTGAGCATCTTTTACACAAAATGCTTGGCACCAGGAGTGTTGCAGATTTCAGAGCATTTTTCCTTTTTTTTTAATTTTGGAATATCTGTATAGACTATACTTAAACTTCTAAGCACTAGATTTTTTTAGTATTCAGATTCTTGGATTAGAGATGCTTATTTTCTTCTTACAGAAAGTTTGCAGATCTCTGATGTAAGTTATTCAACAGATCGTCCTATCTGCCATTGAAACAGCTCTCCAATTCATTCATTCACTCACTCATTCATTCCCTATTTTCTAAGCCTTGGTTTCTCAACAAGAGGGAAATGATTATCCCAATCAGGTAAAGTCCTTGGGAAAATTGAGACTTTAAGCCTAGCCAGTGTCAGCTGTGATTATAATTATTATTGAGAGACAGGCCACGTAGTGTACAAACATGAACCCATATATGAATACCGCATTGTGTGTATAAGTGTACATGCAAGGAGGCCTCCAAAAAGTTCCTGGGAAATTCATATTATGAAAAGCCTAAGCATGGATTTCAAAAAAATTTGTGCCAGAATAAATTTCTTTTATTGTAATTTTCCATGAACTTTTTGAAGCACCTAGGTATGTCCTGCCTGTGGGCTCTGGGAGTCAGCAGGACGCAGTTGGAAATGCAAAGACGTTACAAGAAGATCCATGGGGTTTTGAGGGTTTGCACTGACACTTGCTAGCTGTGCAAACTTGGGCAGGTCATTTACAGACTCAACTTCAAGTTCCTCACCTTAAAATTGGGGTGCAAATCTAAAACCTCTACAGTGAGTGGTAAACAAGACACTGCCATCACAGACTAACACATAGGAAACGCACAGTTATAATTTTAGACACACTCATATTTTTGCAAACACACCTGCACAATTGCAAAGTCATCTTTGATCTGTTTTAGTAAAATTTTACAAATTTCCTGCATGTTTCTGTTCAGAATTGGGTCTCTCAGGCTTGTGGCAGGGACTATTTGGCCCTCATATGACAGACTGACAGAATAGCCTTGTTTCTCCGCTGGACAATCCAAGGGGCTTAACCGGTTCCTGAGCCATGCAGGTATGTGGAGAGAGAAATAACCTGGTGCAGGTGGCTCTCAACTTTCCTTGCAAAATGCTCCCAGCTCCAAGTGAATTCTGTTAACTCTTCCCTGCCCCTTCTTGAATCCTGTGCTCCGGAGTGCATCAGGGGTCAGAGGACACACAGGGGCAGGGTACATAATTCCATACGAAACCGTAGGTCTCTTCTCACACTGGGTCTTGGTCCTCCCAAAGCCACCAGCTCCTGGAGGTGGCCAGTGGTGCTCGCCAGCCATGGGCTTTCCATTACCTGAGCTCCCCTGTGCTGGGCAAGGCGGGAGAGCTGACTGTCCCTGATTTACCTGGATGCCTGAGCTCTCAGCACCAGCTTTGCCCTTCTCTCCAAGTCTTTGTGAAGACCCCTCCTCTCTCCTTCCTCTGCTCCCTTCCTCCCCTCCCCGTGCCCTCCTCCTCTTCCTCCTTGTCCCTTCTGCCCTATTTCCATCGTGGCTGACCCAGAACATAGCCACCTATACCTGTGCAGTCTCCTTGCTCTTGCATCCTCTCTCCCTGAAACTCATCCCCAGCTGCCTCGTGTCCATAGTTGAAAGACTGTGTGGACATTCCAGGCCATTTCTCAAGAGTGTGTTTTGATGGGGAGCAAGAGAGGCAG
Organism: Oryctolagus cuniculus; assembly: GCF_051225735.1. Taxonomy (NCBI): domain Eukaryota; kingdom Metazoa; phylum Chordata; class Mammalia; order Lagomorpha; family Leporidae; genus Oryctolagus; species Oryctolagus cuniculus. The sequence continues at coordinate 15,931,333 of NC_142887.1, read as the reverse complement.
CAACGGTGTCACCCAATTGAAGTAGCAGTCCAGCTTGGAACCAGGGAGATCTGGACTCAAATCCCAAGCCTGCCATGCTTGCTGGCTTGGAGTGACAGCCACAGAATGTGCCACTGTGTACAAGCGGGGCACAGTGGAGACACGTCAAGCTATTGGCTGTCCTGACCCAATATAGGGACAAAGGAGTCTACCAGCACCATGGGGCACCACCTTTCCATCCAGCAGAAGGAGGCTGATCCATACCTCCACCTCCAACCCCACAGCCAAAAGAGAAGATGGACAGACTGACTTAACAGTGAGGAGGAGGAGGAAATTCAGAGATGTGTTGATCACCTGAGCTGATGATGGGCAACACTGGCAGCTCTCCCAGACCCCTCCACATAGCCAGGAGGCTGTTTGTGTGGTGGTTACGGCTTTGGGGGTAGACAGAACTGACTTTGAGTCCTGATTCTAGAACCTTCTCTGCATTCTTGCGTGCTCTTCAACATCTGTGAGCTCCAGGGCTGCCAGCTGTGAGAAGGCACCAGGATGCTGGTGTTTTCGGCAGCTTCAGGAGGGCAGAGTCAGCAGCTGTCATGTTAGATGATGTTGTTATTAGGATAATGGGAGAAAGGAAGACAGGGTGCCAAAACCCCACACTTGGTCTCCATCTTGCTTTTGTGGAGAGATCAGTTTAGACCTACGCCTTGGGTTAATTTCCTCCTGTCTCTGTCTGTCCTACTTCTTCCTGCCACCCCTCCCCCCCCCCATCCTGCAAGGGTGAAGCTAGCACACCACTAGGGTTAGCAGGAGGTCCAAACCGGATTAGATGCTAAATCAATTTTCCCTTCCTCCCCAGGGGAGGCACAGGCAGGTTCCACGTGAATAATGATTTGTCTGAGGCAGCAAACTGGATTATTTGATCAAAAAGGGGGAAAAAACAACTCATGTTCGTTTTTTAATAATGGCTTTTGCATCCAGTCTCCCAGCTTGGCTGCGGGTGGGAGGGGGAGGGAAGGGGAGGCTGTTGGGGAGGATGAGCTGGAAGAGGGACAGTAACAAAGCACTCCGTCCTCCGAGGGCTCCAGTTCCAAGCGCGCGGCAGAACGGGGCTGCCAGGCCAGGCGCTGCTTGTTTGGGTGCAGCCTGCAGGCTCACAATAGTTTGATGTTTTCTAAGAGAAATCAAAAGCAGACTGATACGTTCTCCAAATGTTTCTCAAAATGGCATGCCCTGTATCTGCATTTTTGATAGCTCATTCGATGTTTTCTGTGGAATACTGACGACCGCTCAATTTGTAGATGAGGAAACAGATGCTTTTAGCACAGAGTTTCTCCAACTTGGCACTACTGATGTTGGAGCTGGATGATTTAGGTAATTCATGGCTGAGGAGGGCTGTCCTGGACATTGTAGGATACTGAGCGGCTCCTTGAGAATCTTACCCACACCCACTTGACAACAAGAGCACTCCCACTTTAAGCTGTGACAGTTGAAAACTGTATCCAGCCAAGGGACCCCTGGGGGCCAAAGTCGCTGCTGGTTATGAAGGACATTTGGCCTGTGATTAATCTGCCAGTGAAGACAGCCACGTCCCCTGTCAGAGGGCCTGTGTTCAATCCCCAGCTCCAGGTCCAGACTCCAGCTTCCTGCTATGCAGGTCCTGGGAGGCAGCAGGTTCCTGCCACCCACACGGGAGACCTGCATTCCTGCCTCCTGGCTCAGCCCCAGTCATTGCAGTAATTTGGGGAGTGAACCAGGGCATGGGAGCCCTGTCTGTCTGAGCTCCGTCCCTTTTCTTCTGTTCCCCATAGCAAGGGAAATCTTAGGTTGATCTCTGCAAGGGTCACCTTGAAGATTGGAGTCCACACCTCGGGGGGTGTTTGTGTCCAGAAACACCGGGAAAGCAAAGAAGGTACAAATATATATATATATATATATATATATATATATATATATATATATATCTTTGTCAGCATTTACTGAGCACTTACTGTGGACCAAAGGCGGTGTGATTTTGTCGTTTGAACTCTCAGACTAATGGACAGGTACTTTTTATTACCACAGTTTTGCAGGTGGGGGAATTGAGGCTCCAAGAGGTTAAGTGACTTCATCCAGGGGCACAGAGCCGGAAAGACAAGGCCGAGCTTCCTGGCGTTAGTGTCTCTGCAAATGAACAAGCATCGCCTGGACATGAGACCCTGCCACAGGGGAGGCAGGGGCAGGTGTACGTGGGACTCCTGCTTTTTGCAGCTGCTGTCATTATTTCAAAATACAAATTTAGAAGTTAATTAAAAGTAGGTATCAACTGAGCACCCACTGTGTATCAAACCCTATCCTGCATGCTTGGAAATTCAGTGCAAATAAAGAGGTCATAAATCCTAGTCTCAAGGGACTGTCATCTTCAGGGGTTGACAAACTACAGCCCCAGGAGTCCAATCCCACCCACTGCCTGTTTTGTAAATAAAGTTTTATTGTGACACAGCCAGTGTTCTCTGTGGCTGTTCTCATGCTACCATGGCAGAGGTGAGAGAAGCAGGGGACAAGGGCCCTAGGGCCCAGCAGGCTGAATCTTTGTTGTCTTGTTCTTTACAGAGAAAGTTTGCAGACGCCTCATCTTCATTCCTAGGGTCAGCATCACACAGTCCTGCTGAGGAGTGACTGAAATAACAGAAATTTTGCTTTCCTCGCTCTGGAGGCTGGAATTCTGGGATCAAGGTGCAGAGATGGGTTCTTTTGAAGCCAGAGTCCTGAGCTGGTGGGCAGCTGCCTTCTCCTTGGGTGTCCATGTAGTCTTCCCTCTGGGTGTGTCCGTGTCCAGATCTCTTTGTCTTAGAAAGACGTCAGTCCTGCTGGATTAGAGCCCATGCTAATGAGCACACTTTAATTCTGGTACCTCTTTCAAGACCTTATTTCTAAATGCAGTTACATCCTGAGGTACTGGGCATTGAGCCCTCTATGTAGGAATCTGGGGGCATACACCATGCAGCCCATAGTACCTCCGGCTTAATGTCCCTGGGGATGACCCCAAAGGAAGTAAAGGGAGGCACCGAGTGCTGTGGGCAAAAACACCAAGAGGTACCAGGCTCCTGTGTGGAGGAGCTCTTACCTCAAGCAGCAAATGTGAGTGGACTTCCTACAGTGGCCTGAGCCACATTTGAGAGACTGGGGGCAACTGGAAACCAACTGCAGTGAGGTCTAGGCACCAGGGTGCAGACAGTTGGTGCAGCAAGAGACCCCTGAATCTTGACATGAAGAAGGAGGCATCACTCTCCCCTCTGCATGAAGCCTGCAGGTCGCCAGCCTGCCCTCTGCCCAGGGAGCGCTGACCAGAGACCCAGGCGAGGAACGCAAGCAATTGCTTCTCAGGGAGTCAGTGCCTTCTGGGAAGCCCCTGCATGGGACCCAGGGAGCAGGGGGCAGGTCTGAGAACTGGGAAGTCAGAGCCTTGAATCGCAGCCATCTGCTCGCTTATGGGATTCCCATTATCTTGCCTGGATCCTGAACACGTCTGGCAGCCTGCACAGCTCGGAGCAGGGACCCAGGGAAGCAACAGGACACAGCTCATTCTACATCAGGAGCTGCTTCCTGCAGCTCCCAGGGCGCATGAGAACGTCCAGTCACCGTCCTTGGGAAAGGAGACACACAGGAACTTCTCCCATCCTCCCTGCCTGACCGCCAGAATGTGGGCTCTGCCACAACTCTGCCCCGGCCCAAGGGACTGAGTTCTTTCTTCTGAGGAGGGTTCATTCCCCACTGGCCTCTTCCCCTCATCTCCCACCCCTCAAATGCGTGCATTGGCTCCAGGACATGATTGTGATATTCCAGGGCCAGATTCCTTTTCAGGGCCACATCAGCCAAGGATTTTGTGAGCTAAGTGGGGAAAATATTTCATTCCCAGTTCAGAAACGCCAGCTTAGGCCTGACAGCTCTTGGGATTCTGTGCGGGAAAATCATGCCCCACCTGACGGATTTGATCAAACACACACTAGACCCGAGAGTATCTCTTTCTGCCGTTTGGGGATTAAGGTTTTCTACAGCTCTTTCATTCGCATCTCTCCATCTCTTCCAGCAGACAGCACCGCCCCATAAATCAGGCCGTGGAGGGCAGCCAAGGTCATGGGTCTCCTTCAACTTCACTCCAGGCCCCCCTTCCCTAACCACCGCCACCTGGGGCTGTGCTCACGTGGCTCTCAGGCTGCGACTCTGGAGGGGAGTGTCCCAGGGGACCCTGCTCCGGAGACCATGGACGCCTCCCTCATTCCTGCACAGGCAGCCCTGCCCCTGTCTTCACCCGCAGTGGCAAGAACGGGGTGTTGGGGGAGGGGGCAGCGTATGTCCATTACCTCTCAGGGCCAGGCCAGAGACAGGCATTTGGCTTAAGTCACAGTGATGCAATATATCCCGATGTCATTCTGCTTTGACAGATGAGGAACCTGGGTTCAGGGAGCTAAACTAGCAATGCTGAAGCCAGCCCTGCCAGAGACCATGAACTCACCGATTCCTTCTCTTCCGCCATTCTTCCCACTCCCCCTTCCCTCCTTCCTTCCTTCCATCCTCTCTTCCTTCCTCTGTCCCTCCCCCTTACTCCCTCCCTTCCCCCTCCTCTCTTCCCTCCTTCCTTCCCTCCTTCCTTCCTTCCTTCCTTCCTTCCTTCCTTCCTTCCCTCCTTCCTTCCTTCCTTCCTTCCTTCCTTCCTTCCTTCCTTCCCTCCTTCCTTCCTTCCTTCCTTCCTTCCTTCCTTCCTCTCTTCCTTCCTCTATCCATCCCCCTTCCTCCATTCTTCTTTCCCTCCCTACCTCCCATGGAGACGTGACTGCTGCCTGTCTACCAGACTCTAGGAGCTACACTCACTCAGCAGTGAGGCCACCTCATGAAAACAAGCCAGGCACAGCTTCCACCTGCAGTGGAGCCCCATCCTCAACTCCTCCTGTGGGAAGCGATGAGGCTATAATTCCCTGAGACCTGCATCTGGTGCGTGGGCTGTGCATTAAAGTAACAGTACCAGTCATAACAGCACAGTTAGTAACTAATAAAATGACTGGAGTTGTTCTTCACTAGTGAAATGCAAATAATTCCCATGGTATGGTTTCAGAGTGTTAAGTAGCAGTCTCTGGATACAGGATGTCTTAGGATCAATTTTGTCTTTGACTTGATTAAGTTTCTTGTAGGGTGACCAGGAGGATCTGGTGTGTTCATGTCTGTGAAATGTGTGGTGCCCACTCCATATAAGCTCTAGCTGTTGTTTTGTCTGTTGACTTTTGGGAGTTAGGTCTCCCCAGGTCCTGGGATGGCACAGAGTCCTAAGCACTGTGACTTTTCATTTTCTTCTTCTAACGTGGCTCTAGATGGACTATATGTCTTCCCAGAGTGGCACATGTGACTCTCCCACCTTTCTCTGACCTAGCTGATGGCAGAGGTCCTGAAACTGCTTCCCTAGGAAAGAGAGGCAGTGCACACTCGGACCTACTGGACCAAAGGCCACTGTGTACAAGGGTAGAGTTCCAGACTTGGTTCTCCCATATGACTTTGCAAGAAGCAAGGGGCATACTTAAGCCAGGGTAATTTGAGGACAATTAAATGAAGAATCAAATTGTAAAGACTGGGCAAAGAAAATACCAAAGGGTAGTGCAGAACCCCACAAAGGGCTTAGGAAGAAAGGGCAGGACCACACTCAGACCTGAAGGGGCAACAGGAAGAATTGGTACAAAACCTGAAATAGGTGGCCGTGCCGAGGGGTTCACCCAACAAGGGGCTCTTCTGGGGCAAGCAGAGGACTTGTTGTGTGAACATCTTCTCCCTGATCCTCAGTGTCCAGTTCTTGTCAGTGAAAAGCTAGTTGCAAATGGCTTTATCCCAGCTGCAGACCCTTCCTTCACAAAGGATGATGTGCAAACGATCCACTTGGAGAATCCACAAAGCAGTCCACTCTGCTTCAACGGTGGCAGCTGGCCAGAGTCCCCAGTTTCTTAGCATCTCCCTTGCCCCTTGGAGACAAGCTCAAAAGAGTCCTAGAGTTCACAGCAGTGTGAACCAAACCCCCGAGATCATTTCAGGATTCATAGTGGTCCCTTTTCTTCCAAAGATTCCTTCCACCGAATGTGCCAATGAGTTTGGAATTCTCACCTCATTTCTTGACTTTGAAGTCAAGTTCGTAATGCCCAACCATCAGTCTTCTCCAATCCTGTTAGCTTCAGTGAAGTTTGGACCCAGAAATCCGTGGCCGGATTAGACTGTGTCTGACAGACTCACCAGCAGCGGAACACCTGGAATGTCACGCTGAGCTGGAGCTGCGTCTCTGCTTTTCTTTCCTCTGTTTCCGTTTTTTTTTTTTTTTTTTTTTTTTTTTTTTTTTTTTTTTTACAGGCAGAGTGGACAGTGTAAGAGAGAGACAGAGAGAAAGGTCTTCCTTTGCTGTTGGTTCACCCTCCAATGGCCACTGCGGCTGGCGCGCTGCAGCTGGCACACCGTGCTGATCCGATGGCAGGAGCCAGGTGCTTCTCCTGGTCTCCCATGGGGTGCAGGGCCCAAGCACTTGGGCCATCCTCCACTGCCTGGGCCACAGCAGAGAGCTGGCCTGGAAGAGGGGCAACCGGGACAGAATCCGGTGCCCCGACCAGGACTAGAACCCAGTGTGCCAGCGCCCCAGGCGGAGGATTAGCCTACTGAGCCGCGGCACCGGCCCCGTTTGGTCTTTAGATGATGTACATTCCCCCGACCCCACCCCACCCCACACACTCACCTTGCGTGTCTGGTTCTAACTATCCTAGGCATTGCAGCCTCATGGTTAAGAGCATGGATTTGGGCACTGGAGTAGCTTCCTTGTAAGAATCAAATAAACTAATGCATGTAAAATACTCGACACAGTTCCTGGCAAGCGGTAAGCACTTAAAGCAATTTTATTATTATTGCTTTCCGAAGTATAATATACAGTCTGTCTCTAGAGCCTCATGCCCTGTTGCTACTGATTTCCCAAATCTGGAGTTCCTGGGCACTGGAATTTTCACTAAAATAAACACATGTAAACAATAAAAGGATTATCAAACAGTTGCTGTATGTTAGATACATGCAAACTAACACCAAATAACGAAAGGTGTGGTTGTGATCCTCTCACAGCATTCTGGAGGAAGAGGTAGACAGGGTTCAAGATGCAAACACTGTGAGAACACAGGGGAGAGACTACTTTTCCTTCCTATAGGAAAACCAGAGAAGCTTCACAGAGCAGATGTCAAGGTGTTGGGTTTTAAGAATGACTAAGTTCAAAGTGCACAGGACAGGTGGGAGAAATTTCCAGAAAGGGAATAGGAGCTCATGGACACCTCAGATGCAGATCAGCCTCCCAGAGTCCCCAGGTGAGTGGGGAATGATCTGAGCGCACCATGTCTCCATGCATTCACCCCCAAACCAAGCAAGTTTTGAACAACTGCTAAGTGCTAGACATGGCTGCAGAGGTCGGCTAGAGATAAAGCAGTGAACCAATCTGACAAAATCTCCTTGCCCTCTTGCAGCTTACATTAGAGTTAGAAGAAACAGACAGTAACCAAAGTTTACCATTGGGTGGTGCAGGACACAAAATAAGAGCCCCCAAAGATATCCATGTCCTGAACCCTGGGATCTATGACTCTGTCAGCTTACATGGCAAAAGCCTATGAAGGTTGCAGCCGGAGTTGTTTGCTAAACAGCTGAGCTTCCCTGGGGAGATTATTCTGGGTTCTCTGGGTGAATCCAATGTAATCACAAAGGTCTTTGAAAGTGGAAGAACAGGGTAGGGAAAGAGAATCCAGAGGGAATCACTACAGAAGAAAGAAAGGCCAGAGACATTCCACAGAGCTGGTGGGGAAGATGGAGGGCGGTGGAGCCAAGGACTGTGAATGACTTGTCCATTGTTGGAAAGGGTCAAGGAATTCATCCTCTCCTGAACCCCCAGAGCTATCCAGCCCTGGCGATACCTTGATCTCATGCCTACTGAGACCTGCACTGGACTTCTGATCTAGAACACTGTGAGTGGTGTATGCCACTGAACTTGCGGCAAATGGTTATGGCAGCAGGTGTTGATAGACTGCGGTGAGAAATGAACGCCCCGGAGGGAGTCAGCTTGGCACGGCATGCACTTGGGCCAGGAGAGAACCCAGGGTTACTCGTGGTGGCCAGGAAAGGCCTCTCCAGAGGTGGTGTCTAAGTACAGCGGTGTAGAAAGCCATATTAACGTCCAGAAAGCAGCAGCAGGGACGACGGCCTGGAGGTAGGAGGGTGTCTGGTGTGGGCAAGGAATGGCGGGCAACCCGGTGTGTTGAAAACAGAGGTGGTGACAGGGTGGCAGGAGATGATGCCAGGGTGTTAATAGGGCACTCAGCTCAGAAAGGACATTGAATTTCACTCTCTGAGGGAACACATCGGAAAGCTTTAGCAGTTGAGAGAGACATGTACCGCTTACCCATAGACAGAACCTCTGTCTTGTTGTACTGAAAATAGACGGGAGGTTGAAGGTCAGTTTGAGCCCATTGCAACCACACAGGCAGTAGAGGTTGGCCTTACTAAGTCAGAGCAGCAGAGGTTGTACGAAAAGACAAAAACAAGCATGTGGACAGTGGGATGACGGCTGCGTGGGCACTGAGAAGGGAAAAGGGGTGAGGCTTGATGAGAAAAGGTAGTTGACATTCTTTCTGATCTGATCTCAAAACTCCCCTCAGTTTATTTTCATGGATGACTCTACCCTTCTCAGTGCTTCGTCAAGCATCCAGACTTTCACCCTGCAGACCGTCTCAAGGTCTCAGAGTTGGCTGCCCACGGGAACCATTGTGGTCAACAGCAGTGAGGGCCACATGGGTTGAGCAAAGGCAGCCAAGTCATGTCTGCGGGGCTGCTGCCTGCTGTTTCCATGTAGTCAGATGTGGCAAGGCTCCTATATTTATAGCTCTTGGAGTTCGCTGGTCAGCATCTTCCAAAGGACTCATAGCTGTCTGCACCCTACACCGCCGGGAGTTGCATCAAGGAAATGCATTAAGGAGAATCAGCAGGAGGCAAGGGTACTGCTGGTCAGGCTCCCTACCTCTCAATTATTTATTGCTCATAATTTCCAGCAAATTGCTGGCTGTTTATTGGTGATCATCCATTATTGAAGCACTTCCTAGGGCCAGGGCCAGGTGTCCGGGAGCTAGAGCTGGGCGTGCTCTGGAAAGCTCCTAGATATTCCCCAGGGAGAGCGGGGTCTCCAGAGTGGCTAGTCATCCACCGAGGATACACCTTTTAATTGTTGGCTTTTGTGGGAGCCTGGGATTGGTCAAGATCCAGCGTGTGGTTTACCATCAGTAATTGACAGAGCCCTAATGTTTTAGGAGCACGTGTGTGTGTGCGTGTGTGTGTGTGTTAAGTTCCCTCGTCTATCGCAACAACTCTGGACCCTCAATAGTTGTGAGCTTTATGGTATTCACAAGGGCTTGGCACACCATCCTTTGCCCGTATTCCATTGGATTAGACTACTCCAGATTTTTCCTTACAACTCTCTGGGCTACTAATTTGGCAATGAGATCAATAGTTAGGGCAGGCAATTATAGACCAGAACAGTCACTAGAGGTCATTCCTATATCTTAGTGAACAAACTCTACTATCCATCGAGAAACCTGGAATTTATCCTCCATCTCTCACTTCCTTCTTCCTCAATGATCTGTTCAAATCTCCTCCAACTCATCATCTAATCCTCTTGGTTCTAACTCCAACATTTATATATTTCACATGCTATGCATTTCTCATGTTATATATGTCACGTTACATATTTCACACATGCATTTCACATGTTAGGTTTCATGTTACATATTCCACATGGTATACATTTCACATGACACGTATTTCACAGATATCTGTCCTTCTGCCACCATGGCTTTCCTTTAAGCCACACTATCAAGTCCCACTTGGGTGGCTGTGACAGCCTCCTTATCTGTCTCCTAGCTTCTACTCTTGGCCTCCCCTAATCTGTTCTTCACCTGGCACTCAGCCAGAGGAAGTTCAAAACTCACCAGGTACTGTAACCCTCAATCTCTAAAGCACTCATCTGGCTTTCCATTGTGATGGGCCTAACCTCTTGCCTGTGATAACAAACTACTTTTTTGTCATTTCACACAAGAATGTTCCTCTCTCATGATTCTGACCTCACTGATTTTTGGTTTGTTGCTTGAGCAAGCTGGTCCTGCCTCAGGGTCCTTGCACACACTGTTCCCTCCTTAAAGGATGCTCCACCTCCAGATCTTCCCAAGGCTGGTCCCCAGTCCAAGCCTCTGCTTCAAATGTCTCTTTGAAGAGTTCTTTTCTGGCCACCCTATCATCAGGAAGTTGTCTTCCACACCCTGGTACTCTCCATCATTGGGTTCTGGTTTCTTTCTTTGTCAGTCTTCTGTTATTTGCTTACTTATTCTGTTTTAAAATTGAGACTCCACCACTAGGTTTCAAACTCTATAAGCTTATCATCACATAAGGCTTGACATGTGTGAACTCATGAAATATTGTCAGGGCTGGCCTTTTGGCACAGCAGGTTAAGCTGACGCCTGCAATACTTGCATCCTATATGAGTTCCAGTTTGAGTCCCGACTGCTCCACTTTCATTCCAGCTCCCTGCTAGTGTCCTGGGAAGGGCAGCAGAGGATGACTCGAGAGCTTGGGCCCCTGCCATCCAGGTAGGAGACCTGGAAGAAGCTCCTGGCTCCAGGCCTCAGCCTGGCCCAGCCCTGACCATTGCAGCCTTTTGGGGGAACAAACTATGGATGGAATCAATCTCTCTCTCCCTTTCTCTCTCTCTCTTTCTCTCTCTCTCTCTCTCTCTTTGTAACTCTACCTCTCAAATAAATAACTCCTATAGAAAAACATATTTATTAGTAAATCAACAAATAGAGTAACTAAAATAGTGTCCACTGGTCCACAATAGTGTCCATGAATCCAAACAATGTGTCCTCTCCTACTGTGTGGATTCTAATCTCTGAAGACCCAAACACCTCTCATCCTACCAAATGATGCTTCCACAGTTGCATGATCTTATGACCTTAGGATGAAGGATCCAAGAATCCAAGTGTGCCTCCTTCCTGGAATAGGAAGCCAAGGCAGCAGCGGTGCAGATGGCCAGCCTTGCTTGCTTGAACCCTGCCAAGTCATGGCCAGATCTCACCTAGACATGTAGGCATTCCATTGTGGACAGGTTTTTTAAACTTGCACTCAATTTTAATTTAATACCTAATTACAAGTGTTTTAAATTCGAACAGATGATTAAAGGTGAATTGCCTACATTCAGAATAATTTGGTTTTGAGGCTGGTTAACTGAAAGCAAATAACCTTCCATTTAAAAAAAAAAAACACAACAACACTGTTTCAGTCTGCTTCTAAAAGGGGAAAAAGCCCACAAAAAGCACAATCCAAAGTTTTTAGTTTTCTTTTCATGGTGGACAATATTTTTTAATTTTTTTATTTATTTACTTGGGGAGAGACAGGTCACACCCATAAGCTGGTTCATTCCTCAAATGCCCATAATGTTTGGGGCTAGGCTGGGCCAAAGCCAGGAGCCATCAACTCAATCCAAGTCTCCCACATGGGTGGCTGGGGCCATCACTTCTGTCTCCTAAGGTTTGCATTAACAGGAAGCTAGAATCAGGAACCAGAGCTGGGACTTGAACCCAGGCACTCCAAAGTGGGATGCACACATCTTAAACACTAGGCCAAATGCCTGCCCCTGTGGAATAATCTTGACCATTGGGAAGGTCTTCCTTATGATGACTCAGACAGAGTCTACGTTTCCAAAAATGCTCACTACCTTTTTTTTTTTTAAGGTCTTTTTTTAAACTTTTATTTAATGAATATAAATTTCCAAAGTACAGCTTATGGATTACAATAGCTTCCCCCCCCCATAACTTCCCTCCCACCCGCAACCCTCCCCTTTCCCGCTCCCTCTCTTGTTTTATTTTGGTAGATTAAGTCAGCATGGTTTTCAAGACTTGAGTTAGAGGACTGGGTTCTCCACGTGCTAGCCACAAGCTCTGAACAAGAGAGTGACCCTCCAAGAAACAGCAGCACTGTTATCACGCCAAGTGCATGCATGAGAAAACACTTGGGAAGTGCTGTCACAGAGTCAGTGCCTTCTTTGGTATGTTTTTCTTCCTGGATCGTCTGGGCTCGTTCAAGGTAAAGACGGAATCTAACTGCTTCGTTGTGTCTGTGTTATAAACAAATCTCTAATGCAAAAAGTGTAAAAGACATCTTCTAAACCTAAAGCTCCAGGCATGTTTCAAAGGCCCAAGTCATGGCTCCTACAGTGATAGAAATGGTTTCCTTCACCTTACTCATGCCTATCGGACAGAATCTATGGGATGGAGCTTAATAGAGTGAGGATGACTGAATAACTCTAAGAGTAATTAATCCCCTGGAACATTTCTATTGTTTTAGAGCTCTTTTTAATGCCTGTATAATTTAATGAAAAGCCCAAACTCCATTAGCCAAATTACATTCTACTGTGAAGGCCAAGCTAAGAACACTAATGAATTTTTTCCTTGGCATTCTTCTCTCTGATTTCACCCGCATTTAAGTGAGAATTTACGTGTTGATTGGAAAGGGTTGTATCTTAATCTTCTACTGTATCTGGAGATTCACTATGCAATTAAAAAATGCTTCAAAATGCACAAAGAGCTTTATTTATCAATGGATAGCATAGCTTCATTCTAGCTCAGAAAAGCTAATTCCCCTTCACCGCCTCCCTAATACATCAGTATTGATAGTTAATAGGCAAAGGGAATACTAATTCAAGAATTAACTAATTGCTTTTTTTCCCAATTAGCTGATCTTCATTCATTGACTGGGATCCCACTAAGTCTCCACTTAATCATATATTGATGGTAGATGATGTACTAAGTGGCCTAATTCATTGCTAAGAGACCTTGGATGTGAACTCCTCTGAGCTCCCGTGTGCCTCAAGGAAAGCCCTATGCTTGGAGAGATCTCAGCCAACATAAAAGCAAATGGCCAGCTCAGAGTTTTCCCAGTATACACAGATGATTAAACTGAGGATACTGGTTGATTTGGGTTATGAAACCCCCAAGCCCAATAGCATCAGAATTCTAACCCCAAGTGTTAGCAAGCGGCTCTCATAACTTCCGCTGTGTTTTTCCAGTATTTCTGAGATGAACATACCTTGAGTTGATTTTGTTTTCTGCAGCATGTTTAGGAAGTCAGTGAGCCCTGACCTATGAGTCAGAGCCCTGCTCCGTCTTTATCAAGGCAAATGCCCTGGCCTGAGTCAAGGACCTCAGGACGGTGAAAGAGACAGGGAATGTCCCGAACTCAGCCATCTTCAAAGCCTCTCAGAGACCAATGCCATGACTCAGAAAGCTCAAGCCATGGGTGACGAGTGACCAAAAACTAGCCTGAGTGTTTCTCTTCCATGGCCTTGCTCTTTCTTGGTCCTGCCCAAGCTCTTGTACAAACTCCTTATTCCTGCATGAAGACTCCATCCCTTACCCAACTTTCACCTCCTGGTTCAGTTCTTTGCTTGAAACACTTAGTGACTCCATCCAGATGCTGTGTAATGGTGGATAAGAGCTCTCTCTCTCTGGAACTAGACTCCGGGGTTTGGGTTTGCTAAAAGCTGTGATATGCTGTTTTTTTTTTTTTTTGTTTTTTGTTTTTTTTTTTTTGACAGGCAGAGTGGACAGTGAGAGAGAGAGACAGAGAGAAAGGTCTTCCTTTCTGTTGGTTCACCCTCCGAAGGCCGCCGCGGCCGGCGCACAGCGCTGATCCGAAGGCAGGAGCCAGGTGCTTCTCCTGGTCTCCCATGGGGTGCAGGGCCCAAGCACTTGGGCCATCCTCCACTGCCCTCCCTGGCCACACCAGAGAGCTGGCCTGGAAGAGGGGCAACCGGGACAGAACTGGCGCCCCAACTAGGGCTAGAACCCGGTGTGCCGGCGCCGCAAGGCAGAGGATTAGCCTAGTGAGCCACAGCGCCGGCCTGCTGTGCTTTCAAACACGGGTAGGCAAAGTGTATACTCTGAAGCTAAGAATGTGGAAGAGTTTTTCAGTAAAATATGCCAGTGTCTTCAACTTATATCAAAGTGTATTCTCAAAAACAAGGAGGGGTAGAAGCATGGAAGGAAGGAAGGATGGATAATTAAGCAATGCAGCAAAATGCCAATGACAGCAACCCCAGGTGGTAGCTATGCCAGTGTTCATGGTACTATTTTATCACCTTTCTGTTTGCTTGAAAATTCTCATTATAGAAATTTGAGGAAAAGGTCTGAACCAACCAAATGATTTAATTAAAAATGAGTACATGGCCAGCGCCGCGGCTCACTAAGGCTAATCCTCCGCCTTGCGGCGCCGGCACACCGGGTTCTAGTCCTGGTCGGGGCGCCGGGTTCTGTCCCGGTTGCCCCTCTTCCAGGCCAGCTCTCTGCTGTGGCCAGGGAGTGCAGTGGAGGATGGCCCAAGTGCTTGGGCCCTGCACCCCATGGGAGACCAGGAGAAGCACCTGGCTCCTGCCATCGGATCAGCGCAGTGCGCCGGCCACAGCGCGCTGGCCGCGGTGGCATTGGAGGGTGAACCAATGGCAAAGGAAGACCTTTCTCTCTCTCTCTCTCTCTCTCTCACTGTCCACTCTGCCTGTCAAAAAAAAAAAAATGAGTACACACAGAAATTATCTTTTCTGTTTGCCTTCTTGCTGAAATCCCTTGCATAAACCCACGTTGCTTCCAGGGTGGGTTCCCTGCCCTCTGCTGACTTCTGTCTGGGCAGAGTTCTGACTGCCTCTTCAGCTTCACCTCTTTGTGCTTCCTGCATCTGTTAGCAGCCCCGGAGTGCTTGCTGTTCTCCCAAAGCCTGCACTGTTTCGTAGCTGTGTTCCTTTGCTCCTGACGCATCCTCCACCTGCCATGTTCTACTCCCACTCTTGCCTCTTCTGCCTGACCAGCTGGTACTTATCCCTTAGCAGCCATCCCTGGCCTCGGGCTTAGCATCAGCAGTTAACTCAGTGTATTGGTTTCATCCATTTGTCAACCTAGACTGTAGTTGAACCTGCTGGCCAGTCCGTCTGACTTTCCTGCATCAAGAGTGTTCTGGTTTTATAGAAAACATTTTATTTTATTTTATTTTATTTTATTTATTTATTTGAGAGGCCAGGGATGGATGGGTGGGGAAAAGCTCCCATTTGCTGATTCACTCAGTAGTTAAGGCCTGCAGCGTTGACCAGGCTGAAGCTGGGAGTTCAAAATTCCCACTTGGGTGGCAGGAGCCCACCTACTTGGGCCATCACTGCTGTCCCCCAAGATGGGCATGGGCAGGCTCTACAATATGGGATGTGGGCATTGCAAGTGGTGCCCTGGCTGCCAGGCCGATACCTGCCCTGAGTCATTACTCACAAGGATGCGCAAGCACAGCCTCTTAGGAGCTGCACACTCCAGGCACCCAGCCGTCCCCCTGCCCTGCACACTCCAGACACCCAGCAGTCCCCCTGCCCTGCACACTCCAGACACCCAGCGGTCTCCCTGCCCTGAGCACTCCAGGCACCCAGCCGTCTCCCTACCCATCTTCAGCTCTTCAGTCATCACCACTGGGTGAGCATCATCCAGACTCCAAGGAAACCCACTGATCACTTCAGAGACCTAGACCAATCCCACCCGTCATTCCCTAAAACAGGCCCTGAAGTTTACAGTCATCACTCAGCCAAAGACGAGGCATCAGACCAAATCTGCGGATCACAGCCGACCCCTGTGGCCCACGCTCGACACAGCTGTGCATTCCAAGGCCGTACTCACCTCCCTCGAAAGGCCTCTCTTGTGTTCCTCCCCAGCCATGGGCAGCGTCCTTGGGACTGGCCCGTGTGGCCAGCAGGAAGAGCTGCTCTGCTTCCTGCTGCCCACTCGGGTTTTGCTAATGGGAGGAGGAGATTTCTTCCCTGACAGGGTGCTGGCCTTTGTCTCCCTCCCTTTTTGTAAGTCCCTGATCCTGAGAACTTTCCCTCCTGCTTCCCCCACGAGGGTGGCAGGGGGACCCAGGTGCTTGGGCCACCACCTGCTGTTTCCCA